>NW_022984955.1:283914-883914 GCF_010015565.1 Dissoconium aciculare CBS 342.82 | reverse complement strand
ATCCTCAGAGATCTCTTTTCCGCTCGCGCTCGGAGGAAGCAAGGTGACACGGCCGACCCTCTAGCGAATGCACTAGAAGCGATCAAATCACCTCAGGCGGCGCTTAAACAGTGGTTTCTCGCTTTGCCCGACTCCCTCACTTGGGATACGACCGCCTATCTGAAACTCTCCTCTATCGGTTATCTTCGCATGGCATACTTGTCGCTCGAGGTCTGTCTCTATCGTCATCTCATGCAGATACTTACTGCTGTCGAGAAACCTGATTTGACGCTGTCAAGAATATGCCGCGAGGCATCCCGCGAGCGCTTCATCAGTGCGAGCGACTTCGTGCACAGTCTGCAGCCTCAACAATTGTGCGCATTCTGGTACTTTGGCTCTGCCAAATGTTGCACATTGATCTATTCGATCGGTCACATTCTCGAGTATTCGGCATGGCAAGAAGAAGAGAAAGCTTTCTACACACGTAAGCTCAAAGAATTGAAGTTCAGGTTAAAACTTTCTGGTGAGGCCGGGGCATTCTTCATGACACAGGCATTGGCATTACTAAATCGTCCTGTACGCCTCACGAGTGAGTCCAAGGATACAGACAGCTCGCAACGGAGTCCGATCACAAGCACCACCCTAGTGAATCAGTCAGGCTTTGAGAAAGATCTATCATTGATGGAGACCTGGAGTCCAGACCCCGCGTCACTATCGAACGGGACGGAAAATAACTTTTCGGATATGTCCGCCGATGTCGACTTCCTTTCAACCTTTCCTCTGAATTTAGACTCTGTGTATGCTCCACAGATGGTGCAGGGGGTGTATGTCAATGTGTATCAGCAGCAGCACCATCATCATCAACCACCACCGCCACTACCACCACAACCACAGGTCCCGATTCACAGTCGCTCACAGCAACATCAGTACTCGCACCCACATCCGCATTCGCATCCGCAACAGCAGGCTTACCATCTCCATCAACAACCACATGAGCAGCCGCAGAGTTTTATCACAGATCCCTCTCAAGCCAGTCATCATCATGTACATCAATCCTCGCCATACCACTAAAGATGCTCACCTGGTGTGCCTGTGCTGAACCTGACCTGAGAACTCTCAAACCTGACAGCAAGCCATGAGCAAGACTTGGAGCCTCGTGTCACCGATCATGGTATAATTGGGGCGCCAGGGCACAATTTTCGCACCAATACTGCCATCTAGACCGAATTTAGAACGATGTCAAATTCTCTGTCAAATGCTCTATCGCTCTGAGCTTCCGTGATGCTGGCTGAGCAGCGTCATTTCTTGTCATGACCCTTCCATGATATGATTGAGCCTACGAGCCCGGTTCTTCATGCCTCGAGTCGGGAGTGCATGCGGCAAGTGCAGGACAGAAATAGTCAATGCTTCCAGCTTTGACCGCGTATCGTCCTAGATCGACATTGCTTGAGTCAAATTCGCTGATTGGAGCAGCCGGACTCCAGTACCGACTGGGACTTCCAACACCGAAGGCTGTCATCACGCCACGAAATTAGAACATCTAGGTGGCGCGCAATGGTAGATCACTTTTACGGACTCACGAAATTCCTTACACCTTTGCCTCATGTCTGAACGCATTGAGCTGAAAGGCATCGCAGCAAAGATATCTGGTGGGACATTCTACTGGAGCTCTCACGCTTGTTAGAGCGAGTTATAGACGACTAAATCTGCCACTAATCTGCTGTGGACACTTATCATTGTATTTACTGATTGATATCGGTTTAATGCGGGTGTACTCTGGAAATTTGGATGGGACAAATATGGCATCAAGCGGTTCTCCAATTCATCATGTCCCGATGGGCGGACATCAAGACATCCAGGTGACAGGTTTTACTTATCTCTGCACGTTGAAAGTACCGATGACTTAAAAGCTGTATTCATGGTGGCGGCCCTGCGAACTTGTGTGCCGTGCAGCCTCCAAATATGTCAAACTTCCAAGGTTGATGTGATAATTTCCTAGCGCGAATCGTATGTGCACGGCTGTGAACTCTGTCGTCGCGCGCTTCGGTCACGCGCGGCACGTCCCGCGCAGCCTGCCTAATAAGCTCGTTACATTTCAATTCAACCTACCTAGTACATATGCATGTGAGACTCCAAACATCCAATTTCAAATCGCAACACAGTTGTTGTCCTACGACCCGTCGAACGTACCAACAAGAGAAGTGGGGGACTTGAAGTCGTGGACGAAGGATACAATTATTGCTGGTCGCCCTTGTGCGTCCCAGTCAAATCCAAACATCAACATGAGCAACATCATGAATCAGGACTTTCCCGACAATGAAGAGGATGAAGAGGATGACTTTAATCCTCAACCTGAAATCGCCTCTGATGACGAGGTAGACGCCAAGGACGGCGGAAACAATGATGAGGACGATGAGGACGATGTTCCGAAGAACAGGTCCCGATCCGATGCCAAACGTGAGCCCAAGAGTGGACTTGCGCAGAACGATGGCCAAGATGACGAGAACGAGGAGGATGAGGAAGAAGAGGAAGATGAGGAAGAGGAGGAAGAAGAGGACGACGACGATGACGACGTTGAGGGCCAGCCATCAAGGAAGCGAAGGAAAAGGAGACGCAACCAGTTCATCGACGTGGAAGCAGAAGTAGACGAAGATGATGAGGAAGAGCCGGAAGAGGAGGACGATCTACCAGGCGAGGAGATGCATCCTGATGACTTACAGGAACTTCCGCCTGGCGCTGATCGAGACGACCGTATGCATCGTGAGCTCGACAGGCAGCGCGAACAGCAAGATGCCATGGACGTAGAAGAGACTGCCGCACGACTCAAGGAGAGGTATGGTCGAGCTTCGCGGGGGACTGGCACTGGCTCAGCGATCGTTCCCCAGCGCTTGCTCCTCCCTAGCTCTAGCGACCCACGTATCTGGCGATTCAAGTGCAAACCTGGCAAGGAACGCGAAGCTATTGGCAGGATCCAGGATCGCTTCATCGAGCGTCAAGGATCTCGAGAAGCGCTAAAGATCATCACAGTCTTTGAGCGAGGTGCAACTATTCCCGGACACGTTTATGTGGAAGCATACAAGTTGGACGACATTATGCCAGCTGTGGATGGTATCCAGCATATGTTCCTCGGAACAAAACCATTGATGGTGCCAGTAGAAGAAATGCCTGATCTGCTAAGAACGAAGAAAAGCAAACAATTGGAGCCTGGCATGTACGTCCGACCGAAACGTGGTCTGTATCAGGGCGATCTTGCCCTTGTTGAGGACGTCGAGCCCAATGGCACGCAGATCACGCTCAAGATTGTTCCTCGACTGGATTACGGTCTATCGGAGGATGCAAATGCCGCTGCGTTGTACGAGCCTGACGGATTTGGCGGTCAAAAGCGCAAGAGATTGCCCAAAGTTTCCACTCAACGTCCACAACCTCGACTATTCAGCGAAAACGAAGCAAGAAAGCGCCACAATAGATTAGTGCAAAGGAATGGTGGTTTAAGCAACAATTCGTTCACTTACAACAACAAAACTTACGTGGACGGCTTCCTGCTAGAGACCTTCCAGGTCAAGGGAGTACTTTCAGAAGACGTTAACCCGACCTTGGAGGAAGTGACGAAATTTGCATCCGGAGCCGATGACGGAACCGAGAATCTGGATCTTGCTGCTCTCTCTGCAACTTTGAAAACAACCTCGGGAACCGATTATCTGCCAGGCGACAAAGTTGAGATCTTCCGTGGTGAGCAGAAAGGCCTCAGTGGTCATGCTGTGCAGGTCTATGGTGATGTGGTTAGAATGCAGGTGGACGAAGGTCCGCTCACTGGCGACATCATTGAAGCGCCCATCCGCGACTTGAGGAAGCTGTTCCGAGAGGGTGATCATGTCAAGGTCATCGGAGGCAGCAAATATCACGATGAAGTCGGCATGGTTGTCCGGGTCAAAGATGACCGCGTTACCATTCTCACCGACAGCAATCAACAGGAGCTTATGGTTTTTAGTAAGGATCTTCGCGAGGCCACGGACAGCGGTGGAATGATGGGATTTAGCAAATTCGATCTCTACCAGCTTGTGCAACTTGACGCGGCGACCGTGGGCTGCGTCATTAAAGTGGATCGCGAAACCCTGCGAGTTATTGATCAAAACGGCAGTGTCCGCACTGTACTGCAATCCAGCATCTCAAATGTGCTCAGCAACAACCGCGGAGCAGAAACTGTTGCCACTGATCGTGATGGCAATGAGATGAAGAAGGATGATACTGTTAAGGAATGGAGTGGCGAGCAGCGCGGAGGTCGCGCGATCCACTTACATCGTGGATTTGCGTTTGTTCAGAACCGCGAGAGCCGCGAGAATTCAGGCATTTTCGTCACGAGATCGAACAACTTGATCACAGTCGCAGGCAAAGGTGGTCGGATCGGCAACGGTCCAGATTTGACGAAGATGAATCCATTGCTGAAGCAGGGTGGCGGTGGTCCAGGAGCGGCCATGCCGCCACCACAGCGTGGTCGCGACAAGCTCATTGGCAGGACGGTTAAAATTCGTGCTGGACCGCAGAAAGGCATGATCGGCATTGTGAAGGACTCTACCGCGCTTGGCGCCATCATTGAGTTGCACGGAAAGATCAAAAAGATCACCTTGCCCAAGGAAAAGTTGGCCGTCATTGACCCTCAAACCGGCGCCGTGGTTCACGCTGATGCTCAAACATTCGGTACCGGTCGACCACCACCGCAGATGCAGCGAGGTCCTGCCCCTGGTGGCCAAACTCCAAGCCGAGGCTTCGGCTCGACCCCTATGCAATCCGGTGGCAGGACACCTGCGTACGCAATGCAAGGCGGACGGACTCCAGCATGGAAGCAAGACACTGGCTCGCGCACACCAGCGTATGCCAGTGGAGGACAGACTGCCTACGGCAACGGCGGACAGACATCTTACGGCGGCGCCACGAGCTATGGAGGCGGTGGAGGAAGCTCCGTATGGGGAGGAAGCGGCGCAGTAAGTCACGAATACCATTATGTTCATATCTGGTTCAACATCGCTAACCTCCAATACAGCAATCAACATGGAACCCCAACAGCGGCGGCGGCAGAACCCCAGCCTACGTCTCTGGCTCGAAAACACCAGCGTATGCAGGCGGTCTTGAGGCTCCTACTCCTGGGTTCAGCGCGCCTACGCCAGGAGCTGGTCAATACCAGACTCCTGCGGCCTATGCTACACCCGGTGGCTTCCCCGAAACCCCAGCAGCCTATCCCGAGACACCTGCTGCAGATGACGGCCCGAGATATGAGTAGACTGCACGAAGCAGAGGCGGGAAAATCAGGTTGTGAGAGGTCACACCGGCGGCTTGGGCGTTTGTATATAATGTCTCGTTCACATCCACTTGTAAAATTTGGCAAATTCGGATTGTATTTCAAACTTTGCATGATTGTTCTTTTCGATGCCTGTTGTATACACATCGCTATCGCTACCATGGCCATTCTTACATCTGCTGCATAAGATTGTCACGCCAATCGTAGGCCACATCGCTGTCATCCTCACTATCATTGTCGGCACTGTCATCCCCCATATCGCTATCAACTTCATCTTCCGGTTGGGCCAGACCGGGTTGCAGGAAATACCTACTCCGTTCTACAGGCATGAATCCAGGGGCAATAGCTCGAACTCTTGCTGCTGTCACTGACTCGAGACTTTGCTGATGTCGCTCAAGCTGCTGATGTACAGCTTGATTATAGATGAGTAGTTCCTGATGTCTCGCGGCCATCAATTTCATCTCGCAGTTGAGAATGGGCTGTAATGAAGAGAGCCCGACTTCCGCCCATCTCTTTTGCAATTTCCTGATCTCTTTGTGCGCAATGTTGGGGCTTGCAAAGCCAAATTGGACTCCCTGCAGGAATGCGATTCTTGCTTTATCTCGATTGAAATGCGACAATGCTAAGCTACCGTGTAGAGTTAAAGCGTTTAGAAATTGCTCGGAGAGGGCAAACCAATCTTCGGGTGATCCTTTCTGAGGTTGGATGCAAAAGCCGTGGATGATGTCCGAGACGACGTGTCGAATGCCAGAAGGATAATATCCTACGCCTGTTAGAAGCACGAACTTGGCAATCCCAGACACTGTATCTTTTCCTCTTTCAGAAGAAAGCGGAATCTGGTCGGCCTTGAGATCGTCTCTGAGAGTAGGTTCAACGTCTTTCCGCCCTCTCTTACGAAAAAGCTTCTCCAGACGGAAAATTCTCTTCATGTCTGAATCATTCTCAATTTCTTGACAAAGCTCATTGATAGTGATGGTTTGCAGTATCGCTTGTTTTGGGATCGTGCGCCAGACCAGAAATTCGGAGATCGTAGGACATCGATGACCACCGTAGCTGAAGAGATGCTGATTCGCAGGAGCTTCGCGGTATGACTTTGCGTGGAAAATATGATGTTTAGAAAATTGCTGTCGATCGATGATTGCCCACGAAACATTATTGTTTCCTGGCTCGAGCTTCTTCTTATACGCATTTACGATAGACCAAATCAGTACGTTACTGCAACCGACATATGGCGAGAGAAACTTGACGTTTCGGTCCAGGTGCTAAAGGGCGAGCGTCAGTATATATATGTTGGATCTCAACCTACCCAAAATTTGCTCACGTGGAATATATCAACAGAGTGACTGTGTGCAGGGCCCGGATCGTCATCATATAGAGACTGTACCCCAAAGTGCTTGCGGGAAGTGAAGCCGTTGCTGCTGTTCCGACTTGTGGGTCCTTGGTCTATAAAAAATCGCCACAGAACTCCGTTTGATTGGATGGTGTCGAGGTGTGCCTCGACTTCGGTGACTGGGAAAACAGGTCGTCGAATCTTGGCTAATCCGCGAGGCGATACGTCGATAGTCTTGCCGTCATCCCTAAGATGTGGTGTTGTTGGGAAATGCTGTCCTTTGGCTGTCTTGCGCTTGGCCAAGGCCTGTGTATTGACCATGGATTTTGTTGGTTTCGTCACTTTATCAATGCGAATTCGATCTTGCCTAGCGCCCTCCTTCGCTTGAGTTTTGGAAAGGATAGTTCCGGATCCCTGCAGGTGTAGGTGAAGACATTCGGCACTTGACATGATCTTTTGCTTCAGCATTGCTCTTCGCCGATCTTCGCTTAGGCTACGAGGAGGTTCGGAAATGACAGTCCAGTCTTTGGGTCGTCTGTCTTTATACTGAGCATAAAGACGTTCCGCAATGTCAGCGTCACTTTCGAAGCCACAAGCTTCAAGTTCTTCTTTGAACACGACTCCGAACACTTTGGCTACACTCTGCTTTTCGTAGAGGGCTTCGAACATGAGCTGCAACCCAAGGCGCAAATTATATGTCCATCTCATTAATGGTCCGCTCCTTTTAGGGCGGTTGGAGGGTGACTTGGTGACGCCGCCTCTTCGAGATGATGTATGCTGTGACTTGGCCATCCCGATAACGAGGTCGATCTGCGGCCGAAAGTTCTGTACAAAGTCAAGATGTTGAAGGATGTCCGCATCTGCCAATCGTAGAAGTGGTGCAATCGAAATTAAATCTGCTCACTTTCACTTGACTATAGCGCTTTGAAAGAGCTCCCTGCAGAGACTTGAGCAATGACATAAGAATGCTGCATCCATGACGATGTGAATGGTAGCTTTCGGAAGTGAAGCCACCGCTGGAAAGATCTCGGATGCGTACGCGACCATAAGAGTAGCCGGCGATGACTCATTTCTCAGGCTCTGTAATAAGAATGATGCAAGCGAAGCCCATGTCGATCCCGATCGTTAAGAAGCATAGGAAATGCTATTAGCAGCCACAGCCACAGCTACAGCCGAAGCCATGTAATCATGTTGGAGACCAATTGACTGCTGAGGCGGTTGAATATGCCGCCTCAACCTGACGTCTTATCAGACATGTGATTGGGACATGAAGTCCCATCGGACATGTGATCGGCACTTGACGATGATACAGCATCTGAACTCCCGTTATGCGCCGACTGAACTGCATCGACAGCACTATTTGCTTCCTTCTTCTTTCCGATACCCTTGGGCTTTTTCGCGCTCACAGCCTCGTGCTTGTTCTTCCACATGCCTCCGTAGCGGTAGAACTTGTGCTCCTCGGTACCATCACCGTCCATAACGCCGCCCGAGACGTCTTTCCAACATTTCCCGGTACAGACGAAGTTCCATTTGCCGGTCTCGTCTATTTGGCACCGGATGAGGACATCGCGTCGAGTTGCACATAGTGAACATGGCTTGCTATGATCTGCTTTATCGCGTTTGGAAGGCATCGTTGCGGACGACTGACGTCAGCTCTAGTTGCTGGGAGGTTTTCTTAGACAATAGTAAGGAAGAGTATCCTGGTTGATTGCTGCCAATCCCTTTGGAAGAGAGCCAGATTGTAGAATATTTTTTTCGAAAATCAGCCTAATGCTTCACGCGTGCCCGTGTAATTGACTATGTACAAAACAGTATGTCTTCTCGTAGAAAATGTAGAGGCAATTGTGCAAGTCATTGGGCAACGTCATTATCGCTTCCTCGGCGTAGCTAAAGTAGCCCTTCAATGACGCGCCGGAAGCTCGAGTCGCCGCGTCTGAAGCGGCAGGCCCATCTATAGATATACTTGACGATCAGACCTCCCAAGATAGTACATCACATTTCGCATAGACCTAAACTCATACACATTTTTCGAAACAATGTCAGGAGGCGCAGTACCTACGACCGGCCTTGTTGGTCCGCCAGCAACGATAGCCGATCCGAACAACAATCCCGTCGCAACTAATGTCGCCGACATCAAGGCACACTCGCCCGCTGCTAATGGCCTTGGACCCTTGGTTCGTATGCGCATCTTGAAGCCCGCCAACCTTCCCGATCACCCAGATCTCGCCGCACACCAAACCGCCGGCGAACAGCCCCAGTTATCTGCCTTCCTACACAACGTCCTCTCCGAAGGCTACGCCTTCACAACTCAATATTGGCCTAAACACTTCACCGTCAAGGCGCGCGATAAGCCCTCACCGCCCAGCACCGCCCGAGTTGAAGTCGTCACGCACGAGATCCAGAGCTCGGAGCTGCCTGTTCATGCCCGCGCTGAAGATGGACGGACTGTAGAAAACTGGTGTGGACGTACCAGCATCCATGAGAATGCTGCCAAGGCCGGCACCGCCAGCTGGGAGGAGTTCGACGGCGGCCTGCGCCAAGACCACAGCCAGCACGAGAAGGACTACACGCCGCTCCTGTTTGATGCACACGAGGTGCTCTCGTGGCCGGTAGAGGCGCAGGTCGGACCCGAGGGTGATGTCTGGAACGAAGCGCGTGCGGTGGTGATGGAGATGGCCCATAACATGCCTGGTCCGCTCGGACAACGGATTTTCCGCGTGTTAGTCGTTACGGCGAAGCGTGAGGGCGAGTTCTTTGTGGCGCAAATCCCGGTGGACACAACACACATGTCGGGCTCCAAATACCGAAACGACGCGAAGATGACGGAAGGTGTCTACTGTAGTGTTGAGTATGGGTCACTCCTGGAGAACGGGACCAAGGTTAAGTGGCAGATGGCGACCGCGAGTGACGCAGGCGGCTCTTTGCCTATGTGGGTCCAAAAGGTGGGCATCCCTGGTGCTGTGACGAAGGACGTTGGCTTCTTTATGGAGTGGGTTGAGAAGGTACGCAAGGGTCAAGCGTAAATGCCCGTTTTATATGTATGCTATTCGGGCACTCTCCTTCGTTGGTTGAGGCGAGAACATGACCGAGCAACGATACCCGGGAACGAACTACGTGTAAACTTCCATAATGAGACCAAAGCTGGGACACCACGAGCGCAAACATACAAGCAAGTTGAATTATATTTCGATGACCTGTGGTCATATACGCGATGGAGCTGTAGAAATACATAGGACCAGACATGCTTATCCTGCATGTCGATAACCCGCAAAACCGAGGACAGAGCCATTGCTTGTCCTTTGCACAGGAAGCTGCCGCATCATCCAGATGCTATGCCGAGAACTCCGTGCGCCCCATGAATTTACTCAGCAGGGTATATCTTGTATTCCCAAACCTCCGTTACGCCAACATAGCAACAAATGAATCAGGAGCAGGGATATTGTTAAGTTGAGGAGCGTCGAGTTGACTGTATTCAGGAATAAGTCTTGGACTTTTGCGGAATCACAGAACGTCGTAGATGTTCCTTGTGATAGGATTCGCGCCCGTTAGTGCAGGACTGCGAGGATCTGAGCCATCTGATGTTCGTGGGCGTAATGGATCGTGCGGCCGATGCTCGGTACGGATGGTCAAAGCGAAGGGGTTGTGTGTGAATTCTGTCGCGCGAGGCGACGTGAGAGCTTCGTCGACAGTACTGAGATTGGCTACAGCGCGTCGGAGAGGTAGACTAGCTTTGATCTTGGCCTGCAAGCTCTGAAGCTGCTCCTGCTCTCGAATGCTCGGCGCGGAGATTTTCTTCCGGAGTCTGCGTGCGAATGACAATGGTTCAAGCCTAGGTGCAGGTTGCGGCGCAGGTTGTGGCTCGGCCTGAACATAAGAATCCCGGTTCCGACCTGACAGTGAGCGCCGCGGCGTGTCTTCGTCCCGACCCATAGAACCCATGCCGAGCGACGCCAAAAGTGCTGACCGATCAAACAACGATTGACCGAATCCATTGGCTGTTGGCGACATCAGGCCGAATTTGTCGACCGAGTCCACTTCTTGTGACGGTTGCAGAGGAAGCATGGCGAATTCGGTTGCTCGCGGTGAAAGCGGCAACTCCATTGGAGGAGCTTCTAGGGCAGGTGACATTGGCGCAGCCTCCAGGGCCGAGACAGATTTTCCGAAATCCGGATGATTGGAATCTACGATATTTAGAACGGGCACAACGTGACCTGAGGGGTCGACAAAGGCACTCGTAGTTCGGACTGTTCCAATTGAATTGATGGAATTCGCAGTGCTGCCGTTTCTCTGCCAAAAAGCCCCACCAGGCGCAGATGATGGGGCAGGGCTGACCCTACCCAGGTCGACAGAGTTCTTCTGTTCGACCGAAGGCGAGATTCTGCCGGTGAAAGGCCCATCTTGAGATCCGAAAGATGATTGCCTTACTGAAAAGGGTGAACGCCAATCGCTCAAAGCGGACGTTGGGGTAATTGGGCTCATTCCACTTCCACGATTGCTGGCAAGTCGGCCACCGTTCGCGAGGCTAGATCGGAATTCTTGCAACTGCATGATCAAATTCATATTTGGCCCGATCCACTTACTCCTTGACTTGACGAAGTCGTAAGCTTCTTGCACGCTGAGCTGAGGTGCTTTGTAGAGCCCGTATGCGACCACGAGACTTGCAGAACGGCTCACGCCGCATTGACAGTGAACGAGTACCCGTTTGCCCTCATTGACTTTTTCATCCATCATTTTACATAGGCCGAGAAGCTCTGGTACAATATCACTATTGTGTTCCCAAGGGATGTGAATGTACTCTGGCTGCTTTTCCTCGGCCAATGTAGCGACGTATTTCTGAGTTGAAGGTTCGCTGGCTTGATATGCATGAGACGCTTTCTGTTCGACGTCGGGAGCACGCCTTGGGGCATATTGTATGCCCCCACCACCGTCTATCCGAATGTCAGGTTCTATAGCCGGTGTTTCGGCTGGTTTGACGAAAGGATTTCGGACTTCACTCGCCACATTGAGAATGACATCGAATGTGCTGGCTTGTGCTGCTGTCGGCTCGAGGTAGAGATAGACGTTGGGCTCATAAATGCAGATCGGTCCGTTGGGGTATGCTTCCGGCTTCTCCTCGCGTGATAAAGGAACATCGAAGTTCTGTTCCTCCTCTTCCACAACATGGAAAGATTCCTTGAGAGGAGAGAAAAGAGTGTCGAGTGGCTGCGGTCGACGCTTTTCTGAATTTGAAGGTCCATTGGAAAAGCTCAAGCCGCTGACTAATGGCAATGAAGGAGATGATTGGAAATGTCTCAGAGTAGCAGGTTTGCTGAATCCTGGAGTTGGAGGAATAGCCAGGCGGATTTCTTGCGGCGGAGCCTTGTTCAGGCCCGGCGTCATGATTGTCAAGCCGAGCGCAGCGGGCTTGCGCCTCGGCGGTGTCGGTGGCTTGACAAAAGATGGCGATAGGATCGACAGCTTCGGATCTACCGCTGCGCGGAGTGGTAAGTTCAACGGGGCGGGAGCCTTGCCCGGCTTGCCGCTTGTGTTGACCGCCAAGTTCTTGAGATTTCGTCCCTTTTTCGGCATAGGCTGCTTCTGCATCTCAAAGAAAGTTCCACGGGCCTCGTCGGCCGTCCGCGGTCGCATCAGGCCGACGTTGAATGAGGTGGGCGGCGGTGATTCGGGTGACGAGCCTGGAGAGGGTTCTGTGGCGCTCGAGTCATCAACAACCGAGTAAGTAGCTGTCGGCGACGACTCGTTGGATGCCGTCGTGTTGGTTGAGTCACTGAGCTTGTGGTGATGATATCTCGAGTAGGACCCCATGAAGTTAGACGATGTTGTGTCAGGTTTGTGTAATGACACCTCTGGTTGGTATTGTTGTTGCGGCAAGGGCTCAGAGTCTGTCATTATCGACACTGTGGTTGATGGAAAATGCGATGTCGATGGTCGCAAGGACGATGTGTGCTGGTAATGGTTCATCCTTGTGAAGTAGGCGTAGGGGCGAATTAGAGTGCAAGACAGAAACAGGCGCAGTGAATGATTGAGTGATTTCACTGGTGACGGGAAATGATCTAAGGATCAGCATGTTAGTATTGCAGAGCAAGGATTTGTCCTACGACACAGGCTGACGAAGATGAGAGAAACGAATGCTTTGAAAGCACGGAATCTCGGGCAGGCATAGTGGCGCGCAATTTGCGCCATGCACGAAGTTACGCACCGATAGATCTTCACCAGGAAGAAATATGACCAGAGATACCAGATCTCTAAATAAGTTTGGGTGATATCGCGTGAGCAGCGACAAGCTTGTTAGGACGACGAGGAGTGGAAGAACCGGACTCGATACTTGTTCAGCTGGCGAGGATGTCGATCTATAGTATGCTTTAACACATAGTCGCGACGTGTGATGAGCTGGGCAGGATAATTCAAAAGTGGGTTCGAAATGTCTTGCCACGCCTTGCAGATAGACGCTCGCGAACAGCAGCGAACAGAATCGGCGTTGGACCAATCCTCTGTGTGAGAGCTGCAGCTGCCGATGAACTGAGCCGGCTTCGAAAGTGCTCGTCTGGGCGCTAGCCAATGAGAAGTCTGCACGAGCCGCTACCACAAGCGCTGTGAACCAATCAGCATGCATTTTCGCACAGCCATCACTGCTGTGGCCGGAAGTGCATAGGAATGCAAGAGAGGACGCAATGATCGTCTGCTCAAATGCCTGCACCCTCTGCTATAGAAGGGTGGAATCGCTTTCATAGAACGAGAGTGAGGCGAAAAGCGTCAACTTACCAGCTGGGTTAAACGGACGAGTCTCGAATTAATTCCACCTTGATCCGAAGACGTCACGAAATGATGCGTGGATTACGCTTGAGAGAATGTAGAGATTTCCAGTGCAGATGTGAGTCTCTGCGAAGAAGTCGAATTTGAATCGAGTCCAAATGCTCGTTGTGGTGTTGTAAGCCGGTCGCCAAGCGTGCGCAGTGCGAAGCAGGCAGGTTGCGACAGGATCGATTTGAAAGGAAGAGGCGCAGCTCAGCGCTACAGCACTTGTTGCGCTCGTCGAAAATGATATGTGTTCCGCAGTCTTTTGCACTTTCCAACTCGTCTCTCCCGTCGGGCCAGATGCGCTGCGCGGCACTCTAAATATGCGCGGCTTTGAGGCGGAGCACAAGTCGCAAAGGAAGTGGACGCGTTTGTCGTCGAGGTCGCTATGGCGTGAACGGTGATGTCGAAAGACGGAGGCGCAGAAGTCGGAGGATATGATTTGAAGGTGTCGTACTGGCGACGAATTGACGGAAGAAAGAAAATGAGTAACAGAGACGGAGAGAAAAGGTCAGTAGGTGAAGGCGTATGCGAGTGAACGACGAGCACAACTAGAGGTGCAGGTGTGCTCCCTTGCACACAGGAGGAAGGAAGGGTCGCAGAGGAAGTGGAGACGAATGGAGGTGTCGATTTGCCTGCTCGCTTTGCCTGGCTGCAGGTGCAATTGCAGCAAGCCTCGTCCGATTGCCCTAAAAGGAATGGGTCAACAAACGTGCATGGAGTCTCGGGCAGTTCCAGAGCGGATGGGGTGTGGGTGCGCGTGTGAGAAGCACTGTCATTCTCTCTTACAAGGTTAGTTATTATTATTACCATAATTCCTGCGATATATTACTATAACAGTAGGATCCCGTAGACAGGTTCGTTTCAACGGCGACGGACGACCTGCTTGGGTTGCTCCCAGTGTGTGTCTGGTCCTCCCAGGGAATTGGTTGGCATCCGTCCTCGTCGGCCGCTCTTACTGAATATGGGCTAACCCTTCTGGACAAAGCTTCCGCCCGCTTCTAAAAATAGCTCGAAACACAGGCAACCTTGGGAATGTAATAATAATATGCTGACTCCATTTAGCTGCATCGGCATCAAACTCAACGGCGCCTGTTCTACTGTGTCCCCCTCAAGATCCAGATCCATACCTCTTCCTTCAGTTGCGAGAGATTTTCACTTCTGTTTTGTACAATACTACAAGGCTTGGTGAGCATTCCGCACATTTGCCGGGATTACATCGTCGCTACATTCAGCTCAGTCGCACATTATGCAGTGCCGAAGTGGTGATTCATTGCGACATGTCAGAAAGGCTAATAAAGTCTGCTGTGGTGACATCAAAGACGGGGATTATGACAAGCTCCTCCAGCACCAGAAGGGGCCCATAGATGCGGCAGCTCACATCCCACCCCATGCGTCGAGAATGTGCTGCTGATTCGCAAATGCTCGATATGGTCGATAGCAACAACAGGACTTTCCAACAAATAAGTGTGTACATCGGTGAACACTGGGACTAAAAATACCATTTCAGCAAACTACTGGCCCTTCCATTGCCCTTCTGCCCACTTCCAGTTCCATGTCATTGCTACAGTATGGCGAATGTAAAGGACATCAAGACGTCCTGTATGAAGAAAATACCGGAGTAACTTCAAACATCGGGTCACAATGATCAATCCGCATGATTTCCGACACGCCGATGCCGCCTTCGTGTGCGCCTCGTTCAGGGTCGTTTAAAAGCGGGTTGCTATTTCAGACGTGATTTCATTACTGCTCTAACGCCCGTTCGGCATTAGCTCGGCCCATCCAATACATTGCACGTCAAATTAAAACGCCCTCCGCAAGGATCCCGCATCGCGATCGTATTGTGATTTCCCAACGGAGAGAATGGCTTTTACAGGCATCCGTCCAATCTCTCTTGCTCACACATGTGCATCAGTCAGTATTCTCAGACACGGCTGAACAGTACGAACATGAGGGTGGTCAGACACTGTCTGTCAACGAACATGTAGATCATGAGCAATGGTGGTATTGAATTCAGACAGGCGAATCAGCCTTCTAGAAACGAGCGTTGCTCAAGGCCCTGATCGCGGGTTGAAACTGACGGTCGCCCTGCACATCAACCCATCAGCAAACAACAACGTTCCGATCTGCAACTTCAGTGCGGGTTGATCCTCATTTCACAGCCTTGTACATTACGTCAGTGCCATGGCGCGCTCTCAAGAGCGCATGCGCTACTCAGGAGTTCTCTCTCACGCGCTCGTGGCGTGGTCTGTACTGGCTACGACATCGCGTGTAATCCTTGCTCTCTCTGTGATGACTGGTGCTGAAACACTCGTCCTGACTCCTGCGTGATCTCGCTGAGGCGAATGCCACTCGGAACTTGCATCATTTGCGACATTTCCACCTGCGAACGCCTCCTCACGTGAACCTGCGCCAAAATTTGGCATTGCATGTCACCAAGCTGTCAAGCGTAAACCTCGAGTCACCTGTCATTAATCGGGTAGTCTGCCGTCGCCTGGCTTGCATGTAGCAATGATCGCGCGGCCACACCAGCTTCCGATGGCTGCCGGGATCCTCGCAGTACGTGAGATCCAATCCGAGTAAACGGCATGACCACTTCTCTATCGCCCCGACGCAATAATTGTTACGACGAAACGAAGACTTGGCCGTCTCTCGTACGCGGTGGCACGTTGCTCCACCAGTACAAATTCCATTGAAACTATACAAAGACGTTTCGTCGACTCGTGTACCATTTACACAGCTTTGGCTTTCATCGCATTTGTCAAGGACGCTTGTAAAACAAGCGCACAAAGTGAAGGACTCTCTATTCCTGATCCTTCAAGATTCCTCCTTTGATCAACGTCTCCTTCTCAGGTCGCTGTTGCAGTGCTTTGTCCAGCTGATCCGCTTTCATGCTCTTCTCCAGCTCTTTCTGTTGTCCGATGATTGCGGGTGCGACGCTGGAATCCGGAAGAATGTTTCGCTCAATGAGCTGCCCACGTTCAGGTCGCTTCGACAGACCCTGTTTTCAAATTGTCAGACTTCGTTGTCAACGGCCAGCCTTACTCGCGAACGCCGACACAGATACGATGGCAAAGAGGGCGATTCAATGTTAAATCCGGGTCGAACGGTCGTCCCTGCAGCTTGACTTTCATTGCTAACGCACTCACCTTCTTCAAGTTGTCGGTGATCATCTGCCTCTCTAGCTCCGCCTGTCGGGCTTGCAAGGTCGATGCGGCCGTGGTGTCATGTAGAATGTGGCGGTCCTTCAGGTCCTGCGCATCAGGTCGTTTGTGCAGATGCTTCTCAAGGTTTTGCTGAAGCTCCTGTTTTGTGCCGGTGGTCTGCTCAACACCAGACGGTCGGTCGCCTTTGTTCTGATCGTCGGACATGTTTGAGAATCTGGCAGTAGTGGTTTGCTTGCAAGTTTGGCGACTGATGCAGAGATGGGAACGGGTGATGAAAGTTTGGAGGTGTCGGCGAGGAGTGAAATGTCTAAACCTCCCGATCGTTAACCTTACAGGCACTCCAGGGTGCCTTCTGTGGAATCAAACCCTGACGTAGGGCGAGGCGCGAGCTTTGCGGCGATCTTCTGTAACCTCCAAAGCTCAATTTGATTGGTGACTACAGCTGCCCCACGGCTGCTTCTGCCATCTTTTGTGGGGAAAGCTGCAATCGGCAGAAGTGAGCTTAAGCTGCAGCACCATGCGGCTCACGGTAGCTCAAAACCAACTCGAAGCTGCTTGAACGCACTACATAGGTGCTCGTCGCTAGAGTCATGGAGTAGTCGCTGATCCATCGAGTCTGTCGTACCACGGATCTTTCGAACAATCCAAAACGAAGCAAGACACAGTGTCATCGACGGAAGACAATGAAAATGGAAAGTTTAGAAAATAAGCTGTAGCGCTTCTTTTCTCATCATACATTAACTACGATTCGTGCGTGATTCGCAAAAGCAGATCATCAGGTCGAGAACAATTAATGACAGGCTTTTGTCGAAGAGAACCCTCTGGTATCATGCCAAGATAGTATACCGCATCATTCCATGCTTGGTTGTCGTAGATGGAGGCTGCGCTGACATACGCTCAACCGCCTCAGAGCAAGTGGACAGGATGTGCATTGGTGCGCGTGAGCCATTTTGAATTTGCAGCAATTTCGTTGAGCGAGACTCAGCGTGTGCGGCTGTTGGGGTCAATCTAAGCACCCTCCTCGTCGTCACCAACGCGGATAGCGCCCTCGGAGCTGAGGCCCTGGGACCAGAAACCACCGATCTCGACGTTAGACTCAGGGATGCTGACGTGGGTGAACAAGAGCCAGGCACCGAAGATGGGCTTGGCAAGGATGTCGAGCACAGCGTAAGCAATAATCTCCTCGTCGATGTTGAGGTTGCGGCTGCCGTCAGCGATACCCCAGATGCTGTATAGTCAGGTTAGCACTGGCCCAAATTCGTCGGTCTCTGTGATTGCGGAAACTTACATAGGGTAGACTGTCCAGATGAGGAGGGTGAAGCCACCGATGGCGTTGAAGAAGTTTCCAACCTTGCCACCCTTGGCAACAGCGGCGCGACGGCCGTGGAAGACAAGCTCGAAAATGACAACGAGGTAGGCAATGCAGGCAATGGTGTACCAGCCCCACTTCTGCGGTGTACCCTCAGCACCGAAGGCAGCGAAGAGACCAGTGAGAATCATGATCAGGTCGGCGAAGATGGTGACCAGGATGTCGGCGCCGTTGAGACCGGCGAGCAGAGCCAAGTCGAGGAGGAGGAGAGGAGTGGTCAAGCTCCAGTCGATGTAACGCGCGTAGTAGACCTCGCGGTAGATCTCGTGGGTGGTGTCCGGAACGTGCTTGTGGGACTCCTTGACCTTAACGTGGTGGTAAGAGGCACCGTGCCCAGTGGCCATGGCGAAGTAGGAAAGGGCGGCGATGACGGTGATGAAGGTGGTGATGATGTGGTAAACGCGCTTGGACTGTGATTTGGTCAGTTTCAACACTTCCGACATCCAATATGACGATACTTACAGCGGGAACGTTCCAGGCCAAACCAGTGAAAACAACCGAGGCGACAGTCATGACCACGAAGACAACCCTGGAGGACCAGTCAGTACGATGTTCAGTTCGTCAAGCTTCAAAGTTTCAACGATGCCATAGGTAGGCTCAAATGCGTTCTTTCGCAACACATCACCACGCGGGAAGGCATCGTTTCTCCGATCACCGTAGTGACCAAATTTCGACTTACCAGAGAGTTCTGAAGCCAGTCTCGGTGGCAACCTGGTACTCAGGGAGAGATGGGACCACGGTGGGCACTGGTCACAGTTAGTTTATTTTCGAGACGCAACTCGTCGCTTTCCAACAGAGAGCAACTCACGGGGAGCGACCGAGGACGCCGCCGCGGCGAAAGCCTGAACTGGGTCGATCATGATTGCTGCTGGAAAGACAAATGCTTTCTGAGTCGATTATTATTGACGGTGATGGAGAATGATGAGGGAGGAGAAGGAGAGGAAGACGCTTCACGAAGATGATGAAGAGGACGTAGGCACCGACGACCAAAGCTTGGAAGCGCTCGGAGCAAGAGGAGGTGGGGCGGGTGTGTTCAGCCACAGACAAGTTGGTAGGCACAAGTACACGCATCATGACGGCATTACGAATTTGATTGTGAGCTAGCCCAACTTTACCCAGCAACAATCGATGTTTTGTCTGAACCTAATCCAGTCGGGGCTTGTTCGGACGGCAGGAACGATGGTCGGAGTGAACTCGTGATCCACTGGCTTCATCGCTGCTAGGCCATTTCCATGCACGATCAGAGTTTTTTTTTATATGAAAAGATCATTTCTATACAGCACTCAGGCATGCAAGGCCAACGGGCGCCATCAGAATCGTCGATACGTGGCGGTCAACTTGGAACGGTTGCGCTGGATGTAGAACAGAGCTTCCGCGCCTACTGGCTGGCTCTCATCTGCACGCGGAACGAAGATCCATTGTACGGTCGTGCCAGGCCCTAGGTTCCCGTCTGGCGCTTCCTGATGATGATGACACTGGGGAAAGCTCGCAGCTCTTTCTGGATGTAACGAACACGATCTGGGGATCGAAGTACTGTGGCTACGGGACTGCGACACCTTCATGGCTGCTACCCAGGTAGGTGTCTGCAATGATAACAATATTTATTGCAGGGTATGTAAACATTGTCGGACTGAACTCGAGGTTTCATGGCTGCAGAGTAATCATCATAACAATATGACGATCGATTGCGGGATGCCTACAGGTGGTGGTCGGTCTGATGATCAATTGCGTGGGCAGCTGCATTGATGTCGAGATAGCTCCTGTTGGCCTCCACCATCGACGGACCACAATGGACGATCGAGAATGCGGGAAGTGACCATCAAGGCGTCAGCCTCTCACGTTTGCTCTGACATCGTCGCTTGGCAAGCAATCCCGCTACTCAGAAAACAGAACTCATGACGGAACTCTATGTGTAAATCTTGATTTCATTGACGGCGCAGAAACACGTTATTTGAGTAGGAGTAGATTGGGGCGAACGACAACACTCTAGGTTCACCCTCACGATCATTCATTTTCAGCATCACGGCCAGGTGCGGCTCTACACTGGCCTCAAAGTCTCCATCCATTCGTGGTATGTATTCCCATCATCCGAAACTTCCGAATGTGATGCAGCCAAGTACTTTACTGCATCATCCCAACCACTGTTGCACATACGGGAGCTCTCCCTCGACGCCATCAATCGCTAGCTGCTTCTCACCTTGTTTGCTGCTCGCCCCGCGTATTGTCTGCACGTGGGCCAGCCCATGGCTTGCACAGGCACTAAATATTCACTCATTCGGATGCCTGCGTCGTTCTCCTCTGCTGCGCCACACCCTCCAGGACAAAGAGCTGATCAACATCATTGCAAATCGATGAATCTCGCAAATGAGAAGGGGTTTCCAAACGCACTCCTCCACGGTTGGTTTACATGCGTCAATTTGAACGTCGCCTGAGCACTCACGGCTGGCTTGGAAAAAAAGCACGTCCTCCCGCCATCACCAACCGAAAGTTTGGGGTACAAGACGGCATGGTCCGGAAAGAATGGTGGTTGATCTCTGCCCATCCGTCGAGTCTTTCAAGTCATCGCTCATTACAGTCTGGCTCGCCCATGCAATGCCTCTCCTCCGGCAACGCTTCCTGGTACCATGTCCATGTTGCCGAGTCTTACAGTGATGGCAAGGCATCGTGCAATACATCGTCCACTTCGCCGTACACATAGTGCCTGTTATCCTATTATGAAGCTACCCGATAATCGGTTTTAGCGTCGGAGCAAAATGGCTCTTTCGTTGCTACAGCATTGGAAATAATGGACTGACATTATGCATTGTGTACCGGGAGATCACTGCCTATTGCAACGGCTTCAGCTTGTTCATTGTATGCCCACTCGGATAGCCGATTCGGTCCCAAAGGCGTTGTATTCGTGCGGATGCATCCCCGGCCTGTGTCTTCTTGACTAACGGCAACCATGAAAATACAGCATTTCCCACTCGGCACAGAAGTCCGATGGCTCTGATTGTGAAAGGTCCGTGCAATCATTCCATCATGTTGATGATTTTCCGGTCATAACCGACTCCAATGACTGCAACAATGTGTACCGAAATCTCATAGGGCGTCCGCTGGTTGAGTGTCACCTAGAACCGTATGATCCCTGGTCTCGAACCGCGGCTGCTGTGGCCCTCTGGTGGTCCGTAGTTGGAGATGACCTGGATAATAAAAACAGTCGGCGCATTCGTGGTTGCGAAGTTGTGACCAGCTTGCTGCCAAAGTTGCGTTTCCATATCCGACACTTTCTCAGTTGGATAGTGCCAACGCTTCGTCAATCGTAGCATACAGAAACCCGAAAGAAACAATCCCCAACGCCATCGCTCGGAAAGGACAGATTCGCCAGACGCCACGATTTTACTCGTCGACGTCCATCTCTTCGGGACCCTGGCCTCGTACTAGCCGTTGCTTTCCCTTCGCCTTTGTCTTGGATCTCGTAGACGCGGAAATTCTCTCCTGCTTCTTCAACTCGAGCTCGTCCTCCTCGACCTCCATCTCCACCTTCTCGGCATCAAGGTCTTCCGTCAATACGTCTTGTACCTGGTCGCGGTATTGCGGTGGTAACAAGTGCTGGTTCTCCGCCACGAGCTTTCGGTCATCCTCGAGTTGTCTGGCCTTATTGCCCTTCATGCGGTTCACGTAGAATTGGCGTTCGCGACGTACGCGAATCTCGGAGACTCGTTGCATAGCCTGTAGAGTCTTTGCAACCAAATCGCGGTTATATCGGACAGGGATGTTGCGGCGCTGTGCGAAGGCGAGCGTAGAGTCGACTGTCATTTCTTTGCCATGCGCTCGGCGGAAAGCCTTGGTCCAGGCGAGCTTTCGTGGATTGCGCTTCATTTTGAACTGTGCCTCACAGATTAATAATCATTCACGAATGCATCTAGCACGAGTCAAACTCACGTTTTTGTGACATTTCGATCTACAGAATCTGAACAGCTTGGCATCGTTGCGCACGAATGTGATGCCCTTGGAAGGGTAGCATGGCTGCGAGCAGAAGTAACACGTCTCGATTCTATTCCTGTCAGTGGATGCTGTGACCGTGCGATCGCGGTGGCCTACCTCATATTGGCGGTGAATGGTGGTTTGTCTTCGATATAACCTTCTGATTCCGATAAGAGAAATCTTATTGCAGAGTGGGCGCAAAAAGTTCGGTGGTCCGTGCGCAGCGGCGATTCAGAAGACCTCCGAGGCATTCCCGATGATTTTATTACTACACCCAGGCATCAGGATCCCTTCCTGGAAGTAGACAACCCATCTTCGGGCGTCACATCATCTTCGCACACCAGTTCTACATCTACCCTATCTCGACATGGCGACAGTCATCGCGCTTGGTGTGGGCGTCGCAGCTGCTGCGTTTTTTGTAGGTCGCGTGCTTCACAGCATCCATGGGCCATGCTGACTGCGATCTCCAGGGCCGCGCAGGTCTAGTCGCGCTCAGACGGCATCGAGGCGGAACAAATGCGCTGGGCAAGGCGTTCTACAAAGGCGGATTTGAGAGGCAAATGAGCCGAAAAGAAGCAGCACTCATCTTGGAGACAAGGTTCGTTACCATTACCTCATTTGCGATGCAAGATTGTTTCCAAATACTAAGTTGTTCGATCAATCAGCGAACGAGGCCTCACCAAAGAAATCCTCCGGAAGAAACATCGGCAAATGATGCTGCTCAATCACCCGGATCGCGGCGGAAGTCCTTACCTGGCGACGAAAATCAACGAAGCAAAAGAGTTTTTAGACAAAGGTCTCTCGTGATGGCTAGAGCTTACGAGCAGTGTACAATAAATGTTTGAGTATTAGCGTGGCGTTGGCGGAACTGTATTCAAAACACCTCTCATCAAGCATTCGATGCTCGACAGTTAGGCTTTGGTTGCTGCAGACTGAATACTAGCTGCTCGGATCAATCCTGCTGTTGATGATCCGGGCGAGTCCATCACAGAAGGAGAGGTGACTATACCGCGCGGAACATCCACACAGTCGGCCATTGAAGCGAGTGAGCTTAATGAGCCTCCCGTCACCGCACCACCCCGGACGCTCAAAAGGACATTTTCCAACATTTGCAGAGCAACATTCGGCCTTCAGGCGAGTCTCGACAGCTCCGAACTAGATTATGGCAGCCTCATGAGGAGCAGACGAAGATGAGTCAGAACTTCGGTATTGAGCGACCGGCACGAAAATGATCGGTGAGTACAGGCGTTGCATTCAACATCCCGAGCGTCAGCATATGCTAGCGACGGTCGCCGACAAACATCGCCCTGCATCCGGCTCGATATCCTTCTATATTGCAATCGTCGATTGCGGATACATATTCAGTAGCCGAAGGATGTTTGAACGAGGACAATCCAAGGCGCCCAGACAAGCGTAGCTCCTAGGTCTTTACTCACATTCGCTTATGAGGAGTCTCCCTACCAACATGTAACGTCAATTCTGATTGCCAGGTTCACTCGGCAGCAACGCAATAGCATTGTAATGCTTGATAGTGGCGTCTAGGCTCGAGTCGGATTGATCTCAGACGGACGGAGCCTTCCATCGGAAATTCGCCACCTGGCGTGATATGGAATATCCTGGACGACTTGTAGACTGACGTCAACGTGTTCGTCCTCAACTTTGTAGACATTGCCGGGCGGCGAGGTCGATATTCAGCATGTCAAAACACAGTAGATTATTGACACATGACGATCTTGACAGATCGACGTATCGCCCAAACCTGAGGGCATGATGATGTGTGCAAGCGGGCGGACAGAGTAGAAGTCACGTTTTCTTGCTTGCTTGAATCTCTGATCCTTTTGCTTCATACAATCCACGAATCGATCAGCCATCCAGTGCGAGCTACGACTTCAGCTAAAATACAAACGACGTCAAGCGCCATCGCAATCAAGTGAAGCATTCACGATGCTGACCAAAGTACGCATTGTGTGTATTTCTGACACCCATAATGCCGCTCCCGGACAAGGCTACACCCTACCAAAGGGCGATATTCTCATCCATGCCGGCGATCTCACAAATCAAGGGAGTCACACAGAGATGAAGAAGGCAGTACAGTGGCTCACAGAGGTGGACTTTGAGGTCAAGATTGTTGTCGCAGGTCAATTTTGCAGATGTACGTGTTCACTTCGGTTTTACAAGCTAACAATTGTCAAAGGCAACCATGATCTGTCCCTGGACCGAGAATATACTCTAAAGCACAAAGAAGGGTGGTCGGTGATGCCTCAAGATGTAGCAGATATTCGGGAATCTCTAACATCCGAGTCATCCATCGTATATCTACAACACGTTCGCAAGGATGTATTGATCCCGAGCAAAGGAGTGACACTACGAGTGTTCGGCTCGCCCTATTCACACGCGGACACGAACAAACGCCAGAATTGGGCCTTCCAGTATGCTGAGGATGATGCAGACGCATGCTGGTCGAACATAACCTCCGATATTGATCTTTTGATTACGCACAGCCCGCCTCGAGGACACTGTGATACCAGCCGTCACTGGCAGGGAGGAGGCTGTCCTACGCTGGCTCGGACCATTTCCAGGGTCAGACCACTTCTACACGTGTGTGGTCACTGTCACGAGGGACGTGGTGTCGAGATCATCGAATGGAACGAGCAACCGTCGTCATCATCGACCACGGAGCAAGTGTCGCGTGTGCTTCCGTGGGAGGACCCTGGAAAGAACTCGAAGAAACAATCGCTACTTGATCTCACGGGTCGACGTGGCTATACTCTACAAGCCGGCGAGACGACTGCCGTGGTCAACGCGAGCATCACGGCACGGTCATTTGGTCATGGGACCAAAACGTACAACAAGCCGATTGTCGTTGATATTCTGCTGGAAGGTACGGGTACCTGAAGATCGGCGAGAGCGCAAACGATCGGCGTCTCGGCCACGGCGTCGGTCCGATAATGACAACTGCAATGCGAACAAAGCAGATTCTGAAAACGGTCAGGATCTGTCTGGATGAGTAATGTAATGCATGCCCAGGTGCACTGGCTGTACGGGTTGTGCTCAGGCGGTGATGCATAATCTTGTCGTGGGCTCTCTGCAGGACTATCCCCTCGTGGAATTTGCACGCGAGGTAGTCCACAGTACACATGCTGCAGAATTCCACGGAGAGACGGGCACCCGCGGGGAAATCAAGATGCCGCAGTGATGAGTGAACCATGAGGCATATCTCCCGCTTTCATGATGCCATCTGCCTGCAGTAGCAGTAAACAGACACGATGCTGGGGCTAATAGTTGACATCAGTGCGGGAAGGACTGCTGCATCCTTGCGGCGGCACCTGTGTTTGAGGTGATGCAGTTGGTGGTCATATTGCGGCACATGTCCGTTGTGTTGGCGGATTTTCAGCACGGGAGAAACCCGGTCCCAGACAGACAGACAACCAACTGCAGCACGAAGGGTGTCGACGATGGAAACGATTGAGCAGATTTAGGGCGCAGTGATCGAAGAGACGGAGCCCAGTCTCAGTATTGCAATGTCAGTCATGATGCTGCCAATATTGGCCAGTCCATGACGATGCTAAGAACAACGCACGGATGCAATGTGCTTGAACTGTACACATGGGTGCCGCAGGGCCACGCGAGACCAACGGTTCAGGATCTCTGATGACATGAGAGTGCTCCACCCTGCATCTTTGAATCTGGTCGTGGCAGATGCGTGACTCTGCAGACCTCCGTGTTGTCTGTTTCGTGCACTCGATCATCGATTCTTCGGAAGTCCAGAATGGTGCCTCGGAAATGCTCGCGGGATGTACTGTACATGAGAATACCTACCTGGAGAGGCTATGAGAGCACCTGCGCACTCCACCGCCGACCCGCACACTCCACGTTGTGGGTCCACTCCCATATAACAATCAGCCTTTAATATAATTAGATCACAACAGCGCAAGGGCTGCGGACAAGCTGACTTTGTCCTACAGGAAGAACTGTGATAATACCAAAAATACACAGGTTCGTGTGGGACAGGCATATGAGATATCCATCCCACATCACAGTACATTCTCATGACATGGACGAGGGCATTCCAGCTCGTCGAACCCATACTCACATTCTTTTCGGGAGAGCTGTGCGTCTCTGCCCGCGGGCGACGTGTGGAGCAGAGGGAACCACTGACCTGTCGAAGATCGATCCCGACTGTGACGATGGCAACTGCAAGCCTACGGCCGTGCCTCAGCGCCAAAAATGCCTTTCGTCTGCAGCCATCTATCCCCCCGGGCGCAGGTGAGTGGGAAGTCGCAGAGCCCAGGTTGATCTGCGATTGGTCACAGCAAGGATAATGCAATCCCGCCCTCTCATAGGTCAGAGGGGTGAGTGTTTTTGGAGAAACAGGCAGGCACAACTTGCACAACCGTTACGGAATTAGGGCAGGTGCTCACAGCGAGCAAGCGCCCTGCCCCATACAGTACAGGACAACCTTGGAATACCGCGAGTCATTTATTATTCCATCGACGGATGCGATAGTACGAACGCGGGGTAGTCCCACTCTGTACCGTACAGTCACCGCTGCACACACAATTTTCTGTCCACGCGGAACGAAAAGCGATGGTCGATGGTCTCGTTACCATGCTTTCCCATGGTTGGTTGGCGCGGCAGCGTCTAGAACATTTGCAACGGTTGAAGAGCCACGTCTGTCACGACGGTACACGATGGGAGCGATCAAGTCCGCCAGTCACACGAGAACAGCGAGAACGAGGGCATCGAACTCTGTTGCGAGGCTTTTGTGCGCAGCAAGTTCAGTAGAGCGCACTTATCGTGGCAGGCACAGGATTCTCTCACTCATGGTTGGTGTTCGCCGTGGCGTGCGCAGCACCCCAAGTCTTCTAGATCGCCGCCAAGAAGCACCTGACCTGGACAAGCAGGTCGACGGTTTCGGCGAGCCACAGGTGGTAACCCTAGTACATCCCTCACCGAGTGTACGTACAGTGGTGTAAATGTGTCTCACGCACTGTACATGGATCACCATGGTCTCATCATTGCAGGGACCGGGATATCGAGATACAGCAGAGCAAGGTCGTACCAGGGACTGAATTGAGTATCCGTGGATGTACACTCATGCATCTCAATATACTCACTGTACAGCACCGAAGTCGAGAACGTGATGACGACAAAATTGTCAGCAGGATGTGGAGCGGGTCACCTTGGAGGCGGTATGATGAGCGCACGCAGCCCCGTCACAGGAACATCCAAGCGACCAAATCGAAGTATTGCACTGTGATCATTGTTATCAACGACATGTACTGTGCTGTTCTGTGCTGTGATATCCTGTGTCCACCTTCGCACAATAAGCGCTGCGAGACTACTGCAGCACACGACCAATCGCCGGCGGGTGGAGTAGAGCATCGTAAACGTGACTGGAAGAAAGAGTCGCATGCTCTTAAAGAGACCGGCTTTGACCTGTCGCTACGTGGAAGCATATGCATCGTCTTTGCTGCCCGAGTCGCAGCGCCATCTCTTCCGGTTCGGTCATTCGATCATCTCCACGACCATCATTGCGTACGGTCTCGTTCGTTTGAATAATCCTTTCCCCCGTTGCTGTGTCGAATCAGAGGCATTCTGGTATTGGATCCACGCCTCTCCCGGTCGCCACGCTCTCTACTCTTCATACTTGCAGTTCCGGATTCATCGGTCGTATAGGCCTGAGATCCTACCTCCGCGCACCCTGCATACGCGACGGGAAGAGACTCGCACACAGGAGTAACTACCTGGCTACAGGCGAACACCATCTCGAATTATCAAGCCATCGTCTGTTGGCAAAACGCCGGGATCAGCGAAGACCGGAATCCAAAAGCCGATCCAGACAGTCTCCATCGAGCAAAAGTCGGCGAAGTTGCCCAACTCGGAAGCTCCCGTCTCACTTCTGTCTCTCGTTCCCTCTCGCATCATCACACAGAGCCCTGGAGTGCATGCAGGTGCCTGTTGCTTTCTCTCTCTCTCTGCCGCCAGCAGTTTATTGCAGTAGGACGGTTTCGGTCTTTTCACCCTAAATTCGGCCGCTTGCACCCGTTCGCTCCCACGGCTTCCTCGTCTCACCACGGGCCAACTTCGCCCCCATTTCCTGGGAGAAACCGAGAGAGACAGACAGGCCAGAAAGAAACAGAGCCCTGGAGCGATCCCACCCGAAAAGCAATCGTCGCTTCACCCTCACGCACCAACCGTATGCGCGCACGCCTCTCTTCTACTCCGGCCTCACACTGTAACGCTGGCGCCGCCGCCGCCGCCGACATTCCGATTCACCGCCGCCGCAACATCTGACGAGAGAGGGCTTTACACACTTCATCAGTGCCAACACATCACGACGCCCAACTCATCCACGCTCACGTTAAAGGGTTTCTAATACTCCCGTTCACTCGTCGACACGCTGTATCAGTCTCTTTCGAGCCCCTGCATTCTTTTTTGCGCAGCAACCCTTCCGCAGAAGCATCTAGCCGCATCGACGTCATTCGCGCACAACCTCGACGCCCGGCACCTGTGCACAGTCAGTCAGACATCTATCTTCCCTTTGGCGCTCAACGGGCCGGCCAGGACCGATTTTGTGCACATCCCAAACCCATACTTTATTTCACTCTAGACGGCGATCGTCCAAAGTCAGTTACTCACTCCACGCCGCCACGGTCGGTGCTCGCTGTGCACATCGCCCCGGCAGACTTCAGCTGTCTTCTCGGCTTGCGCACTCTGCTGCGGATCGTCACGATTTCCATCATTGGTGGCGTGCTCACTAATATCCCTCCAACACTACAATACCTCAGTCCATTACTATTGCGAACACTCGACTCAACCTTCAGGATCGTTACACAACTCTGCCTCACTCCACTTCGGTCATATCGCAGTAGAGTCGCTGCATCACACCCACGACTCTACCCACGCTCGATAGCAGACCGATCATGGCGGATCTTCCTCCAGATCCATATTTAGCGCTCGGGGTTGCGAGAGATGCCGATTCTGCCGCCATCAAATCCGCATATCGCAAGCTTGTGCTGAAATGTCATCCCGACAAGGTCCCCGATCCGAGTGCGAAGCAGGCTGCTGCCGACAGATTTCACATCATTCAAACTTCCTACGAGCGTCTCATCGACGACAAGGCGCGAGCTCGTTATGACGCAGAAGTCAAGCTTGCAGCGCTGAGGAGCGAGCAGTCAGGACGTCGCGGCACATCAGAAGCACCGCTACGCCAGTCACATCATTCGACGCAAGAGTGGCCCAAGTCGTCGCCGTACACTTACACCTCATACGAGAATGTTCGGCCTGTCTACGAGGAGCACCGTCCTTCTTGGGCGGAGTTCGATCCTCCGCCACGCTCCACACGCAAGGAAACAGAGACTGAACGGTCCCGGCGGACGGCACAGGATTTGAAGGAGAAGCTTCGTGAAAGCGCAAAAGAAGCCAAAGAGAGCACACGTGCGGACCGACGCGAGAAATCGAAAAAGACAACCAAAGACACGCGTCGAGAGCGGGAACAAAAATACAAAACGCCGCATTTCACATCTGAAAGCTCCGAGAGTTCAGATAACGACAAATACGCACAATCGCGAAGCCGAAGGGAACAGCCAGATGACCGACGGCGAGATGAAATTCCCCGAAGGATGGACGACGCTCAAGAGTACTTATCCCGCCAAAGGGAAGCGGCTGCCAGACAAATGCACGAGCAGGACCGTGTTCACGCAGAACGCAGCGAACGATTGGCCTCTGCGCAAGGCAATGCCCGCGAGTATATCGAGAGATCGGGCGGTCGCAGTCGGCAAGCTTCAGAGATCAGGCCATCAATGAGTCGGCGAGCGTCCTCGCAGGACCAGCACAGCTACGGTCCGAAAGGTGAAACTCGGCCAGAACAGGCCGCACGCCGCCCCTCTACATCTCAACGAGCATCGAGCCGCGATCAAGAGAATCTGCCCCGAGTTTCTCCGCGAGAACGCGAGCGACAAGAGGGAGTTCGATCACAGAGACCACCCCCATTATCGTATCTGCGAGGATTGTCGCAATCAATGCGCATGCCATCAGAAAAGACTCGATCGCATTCGATGCAGCATGACGCAAGTCCGATGGGGCATCCGTCCGTGAAGCGATCCGAGACCATGCCCACTGGTGGCTCGTACGGGCACTACCAGACGGAGATCCGAGAACCTCTGAGTTCCTCAACGTCACCACCAGAATACAACGCTCAATCACAATATTCCGGCCGACAGGCTTATAACGATATCCTGCCGCCGCCCCCTTCAGATGCCTATCGTGGCCCTCCTGCGTACAAGACCGAAATTCGAGAGCCGGCAGGCCACGCTCGCGAGCCTCCAACCCGCCGCCGATCGGTACGTGAGGTTCGTGAAGTCAGGCCTCCATCGTTCACGCGCAAAATGACCAGGAGCCCATCGCCCGTGCGAGAATCGCAAGCAGTACGCGAAGCGAGTTCACGTTTGAACGCCTCGTCTAAATATGCAGACAGAGAGCCGCACGTGCCGTTACCGACGCCCCGAAGCACTGCGACGGCTTACCGCTGGGATGAGGAGAGCCGTGGCGTGCAACCTGCCATGGACATTCCGATCCGGACAAGCCGTCCGCCGATGCGCCGGGAGTCAAGTTATCGTGACTCTCGGCCTCACGCCGAACCTCCATCAACCGCACGTATGGTCCCCGATCAATACGGAAAACCACAATACACGCGATCTTTCGCCCCGGAACACATCAGAGTGGGACCTGCCTATCAGTCCAGCAGGCCGATGCAGACCGAACGGCGAGGCTCGTTGTTCGTCTAGTGCGGCCCATGCGTTTTCGTATACTCTTATTTTCTCTTCTCTCTATGTTTTTACCCCCTTTTATTTTTTTGCCCGGGACACCACGTTTCCCTTTGGCATCTACCGCTAATATTACGCATGGCACGTCGCACAATCATTCTGCGGGGTCGGAGGGCGACAAAGAACAATCTCCAACGGCAGCTTTGGGCTGGGATACATCCTTGTTGGGACTCATCATCAATTCATGTTTTGAGGATAAGGAGAAATGGCTGGACAATGCTTCGATTAAACTACAAATATGTCAAATTATAATGAACCAGATTTTTAATCATGATTGTGAACATTTCATTGCTTGCGTCCCTCTGTGTATTTGTGTGCAAGTGTAGGTTTCCCGAAGCTGGAGCCTCGTCTATTGCAGCTCTCAACGTGCTACGTCTCACGGCACGCTATGACCGCGAGCTTGTATGTCGGTCGTCGTCGTTACGAAGCACACCTGGAGTGCGTGTAAACGAGCAGCAAGGTGAGGTTCGAGAGCGCGATGAACTAGCATCACACGTGATTGTCCCCACCTGGGCACGTAAGATAGCATCAGAGCTACCGAAAAGCTCCGGAGCTGCTTCGTACTGCAGATCTCAAGTGATGTAATCTCCAGGTGACAAAGCTGGGCCGGGCAATCAAAATCGAAGGACCGCTACCTTGAGAGCTGTCTCGGGTTGTCGAACGAGTCCAAACCTCCATCTAGCATATTGCGTATATTCCGAAGGTTGGAAGAGCTGAGCACTCGACACTCTCAAGCTGTAACGATATCGATCTTAGGACTGGTCCCACTGGAATCAATCGAAGCATTCAAGCGCCAGGCTGCCAACACGATGGCACAATCATCCCAACCACAGTACGAATTGCTCTACCATCCCGTCATCCCCGGTCGAGGCGAATTCATCAGACTCGCCTTCGAAGCCGCAAAAGTCCCATACACAGATGTCGCCAACACAGAGAAAGATGGCTACAGTACGGTCCAACAGATCTGCATGAGCCAAAACACGCAGAGCGAGGGCAGCAATCCTCCCGTATTCGCTCCACCAGCACTTCGGGTCGCTGGCGCTGGCAAAGACGCTCGCTCGCTGGTGATTCACCAAACTCCAACAATCTTGCTCTATCTCGGACCACGACTTGGACTCGTACCGGGTGATGAGGTCGGTCGTCTGTATGTCAGCCAGCTGACGCTCACCGCGCTAGACCTGAACAACGAAGTCCACGACACGCACCACCCCATCGCGTCGAGCAAATACTACGAGGATCAAAAGGAGGAATCTCTGCTCAAAAGTCAAGATTTGCGGGAAAATCGTCTCCCGAAGTACTTTTCGCATTTCGAACGTACGCTGAAGGGGAATCACGACGACGGGAAAGGCCGATATCTGGTGGGCGGAAAGCTCACCTACGCAGATCTTACTGTGTGGCAAGTCCTCGACGGACTCTTTTTCGCGTTTCCGAAGGAACTGCAGGCCAGAAAGGGAGAATTCCCTGATTTGCTGGAGACTTTTTACGGCAGTGTCAAGGAGGAGGGAGGGATCAAGGAGTATTTGTCGAGCTCGAGGAGGTTGCCGTATAGTCAGGGTGTCTTCCGTCACTACCCAGAGCTGGACAGGCAGTGAGGTTGAGGGTCCGAGGCACCGTCTTCTTGCAACGAAATTCAGTTGTAAATCTTGCAGAAATAGAAGGTCGGGTTTGAGATCCGCGGTTGATCATCGCGACATGCTCCCAAGAGCAATATTAGCTCGATCGTCAATCATATCTCATACCTCATGTCGCTGAACTTGCGGTCTCTCGCTGCTCTGGAGGTGCCGTTTCTGTGGGCGGTAATTGCGATGTTAATTGCTTCTTTTGGTTTCTCATCTTCCTCATCACTCCGCCAGATCAGTTCATCGCGCGATAAATGGACGACTTGGAGCGATACGTGTCGCGCTCTGTCAGGAGCAGACTTTGCAGGTCATCCAACGCTAGACTGCTATCTTTGCGCAGCTGCTCCAACATCCATGCGTTCTCCTCGGGCGTCACTGTCCGCGGGCGGCCGCTGGGCTTGGGAATGTGCTTCGCGGAGCCCGTCTCCGTCCAGCGTTTTATCTTGCGATAGACTGCGGTCTTAGATCCGCGTCCCTCGGCGAGAAATTCTTTCACTAGATCTTCGGCCCATTTGCCCTTAGCTAGTCGTTTCTCGATGATCTCGACGTCTTCGGGGGTGAGCGGCGCCATTGGGCAACCTTTTGAGTCTGGGTTAGGCGAGGCCAACGTTGAGAAGGCATCATCAATGAGTACGGATTTCGAGAGGTTCGTTGAATACCGTTGAAGCCATATCATCATGATGTCTGAAGGAATCGATTGATCTCGTACATCACTGCCATACTGGACTTTCGGAGGTCCGAGAATCCTCAAGTCGGGAAGCGCGTCACGCGAATCCCACTAGTTTCGACCTCGTCATATCGCCCTTCGCCGGAAGACAGTGCTGCTCATCTCTCATTCTTATATGATGCGGCGTCACACTCACGTTATTCTAAGATGCAGAGCTCTGTCAAGCCCTGCACTTCTGCCGTCACGCGTGCAACACAATGGCCAGCGCCTTCGTCTCCAAAAGTCGGCGGGTCCGATTTGATCTGACCTTGCGTATTCTCGACCTCAATAACGTGCCGCTGGTTGCCGGCACCAGTTTCATCAAATGGCACTTGCCTTCGTCCATTGCAGCCGAGCACCGCGGTCGAACACACAGATGCGCAATTAGGGACCATCGTGTGCAATACGACTATGTCAAGCAAATACCTGTACGTTTAATCGTGGGCAAGGATGGAGTGCTGCAAGAATGCATCATCGAATTCGAGGTGCTACAAGAATACTCATCCGGCGGTCGCGGAGAACGGATTGATCTTGGTGTGATTCGGATCAACCTCGCCGAGTATGTAGACATTGCAGACCTGCATAGTCCGACCAGTCCTGTCGACCAGGAAGCGGCCGAAGAAGGTGTCACTCGCCGTTACCTGATGCAGGACAGCAAGATCAACAGCACGTTGAAGATTGGTCTTTCGATGAAGCAAACAGATGGGACTAGAGACTTCAGGACACCACAGCTGCGCACCGCGCCAGTGTTTGGCGGCATTGCGGGCATCATTTCATCGTCAGAACCAGTGCCAAATACGCACGGCATCGGCTCCGGGACCACGAGCGATGGCGCACGCGACGCTCATGATGCAGTGCCCTCCCTGAGCACATCGCGTAAAGAGCTCGGCGAATTGCAGGACATGTACCGACGCACGCTCGCGGCGCACTGGGCTGGCGCGCCCGGCGAACTCCGCGCCGACGAATGCATTGAGGACATTTTCGCGGGCGGCGACGGCTGGGGCAAAAATGGCCGCCCTTCGTCATCCCTTCATGCCCACTCGAGCTCGTCGGGCACGTCTACGCCTCGCGCAGGCCATGATGCGGTGGCGCGCGAACACTCATCGAATGGGCATGGCGCTCGCACGCCGATGCTGAACTTTCAACCCCATAACTTTCGCGGATTTGACGACAAGGCTCTCTCCTCACGTAGAGGCGCCGCCGAAATTAGTGAGTTGGACGTTCAAGATGATCTATGCTCGTGGCGGATAGGTGAGCGTGCGGCTGCGTGATTGGGCCTTCGAAGATGATTATGTTCTCCTTGCTGGAATGGTCTTTACAAAGAGCCATGCCACCACAGTCCGAGGAGTCACGGGAAGACAGCCTCATGCGCGGGAAAGAGATCATCCACCATCATCGACATCAGTAAGACAGCAGTGAGCATGACAGGAATAGCGTGCAACCAGAGATGTCACCGCCTCCATGACGGAGCAATCGCAACACATATCAGATGCAACAGCGAGAGGATGTTTCATCAGGGGTGAAGCTGCTCAACGGCCCTCTCTAGCACGAAACGAAATGACAGACAGGGAGCGAAAGATGTTGCGCAACGACGGAAATGATGCCACGATATGGATCGTAGTAAGAAACTAGATTGAGTGCGAATCAAATCAAAAGTCACATAATTTTTGACCGGGTTTCTCCGATACGTAAGGTTCGTCTCGAACGTGAGGTCATCTGTGAAATTGTCGCTATCGCTGCCAGCCTCATTCTTGATTTTATCGTTGACCTTCAATAATGATTTCCTCCCCGGGACGGATTCATGGCGATCCCATCCTCGCCAATGCACGCTGTCATTTCAAGGTCAAACCATGACCTGGAGTGAAGGGTCACGTCGGGACTTCTGAACTCATCTTCCTCGCACAATGCATATCGAATACCAATTTCAAGTAATGCCTGAGACGTGGGCTAAATTATCAGCGACTCGCATCAAGCACAGAGATCAAGCTGCGACGAGCTCTAAACAGAAATGGACAAGCATTTGATCCAATCGGCTCCGTCGTCAATGTACTACATTCCCGATTTTATCTCAGCTGAAGAAGAGGCTTCCATTATAGACAAGGTGTGTCACACGGGCGGCTTGCTGTACCTCGCCGTCACGCAGCATTTTCGGAGAGGCGCCAACATCGAATCGAATATCGCAGTCGAAGATCGCAAAATAGGTTTTAATGATCTTACCACTAACGAACGATACCTCACACAGATTCCAAGCAACCGCTGGATCACCCTCTCGCACCGCCGCCTGCAAGCCGTCCCCGCGCGCCTCACGGCCACGAATACCCTACTCGCAGCGACGCCTCTTCCAGAATGGCTGCTCCGTCCCATGACGGATCGTTTCCGCGACCTAGGCATCTTCGAGGGGGCGCCGCACGGCGTCAATCATTGCTTGATCAACGAGTATCTCCCCGGGCAGGGCATCATGCCGCATGAGGACGGCGGCGCGTACCATCCCGTCGTGGCGACTGTGAGCCTAGGCGGGACGATCGTGCTCGATGTCACGGCGAAGTCACCGTCGAACGCTGGCGACGCGTCGCTGATGAGGTGGCGGATTTTGCAGGAGCCTCGTTCGCTGCTCGTCACGACGGCGGCGGCTTACACTGAGACTTTACATGGGATCGCGGAGGTGCATAAGGATGTTGATCTCCGACCAGAGACGGTGGCCAATTGGGATTTATTGGGTGACCGTGAGGCCATAAACGCCAAGGGAAACATGAACGAACGAACGACGCGCATCAGCCTTACGTATCGGAATGTGCTGAAGGTCTCATCTTTAGGCAACAAACTTTTCGGGAGGACAAAATGAGAACGACGAGTCAATGGTCAGGGGATTGTGGAGCCAAATCGATGGAAGGCGAAGTATGTCTCTTCAATTGTATGTAGACTGCTATCATGCCAGAATCGTTGATTCATTACTCGTCACCCATTTCAGCTCTTTTCCCCTACTTCTTCTCCGAGAAGCGCTGAGCGGCGAAATCCCAGTTCACGACGTTCCAGAAAGCACCGATGTAGTCAGGGCGGCGGTTCTGGAACTTGAGGTAGTAGGCGTGCTCCCAGACGTCCAGTCCGATGATGGGGAAGCCCTTGGCACCCGACACGGCCTCGCCCATCAGCGGGCTGTCCTGGTTGGCGGTGGTGACGATCTTGAGGGCGCCATCCTGGGCAACGAGCCAGGCCCAGCCGGAACCGAAGACGGTGGTGGCAGCCTTCTGGAATTGAGCCTTGAACTCGTCGACGCTGCCGAAGGTCTTCTCAATGGCGGCCTTGAGCTCGCCATCAAGGGTGGTGCCAGTCTTCAGGTTCTTCCAGAAGAAGCTGTGGTTGGAGTGGCCACCGGCGTTGTTTCGGACACCGGCCTTCTTGTCGGCAGGGACCTGGTCGAGCTTGGTGACGACCTCGTCGGCGGAGAGGGAGGAGAGGTCGTGGTCCTTGAGGAGACCGTTCAGGTTGTTGACATAGGTCTGGTGGTGCTTGGAGTGGTGGATCTCCATGGTCTCCTTGTCGAAGTGAGGCTCAAGGGCATCGTAGGCGTAGCCCAGCGGAGGAAGAGAGTAAGCCATTTTTGCGGTTTGATTGGACGATGTAGGTCCGAGACTGAGAACAACGTTCTGGGTCAGTCAATGGTTCATGATAGCGTCGCAGCACGACGGCTAGCGAGCTCAAGCGTCACGGCGGTACTGACCTTTGTTGGATAGACTGAAGTCTTGATTGCGCAGAGTTCACCATCCAGGCGTTTGCATTGAATAGACCGAGCACGAGAGAGAAGTTGGAGAAGTGCATGGCGGGCGGGACCTGGTTCGGTTGCTTAGGTGGGGCACTTTCTGCGTGACGGAGATTGCGTCAGATTCGAGAGCTTTCCAATTGTGATTATTCAGTAATCGATATGCCAGAGGGATTCACAACCACCAGACATTCTTGACAATGAAATAACATCACCTAAATCTCAGATCGATTGTCTGTAGGCATGACAAGTTCTCTTCGTCACAGTATTTTGTCTGACATGCGATTAACGGTAATATATAGCCCCGCGCTTTCCGAAGACGTCGGGTTGGGCCTACAGAGCAGGCTCCGGAAGCCGCAGAATGTTGCCGAATCTGGGCATGTCAGCACGGAATGATGTACTCACAACACAGAAGCCAACGATTGCTGAAGCCTGCGTAATATCCTCGAGGTCCGCACAAATATTTCCAATAGCTGGTGAAGTGACAGATGTCTGAAATCGACCTCTCCAGCTATGTATAACGATCCATAGAAACAAATGGAGCGTACCATAAACTGCTCCAGCCCGTTTCTGATGTGACGATGATGATATGTTAGGCTTATCCCAGGGTTGCCTTTTGCAACCCTAAGTCAATGCGGGACCTCGGGAGATTGAATGGGTCGAACACATTCGAATTGAGTGATCGATCAGAGGCTCGCTTTTTTCATTCCGATTTGTCACAAATACTTTCGGGACTCTTTGCGTACAATGCAGATATTGACGGATAAGTACATTCAGATATAGCGCGAAAGAGGGTAATAGAGAACCAATGCAATGAAAAACGTCAGCGTTATTCCCGCTGTTTCCTGTCCGATCCTAGCTCAGAGGCGATGATGATCGCTCACTGGTGACATACAATCCCAAACATGACGCCTAAACATGACGCCCAAACTCCGACAATAAGGTAGACCAGACAGAGACGAAACCGGCGCACAGAGGATTGTCTATGTTGACAGTGGCAAGCTGGGATACTTGACCTCCTCATCATGCATCTTGTTGGCTTGTTCCACGACGGCAAGCTTCTCGGCAACCATCTTAGCAGTCTCGACGGTCTTCATGTCGGCATCCTCAGCCTCGGTGGTCTCAGCGGACTGAGCCTCGCCCTCGGCCTTGTCATCGAATTCGCCGTTGTGCAAACGATCGCTGACCCATTTACGGAGAGCCTCGATGACACGGATATTCTCAACCCATTCCTCTTGACGCTTGTCCTCGGCGGCGTTGGGAGAAGCAGGTCCCTCAGCAGGCTTCTCGTCTTCGCTCCGGAGGGCCGGGTCGATATCAGCCTTGACAGGCTTCGCGTCGCTCGCTTTAGGAGTGCGGCTGCCGTCGTCGACGTCTTTCATTTCAGCATCTTCGCTGGCAGGAGGAGCTTGATGTTGCAGTCTGCCGCCGCTGTATCGGCGATTCTCAAAGTCGAAGCCAGACGCAAGACCTGAAGCAGGCGCGGATGTTGCGGTTGGGTAGTTCGAGGTGAGGTCAGACATGCCGGTGACTGCAGGCAGGCTAGGGTACATGTTCCCACTGGTGCTGCCGCTGCCGAAGCTTGCGCGGCTGTGGCTGCTCATAGGAGAATGACCAGAGCTGGTGTACGATGACACGGAGGCGGGAGTCAAAGCAGGTGTGTCAATGCCCGATGACGGCGACGCGAGACCGGGCGTGAGGGACGCGCTGCTCATGGCGCTGCTGTGACCAATGCTGCTACTGCCAAGGTGGGCGTCGAAGCTGGAAGGGCTGTGGCTCGAGCGGAATTGGCCCGAGTTGTGACCCATGCCGAAGTCACCAGTGAAAGTGGAGTGAAGACCAGGCTGCTGCACACCAGCAGCCGCAGCTTGGTTGCTGGTCTCGTACACGGTGGCCTGCAGTTGTTCCAGGAAGCGATCGATGTCTTGGAGGTCGTTCTTAGTACGAGCATTAGGCAGAGGAAGCGAGTAGTGGTGGCTGGCCACGCCACTCTGTGGACCGTGACCACCGCTCATGCTGCTGCTGTTGAAGGAGTCCAGGAGACTGGCAGCGGTGCCGTAGTTGTTGCCACCGCTTCCGCCACCACTCGCGCTGTAGCCACTGTTGTTGTAGCCGGTGTTGTAACCACCGGTGCTAACGGGCAAAGGCAGAGAGGTACCCTGAAGACGGTGACCGACATCATAGTAACTGTTAGGGTCAATTGCGCGACGTTTGATGTCGCCAAGGAAGTCGTTCAAAGCTTCAATGGCGCGGCGTCGTGTGTCCATGCTCTGGATGTCGGCGAGGGCGGAGCTGTTGGGATAGCTAACAGATCCATATCCAGCATACTGGCCGCCCGCGCCAGCATGAGCGTAGGTGTTGTGGGCTCCGGCTGCCAGACTGGGTTGATACGATGAGTAAGGGTTGTGAATCGGCGCATCGTGACTGGCAGGGTAGTAACCAGTGGGAGCTAAATTGTAATCGTTAGACGTGATACTTGTCAGAGAAGAGGTGAGGGAGAACGTACCACCTGAGTTGTTAGCGAGGGATCGTCCGTTCTGAGCATTCGGCGAGCTGACCAGAACGCTGTCATCGGCGTGAGTCTTGACGTGCTTCTTCAAATCCTGAGGTCGCTTGAAGGCCTTGCCACAGAAATCGCACTTGTGAGGCTTCAACGGGACATGGACGCGGATATGTGATGTGATGTGATCACGCTTGACCGTGGTCGTCCGGCAAGCGCCCCACTGACAGGTTAGGTTGAGGTTGTTGGTGCTCTTGCGACCGACGTGTCTCTCGCAAACATGGTCCTATTCGATGGGTATTAGTGTCGGTGACGCAACGGAGATGTGAGGCCCGCAATCGGGGTCAGGCTTAGACGACAACGTACATAAAGGCTTTCCGCAGAGTCAGTGCGTTCACCGCAGCCCTGCCATTGACATGTCAAGTTGTCGATGGTGGAAATCTGCTGAGGTGCTTGTACTGGCGGTGAGGGTGCGTGTTGTTGCTGCGCAGCCTGTTGTGCTTGCTGTGTGGCGGCAGCGACAGCTTGCGCGACAGTTTGGGTATGTGCTGCGTCCATTTGAGGGCAGTGCTTGGCACAAGTCGGAAGTTGTGAGATTGGGAGGAAGGCTTGGCAGGGAATTGAGAACCTTTGAAGTTCCGCAAGAGTGAAGTTCTCAAGTCGAGAAAAAATCCCAGGAAAACGGGGTCTTCTCGTTGAGGCGCAAGATGAGCCTCAGGCAAACTGCTTCGTGCGACGACGTCAAGACGTACGATTCTTCCAGAATCAAGTGACGAAGTTGCAGAGAATGAGAAAGGGGTGACAAGAGGATGATGGTCGTTCAGAGAAGACGACCGAGAGGTGCAAGTCTTATGGCGGAGTCGATATGACAGGAATGCGTTCGGCGGTCGTTGTTAGGCAGAGGAAGGAAAGTCTGGGCATCGGCGGACGGCGAGGAGGAGAGGGACGACGATATGTATAGGAAATCTGGCCCGTCCCCTCTCCCTGGCAGAACGGATGCTGGTTTCGGAGCGACAGACAAGCAGACAGTAGTACAGCTCAGTCTCTTGGGAGGGGGCAAAAGGGTACAGCGTAGACCGGGCGCATCAATAGAAGCGGCGGAAGAGCGAGCCACATCCTAAACTCCACCACAAGGATGCCCGCTCCATCCGTGGACATGAGCATGACAATATCCGTTCATCGTTCTCACTACCATGACATTAATAATAACCACCACAACGCTACTCGCCCATCACGCTCAAATTCTACAAGGCGACCCCGCATGTATACGATTTTTACTCGAACTTGAGAGGGCATATGAGGACAGGCTCGCGGATCTCTGCTTCGTGAACGTCGGCATGTCGAAGACATCTACACAGCCCTGGAGTACACTCAGGATGCAGTGAGATAGGTGTTGGATGTGGACCCGGGCGTGGTCGGATAATGGGAGAAGGAAGAAGGTTCTTCGCCGTCTCCTACCCTCGCTGCTTCTGACTGGCCGCCGCTCTTGGCCGCTCTTGGCGCCAAGTTTGCAAGCGTAACCAAAGCCCCTTGGCAAATTGTCCTCGCTCGCTAGATCGTACGTGGCTGCGTCGATGACTCCCTCCACCTCTTCCTCCTCATCTTGCCCTTCCCGAAGTTCTAGCGATATGTCATCCGCTGCTGCGCACATGATTCAGTATGACGCCTTGTGCTGTACACTGCGCGCACATCCACGGTTGCTGCAGGTGCAGTTAACTCATTTTGCCCCCATCACGTAGGAATTGGCACATTGGAATCTCGGCAAGTCCAATTCTTGCCACTGACCATCCTGCACGTTTCGTCTTCACATACGCGGGTCTACACTCACACGTAGTATGATAAGTATGTTCCGACAGACCCGCAATTGCTTGTGATAGACACTTGCAACACATCTCTCATGGCCCAGGCAAGGTTTGTCGGGGCACAAATGGCGAGAAACCACTTGTACAACGCATGTGGGGATGGTCTGGCAGTGACGTAGCGCTTGCCCACGCCCCTAACACCGCCTCCCAACTTCACGCGTATTCAGAAACAGCAAGGATCCTGAATCAATCAACGTCCGCGCGCGGACAGTATTGGAACTTGAGCGCCTCGTACTGGTCTCCAGGCAGACTGGAGATCGTCACGGCGCGTAAGCAATCATTTACCAAGCCTGTCCCTGGATTGCTGATACTGCACGTGGACCATGGCCGCGATGGCGTAGGCTGAAAGCGCAACGTCGATGTTGTCGATCAGAGGTCTTCTAGAAACGGGTGCGAGTATCTGTGATCCTTCGCAAGGGAATGGGCGACGCACGTCTTCTTGAATGTTGCGAAACGACTGGACAGGCCCAAGTCCGCTGGGCGCATGGGGCAATCTAGCATCAACTTTCCTAAAATCCGCCAAGAGCGGACTGCTGGCTTGGCTGTTTCCGCTCTTGGAGATTCTGGGCATCCCGCTGCTCTCATTTCAGGCCAGTCTCTCGTGCACATGCGCCTTGTCATATTGCGGACGCGCGGCATCGCCCTCCTCCGTTGTCTAATAGCGCTCAGCCTTTGTCTTGGCGAGCAAATATGGAACATTCCGCCCGCTGGCTTGATTCATGCTCATGGATGCACTAATTCGTGGCATCATCATCATCATCATCGTCATGTTTTCGAAGGATTACGATGCTGTCCAACTCCTGATCTGCCCAATAACGCTTTGTGTCAGCCCGGACTCCGGAGTATCTCCTGTAGTGTACAGTAGGTGATTGTGCTGGTGAACTGTAGCCCACCTGGGTCAATTTGTTGGACGGCTCGGCTCCCTCGGTCAGTATGACCCCCGCACTGGTTGGCGGCCACGTTTTATGGGCAAGCATGTAGCCCTACCAGATTTGCCCATCCACTCGAGCGGAAAGGCAAATTGTTTCGATAAATATGACCCACCTCATAACCGTAAACAGTGATCCAACCAGACGCCTGTACTATGACTCGATATAAGACAGACTGCTTAGTCTCCAGAACATCTGTCTATTGTGTCGCTAGTTGAGCGTTCACAAGGTGTGAGGTGAACCATGACCTCGGGGTGTGAATAGAAGCATTCCAACGATTGATGCCGAATGGAACATGCCGATATCCGCATGGACATCATGTCGTTATCTAACTAGGTAGCCGATATGACGCCTTTCTCCTAAGCTACGCTAAGCACGAGAATACCGAAAGCCGGCTCCTCTCGGACTGCTCGTTCGCGCTTGAGATTTGCTCCGTCTTCAAGATCATGCGTCGCGAGCAGCAAGTGAAAACTTGGGACGCTGCCGAGGTGGCCTCCATGGGAATTTCCAGGATCCAAGCACATTGGGACTCGCCCGCGTGAAGCTACGGATGCAGTCGAGATATTTTGCAGAAACCGAGCGGTCCTCGGGTGGATTGACTCCACGTTGACGGTAGCTTCTGCATTTCCAATGCACATGGCGAGAAGTAGCAGGAGACTAACGTGACACAATTCCAAACGTAAATGCTCCGAGAGATCCGAAGATCGTGATCACGGCGACCGACTGCGTCATCCCGGGACACCAGTTGCGACCTGCACTCTTCTAGACTGGTCCTCGATCAATGATGGGATCATGTGCGAATGCTAACATCCTTCAGAATAGTCCTCATGACAAACGCGGATACAGGGCTGAGCTTTCCTTTGGAGCGCTCTCTAGCAGATCAGAATGAGTTATTCAAGACATACAGTGTACACTCGGTCGTTCTACTCAGAGAACTAGGCGTACCAAAGGACCCAATGCTCTCAATCACGTTCAGATTACAATCCCAGTTCGTCACCACTACAGAGGCCATCGGCAGTCCTCTTCCTCCTGATTGTCCGCCTTTCGATCAATTGTAGCGCCTTCCGAGACTTGATTGTAGTCTTCGCCAGCGGTCTCCGATCTAGAGAAATGCGTTTGTGCCTGATCAAGGCAGGCGATAACGCGAGCGCATCAGGGGAACTCATTTCGATTTGATGAGATTGTGATTCCCTCGTTCGCTCTTCCTGTGCGCAATCCTGGTCTTTTCCGGGTTTCGGTGTGGCCGTGATCCATTCTGATATACTGTCCTCCCATCGATATCCTGGTGACTTCCTAGACGGTGTCTTGAAAACATTCTCCTTCTGGTCGTCGGTGGAGTAGTTTTGAGTTGGAACTGCTTTGTAAGAAGGAGCCGAGAATGGGGCGTCGGACTCTGTGTGACATCGCATTGACATCTCTGAAGTAAGAGCTCTGAGCAGGAGTGACGCGTCGCCCGTCTGTGCCTCAACAGCTTCGGACAGCCGTTTCAGGAGCGTAGAGCCCATGTTGTTGTTTGTCATCTGATCGAACGCTCTTAGGCTTTTCACGAACTGATGCATGAAACGAGTCGCATGCATCGAAAACCTATGTCCATTAGATCCTGCAGCTTTTGTAGGTATCAACACCGCCGCAGCTAGGGCATCGAGAGTGATGACTCCAAAGCGGCCGTCTTTCTGAGTCGCCATCACGAGGAACGCAGAGATCAAGTAGGGAATCGCGACGCCACTGGTGCTGAGGTGTATTTTGCGTTTCGCGCGGCTTGTCTGCGAGGAAATTGCTGTGTTGTGTGTTTGATTGATATCTGCAGCGTTGCCAGAAGTCCTGGTCTGGCTAGGCTTCCATTCCGAAAGACCAACAAGTTCAGGCTCTCGAACCATGAGTAATTGAGCTGCGACGCGGACGACTGTTTCACCCACGATACCAGACTGACAAGTTGCAACATTGATCGTAAGCGCTTCTCCAAGCCCCATGATGGTCATAATGATGGCTGTGCTGTTCAGATCTCGAAAAAAATCTGCCATATGCGTATGGCCGCCTGAAGAAAGGTCCATATCGGCAGCCATGCTGACACAGTCCTCCAAGAATTTCCCAACTTCATAAAGCGGAACCGTGGATCTGGCTCTCATGCCCAGACGGTTCATGGTTGACTGCTGTACGACATGTCTTCCCTCCAAGCCAGTAGGAATTGCGGAGCATAGCTTCTCATGTTTTTGAAGAATTTGTGTGATGCGCCACAGATCAGTGGTGAGGGAATGCTGTAAAGCCCGGAAAAAGAACACATTGCTGTTTTGGGAGTCGCAGAAGTGCAGCAGTCCATCCGAATGTGACTTGTGAAAATCAATCGACGTATCCAACCACGTTTGTAGGATCAAGTCGCCTTCTATGGATGCGCTTCGTTCGCTGCATATGTTTATCAAATCTCGAATGGCTTTGTCCGAGAGCAGGCCCTCGACGATAGCTTTGCGGACGAGCTCAGTCCCGTGGCTTCGGACGATTTGGCGCAGAAATGGAGAACCAGGACCGGAGATATTTTCAAATTCTTCTTCGATGTAGGAATACAGATTTGAGGAGTCATCTAACGCCTCTCCAGCGTCGTCGAAGTCGAACTCGATGGACCCGGAGTCCAGCAATCGGGGTATCCTGCGCAGACATGTCCCCGCCAGTGATCTTGATCCGCAACGCATCACCTCGTGAGCATCTGATGAAATCGTACTAGCGAGAAAGTTTGCGAAGGCGGCCGAAAGGTATTGTTCAGCCTTCTCCACTGGCGCATGAGGAACCACAGTAATCTGCTTTCGCCGACGAGGGGCAACCTCTGTGGGAGCAACATTCGAGCGTTCGACAGTGCATATCTCAGGGATTGAAGCTGCTGCGTCTAGAGAGTCCTCCTGATTGCAATATAGCTGGTAGGCTTCTGCTGAGCGTATCCTTCGAACGAAAGGACTTGGGAGTACCGATCGCAGGCGATGTTGACCAGGCTTGCTGGACTTCTCACACAGCGGATTCGATTTACCGCTATACGTCCGGGTCGTTTTCTTCGTCTTGGGCTGTGGCAGCCAACTCGGATCCTCGGCCGCTCGTTTCCTCGGATTCGATCCTGCATGGGCTTTATTACGTTGCTCGAGTTCGCGACACGCTTTTCGTAGTGCAATAATGCGAGTATTAATTGATCGTAATAGTCGATTACATCGTGCGGTGGTCCATATATTGTCATCAATGTTTACTGTGTTGGAATGTTTGCATAATTTATATTCTTTGTTAGACATGCTTCCAAAATGTTCCAGATGCCCTTCAATAGAATGTGGTCTTCAGTGCATGAGGTTCATCATTGTTGACAAGTAAACAGTCCATGGGAGCCTGCTGTCCCTAGCGTCCCACTAGTTTTGGCGATCATGGTCTCGCGCTTCGAGGTGCGAAATCTAAGCCTGAGGTCGTCCAGCCAAAAGTCGTGGGGTGCTGCGGCAACCTGAGTATCAATTCCCAGTTAAATCAAAAGTGACAAACATTACAACCATTCACATTTGCCTCCGTCACACCATGGCTCCCAAGGGCAAAGCTAAAGCAAAGGAAGCAACCTCTGAGAAAGGTTCTAGCAGCAAAGTGAAAGGCGCACAGAGCATTAATGTCCGCCATATTCTATGTGAAAAGCATTCCAAGAAAGAGGAAGCGCTCGCGAAACTCGTCGCTGGGACTAAGTTCGACGAAGTAGCTCGCGAGTTTTCGGAGGACAAAGCCCGCGCAGGTCAGTTCTCGAAGGGTCTGTTCGTTCGACGATCAACTAAGTCTCAACAGGTGGAGCACTTGGCTGGAAGACCCGCGGAGATCTTATGCCTGAATTTGAAGCCATTGCCTTTGAGCTGGAAGCGTCAACGACCAGCAACCCGAAATATGGCGAAGTGAAATCGTCAGAAGGCTACCACATCGTGATGGTGGAGGGCCGTAAATAGTCTCCTGCGAGAAAGCTCATAGTCTTGTACGGCTCTGAAATTTGGAAAGACAACCTTCCACTGTCTTGGCTTGAGGCCACCTGGTGAGGCGGGCAGGCTTGCGAGTGCCGAATGTTTCCAGCGTTTGCATTGCTCCAGTGTCGAATGAATGAAATTGAGCAGTGGAAGTGGAGAGATTGATATGCTTCATTTTTCGTCTATTTCCATTTCCCCTTCGTCATCATCTCTCTCCACAGCTGGCGCTGGACCGACTGGCAGCACCATCTTCTCCATACAGATCATGCGCACTCGCTCCATCGGAAGCCCCATGCCGATAGACATGTAGTGAATGAGCGGTGGATGGCCCACAATGCTGGCATATGAATCTCGGGCAATATTGGCTTTCCACTCGTGCTCGGTTGTATCTGCATGGCCAGTTCCGATGTGTTTGGTCTGTAGCGCTTCAAGCTGCTGCTGCGTGCGGAGTTTGTCGGCCTATTTTTTGGACGGGTATCAGTATTCAATTCTCGACGATTCAGTCTTCAATGCGACGTACCATAATCCACCACTAGACGTTGCCACGACCTGTCATGAGGGTGACGTTGATTGGGTCGCCGATCTGAAGAGGGTAGAAATGCAAGCGGAAGCTTGGCAAATTATGCACGCGTCTTCCGTCGCGTCACTCGGACTTGCAATCCGGGGCTTGATCTATCTAACATGTGAACCTTTCTATTTATCCATTTGATTGACGTTGTCACATCAAAGCAGCGGGCGTATTGTCTTACTATTCTGGTCTCTGTAAGTATGCATCGACTGCCAGATTCACCGTGATCCACAGCTGCATCTTCTGGAGGATTAATCGTGAACAAGCTTTGCAGCAGAAGTATGGCGGGTGCGCCTCTGATCATCACTGAGCGGAACACAGATGGCTCTGCTCATGACGGAGTTTTCTCAGATCTTACATTTTTTGTAACTCAGCGCTTACCTAGCCGCTCGCATTATGTGCAACAGATCACAGATAATGGCGGCAAAATTGTCAAGATTGAGAGTACTGCCGACTATTTGATCTGTGACCATATGCGGAAGGATGCACCGCAAGCGGGCGTTTCTTACCAATGGATCGATGAAACTCTCAAGCATGGGCAGCTGCTGGAGACGAGCGCTTACGCGGTCGCCAAAGTCCCGAGATCGACCGCCAATAGGACATCCACGGTACCTAAAGGCACCCGGACGCCCTTCACGAATGAGGATGACAGAGTGCTGCTTGATTGGGTTGAACAAGCAGAAGCGGCTGGCGACGCAGTGAGAGGCAACGCCATCTATGAAACGCTTGCAGCATTGAATCCTCGACACACTGCTCAAGCATGGAGGTCGCGCTATGTCAAGAATCTGGTTAATAACCATCCGCGCCAATCCATGACCAGCAGTGCTCCACCGCGAACATTGTCTTATGTGACAGCAAAATCAAGCAATTCACAACCCCGGCTCTCCGGTGTCAGTTCCGCCCTGTCATCAGAACTAAGTCGAAGCGGCAGTGGCTTCATAGAAGGCTCAAGAACAGTTGGCGCCGCTTTGCCATTCGACCAGTCCGATTTCGACCAGTTATTGGGGTCAGTAGAAGTTATTCTTGATGTCGATCCAAGTCAGATTGATAAAGCTTGGCAACAGTGGGCTGAAGCTTATGGCACACATGGAGCGCGAGAGTGGCGAGACTTCTTCCACCGACGAGTCCTGCCAGAATACATTAAGCGAAACCGTAAGACTGAGCCTGTGGTAGCAAACAATGATCAACCACGACAGGCGACCGAGGAGACATCGGCAAGAAAACGGAGGCGGTCCAGCTCATCTCCTGGTCATGAGCCGAGTCGATCGCGACAGAGATTGGACCCTGCAACGTCGGACAACCCCGGAGTTGAGGACGAAGGACAAGCGGGACAAGCACATATAAGTACGAAGCAGGCCGCTCTCGACATGCCATCGGCGACAAGTACCATCGGAATTGTCACCTCTACGCCATCGAAAGTCATAAACGATGATGCGGAAGCTGGCAAGCTTATTACTTCAGACGAGAACCGGGCGGCAAATTCGCAGCTCATGGCCGAGTTGAGGCCGCCAGGCACGTCGTCAGGGGAGGTTGTCAGGAGCGATATGGATGAAAATGGTGTCGCAACGCGAGAAAATGGGACTGATAGCAGCCTCGCCGCGCGAGGTCTCAAAAATCTGGGAGATGCCTTGACTGAGGAAAATCTTGCTGTCCAGCAGGCGCACCATCAAGCGCAGTTGCGCGGCATCGATATTCCTGAAGATGACGAAGCTAAAGATCGAAGCGAATTCATAGATTACCTACAGGGGGTAACTATTCAAGCCAAAGAAAGTGCTCAAGGCAGTTCGGTCGATCCAGAGAAGCTGGCACCTGGCAAAGCACGACATTCAGCACAACACTCAGCACCTAGCGAAGGCGATTCAGTCAATGACCGTGAAGAAGATCCAGCGCTGCCGCAGCTACCTGAGGTACAGAATCGGCCCCATCAAATGAAGATCATTGTATCGGACACAAATGAGGCTGCAAGTGCAGATAATACGAATCCCACAACGAATTTTAATCTGCTCCAATCTGCGAACGGTCGTGATGGGATGGGCGTTGACCTCAATCTTGATCTTTCGATACCTGAGCCTGCTAGCGGGTTTTTCCTCGGGTCGACTCCTGCTCAGTCTTCTCAGCTGACATCTGCAAGCGAAAAGCTTGAACCTGTTGAAACATTTTTTGGCGCACCGGGCCTCGATACGCAGGAAATATTTGGAGCAGCTATTCAGGACGTGGATATGACGATACCGGATCCGGTGCAATCTGATTCGGGGCAGCATGATGGACATGAGACCCCGAGAGCTAGCTTCACATCATCAGCACAACTCAACGAGCCCACCAATGATAGCCATGAGCACTCTCAACCAGACGAAACCGAAGTCGACATGGAGACGTGGATGGAAAGGATGGCCCACGAGGGTTACAAGCAAGCGGCTATCATTGATGCGTTAAAATGCACATCGTTGCGACCAGACTTGGCGGAATACGTGCTTCTCGAGATCAAAAATGGGAGAGCATTGCCTCGTGACGTTCCTGGCGTGTGGAGCGAATCCGATGACAGAATCTTGCAAGGTTGTGACGCAAGACGTTTGAGAGCACTTGAAGAGAAGCATGGAGGATGGTCTGCACTTGATCAGAGGCGAGAATTCCTCGAAGGATATTCCTAGTCGTCCGAGAGATGCCCAGCAATTTGGATGGTCTGCATCTCGAGACACGAAGGTGAAACCAAGACATGACGTTACACTGCCCTTATGAACTTCGAGCAATTGACAGAATTTCATCCTGATTCCGGTCAGATCTCAATAATAAGATCATTGGAAATGAAAATTCGGCAAACGGTGGTTTACGTTGTCCCACATTCGGAGGTCGGGAGTGGCAAAGTCGCGGTATTGATTCGCGAATTCGAATCAGCAACCCGTAGGCAAGACCAGATCGTGTGGCGTAACGCACGAAATGTACATCCAGCTACAGCAACGCTTCGCAGCCATAGTGTTACATCTGTTTGATGCGTATGGTCTCAACCGCCAACAGTTTAGAAGTACTCGGAGGTAGGTGGTGATTGATACAGTACCTGGAGCGGCACGTCGTCTACCCCTCGAAGTCGTACATGCGTTTGGGCGACATGTGCCGCGCCAAGCGCGTGGCTGAGGAACATATGACGTCCTGGCCATGTGCGGCTTCGGCTTGCACTCTAGGCACTCACATTCGAGCGTCGCCTACAACTGTAAACTTCATTTTCACGAACTTATGAGGGCTACATCCTTGAACAGAGCATATCTGTCATCTTCCAAGACCCAACAAAATGTTTCGTACACAGACGAACCCGATGGATGACGCCGTCGGTGAGCACCAACCACAGCATCGTCTGGAATATGTGGAGCATGCACTGACACACGCACAGTCAAGGCGACAGACGAAAACCTCACGAGCGAGAACTGGGAGCTCATCTTGGACGTCTGCGATCGCGTCAGCGGAAACTCATCCGGACCTCAGCAAGCAATCACCTCACTCATCAAACGATTAGCCCACCGAAATGCGAATGTTCAGCTGTATACACTTGAGCTAGCAAATGCGCTCTCGCAAAATTGCGATGTTGCGCTACATCGCGAACTCGCTTCAAAGGCGTTCACCGATGCGCTGCTGCGACTCGCAGACGATCGCAATACGCACGGTCAGGTCAAACAGAAGGTGATGGAAAGGATGAGCACGTGGACAGAGCAATTTCGAAATCAACCCGAACTGGGCATCATGGAGCAGGCCTACCACAAATTACGACAGCGACAGCCAAGCTTGATGCCTCCGAGTAAACCGGTCAAGAAAGAGATAAGCAGCGAGGATCGCAAAAAGGAGGACGAAGAGCTACAGATGGCGTTGGCTTTAAGCATCAAAGACAAAGGAGCCGCTTCGGCTGGCGAAGGACAATCGAGTGGCGGCCAGGCCCAACAGTCGTCTGGGGCTCCGGTCGAACCTCAGGTGAGCACACAGCAGGGAACCACGGCTGCCACTGTAAGCCGAGTACGAGCGCTGTACGATTTCACGCCCTCCGAAGCTGGAGAATTGGCTTTTCGGAAGAATGATATCATTGCGGTTTTGGAGTCCGTATACAAGGATTGGTGGAAAGGTAGCCTCCGGGGACAGACTGGGATTTTCCCGTTGAATTATGTGGAAAAGATACAGGACCCAACCAAAGAGGAGTTGGAGCGAGATGCCAACATGGAGGCCGAAGTTTTTGGTGAGATCAAGAACGTTGAGAGACTACTGGCTATGCTCAGTGTCGGAGGAGAGTCTGGTGGCCGTCGAGGAGAACGCGAGGAGGAGGAAATCAGCGAGTTGTATCAACGGACTCTGAGTATCAGACCAAAGCTGATCGAACTGATTGCAAGGTACTCGCAGAAGAAAGGTACGTCTGACGAGACAGCCATCTTAGGAATTATTGCTGATGTGATGTCCAGACGACTTCACGCAACTGAACGAGAAGTTTATCAAAGCGAGGCGAGATTACGAAGCGCTTTTGGAATCATCTATGTCGCAACCGCAATACCAGCAATACCCCTACCAGCAGCAACGACAGTCCATGTATGGTGCACCAACCAACCAAGCGCTTCCACATGGAGCTCCCCAACAAGCGCCTAGTCAAGCCTATCAATCGCACGCGCCACCTGCACAACAATACCCGCCGCAAGCATCAGGCCATCCACAAGGCTATCCAGTGCAGCAGCCGTTCCAACAGCAAAACCACCAGCACTTGCCGGCCCAGCAAGAACCGCAAAGATTCTACTCTCCAGCTCCGACCGAAGCACCAATCCCACAACAATCATACACACGACCCTACGCAACATCCGAAAGCCAACAACCACAAGGTTCTGCACTTCCAGGCGTGGCCCCTTTTCACTTCATACCCGGAGGTCTACAGGCAGCGCCACCTCCATCAGCTGCAGATGTGCGAAGACAGCCAAGCCCACAGCAAGCGCCGGCAAGTTTGCACAATGGCGGCCCCTACAATGCCCCTCAGGGCTTTCAGGGACAAGGTCGACCGAACAGCATTCATACTCTGAACAGTGGCAATCCCTCCGAACTCGCGACACCCGGACTTGAATCACCAGCCGATCACCGCAACTCGTATCCACCGTCTCAAGGGGGACAGCAGCCGCCGCAACACCACCAACAGCAGCAGCAGCAAGTAGCCGGCCAGGCGCCAGCGTACGATCCCACTATAGTGCCCGCACCTCTGTCTGTGCCTGCACAACCCCAACATGCGCCTCCACAGATCCCATTCAGTGATCGAGACGGTCTGCCGAGCCGGCAACGAGTGCCCAGTGGCGAAGCTTCATCAAACGCATATGTATATGAGCAGCCGTCCGGAAATGCTACCGGAGCAGACCAAGCACCACCACCGCAGATAGCTGACAGCAACGCTCCGGCACAGACGTCGGCGCACGCACCGCCTGCTGCCGGGCCGATCTACCAGGCCTACAATCCCGGCCAAGGCTATGCGCCGCAGAGTCAGCCCCAGCAGGGCCCACCTCCCAGCAATGACCCTGGAGATTATTACCGTTGATATAAGCGCGGACGTAGAGTAAATGGCAATATTGCAGCCTATGAATTCCAATGTTGATGATTGTGTGACTTCTTATCAGTCCTCGTGATTCCCGGTTTGAAGATTCTGTTACACTTCCTATGCACTCGAACGGATCCCATCTTTACCACGACCACCAGGTCCTGCTTCACGAAGCAACACGATCAGAAGTACGGGAATAGGCGGCCTTGTACACAAATCACGAGCGGGCAGATTTGTGAGCGAAAAACCGGGCAGAGTAGGGAACGAACCGTCCTCGGTCGCCAGGTAAGATGCATCTGATTTACGACTTGCTGCGCTAGATGTCATGCTGAAAAAGCCGGCAAAGGTTGCTCAACAGTCCGAGTTGCATCGGTGAGCCGTAGTCCTCGACCAGTAGATCATTTACGGCGCATTCACGCTTATGTTTGCCACTCTCTGCCATGCCTTGATATATGGTCACGAGGTTGAAGATTGCGCGCGGGTCACAATCGACGCTGACTTCAGCTTACTGAACAACAAGAGGCCATTGCAAGATCCATTGGAGACGGAACATACGCACTCATCGCGGTCTGCATCGAGCCGGTCATGCGATTCGGCCGTGGCCAGGAGCTCGCACATTGACATGAGTTTTCATGGTTGCTGAGATTCTCATATCGCGTACGACTTGGAGAATGACCTGGGTAGTTTGAGATTTATTAGTCTGATATTTGGACGCTGGCTTGAGGACGAGCTGAAGATTCGCAGCGGTGCGATTTGAATCGGACTGTGGCTTTGGCGTTGTGTCCGACGGAGGTGAGTATTTGCAGCCTGGTTGGATCGAGCGACCATCGCATCGGGCGCGTTCGCGACGCGTGTGCACGGCGCGTTTCCGTCACTGCTGCGTGCGCGACAGGGACACACGGAAAATCGCTCGGGATCGGGTTCTCGATTGAGAAACATCGACGAGGATGCGACAAGGATCGGTTGGGCGAATTGTGGCATGACGGGTGGCAGCGACAAATCTCTTCACTGCATATCTAGTGGAAGGAGTCGGTGCTGCACGCTTGCCGAGGACCAAAATGCCGAGGGCGAGGCTTGACTGTGACAAGAGGATCATCATCATACACGACGCACGTCCAGTCATGAGTACATACATCCGTAGCTTCCCAGAAGTACCCATTCCCGCCCAATTTGGCGATGCATTTGCGACCACCCCCAAGATCCCAAACGAGCCATGTCGCAGATCTGGCACACGTAGGAATGGGATCTCATGGATCGTTTCGGATTCGAAAACGCGTTGCACCAGGGTTGACGGCCGTGCAAGCCACATACTTTTATGTGCGGGGGACCCGCGCAAGACATGATGCAGGCTGTTTCATCGAAACTCCAGCATCCTGGTATTGATCGAGAATGGACGGCAGTTGGGCCTCAACGTCAGCAGGAAACGCATCGATGGACACCTGGATAGGGCCAAAGACGCCAGATACATCCTAACGACGGGGTGGATTTGGGTGACTATGATGAAGACCAAGATCGACCTACATGCGGCCGTTCGCAGACCGGAACAGGGATGCGATTGTGATATGTATGTTGCGCGCTTCGTCGTACGGCGTTCCCGAGAGCGTCGGAATGAAGAGCGCGGAATTTGGGCCCGTCGAATACCTAGGGACGGATTCCATTGTGTGCTGTACAGGAGTGGATGTGGAGCTCTGTGCGTGGTGAGGACAACGACAAACGACGATGAATTGAAGACCAGGCCTGCCGGCCTACACGTCGGCCGCATCAAGCGGAATAATAAGATCCTGTGGAAATTCTGAGAAGGGAAGGTAATACTGGAATTGCATGTGGTCGTACTGGTTGAACCTCCGATCTCGACAACGGCCATGAAGCTCCAGTACAGTACTGTAAGGCCAAGCCGTTCTACAGTATTCTCTCTCTCGCTCTCACACACACGCGAAGGAAGCTCTGTGCCACTCGGACACATGTGTGTGATGCGGATACATAGCCGATTCCTCGTTGGTTACCCAAGGTTTGGAGGTTTGGAGGCTGGTGGTGTTGGATGTGGTGGATGTGGAACACCATGCCACGACAGTACATACAAACAAGTATACTCAGGTATGTAATTGATACAAAAACGAGCCGAGTGGGTGATGCTTTCGTCGGGTGAGAATCGTCCCCCTGTTGTATTGCTCAGGCAGGTGCTCGAGGCGAGAGTCGAGAGGTGTTGAATCTGTACCAGATGTACATGCGACTTGTTGTACTACTAGGTAGGTTAGTCAGTCACCTGGGCAGGTATCTACACGCATTATTATTATCATTATCATTATCATTATCATCATTATTATTATTATTATTATCTACCTAGGTAGGTATCCATGGATTGTCACGATGGTTGTGACCGTGGTCGAATGAACAAGGGAAAGCCGTTGTGGAGGGCAAGAGCCCACCCCGTCGCAACAGAACCTGTTTCGCCTGACCAACCTCTCCTCCTCCTCCTCTGGCTGAGAGAGTGAGCGCCCATCCACTAATAAAACTCGTCCTATACCATCTGTCTGCACCCGCCGGCCGGCCTTGTTTCGCTGTCTCTCTCCGTCTCTCTCCCGCGAAATTCATCATACTGTACTGTATATACCGTACTGTATGTATGGATGTACCAACCGACTTGGCCCGTTCCCCCCCATCCATTCTTTCACCTCGCGCAACAACACACACTCACACGTGCTCGTGAGCCTTCCCACCATTATATCTGCTCGCCACGACTGCACCGACATTGTCGCCCATCTGTATTTGGACTCCCCAGCCTTCTGGAGATCAGCAACTCGCGCTCGCATCGCCGTGGCGTGATCACGGTCGTCTTGACGAGGCGGGTCCGCCCGCGATAAGCTTCGCGATGCCGTTCAACGCTCCAACTTCCTACCACTCCAACGTCCCATCCGCGTCCTATTCGCCCTCCATGCAGGGCTCCGGCTCCCTCAGCGATAAGGCGTCCACTTCATCTCAATCCAACACCGTGAAGAGCCATTCTTACACTTCACGCGGCCCGTCGATCGATAGCGGAAGGCCCTCTGCCACTGGCCAAGGTGCTACACCACGCGGCTACCAGCCCCGACTCTCCTTTTCCCAGCGCACTTCGAACGAGTTCATGGGCCAGCGTTTTGACTCCGCGGCGTTGTTGAGTAATCTGGAAGCGGCGTGCCAGTCTGCCGATCAGAGCTTCACACAATCCCTCCAGGCGTCGACCGCGAGCAGTCGCGCGCCCTCGGTCACCGCTCTACCATCACAGCCACCGCGACTACAACATTCTTACAGCACAGGTACTACGCCAACGATTGGCAGCCCGTCCTTGACGCAGAGCCTCGCGGCGACCGGCAGAAAGATGGACGATATCGCCGTCCCCCAGAGCGACGCGATCGGCGCCCGCAACCCCAAACAACGTTACAGCGATGAAGAGGTCAAGGAAAACAAATTTCTGAGGAAGAAGACGGGCTTCACAAATTTCGTGACGAACCTCGTCAGCTCGCCGCGACGACCGGCGATCTCCGCGCCTGAGAACCCTGTCCATGTCACGCATGTTGGCTATGATCAGGAAACGGGTGAATTCACGGTGGGTCGAGCCCGGCGATGTTCATCGCATCGCACCGCGTTCGTGGTCGCATCTTCACAGTCAAGCTAATTTCTCTTGTTGCTAGGGTTTGCCCAAGGAATGGCAGCGAACATTGCAGGCCAACGGAATTACCGAACAGGAGCAGAAGAAAAACCCACAGGCAATCATTGACGTTGTTACATTCTACAAGGAGAACACGAACACGGGCAGCGATGATTATCTCTATCACAAATTCGACCATGCGAATCCGGGAGAGAGCCCACAACAGTCGATGTCAGCGGGTACCTCTCAATACAGTCCCCTCAGCCCTGGCCAGTCTGGCTCAGTAGGCAGTCCGCCGGGAAGTCCACGCTTCCCCAGGAACGAGGGCGAAAGCTTTGAAAACCCTCGCGCACCTCCGCCGGTCCCTCGGGGTGCAAATCAGGGATTAGGACTCGCATCGTTATCTGGCCAAGCGTCGAGTGGCAGCTTGCTACCAATGAGACCTGCTCCAAAGGCGCCAATGAGCATGTCTACCAACATGGTTCCTCAAAAGTCTTCCCTGTCTGGATCAGGGCAGGTGTACCACGCCGCGGATAGCTTCTCCGCCGTCAAGCACTCGGGAGCAACAATGACGGAGATCACATCCAACTCGCAAAACCGAACTCGTTCGAACACGGGGCCCGCACAGCATTACCAACCGCAGCTGCAACAACCTACTGCATCACCTTCGCATTACCAACAGCAGCAAGAACAAGCTATGAAGGCAGCTCAACAAGCACTCAAATCACCGCCGATGCTCGAGCGCTCGCAATCGGAACGTCAGCCGACCAACACTCTGGCCCAGCAGTTGCTCCTGCAACAGCAACAGAAACAGCAGCAGCAAATCCAGCAGGCTCAAACGTTGGCCCAGCCAGCACAGGTTGTACCCGCCCAGCATGCGGCTAGTACGGCGACTGCCGTTGCAGGTGTGCGACCCCGTCCGAGACAGCGTGCGCGACAGTCCATATCGGACGCCGAAGTTCTCAGCCGACTGCAAAACATCTGCAACAGCGCCGATCCGACCAAACGTTATCGGCAGTTCGTCAAGATCGGCCAAGGCGCGTCAGGAGGCGTGTACACCGCGTTCGAGAACGGCACCAACCAATGCGTTGCCATCAAGCAGATGAATCTTGAGCAGCAGCCCAAGAAGGATTTGATCATCAACGAAATTCTTGTCATGAAGGGCAGCAAGCAGAAGAACATTGTCAACTTCATGGACAGTTTCCTCGTCAAGGGCGATCTTTGGGTGGTGATGGAGTACATGGAAGGCGGCAGCTTGACCGACGTCGTCACGTTCAACATGATGTCGGAGGGCCAAATCTCTGCCGTTTGCCGCGAGACGCTTTGCGGTCTCCAGTTCTTGCACTCCAAGGGAGTCATACATCGTGACATCAAATCGGACAACATCCTCTTATCCATGGAAGGAGTCATCAAATTGACCGATTTCGGATTCTGTGCGCAGATCAACGAATCCCACATGAAGCGCACTACCATGGTCGGCACTCCGTACTGGATGGCGCCTGAGGTCGTCGGCCGCAAGGAATACGGACGAAAGATTGATATTTGGTCCCTCGGAATCATGGCCATCGAGATGATTGAAGGCGAGCCACCGTATCTCAACGAATCGCCGCTCCGCGCGCTGTTCTTGATCGCAACCAACGGCACGCCCAAGGTCAAGGAGGAGCATCAACTCACACCAACATTCCAGCACTTCCTGGATTTCGCGCTAGAGGTCGACCCGGAGCGAAGAGCTTCAGCCGGAGAGTTGCTACGCGTAAGTTCTTTTCCCACATCGATGACTGACGGCGTTCAAGACTGACATTGATTATTTTGTAGCACCCGTTCATGCACATGGCCGAGCCGCTCAGTACGCTCGCGCCCCTGGTCAGAGCAGCTCGCATCGCTAGAGCCGAGGAGAAAGCGAAGAAAGGTTCATGAGTACTACGCGCAGTGAGTCGGTCAAGGGCTTGCTAGGGGATGGATTCCCGCGTCCTGCCACAAGCCTGAGATCCATCAGTCCGCGGCCATCATTTTTTTTTCGCGGTCAGCACTAAAGCATTCGACGCTGGCCGGACAGGGACGCTCCGTGCATTCCGTCGAACAGATCTACGTGACATCTGGTTAGGACATCATTTCAATCTGAAGAGTCGACATCAGCGTGCGAGAAGGCACGCCGAGTCGCCTCACGACATTTGTGCGGCGAGAGCAACGCAAGGCCCTGCGGTATAGCCAGTGGAGCAGGAGGCATCATGGACACGGCAACATGGAAGGCCACGAGAACGCCTTTGCGGCATAGAGAGGGAGAGGAGGGAAGCGTATGCAGCGGGACCGTGGTCCTGGTGGTGGTGGTGGTGGTGGTGGTGGTGGTGAGAGAGAGAGAAACAACCTTGGAGGATGACCGGCAAGCGAATTGATTTTGCGCGACGCTTTCTACACCTTCCGCTGGGCAGGCCCCGACAGTCGTCGGGATTCGCATACGAAAGAAGGAACACAATCCCCCCGCCCCCGACATAGCCCGCTCGAATTGAGGATGCGTGAGGCTTCAACTTGACCATTTCTACCATTATATCCTATTGCTTTATTATTACCGTAAAGGTTACGAAGAGATCCGAATTTCCCCCCATCTGCGCATAGTAGATTCCATCCCGAAATAAATCCCACATGTGAGCGATCACCGTCCGACGTGCGGTTCTGCTCGATGTCTTTTCGGTTGACAAGTCGACCATCGTCCCATCGTGTTTCCACATCTGCTGCTTCTTTGAACAACCACATCACGTCATGTGGCCGGCTGCCTCTTTGTGGTCCGACAGGCCGTCGTTCTGCCGTACGTGTGTGCTGTCAGGTCAGAGTCGGGATCTCGTTCGTACATCGTTCCCATCCCGGCTTATTAGTGGGGGGGTAACAGCTGTTCACAAGACAAAAACAGGCCCGTCGCCGGCTGTGAGAAGGGACGACGATCCTCGGGGTCGGTCCGGGGAAAACCCGCGCGTCCAATACACCTTATTACAATCAAATCACTCCGCAACCAAGGAAATCTTCGAGCAACGAAATGCGGAGAAGGGAGGCCGAATCTCTGTCGCGCGGCGGCGGCGGCGGCGGGTTAGATCTGGTCGTTCACATGCAACGGCCGTTTGCGAGGGATCGATCGTTCTCGCTTCGGTCTCTCTCGGAGGTTCTCCTCCTCCTCTGTGTGTGTGTCTCCTGCGTACGATATCGTCCATCGTCGTCCCTCCGAGGACGGGCGAGTCGGATGGCTTCGAATGAGGCTGCCTAGCACTGCCTCCCCCGTCCCCCGATGGGCAAACGCTTGACGAGTGTCATGATAATCATAGCCGAATCTATCGAGACGATGATCAAGAGAGAGACCACCTACTTACCCGCTGTCCACCACGCAGATGATTGTGATGATACCAGAGCATCATCATTCCACGACAAAGGCAGCGTGGGGATACATATATCCAAAGCAAACGAGACCGTGACGGCCGGCGAATCCCCAACGAGCCGAAAGCTGCTTATCATTATTTTTATCGTTGTCCCTCCCCGACGTCCAGGCAGGAGATTATTGTTATGATTATTTTATGATGGAATTGTGCATTGGATTGATCGCCGAGCTCCCTCCCTCGCTCCCTCGCCCGACTCTCCAGCTCTCGGCATGTCCAATTCGTTGCGTTCCCGTCCCCCATGACACATGACACATGTCAATCGACTGTGGCACGCTTCATTTGTGAACCGGCATAATAGTTGAATAAAAAAGGAATCAAAAAAAGGAGACATACCTACACACACCGTCTTGGTTGCAGGGCTGTTCCTCCGCCGATTGCCTCTGCATAGATTGATCGGCTTCGTTTATCGTCAGCGGGCAACATTGTGTGAGGCAGGCTGGCAGGCTGGCTGGCTCGCTGGACGTGAAGGACCGAGGGAAAGCAAAACGCGGAAAGTTGCTCCTTTCGTTGTATCGCAGAAGCACATGAACTTATTGGATTATGATGCATCGTGGGAAATTGCCGCCGTCAGCAATCTGTTGTTCAATGATCGCATAGGATTTATTCTGAACAGTAGTAAACAACAGTCGGTGTCCCAATGATACGGTATGGAGGAGACGGATACTACTGTAGATGGTCGCCCGAGTATGTCTTTTGTCTAAAACCCCAAGCCCGTCCTCGGGCCAATCACAACAATCATATTGCACCCCCCTCAAAGGCGTTCCCGGGCGAATCTGGGACCATTTTTTTTCCCTTTTGGACGGTGCCTGCCCTTGTTATTACAGTAATAAGTAATACTGGTAGTGCAGTGCTAGTAGTGTCGTAGATGTAGTATGGAGTATCAATCTTCCACCGACTACTGTACAACTGTACAAAGAATATAAACGAGTGAGACCACCACCACATTCGCACCCTGTGCCTGTGTCCGCCTCAGACTACTAATAACTGCCCGCCTCTCCGCCAGCTGCCATCACACACATCTTTGTGCCGAACGCCTCTCACTCATTCTCTCACTCACCATCGCGACTCCTTCCCTCACACAACACAAACCCACACACACACACACACACACACGCACACACGCACACACGCGCGCACACACACACACACAACACCGCAATCATGTCGGCAACCAAGACCTTCACCTACTCCGATGTCTCCGAGCACACCACCAAGAAGGACCTCTACATGGTCATCCACGACAAGGTCTACGACACCTCCAGCTTCGTCGACGAGCACCCGTATGTCCTCTCCCTCTCCCTCTCCCCCCTCCCAATGGCTCCTGGCCCCTACGAACCTCTCCCTCCAATAACCCAGCCGAGCCAAAAAAAAGAAAGAAAAAACAAAGCAGAACGACTCCGCACTGCGCTCGGCGATCATGGCCCGATCCTCCAAATCACGAAAAGCGCCAGAAAAAAAAGACTAATCATCCCCGGGATTCGATAGTGGTGGTGAGGAGGTCCTCCTCGACGTCGGTGGCCAGGACGCCACCGAGGCCTTCGAGGACGTCGGCCACAGCGACGAGGCGCGCGAGATCCTCGAGCGTCTGCTCGTCGGCGACCTGAAGCGATTGGTAAGTCGGCCTAAGCCCCTTCCCGAACACCCTCCTCTGCGGCGCGCCGCAATCCGTTGAGGAGTATCTCCGCGCGCGCGGGCCATCACAGCCACGGCGGACAGGCGGACGACGATCGAGGACGGCCCCGGAGAGCTCACCGACTGACTTGCTCGCCCCTGCAGGACTCCGACCCCAAGCCCAAAGCCGCCGTCGCCACCTCGTCCAGCTCCCTCAAGCCCGCCGCCAGCGGCGGCCTCGGCTTCGGCACCATCCTCTTCGTCGGCATGGTCGCCGTCGGCGCCTACATGGCCTACCAGTCGTTGAACCAGGACTCCACCAAGGCATAAACGGGGGGGGGGTTTCTTTTTGGGGAAATCTCGCAATAGAGGCCTCACGGCGCGTGGGACACACGGGTCTCGCGGGACACGAGATGGAGAGGGTTTGGGTAGCAGACGTCGTTGGAGGGCGAGAAGGGTGGCGGCGGTGACGGGGGAGGCCGTCGTCCTGCCTCGAGGAGGTTGTGGATAAGGGAGAGGCGATGGATCGCTTGCGATTGGACGAGAGATCGTCGGCGCCCATCGCCTTTCTCTATCATGGCTTCTCTCTGGTGAAAGGGAGCCGGCATGGGTGGGACGGCCTCCCGCACGGCTCATGCGCGAGTCGGAGGGGCTGACACGGAAGCTCTCACGAGCAGTGTCGGGGGGTTTGCCCTACAGATCGATGCTATTCTCCCCCCATATGGCTGAAATCTGGTTCGTCTTCCTACACGTGAATTTGCACTCTTTCGGACGGCTCAGGCAAACTGGGGGGAGGAGGGTACATAAATGTGGTTAAATTATTTTTCTCTTTAATATTCTCGAGGTTTTGTCTCGTGGTCTCCCGCAGGTCTGGGCCACTCTCTTCCTTCCTTCGGTCTGACGTGCAGAGCACGAGACGATCGCCGGACGACGGTTCGGCTGCGAAGGCGATCTCCGCCAAACGCATCTCCGACGCTGTCTGGGTTCATCGTCCCCGTCCAGGCCGTCTCCCTTGTTTGTGGACGGAGAGGTAGATACTCCGACCGGAGCGTCATGTCGTGTCCGAATCACGGGACCGGCGGATACATGGCCGGCGCAGGATCCCTGAATGTTTTCCAAGTCCAAAGCCCCCCCCCTTTGGGAGAAATTGCCTATCCAGATCGCTAAGAACGCCTTCGTCCACTCGTACGCCATGCCCAAACGCATACTCGCAGCCGTCGTCTCATCAAATTCCCCAGCGAGCCATGAGCAACTAATTGCTGCTGGTCCTGGGCAGCTAGTGAAGTTACAGGTCGCATGCTGACATGTAACAAGTTGAGCTTCTGTGGGGAGGGGGCAAAGGTGTGCTCTGAGACGAGCTCTTGGCCCGAAGGAAATGCAGGAGTCCTGATGGACGGCAGCCCCTGGGACATGTGCAGGCCACGTCGATCCCGCTTGAGCTGTACATGAGTTGCCAGAAACATGTCGCTGTCCACTGCGCTGATGCGCCTTGCACGTCCCTCTCGATGCTGTAATGCGGATGCGTTGTTCCTCGCTTTTGGTGGGACAAAATCGCGAACAGATCCAAAAAAAGACCATGGCAGGGGCGATCTGTGTCGAGCCGCACAGCAGGCTCTCCGCCTCGTCTGCAGTGCTCATGGTCGCGTGAACAAACCATATGCTTCGCTGGCGATTTCCTGTACCGGTTTCGATGCCCTGGACCAAGCAGCTCTTGAAGTAAGATTAGAAAAATCGTCGTTCAAGTCGCGTCATCACACACTGTCCTGCGCGAAAATAAAGGGCTCTTCGTCGTCTTCGTCGGGCTCGTCCACATCGGGCAGGCGAGGACTTTCCGGAACGCCGCCGCTGCCCGCCACTCCACTCGCACCGATTCCTGCGCCGCTGCTCAAAGGAGAACGCTCTTCGACTATACTGTGAGTAGATAGTCGCGAGCGAACGTAAGGCATGTGTGCGACGACGCGGGACGGTGAGGACGAGGTCGACAGCCCTGGCACGTTCGAGAGTCGGCGGCTTGGCGGCGTGCTCGAAGTCTGAATCAAAGAAGACGAACTCATCTCTTCCGCGAGCTGCAACCCCGGATCACGTCGACTGCTGTACTTGGCCAAGTTCACGGTGTTATCGCGAGCGACCGGGCGCGATCGGAAGCTGGGCAGATCCTTGACGCTTTCAATCTGGGAGATGAATGAAGCGATATCGTCGTCGTCACCGGCGCCGCCGCCGCCTCCACCTTCTTTGCCACTGCCAGAGCTACCGGGCACGGCACTGGGGTCGTTGAGCTGTCCTGATTTCTCCTTGGACGAGTCACTACCGCGGCCAGAGCTTGTGGCGCTCTCGCCGATTTTGCTGCTCTGCGAAGTGAAGCGCTTGCTGCGACCCGCGAAACTACTGCTGTAGCGATGCACTGGCGCCGGCTTGGGACTAGCAGAGCCGGATGATGCAATGGCGGTCTCGTTCGGAAGGGAGGGTGCGCGGAGCGCTTGCTGCGGCAGGGTGTTCAGGGAGAGACGCTTGCTCGCAGACGTTCCGGCAACACGTGAGAAATATGACTCGGATCTGCCGGCCGAAGTACTGAAGCCTGCTGTCGAGCGTGGAGACGACGCCAGAGAGCCAGCCTTGAAGGGCGGGTTTGACACCAGACTTACCGATGGGCGGCGGATGAGGATGGCATCGCGATCCTGCCGTGGACGATCGGCTTCCTCATAGCTGGTTTCCTCGTCAAGCATTCGCTGCCTAAGCTCTGCAACCGGGGAACCACGTTTGTCAATCCCATGAAAGGTGCCAAGACTTCCATAAGCGCCCGCTGGTAGCCGTTGCGGCAGCACTGTATTAGTTGAGTTGCCGGAGTATGTTCGGGCTTGATCGTTCTGGGCGGCGCTCGGCAAGGAGCGGCCGCTTTGCACAGCAGGTGCACGATTGTCCAATCCTCGAAATCGTGAGCTCAGAAGTGCCTCAGCATCATCGACCTCGAAATCGCAGTTGGTCCGATAATCGACCGATATCGAGAGTGGTCCAGCTGAACATAGAAGAGGTGCAGTACTATGCGTGCCAACGGCTGAGCCAGAGGCTTCCTCCGACGGACAGAGTGGAGTGTATAGGGTGTCTCGATCGTCTCGAACATGACCAGTGCCTTGACGGATGCGATATTTGAGTTTCAACGCCTGTGCGCTGCCGGGATTTCGAGCGAGTCTCTTGTGCAGTTTCCAGGCGGGTAGATAGCGTGCAACCGTGAACAGGGATCGGAAGACGACGACACCTTTTTTGTAGACATTTGGTAGAGCATCGTCGAGCTCAGATGGCTGATAGTCGTTCTTGTTTCCCAATTCGATAGTCCACCGTTCAAGCACGATTTCCTGGGCCCTGGAACTGCTCTTGGAGGAGTTGTGTTGCTGCTGCTCGAATTCCGAGGAAGAGCCTAATGCGCCACCAACATCCCATCGCTTATCGGCTTCGTCCACGATCACCAGTGCTTGATTGTAAGATAAATGTGAGGTATCGATGTAGACTTCTGTGACGAGGGGTTGCGGTCGGCGTTCGAATAGATTGGCTCGTTTCCACGGACGGAGGTCTTCCACTAGCACATTTGTATCCTCGAGAACTAGATTGAACTACAGCGATTGTCAGCCTGCGTGTAATGTGAGGAGAAGATCGGGGAAGTGTCGACACGCAAAGAGCATTAAATGAGTATCATTCAAATGGCAAATTCCAAGACGGTATGGGAAAAATCATAGACACGCCAATTATGTGAGAGTAGAATGCATATCTTCTAACAGATGGAGCCTCGCGCACACCGGAGCTTGTACCTATGACGCTGTCGCAACTCCCCTGTCCACCTCCTCGACCGCATATTCACGTTCGAGCGTTTGCCCATTCCGCGTGTATGCTACTCCGCGAAACTTTTAATTTCACAACTCGAAGACACTGCAAGCAGACGATGAGCAGAATAGAAATTTGATGTTGAACTCACCCATCGGTTCATCTTTGGTTCCCCGTCATGGTTCTCGACCCGCGGTAAGCTGGCTCGAGCAGAGCATATGGTCAAGGCAGCCTTCGTGTAGAAATTCTAAGAAGAAACATCAGCGCTTGCGGAGTAAAGCGCCTGTGGGTGAACCAACCTGTACGATCTGATGTAGCTTCTGCGTTTCTTTGTCCAAGGCTGTCGATCCCGGACCCTGCCGCAGAGCATCGACGCCAGAATCCTGCGGTACTCTTTCGTTATATGAGACAAGATCTTGACTCGACCGTGATCGCATTGGTGGTCGATCTCTTGAGCTGTTGCGTTCGGGGTTCGCGGCAGCTCCGGTGCCTCGATTGAGAGGTCGCGGTAGTTGATGCATGGCGGAATGTTGTGAGGATTGGTGTATGGACGGATTTAGTGTATGGATTGGGATAGTAGATGGGCGTCTGTATTCTGGCGGTGACTAGAACGGCGTGTAGATGGGTAGGGAATCGCAAAATAATCGCTCCATGATGGTGACAAGTGAATGCTTAGGAGAGGTCCGTAGGATGTCGTGAGCACCAGAGATCGGTCGTGGCGAGGTCAAACGAAGCAGAGACAGAACGAGGATGGGGTTGAACGATGGAAGTGTGTGTGTGTGAGAGAGAGAGAGAGAGTGAGAGAGCGATCGTAGAGGTCGTCCTAGCTCAGAAGGAAGACGACATGATGACTACCTGGATGGACGAAAGAGGTACTGAGGCACCCGCAGCAGCAATGACGGAAGACGGTGATATACCTAGGTAGATTGCAGGAACGACAAGAATGGAGATAATGATGAGTCGAAGCAGCAGCGGAAGGAGCAGGACCGCAGTACTGTATGTAATAAATGGGTCCAGATGCTGGACTGGACCAGGAAGTGCTAGAGCGACACTGTAGGCAGACAGCCAGCCAGACAGACAGGCCGCAAGTGTCGTGTGGTAGTATAGTAATCGCAGTCGGGTGGTGTATAATAATACATAATAATAAGAAGTGGAGGGAGGCACACGACTGCCTGGCGTGACGGGCGGCGATGATGGTGGAGCTGCTCCAAACTAGTGCCAAATGGACGGAGATAAGGGTCCTACAGTACTCTCATCGGTAGACTGGCCGAGCTTATTGTCATGACTACTGGATGCCCGTGAGAGCGAAACGGACCCACGACAAAGGTGCTACGGTCGGTCATTCGTGTATGATCTCCCTATTCATCGCCGTACATGCACAGGTAGGTCGTCGGCAGAGCTACGTCCGTGTGAGCGATAGATCATCAATGTGAATTGGGAAGGGAAGGGAAGGTGAAGCTGCTGGGTCCCAGAACCATGATGAGGCGCCAGCGAAGCTTCCTAGGTATGCAGCAGGTCGAGTCCTCCATCATACCTGACAGGCTGGACTGTTTTGGAAAGGGCATGGTTACTAGGTATACGGTGACTGGGGTACTGCATGTGGGCTGTCGCACTCACAAAGGTGCGCCGATGAGTTCACCGGGATCCATGGATGCTTGCGGTGATGCCAATACTGTAGTACTAGTCATCATTACCCTCACTCACCTCAGAAGCTAGCTGGGGAGGTATAGACGATGTCTGCGGGTAGGATCATGATCCATGTATCCAGTCCGGTCCAGTACCTCTGCATTGTCCTATCCGGTGTCCAGAGAGTCCGTGTGCACGTTCTGCCTGCAACTATGCTGTCGCCTTTTATGGCTCTCACTATGGATGACATGAGCCACCGGCTCTACATTGTTCCCAGCCTGGAGGCTCCGGGATCATCATCAGGCAGGCCTTACGGACAATGGTAAAGGTAGAAAACCCCCATATGATAAGAGAACAGTCGATACTCTGGCGTGGTGAATCGACTCGGCATCATGCCGGGACGACAGGCGACTCTGTCACACGCGCGGCGTGGCATGGCATGTCCTTGCGGGAACGACAGGATACAATAACCTTGGAACAGTGCGCAATGACGGGCCTGAAAATGACTGGAAAGCCGGCTGCTGATTGTCGCTGATCATGCTCCAAAAGTGGCCGTCTGGGTTCGTTCGCGCGCCCTTTCCTCGTGACTCCCGTGCTGCTCCCAGAACTCAATCTGTCTGTGCGTATTTAGACGGCAACATGCATTTGATGGCCGGATGATGCTCCTGCTACGTGCGGCCTCCCTGTCCATCACCTTCACACTCATCCTCCCAAGGCCACCGCCGCCCGCAACACATGAGGAAATCCCCCACAACCGGCGCGTGACACGCAGCTGACCGCTGGAATGGAAGGGGAGCGGCCCGGTGAAAGGGCGGTCCAGTTGCATGGCAGGGCTCAAGCGGAAACTGGGGAGGGGCGCTCGAGAGGGAGGGAGGGAGTGCCGCCAGCAGCAGATGACTCCCAGCATTGCATCATCCGTCAAATGACGCCGCCATCAAACACACACACATACATTGTCGCGACGCCGGTGCTTCTCCTGGGAATGCAGTCGACAGCTCCCCATCACAACAATCCACCTGCAGATGAAAGGATAGAGGTAGGTACAGCGCGGTAGGCACATGTCGAGTTGAAGAACACGACAGTCCTGCGCTCCATATCGCACATCCACCCAGCAGGCACTCTGTCTCATCAGCACCAGGCGGCGGCTAGTGACGATCCTTGGGAAGGGTCCACGAGACAGCCGATCGATCACGAGTCTAGTCTAGGCGACCCTCACGCAAATGCACAGATTCACTTTTTGAGGGTCGGTAGAATAGCCACGACTGGGTCAGCCAAGAAACTCGTCACCCGAGAACAACGAGCCCCGGTTGAACTATGGAATCCTCAAAGAGCTTTGCCCCATTGATAGCAGGAATGGATTCGCGCTGCGCCTGTTATTATAGCTCCCATAATCGAGATAAGGACCTCTTTGTCGCCGGCGACGATGCAGAGATAGACGTCCGTCTCTTATCAGTGCCCCTTCTGTTCTCTATGTTCGGTAAATCGCGCTCTCGACCGAAGAGACGCCCTTTCGGTGCGTCACATCGCGAACAGACAAGGAACAGCCGGCCGGCTTTCTGTCTGTGTGACCTCTTCGCCAATCTGAATCGGGGGAACGAGTTCTGCGTGAATACGATGTCCATGTCTCGAAGCGTTTCTCAAATAGTCACGTGCCGGCGTTCGCTAGGCTTGCAGATCGTAGCGATACCCGAACTTGGACAAGTTCAAGCTGCCTGTAGGACGAACCGCGTCGTTCGACAACGATACGATCGAGAGGTAGAGGGCGAAGTTACTCGGTGACGATCACACAATGCATGTATCAACTATTGAAAACGAGCTTCTATAAATACGATAAAATATAGGAATCTATCGACGTCACGCTCCCCGCGAATGTACATCAAATCCCCGACGCACGTCGCATGGCGAGCTGGAGTCGTCATCCTGCCTCCAAACGAGGTTTGCGGATGTCGGAATCTGAGCAAATGTGTAGCAAATGCCAACGCAATGGGACGAGCTCGTACCCTCCGGATGTACCAACATCCATCCCATTTGATCTCCGAGGCGCTGAAGCGACTTCGGAGTATCCGCGTGTAGATGATGAATGAAGCGCAATGCAGACATTTCACTTCTTGCTCGAAGCGCATGGTTTAGCGCCACGAGCGTCCAGTAGAGACTGGTCACAACAGCGTGGCTCCGTGCGCACTCGCAGGATCTGCCGAGGGCGAGCGCATGCATCGAGTGTCTGTGAAGCTTGCGACATGAGATTCCAAGGCGTGCTTACACAGCGCCCGACGTCGCTGGGGTTCAGTAACGTCGTCCTCGCCGGCAATGCGTGATCATGTCCACTGGACTCGTGTGCATGGCTAGGCTTCATATTCTCAAAATCGCTAATTGCGTCGACTTCCTAGAGCCAACGGTCGGGGTGTCTCATCCGGTCGCGTCCGCATTGCTCGCCTTTTGAGCCTTGTTTCCTCTGCCAGTTGTGGTCGTGGAATTGAGCGATCTTTTGCCATTGACGTTGACTGACGTAGCGCTCGATGTTGACGCCGGGTCTGCTGCGTTTCCACTGGCATCAACGATTCTCCTCGACGGCGCTGTCCGTTGCGCTCGGGCGCTGCGATCTACACCTCTGTGAGACTTGGCATCGCCATTGGTTTCGTTGACGATAGCAATGTTGGTGTTATGGGTGTCAGCAGCATAGGGATCGCCGTTGTCGTCTTCCGTGTCGCCAGTGGCGTCGGCGTCTTCCACGCCAATCACAACACCTGGCTCCGGGGGAGTCTCGTACGACACACCCGCCCCTTCCAGGTTCTGATGGGTCAGCGCTTCCTCCCGATGCATGGGCCCATTGAGTCCAAAGACGGAGCCATTCATGACCATGTCATGCGTCACGGGCGGTTGTTGCATCGCGCGTGGCGTTGACACTGTTTGTGCCTGCTGCAGCCCTGCTGACGCTCGATACGGTCGCGTGTTGATTTTAATGCTAGCTCGCCATTTTGCGATTAGAGCCTCGGCGTCATAGTCCATTTTTGCGGCAGTGGTTTTGGTAGACATGGCGTTCACAGAACGCATGACTGCATTGGGGATTGGAACAGTGTTGGGCGGATGGTTGAGGTAGTCGCGCGGGAGCTGGCATCGAGACAGTCGATCGTACTCTGCTTCAAGATGGAGGGCCCGCTGTTGTGCCGTCTCCAATGCCGTCGATAAGTTGTGCGATCGCTCCTGTGCATGATGAAGCGAGCGAAGTATCTCCAAGTTCCAGGTAGATGTTTGCTCGGATTCAGACATCGTCTGCCAATGCTCCCAAGTCGCCGCGAGATGACTTTGGTGCTTCACGACCATATCATCGGTGACAAGATCCGTTCTGGGTGAAGCCCCTGCCTTTACCCGCAGGCACTTGCTCAATGCTTCAAATTGTCGCAAGCCTGGCGGACCTATCGACCATGAATCTGCGGATGGGAATGGCGTAACGCAAAAGAGCGTGCGGGGCGCTGGTAGCACAGCCAGGCATAGACCGGGAAAGGAAAGGGAGAAGAAGTCAAAATCTTCGAACAAAGTGGTTGGCTTCGTTCGTTTCTGCGCCGCTTCGAGGCTACCGAGTACTTCGCGGAGTGCCATCTCCGCTGCACGCCCCAGTTCCGCAGCTTCTTGGAGCTTTGACATGCTTTCACTTTCATATTCAGGCCTGGGAAGTTTGCTGCCATCAACATGGCGACGCATCTCTTGCATGCGCTGGGCTTGGCCCGAAATGTGTATATCCGCGTGAGTCTGCGTAGTGGAGCGTGGCGGTAGATCATTGATGACACCTGTTGTGAGCCAATTCGCGCTGTTGAATACCGTCCGTGGCAGATCTGTCTCTTTCCCAGGCGTAGGTCTTGCCGTTGGGCTGTTCTCGGAAGTGTAATCACTCATCCGATAAGGCTTGCTATTCGATGCAATCTGAGACGTTGCCACGCTCTCAGAGCGTCTAGAGTTATCGTGATTCGCGGCATTTGGGCCATCGTTGCTGCCGGGTCCTGCTCCTGCATTTGCGCCTTTCGTGCTAGTCCTGGGTTGTCGCCGCGTTATACCCCCACGAATCTTCCTGATCTCATCCACGTCGTGTACGCCATCTGCCGGCTTCGGGTTTTTCGGCTTGATGTAAAGATCAAGATGTCGCCCGAGAGAAGAGGAGGTGAACGCCTGCCCGCAGAAGGGACAAGCGCGATCTTTTGATGCTTTCGTGCCATTCGCGGCTCCTGTCGAGCCTGGCGAGGATAAGGCTGTCTCGTCGTCTGCCATGATGACCTTCGGCGCGGTTTATGATTAGAGGATGGCTTCTGGACTTGGAGTACTCCAAACGACGTCATGCGCCGACCGCAAAGTTGACCATTCTCGTGTTTGCAGCAGAACGTAAACTGATTCTGGCTTTGATATGATCAGCCACTCGGATTTCGCGCACTATTCGACATTCGCGTGCGGTGAAAGGTGCGGCGAACGGAGAATCGCGATGATCGCTGTTGTCTTTGTCGTTGCTGAGAATTGTTTGAGAACCTTGAAATGCTATGAATGCAGACCCCAAAACCCGTGCGGAAGCTTCCGTGGGAGGACGGCCATCCAATACCTGTCGCGGAAACTGGCATGTAGTGTGCTGGAAAACACGACCTTACAAGTTACTAGTAAAGATCACTTTTAACACTCGTCGGTACAGCATGGAGATAAATTTAGTAGGGATTCATTATTTTGATTATATAAAGTTACGCAATCGTAATACCGAACGCAGCAGTATTGTCCCAGCTTTGAACAGTAGAAAACCATACAGACGTGATGGGGTATCTGCAATCTGACAAAGAGATTCGTAAAGCATGTTCTGTGCACATCCTCAGTCTTATCCCGTGACGGGTCGACTAATGACTTCAAGCGTGGTGGACCGCAGGAGCAGTCTCGGTGGCGGCAGCGGTAGTAGTCACTGGCTGAGCTGTCGTGACGGGCGCGGCACCGGGGATCACACCAGTGGTTGCAGTTGTGCTGGTGGCGCTGGTTGGGGTCGCAATGTCTGTGGCCTGCGCCGTAGCAGGACTGACAGGGGCGGATTCTGGCAAGTCGTTGGTAACAGCACCAGTAATGCTGGCGATGACGGCGTGCCACTTCTTCGCGTCCTCAGGGGTGTGGGCCTTGAACTCAAACTCCTTGGTCATGGCGAGCTTAGCAAGGGCACCCTTGCTGCTGTCCTTGCCACGAACGTTGAACTTCGCGCCGTCGACGGCTCCGATCAAGCAGTCGGGCAGGTACAAGCTGTTCTCGGGGGAGGGGTCTTTGGCGAAGTCATCGTCGGTCTTGAACTCGTGCAGGTACTTGGACGGGGTGACGACGTAGTAGCTCGCGTCGTACTTCTTGAGCAGACCCTGCTTTCGCTCGAGGGATCCAGCAATCAAGGGACGCGAAGCGCGGTGGTCCTGGTTGGCGAAGGCAATGTTGCCAACAGCACGCTTCGGCGCGGTGGGGTCGATGAGGATACCAGCGTTGCGGGTAACGAAGGCGTTCCACTCGTGGTCAGCGGGGATGCGTTGCACGTGTGCAGTAATGTCTCCGTAGAGAGTACGGGTGTGTTCAGCTTGGCCAGACACAACCTGGTTGAATTGGGCGATGCCGCTCTGAAGGGTCTGAAGCACGTGAGCCTCGAATTGGGAGAAGTTGCTCTGAACGGCAAGCATGTCCTCGCGGATGTTGTTCTCCTCAATTACTTGCTTGTGGAGACGGTGGTGAACTTGACGCTGAAGAAGGTAGGGGTCCTCGTGGGCCTTGACGGATCCATTGGAGTCGAAGGAAGCTGTCTGCTGGCCCAGCAACTCGATATGCTTCTGGGACACGGTACGAGCTTTGTCAACCGCCTTTGAGCCCTTGCCGGCGCCCTTGGTCAACTCTTTCGTCTTGTGCTTGATCTCGGCGTGGAGGCGCTCAAAGATGGGCAAGATGGTGCCCTTCAAGGTCTTCGCAGTCTCGGCGTTGCTGTTGGCCAAGCCTTGGGTGTTGGTGCGGATGTTTTCGAAAAGACCAGCAACACCTCCGACGGTAGTCTCAAAGTGGTGACCTTCCTTCAAAGGTGTGCTAACGGTCTTGAGGACCTTTTCGTACTCCTTGCCGTTGGAGGCAGCGAGCTTTTCAGTGGCAGTAACGTAGTCCTCGAGGTACCCGCAAGCATGCTTCCACGCCTGCAGACGCTCGTGGAAGAGCTTGGTCACCTCGCTGGCATCCTCGTCCGGGATGGCATCGTCGTAGTCAGTACCAGCGGTGGCAGTGCGAGTAGGCAGAGTTGCCTCGTGTTGTGCTGTGGTGGCCATGATGTTGGATGTGTATGTGGTATTAGAAGTAGTTGTGTGTGTTGTACAGTGTGATCTGACTTGGGAAAGAAATGCCCTTTAGGAGCGGTGTAGATCTCATTTATAACATCGGTCGACAATGATCAACCAGCCAGGGCCCCACTACGGAATCTACTCTAGTGGCTGACGACAATGAATGCGACGTCATCTGGAAAGGAGCAAGTTCCAAGGTTTCAAGAAATTAAGCTTCCAAATAATTCGCTTCCTTTCGTGCCCAACGCGCTCTGGCACTTTCCGGCAGTAGTGATGAACAGTCCATTGGTGTTACCATAGCTCTTCACCATAGTCCACACGACTTGTTCTTGTTAGCCCGACGAGGATTGTCAATAGGATCCGGACGGCGGCAAACTATCGACGCGATGACAGAATGTCGCCATCCCCTTCCACATGAGTTTCTACACCTACCTAGGTATCGTTGCCCTCCAAATTCCCTACATTTGAGCGTCCATCGTCGAGAAGATCACACTTTGTCCGGTGGGAGAGTGCGAATCTGCGCTCCTCACCCTTACAGCCATCATCAGACACTCTTTTGCGGATGAATCCCTCCGAATTCAAAGGCCATCAGAGATTATAGCTACCTCTACTACGTTGTTGCCCACAAATTATCGTTTCATCGTATTCGAGCTGGAGGGGCTGGAAATTCTGACCCCTGACGTCATCTAATACAACGGCGTTCGTGGTTCACAGACGCCCCGAAATTCGAAAAAGTCCAGTGGCTTCTGCGTAATTGAGTCCATCTGGCCAGGAAACGGCATGTAGAGGGGGGGAATGACGACTTCGAGCACCGCCACACAAGTAAAATGATCTCACCAAGCGATGGACTAATTTGTAATCTTGGACATCTAGCCAGACGTTGGCATATTGTATGGCAAAGGCAAAGGCCATGATGATGATGATCTTCTTGTTCCAACAACCATCCAGGGGCTTTCTTGGTGTCGATGACATCGGCTCCAAACTAGACGATTCCAACCCCAGCGTCACACTACATCTAACCAGAAAGCAATCATAATCTGACTCCTGATCTACGAGGATACAGTACATTCGCGGCGTTATAGCACAAGTTCTGTATGTTGGAACGACATCGCCGTCGCCTAATGAATGAATGGACTTGATCGTGATCGTAAGGTACACGCCCGTGCAAACTGTCTTCGCTAGGGTTCGGGGCGCCTCGAAATATCATTTTCGTCTGTCCGATTCTGCTATGGAGATCATTTCTTTGCAGTGCGAGGCGGAACATCTCCCTCTCTGAATTAGGCGTCCAGGCGCGCCTATGCAGAAGTTCACAACGCTGGGCCACCTTTGCCATACCTCGACGTAGAAGTCTCTTACATTGAGATGGACTCGTCCGTATCAACGTTAGATCTCGACAAGGAACGCAACCAAGAAAAGCTTTATGATGGCCATATGAGACGCCGAATCCACAGCGTGTGGCAGCACTACAGACATGGTCGCATTGTGTCTTCGGACGGAAACTCTTCCCCTTTTCTAGATGTGACACTTCTGCCTCATCATTGAAGTGTTTGATCCGCGCTTCACCAGGATGCCTTGCACCGAAGCTAAGCGCTCTTGGTCGCCATGCATACAAAGGTGACCAGCCGTAGAGGTCAGGTTCCGGAGTCCGCAGCAACTACTTACACTACATGCGTTGGAGGCACAAAATTGTCGAGCCGAATCATGTCACATAGCTGCCCATCTTCGGTTGGTCTACCATTGCGGTATGTTTCGCAGGATCTTGTGTAACAGGGTTGCAACTGTGCAGGCCCTCAGATTTTCGCACTGCCTGGGCTAAACTCCTGCAGAAAATACAGCTCATACGGTTTGGCCTCATATCGAGGGTAGTCGTTCACATCCAGATATGTGACATCGAGACACTCTTGTTGCATGCTGGCAACTGTTGCCCCGCCGCATGCGTCCGATGCCCAAATGGTGACGTTTGGTCGAGCGTCAGCACTTGCAAGAAGAAGTATTCAATCCAATACCACTTACTAAAAAATGGCTCGGAGATGACAGCCCCGTCGGCCAAAATATTCACATGCACTGTACTCGGGAAAGGTGTTGCAGACCCTGTTCGTCGCATCGCTCTAGTAGCGTCTTTCGAGGAAGGTTCCTCCACAGCCTGGGCGGTCGAAGAGATCGACACAGGTATCGGTTGTTCGACTTCCTTCGCTCGGCCGCCATGTCCGACAAAAAGCATCGCGATCGTATGATGCTGCGTACAGCTGCTTGAATGGGGGGCGACCATCATACGAATTGTCTCACCCAACGCGACACGAGTGGTGTGAATTCTTGCGTTCGATACAAAGCATCGTAAGACTGATGAGCGTGTGACGCTTGAAAGTGACTGTCATGTTGATGATGCAAACCAACGCGGCACGGTTTGCGCCTATTTTTGCACTCTGACGATCTACACGGATATCCAAATGGGAGTCCCAAAGATGGTAGAGCAGCCCGCGTGAATCGCTGCACTCCTCTGTGCCACCAAGGTCAATACTCTAGGTTACGTCGCTGGCTCTCGGACGGCATCATCACCGAAGCACTACATGTCGGAATGGGATTACGAGGGATGTACAGACGCTAGCCGCCGTCAAACGAGCCGCTTCAAGAGGAGTCCATGCGAAGCGATCAGGCACCGTGATCAAGCTTCAGAGCCCTCGTCTAGCTCGCGTTCGTTCTACGACCCACTTTTATTGGCTGCATCGGCCGCAGACTGAGCAGATGCTTCCCAGACTTTGTTACTATGTGGGAAGCGCCCGCCGAACGTCATCATCGCGAATCGTTGATGACGGTTGCAACGAGACACGAAGAGTCTTCAGCTAGGAAGATTGGCGCAGATGTACAATGACGATTCGGGCCGGACGGTCAATTCTCCACAGATAGTCAATGAGCAATCATTGGACAAACACTCAATTCGTATTGTCTAAAGCTATAGGTGAAGATCCCTAGGATAGCGACTGGACAAAACCTCGTGACAATGACGACGCGATTTCGGGCTGCTTAAGCCACGTTCCTGGTCCTCCATACTCTACAGCATTCCCGCGGAGACGAAGAGAAAAGCGAGCAGTCCGACGACCGTGTTGCTGCTCTGTCCGGTGAGGCCCGGCCCAGCCTGCGAGGGTGCAGTCGTTGTCGGCGTCGCAGGGTTCGTGGGCTTCGAGATACTTGTAGTGGTCTGAGTAGTGCTTGATGGGCTTGACGTGCCAGAGCCTACACCCTTACCACAGGCCAGCGGTGAAAAGGCATCTTGTCCTGCTCCCTCCGCAAGACAAGACGAGAAATCGTCCTATATGGTGCCCAAAGGATTCGTTCCAGAAACGCCGGTGATGTTGACGTTGCACCAGACGAAGCAATCACCTTGTAGATACAAGGATGACTTGCCGCTATTGAATGTGGAGCAGCAAGCACCCATCCTTTTAGCTCTGTTGTCCTATTTCAGTGACGATTTCAACATCTGAGGGACAAAAGGCCTGCTCACCCTCCTGGCACACCACAGTAAGGCAGCGAAGAATTCACCGTAGGAGAACCGCCCGACTGGCATTGGTACAACGGAGAATCAGTCCCGTTCGAGACATTGAGACCGGCATTTCCGCCGATGGAAGATTTGAGGACTGCGAGTGCGGCAGACATGACTTGGTATTCAACACGCTTATTCGAAATGAACGAAGAATGAACTGCGAGAAGATGAGAGCGAGAATTCTAGAGTAGAGACAATAGTAGATGGGAACATCAATCTCAGGGCGGTGCATATTTCTCAGACCGGGCTCCCGTAACGTGATTTAACAAGCATCATAATGCGTGCAAATGCTCAAGAATAGCATGTACTGTGCCTCATCCGAGCCTGAGTATTTCGGCGTAATCTTGAGCTATGATGAGAGCGCTTGACTGGAGTCACATAGTCAGCCAGCGATCCCCAATTTACTGCAGCCTATGCGGTTGTAGTCGCGGTAGTCGCAGAACTAGTGCCAACAGCCATCACGATCGGTAGTGCGATGGAACGAATAAGCGGCGGCGCGCTCAGCACAACAGATGTCCGGGCGGTGAATTGATGCAGTTGCACGGAACACGGCTCGAACAGGTGCGCGTACACCAGCCGTGGGATGCGCCGATCACGAAAAGAAAACGTAGCGCTGCATTGTACAGTTGTGATAACCTTGCATGCAGCAATGAGGATTTGATGCCCTGAGTATCTGTTTGTCTAGCTACCTACCTAGGTAGGTACATAAGTGTATTGTCCAGCTGCTAAGGCCCATCAGGTTGAGGCCTTAGGCCAGCTGGCTGGAGAGATACCTCAGGCATAAACGGGTGATGTCAACGCAAAGATATCACACAGTACCTGAGCGGCTATTCCACAAGTAAAGAGAGCCTGGACAATTCGTAAGGCTCTGCGATGCACCAATCTTGTAATACATATAGTATCTACCTAGGCAAGTACTGTATATATATAGTGTGTGGTGTGTAGCAGACCTACCTTTACTTAGTAAGTACAGCCCTTGGAATTATTACTACAGTACCCTGGAACTGCACCTGAAGTATATTCTTATGTCACCGGTGCAACTAGACCGTTTTGGAGCACAGCCGGAGCCTCCAGGGCTGGGAGTCTCGGAACATTCTCGAGAGGTGTCGTCAAGGGTATCTTGACCCTGGAGACAGTACTAGCAATCATCCTTCTCCCACGCATTGCTCCGCAGATTCTAGTTTGTGCTCGTCGTGATACAGTGTGTTGCTCCAATATCTCTTGCACTCTCCGCTATTGCGAATATAATCCCGCGATCGATCGTTCTCGTGAGTCCATCTCTTTGTACTTCGCTCACGACATTTGCTTACACTGTATAGGCCACACTTCGCCGCATGAGCTCGCCTTCACACCACTTCTACCTCAAAACGTCTCCTGCAGCATCGACGTGACTTTTCCACCTGGATTCCTGATAAAATGGCTACCGATACCCGTGGCAGCTCTTCCGGCGCAGATGCCATGTCTGCCGCTGAGCGTCTGCAGCAGCAGCATGCTTCAGACCACTCACACAACCCAACTGTGGAAGAGGTGGTAGATGAGGATATTCTGGCTCACCCACCCCCTTCAGGCCTGCCGTCGCTCACAGGTGATGCCGGTGGCAACGTTGGTAGCTCTGGCAAGGCATTGGGCAAGCAACCCGTCCGAGACAATGTCAGCAAGCCGGCGTTCGACACTCAATCCGAAGAGCTGTTCCCAGCGCTTGGAGCTCCGAAGAGCAAAGCCGCTGCTGCACCTTCAATGTGGTCCAAGAAGCCATCCGCGGTCGGCAAGGCTGCGAATGGCCTCTCTAACGGTCAAGCCAATGGAGCAGCTTCGTCTACGAACTCCTCGGGTGCAGCCTCCTCCGGTCTTCCTCGAGGACCCGTGCCACAGATGTCTCTGCCCGGTCGTTACAGCGAGCAAATTCAGCTGCACCCCTCTGTCATGACTCCGCGAAAGGATCTCAAGAAGCCAGTGGCCGAGATCTTGCGCGAAATCAACAAACGCTCGAAGGCGAATGTTGAGATGAAGTCTGGGCCTGGCGGTGTCATCATCTTCGAAGGGACTGGTCCAGTTGATGCGGTTCGTATCGCCCTCAAGGAGGTTGCGAACCAACTGTGCGCCAAGGTAGGTTTGGGCGGATTTAGATCCCACACACAGATCCAGACCTAGCTAACATCGTGCAGCAAAACATCAAAGTTTCCATTCCAATTGGCGTTCGCGGAAAGATTGTCGGCAAACAGGGAGCCACGATCCAAGCTATCTCAAAGAAGACTGGGGCTCGTATCAACATCTCCAAGCAAGAGGCCGCTGACATCCTCGAGGATGACGATCTTGAGGCCACCATTGACGTATCCATTGAGGGCGATCCCTTTGCTGTCCAGATGGCTAAGCAGGATATCGAAAAGATCGTGAATGAGCACACCTCGACTGTGAACACTCGTCTCAAGAACATTCCTGCGGAGTACTACCCATTCCTGTCGGGGGCCAACAATTCCGCACTCGACGCTCTACTTCAGGGTCGAGACCTGAAGTATAACGTTCCTCAATACCACACTTGGAAAGATCAAGCACCACCTCAAAATCCCGTTAACCGTCAGCCGGCAGTATTCGTGCCCCAATCAGGACTACCCATCCAGATATCCGGGGAGCGTCAGGCTGTCGCTGAGCTCAAGGCTGAGATCGAGCGGCAGGTCCAGGAGCTTCAGCGTCGGATAACGCTGGAGCAGATGGCCATCGAGCGTGGTCGTCACCAGTTCATTGTTGGCGAAATGGGAACCTCATTGAATGAGTTCTTGGCTGAAACAGGTTGCTCCGTGATCTTGCCACCAGACAATGACGATTCGGAATTGTTGACGGTCGTCGGCCCGCCAGAGCGAATCGAAGAGGGTCTGAACAAGATCATGGACCTGGCGTCCAGCATGGCAATGGCGAGCGCGGACATCGCGCGTCAACATGCAACCGCTCCGCGAGGTGCTCAGGCGCATGCTCGTGATGTCACACGATACCTCCAGCAGCGTAAGGGAATTGAGCAACTCGAGCGACTTCACAATGCTCGAATCGTGCCCGATAGCACGGGCGCGTGGCAGATTTATGCTCGTGATGGAAAGAATGCTATGAAAGCTCGATCTGACGTGATGAACTTGATTAGCGGCCATCCTCCGACACGATTCCATGCCGTTGACGTCAACCCCTTTTTCCATGAGCACCTCCGGGGTCAAGCTGCCACACGCATCAGAGAGCAGCATGGTGTTCACGTGGTTGTTCCTGATGATACAGAAGAGGGGACTGTCATACTTGTCTACGAGGACAACGCTGCTGCGCCGGACTATGAATTCCCCAGGCGTCAACCTTCACCCCAAGACGCGAAAGCATTCCAGCAGGCTCTTCAGGCAGCTCAGGCACAGATCCTTGGACTGTTCGAAGGTCAGCAGTCGATCGTCACACGTGACCTCGAGGCACCTGTCAAGTTCCACGACAAGATCAGGAGACATGTCGATCGCCACCATCAATCGCAGCCTCAGGGACAGATCCCTGTCCAAGTGTTCTACGGTGGCAGCAGTCAGCCGGCGCAGAAGCGGGCCACGGCGCCGAGTGTAAGCGTGCGCGGACCGGAAGACTCCGCCGACGCATTGCTACAAAGTCTCTTGGCATTCATCGAACAAGAGAAACAAGATGAGCTTGAACGTGGCTTCACTATCGACTTTCCTTTCCCGCAACAATATGCCAACCACCTTATTGGTCGAAAGGGAGAGAACATCAACCGCCTGCGTGAGGAATTCGATGTCGAGATTCAGCTCAATGATGGTAAATGCCAGATCAAAGGACCTGAGGCCAAGGCCAATGCAGCCAAGAAGTATATTTTGGACATGGGCCGAAAGCTGGAAGACGAGTCTACTCACCATTTGAACATTCCCGCAGAGTTCCACCGGGAGCTGATCGGTCCACAAGGAGCTCAAGTAAACCGCCTACAAGATCGTTACGGCGTCCGTGTCAACTTCCCACGTAGCCGACAGGTCGCCGATGATGCCTCTGTCGCCGACGACGTTCCGCACAGAAAGAACGATCAACAGCCCAACGAGGTCATCGTCAAGGGCCCAAGCAAGGGAGCCAACGAGTGCCGTGATGAGCTGCTCAGTCTTTTCCAATACATCAAGGACAATTCACACGTGGCCATTGTGTCTGTCAACCAGAGCCAGCTACCCTCACTTATTGGTGCCGGTGGCAAGGAAATGGATGCTCTCCGCCTAGAGACCGGCGCGCAGATCGATGTGCCTGGCTCACGGGACGCCGCCAGCGCGAATGGACGCGTCGATATCAAAATCAAGGGACAGAAGAAGAATGTCGAGAACGCTGAGAAGCTGATCAAGCAAAAGGCAGCCATCTTCGAGAACACAATACAGCGAACATTAGACGTTGATCGTCGGCATCACAGGCACATTATTGGGCCATCAGGTAAGCTCAAATTCTACGCGCATATTCATGCAGTGCTGACATTTTAAAGGTTCCACTCTTCGCAGCATCGTGATCAGATCCGGTGGACCTGAAGACCAGCGACTCCACAACCGCATGGTTCGCCTACCCAAGACTGACACCGAAGGAAATTCCATTCGGGTCGAAGGTCAAAAGGAAGTCGTTGATAAAATCATCGCCGAGATCGAAGCAATCGTCCGCGACCAAGATTCCAGAAAGGAAGACGTTGTTGAGGTCAAGCCAGAGAAGCACCGTTTATTGATTGGCCGTGGTGGCGAGACGCGTCGCAACCTCGAGCAACAGTTCAATGTGTCGATCAACATTCCGAGGCAGACTGAGACTGGCCCACAACGCTCACAGGTCAAAATTCAGGGTTTACCCGCAGACGTCGAGCGAGCCAAGGCCCACATCCTGGAAGTCACCAAGGAACAGGATGGCGAGACGATTCAAGTGCCACGACGTTTCCACCACGGCATTGCCGACAACGGACAGTTCTTCCGCAGACTGCGCAGTGATCACAAGGTCTTGGTCGACCACAATGGCCAGCGCCCGCCTCCGAAGCCATCTACACCTGCACCGAGTCGCGGCAACGGAGCAGCCATGCCGTTGATCACGGACGACCCGTCTGCTAGCGCGGGTAGTCACTCATGGGAGTCGCACGACCTCCATTCGTCGACTGAGGAGGGCCAGATCCCTTGGGTCCTCTCCGGTCCATCCCCTGAAGCCGTAGCCGCTGCGCGCGTGAAGCTCGAGCGCGCATTGGAGGAGGCTGCGAACCAGGATACCATCGGATTCCTCATCCTGCCCGACCCTCGTGCTTATCGGCATGTCATTGGTCCTGGCGGAGCCGAGATCAACCGCATCCGCAAGCAGACGGGCACCAAAATCCAAGTCCCACGGGACCAGGGACGAGGTGAGGCTATCGAGATTCTGGGCACCAAGAGCGGAGTCGATGAGGCGAGGGATATCATCCTCGAGATCGTACAGAACAACGCATAGAGCCTTCCTTGTCGTACCCATCGATTCTCATCGGCTCGCGATGATCTGGGCGCTTGCGTTACGCCAGAGTGTCCATGATGGAACTTAGCGCAGCAACGGCGGGCTTGTTCGGACACATGGTGGATCGAGCTGTATCTGGCTTGCCTGGCTCTGTATTCATTCAAACCCTGTTGTAACATCATAACATTTGGTCCTTGAGCATGTCAGATGTATGTAGTACAAAAGCGAAATCGAGTTTATCAATTTCTAAAACGCCTCCAACCCTGCGCACTGATGTCCATCCACGAGATCAGTGGAGACGTGTGCAGCAGCGGTAATATGAAGCTGTCTGAATGGAAGTTTTGATGGTATGACCAAAAAGCTGCAGTACGTTGGCGTCAAGTCCCAACGAGCGTAATGTCACAGAAGTCGAGACGAGTTGGTTCGCATCCGTCAGATTATACAGCATCTAGCACTCTCCACCAGATCATGTTATGAGCCTCAATAACCTTGTTGACAAGGCGCAGATAAATTTTGTATTCGGCGTGATGCCCTGCGCCAACGATAAGGGTTGCGACGGACCCTGGGCTCACGAGCGTCATTCCTGCAGGGCTACCTTGAAATTTGTGGTCAAACTTGCGCATGTGCTTACAGTAGAATTTAATTGCGATAGCACAGAGGAAACCATCCACCTACTCGAACTTCAGGATGTCCAAAAGGAAAAGGAGCACCGAAGATCTAGAAAAGTCGACAAGCCACGTCCCCGACATTCGCAAACAGCGCCGTATATTATATGCTTTCTCCCAGGGCGCACATCAGCTTGCGCAGGCGTTCAAGCTTGCGAAAGGCTTCGAGCGACAAAAGTTAGGTCGCCGGAGAAAAGATGCAGAGGCGCAGAAGGACTATCGGGGTATGCGCAGGATCGACGAGGAGGTCGCAGCATTGAAGGCAAGTGGACGGGTTCATTCGTCACCACGAGCATGAGGTCTGACCATTCGGATACAGGCGATCGACGCAAACGTCGCAGCGAAGCAGTACATTGCGAAGAACTTGATCAAGATCAAAGCCGTGATCACAAATCCTGACCTGCCGCCCGACATTGGCAAACCAGCTGCACCGTCCACAGATCCTGCGGTCTTAAATGTCACCGCAAGGCTATGCAGTTCTACACCGGTCAGGAATGCGCTCCCCACCGCCATGAAAGAAGTCAAGAGTGAATTAGGGATAGGAACCGATGATCTACGACCGGGCAAGAAGAAGCGATTACGAGCAAAGGACTATCAGAATGGAGACGCGGAGAATTCGGCCGAAGGACAAGAGGACGAAGTAGACGCAGATGCGGCGGCGAAGCTGAGAAATGCTCTGGGGCTAGGTGCTCAGAGACCGGACAGTGAAAGCGGCGACTCTGACGACGACGGTGTCATTTCCGACGATGAAGAGGATGGCTCTGGCCGGTATCGCAGCCGACTGGCCTTCTCGGACGAGGACGAGGACGATGACCAGGACGAGGATGAGGATGAGGAACTTGGGTCTGATATCGAGGCGATAGAGCGACGGCTCGAGGCAGAAGGCATTGGCAGAAAGAAACCACGAGAGGAGCGCAGATACGACGCCGAGTCCGACCTCGAGCTGTCAGACGATGAATCTGAGGCAGACATACCGGTGCCACGCAAGGTCGCGGCTCCCAACAAATCGGCCTTCATGCCCTCACTCACGCTCGGCGGCTACATTTCCGGCAGTGGCTCTGACATCGACGACGCGGCTGCGCTCGCACCACGGAAGAATCGACGAGGGCAGCGTGCGCGTCAACAGATATGGGAGAAGAAATTCGGCGTCACAGCGAAGCATCTACAAAAGCCCGCAGGCAATGCACGATGGGACCCGAAGCGTGGAGCGACGGACAGGAATGTCAGAGGCGGTCGGCAGCCCATGGGCCGTGGCGGACCGGTCAGGAGACCTAATGAACGGGGTTCTGGGGATAGAACTGCACACGCAAAGGGCTCAAGTGAAACAAAGAAGCCCAAGCGGGATGATACTGGCCCATTGCATCCCAGTTGGGAGGCCGCCAAGAGGGCGAAAGAAAAGAAAAGCGTGCCTGTGGCCTTTCAGGGAAAGAAGATCAGTTTTGATTAGAAATCGACGCTACGGATTATCCGTCGACGAACATACCAGAAGACAACGTGACAATCTCGAACGAACAATGCATCATACTTTAATTGTCGTCTTCGATTGTTGTCTCAGTCTCTCTGACATTGTTACTTACTTCAGAAAGACCGACGTGGACGTTGATCTCACAAGTGTCCTGATCGCAGTGTTGCATGATCGAACACGCGAGTATGCGGCGTCAACGGAAGCGAGAAGGCGACAACCAATTCCACGTATTGACGCCAGCATCGTGCGTCATGGCGATCTATATCATTGTGAAGCGAAGATTTGAAGATTGCAATGCGGACGAGAGTGGCGGTGAGGCGAAGACGAACCGAAACAGCTTTCGGCCACGGAATGCAAGTGCTGCTGTCACCGCAATTCACGTACACATGAGTGACACGAACGTACCTTTTGATCTTTTATTACCTACATCTGCATGCGATGCAAGGCAGAGGCAGCGCGTAGAGATACATGTTATCATGACCTACGCTTTTCCGCGTTTGAGCCTTCTGTCGAAGGATCGTAGACTGCACGGTGGCGAGCTCAGATATGCCTGCAGCCCAGACCACGGTTTAGTATGATAGGCATGTCCCGGGCTGATATATGTAGACAATTACGACGCGAGACCTACGCGTCAACCCTGCCGTTTCGCGGGTTGCTGGGATAACTCGAACAGCGCTGATGATAATGTGATGAGCTGGTCGTCCTTCCGTCCTGGTGGCCTGGAGACCAACCAGAGCTGTATGTACAGTACAGTACAGGTAGAACGGGCGATGTGTGAGCATTTGCGTTACCTGTCCACCACCTGTCCGGACCAGCCGCAGAGAGGGACATCGGTGCAGTCCCAGTATCCCTCAGGCCACCCTGTCAAGGTGATGTACGAGGGCGGGCAGGTTACGATCGGGTTGGTTACCGTACGATGCAGGGAGCCCTGAGCTCGTGCTTGGTACGCGCAATCGACGCGAGGATTCAGCCATCGAGTTACCTGGTCATCTTCCCGTGTCCTCCTCTCGATCACTGGTTAGGGACCCGATCGCTCCTGTTATGGACAAAGTCGGTGGCGACGACGCTCTCACTGCCGTTCTACAGAGCTGTAGCAGCAGGGACAGTGAGCAGGGACGGTCCAGGATGAAAGGAGTGATCAATGGGGGGGGGTGTGCAGATCAGCGCGTGAAGGACGTGGTGGGCACTCAACAATACTGTACACACAACACATTCCCAAACCTGGTCGCTCGAACCGAGTCCGTCGCTTTTGCATCATTTCCATCGCAGGGCCATCATTTGATCACTGTCGATCATTCAATGGGCAAGTGCCATCCCACCGTGCCTACCAACCAGAGGGGGTCTGTAAGGCGCGAACGATCGGTTTCCTCCAGGGCTTCCTTCCTGCGAGAGAGATCAGACCGTTGCCTGAAACGGCCTTCAAACCCCAGGTCGCAGCGGTGACGGGGCAAAATTTCCAGCGCCCAACTTTCCGATTTCCTCTGCTCCAGTACCGGCTGTGTACGTGGTGTCTCGGACGGACCCGACAAGGGGAAGCGAAGGAGGAAAAAAACGGGTTTGCCTTTCTACCCTGTGACACGAAACCGTAGTAACGATGATCAATGAATGGGCCGACGGATAATGGCTGGAGACGACGATGATAACGACTGATGAACTCGACGTTGGATCTGTCCTGTCAACTGTACAACGTTTGTTTACCGGATGAACACGCCACGCGACGGCTCTTCACACATGTCACAAACGAGCGACCCTACAGACAGGCTCTGCCCAGGTCTTGCTGTTCTTCGCCCGGGCGCGCGCGCCTGAAGTTGCAGCTCGATCCGATCAGACCACATTAATCAGAAATTCACAGCAATCTGGCGACTGCCACACACATCAAGAGAGGTAGGCGTAACAAGGAGCCATGGCACCCACCACCACCCTCTAACTCATCATTTGATCGCCCTCGGGAGACATTGGATTGTGGGACTGTGCGCGAAGATGTCGTCGTCGGAATTTGTCGCATCAGGTCAATTCACTTGAGATAGAGAGACAGACAGGGAAAGGTCTCGCCTAGTTGCGGTGCTGTAGCGTGTGTGTGCTTGCCATTGCCAAATTCCGCCAGTTCGCTAGCTGCAGCATTAGCAGCTCGGATACATTTGCTAGCGTCACACACTGCACGATGTCGGACGTTTTCATACAGCAACGGTCTGATGATTCTACACCACAATGCCACGCCCACACGACAAATGGTGTCGGAAATATTTTCAAGTGCCCAGGCCAGGTGGTCTCTGGGACGGGTCGCAGAGCATTTCTTCTAGGTAGGAATGTGCTGTGCGCGATTCGGCAGTCATGAGTCGCTACGCGAAATCCTTTCATTACCGGCACGGGTCACGTCAATGATGATGGGAGCGATCACGCTCGGGTCGTTGTTACTGGATGAGGGGTGAGGGATGAGTGTTGAATGATGAGTTTGGTGGGCAGCAGGGGTGATCGATTGAAGCTGGCCAAAAAAATTGCCAATAACATGTATCTGCACCTACCCATCCTCACATCAATGAGGCTGCAAGGCGAGAAGATCATTCCTTGGCTCTTCAAGAACGGTCTGTCACACCGTCTCGCTTGGCTCCGATCATGCAAACGGGCACGAAATGGCGGTTTGCACTGACGTGCAGGCAGGGTGGTGGTGCCGTAACAGTTGCACGACAGTTTCTGGGGATTTTCCATCCTTGCTCGTCAGCTTTCGGCACCCTGACAGCATGCGGGGGGTTTTTTTTATCAGAGCAGGGAGAGGTTGGAGCAACTAATACTCCCTCGATCACGGGGCCGGAGCGTCGCAAACGCTTTCTCGCCGATATTGATCACGGGATGGAGACGGCACGGTTCGACAACGATGAGTGCTCTGCTGAGGCACGGCAATATTACGGGAAGCATTGGAGCACATCGAATATGGACTCTGCTTCGAAGATCGGGCCGCATTGAGCATCGGCGCGCTGCATGTTTCAGGATGCGCTGTGAGCGAGTGCACCGCAAGTCTGTAGACGTACATTTTGTCACGTCGACATCCACCTCACAGCATGTATCGCACTGTAGGGATGGGCGACGACACGGGACGCGCATTCGATGTGGAATGGCAAGCATCGGTGGAGGTGACCAGGCTCTCATCTGGAAAGGCATGGTTTGGGCTTGATCATGCCATGAAGTAAATTGCATCGACTCCGACCAAACTTGACTTGCTAGGGTGGACAGCTCTATGCATCATCCTTCACCACCATGATCAGCAGGTTCGAGGGCGGCGTGCTCGTATTTCTCTCGGGTCGTGTCCCGACACTGTGTGATGCTAGATAAGACGTGTGAGGGGCGGGAGATTAAAGCCCTCCAAGCGGGTTGTAATGTAAACCTGGCCACGTCCCGCCGCTATCTGCTCTGTTTGTCCAGTGGTTGTCTGAATGGCAGAAGAGGCAGACGTGACCTGCTCTATCACGAGGATTGTAGACAGCACACATGTGGACATTGTATAGGCGGCTCCTCATCCGCCGTGCCCGCAGTCTCGTATGTTGCGTCGAGAAATGAGCTTTGCAGCCCGGAAGATGTGCTGGGCCCCAAGATCGTCGGATCTCGGGTGACATCGCCATTGGGCTGAGGATGGCTCATCATGACACCGCTGAGTGTTTCCAGTACCCAGGTCTGGCTGTTCTGTTCTCAAGTACATCACAACACCTTTCGCCTACGGCTGGAGCCGACAAACCCCTTGGTGCATGCAGCTAGCAGCTAATGGCTTCTCAAAGGACGGTCTAGTAATTACAGCGTGAAATGTAGGTACCCGACTGCACCGCGCGACACTCCTCACTTGCAGCACAAATGGGGATTGTCAGCAGAGATTGTGGATAGTCGGTATTTGTGTTTGGTGGGAGGAAACGTACACGACCACTGTTATGCGATGATATCATGAGGATCGGTATTTCAATGGCATGAGTAGAATTCATACGAACCTGCCTAGGTAGGAGTACTAGGAGTATTCTGCCGAGACATGGCGATCTGTCGTATGAAGATTCGCATTCCAATTGAAACATTTCCATCACGTGGAGGAGAGTGAAACACCAATAAGGCCCGCGAGGCAGCACATTCCACGCCGACATTCGGGAAGACACCCAGGCACCACCCGCGGCACCTGGATCATTGTTGATAGCACTGCCAACTGGGACCCGTGACGCGTGCGGGAAGTCGCGGTGCACTTGCGGTCATCGATCATGGTCGTATCCACCGCGGAAATGATGTTGCCACATATTACTCTGGCCCATATACACGTCGGGTCTGTGGACCGAGGGGATTGACCAGCGAGCCTGAGACAAGCCCACCTTACGTTGCAGCAACGAATCCTCCGATCCGGCCGCACGGGGCACAGGGACGGTGCGCAGATGCAGATGCGAGAGGTGGAAGTCCCTCAGACACAATATTTCCCGTGAGGACAGATCCATGGTCGAGGGCGCGACAAAGTCAGTCACGAGCCAGCGGCAGAGACGAAGCGGACGACGCGAAGCAAACGAAAGGACGCGGAGTGGCAGACGGAAGAGAACACCATCGATCAAGTCTTCGTACGCTGACCATGTCGCTTTTCTTTGGTCGAGAGTCGGCGGTCTGCATGTGCCTGCCCGCCCGCCCGACCAGCAGTCCGATCGTCAGCAGCGACGGCTGCAAGCATTGACAAACAACACGATTATCATTATTATCACTGATATTGCGCCACCCGTGTACTGGATCTTCTTCGGCGTCTGGGTGAACCAAAGGTATGATCGACACACCCAGTGCAACACCCGGGTGTACGTACACTTTTGCAATGGGGAAGTTTAGGCAGTGGGTACCGATTACAGTGGTCAGTACAACACACAGGAGCAGCAGCATAGTAGGATAGTAGCAGTCACTCGAGAGTGTGAGGCATTGTGCAAGGATCATCACGGCCATGAAACCTCGATCCATGCAGTAACTAGGTGCTCACGGTACTGCATCCTCGCGTGCCTGGTCGAGATCCGACTGGAAAAAATACCATACGCATCCCATTCACGACCGAACAAGCCGAATGATAATAACCTTGGAATGGTGTAGAGACCGGGGGGCGACGGGCTACAGCACAAGGCCTGTCGACGATGAGGAGGATGATGATGATGATGATCCCAATGCTGCAGGTGTACAATGCCACAATGCATACAACCCTCGTCACCTTCTTTGGGCCAAGGGGAGATCCACCCAAAGGAAATCTGCCGCCTTGACCATTTCCCTATTCTCCACCCTCGCCCCCCTCCCAATTCCTGGATGGGCGGCCCTACCAAAGAATAATAAAATAAGATGGACGCCGACCGTTCTGGTTTAAAGTTTGGAAAGCCAAAAGTCTGTGCAAATTGCCGCCTTGCCCAATGCGTACTTGTGGTGATGCTTCCTGGACAACAATCGTGCGGACAGTTATAACATCCGTCTTTCGCACCACTACCATTTGCCTGCCTTCTCTTCAACATCCCATCGTCTCTGTCGCAATCCCAACGGCTGTCATCCCAGTATCTCCTCATATAATAGACATCGACAAGGTCAGTCCATCTCTCGTCCGCTCCTCCCACCGTTGGTCTTAACATCAACTGCCCAACGACACCTGCTACAGCCTTGTCGAACAGCATTGAACTGACGCCGCTCAGCTGTAGCGTTCACACAGGAAGCAAGTAGAATAATCCTCCGGAGTCTCACATTCATTCGAACAACCACTCAGCACGATGCCTCAACACAAGCGCGGTCCTTGGTCACAACAGGAAGACCAGATGCTCCTGCATCTCGTCACTGTCCACGATGCAAGCAACTGGGTCCGGATATCCAATGGCATTCAGACTCGATCTCCCAAGCAATGCAGAGAGCGCTTCCATCAGAACTTGAAGCCGAACCTCAACCATGATCCCATCACCCCTGAGGAGGGAATCTTGATCGAGCAGATGGTCGCGGAGATGGGCAAGCGATGGGCCGAGATCGCCCGACGACTACGAGGCCGAAGCGACAATGCCGTCAAGAACTGGTGGAATGGTGGAAACAACCGCCGACGAAGGAGTGTTCAGCAGCGCCGCACCGAGTTGGAGGTCCGCCAGCAGATTCAGCACACAAACCAACCGCAGATGCACGCCCACCCGATGATGCAACAACAGCAGCCCCTGCCGCAAGCTTTCCAGCAACACCAGCTGATGCAGCAGCACCAGCACCAGCTCCAGCAGCAACACTACTTCGGCCAGCAGATGTACCAAGCCGGTCAGATGGGCATGCCCACCAACATCCCGGCGTACGCGCGTCAGCAGATGGTCGACGCTCCTCTGCCCTCGCCATCCGCCTACTCTCAGCTCTCGGACGGTGGCGCCCCATCGCTCATGTCGGACTGCTCCTCCATCTCCGCTCGTTCGCCAAACAACGGCACATCGCCCATCGAGCTCCCCCCGCTCGCTGCTGCCCGTGACGACCGCCGCCGCTCCTCGGCGCCTATGCTTCGCGTCGGAGTTCCCAACACCTTCATCCAGGACAACGACTTCGCCATTGCTCAAATGCAGTCATACGATCTTCAGGGCAAGAACACACCGATGTTGCAGGAGCCTTTCATGCCGCATTCCCAAGGAATGCTGCACCCTAGCCAGTACCTGCCTTCTCAAGTCCGTCAGCCGTCGCCTCTTCACCAGAGCCACCAGATGCAGCAGATGTACCCGATGCAGCAGCAGCAGCAACATCAGCAGACTCTGCAGCGCCGCCACTCAGCATACCCCATCCCGTCACAACCTGTGCCGTCCACCCCCATGACGATGCAGCTCCCCAGCATCTCCAACCTCAGCCACGACTCGAAGCTGGACCCTGCGCTCTCCACACCTGGCCCATCCGGCCTCTCTCTGGATGATTCCCCACGGGATAAGATGAGCCTCTCGAACCTCACGCACTAAATTAATACCCCTGCCATTCAAACTGCCACATTATCTTTGACAGAAACCTTCATTCACTTTGGCCCCCACCAGCCGGCTACCCCGGAACGGCGTTTTTTGCAGATCAGAAGAACTATACCCCATCCTTGAAGGATACCGTTGGCCCTTTGCCGAGACACTTTATTTTGTACTTTGTTGATGAGCGTTCAAGCAACATGAAAGGAAAGCATACCGCGAGGACGGACGTGGCTGAGACGAGCCACTGGGTGGTTGGCGGCGTACCACATCCACTCGGACGCATACTTAATTAATCTTATACATATATATACCTTTTAGTAGTAATTTACATCAGCGACCTGTGGTCGATGAGCTTACAATTCGAGAACGTTGGATCATGACCTGCCCGCCTGACCTCCCGCATCGGCTTGACTTACTACAGACCTGACCTCTTGAGACCACCGATCGGACTCGGCGTGAACGCAATCCGATCGTCCACAGCGCCGCATCGGAAGGGCGACTCGCACAAGCGACACGACAATCCAACCAGCACTCGGAGGTGCAAACACGCCTTAGGTCAGCGAACCACGCCCATTCGCCGCTGGTGTCGAGGGCCGTTGCCAAGGTTCAGGAGACGTTGAAATTGCTGTTGCGGTGCACAGAGCACCGAAGCAGCCGGGCCCCTTCGTCCGCCCACTCCATCGTCCCCCCGGCCTGCGCTAACCCTGAGCCTCGGGGCTAAAATCGCGCGCCTGCCCTGGCGCCTTCCGCCCATCGACACCCGCTTCGTAATAACGGCCGATCCCAGGGAACCGTATTTCTCTTCGCCCTGTCCCGCTCACACCCAATTCGAAAGCAGACCCGTTTCGGGGGCGCGCGCGATGACCGTTTCGGCCGGAGCGTTCCAGTTTCAGGTAGATCACGGGCCTGGATCGACATCGTAGTTCGCGCCGAATTGCTTCCTCGGGAGAATATGGGTGCGCCGCACAGGACCCACGGCCCTCGAGTCCTTCGCTGGACGATGACGGCGGTACGTACATATTACTTTTTACCACCCATGTGGTTGCCCTTTTGAGCCGCGGAGATGGGGCAGCCACGGCAGCCGAATTTCTTCATGGCTTGACGAGGCGTACTTTTTCGATAACTGGTTTCCTCTGGCTCGTCTGTGCACTGAAATCTATCTGTACTGGAATTGGCATACCACCACGTCCCCGAGACGTGATCGTGCAGCACATTTCGGGATAATTCGCTCAACGGACCTTTCATGGGTGGTGCTCGATACGCTCGAATCTGCGCACGCTGGAGCTGGCCGTGGTGCCGTGGTTCTGACGGACGCCACGATCTTCCTCCGCCGCAGCAATTTCAAGTGATGAGCAGACGAGCAGACCATCGAGTTTTTGCACCCCGCACGTTTCTTCGCAAGAGGATTCATCAAGGGCGCCTGGGTAGACTTCTCACCTGTTCATCCTCTGCACCGCATAATTACAACCAACGCTTGTGGCGTAGTGCTGGGCCACGATCAATGAAATTTGATGGTCCCAATATCGAGAAATCACATTCAGCCACTTCAATATGCCTCTCATGCAGCTTGTGATGAAGGTCATGCATGCCTTGATCCTGGGTACGTTTGATTGCAGCGGCTGTTGCCGTCCGCGGAGGAGATCATCAGCACCACAGTCCAGATGCTCGCTTTGACGACGACTCCAGCGGTCCCTTGGAAGCCACATAGTCCACAATATCACAAGGTCGCCCATATGGAGGCCAAGGGATGCTACCGTCGCGTACCGCGAGGTGGGATACACATTGCAGCTAATCATGATGTGTGCTTTCTTGTAATTGCTATGTGGTCCAATGGCCAATGGCGGCGCCCTTGTCCTTGCGCAACATCCCGGTTGAATGTATCTCGTGGATTCATTTTGTGTTCGGACTATGCGTGTACAGTATACAATCGCGGAAGATCAACTACATCCCCTCGGCCTTGTCCTGACACTGTATGGTACCAAAAGAGGTATATAGAGAGGAGCCCACCTGCACCCAGACACTGCCAGGTGGAGACATCCATATCTATTAGCAAGGATAGGACCATGTAGTCGTGTCCAATGACCGCATGCCTGGGTTCTGTGAAGTTCGGGTGCCGTCACGGCCCGTCAGCGCGCGCGTCCGACGCCTGAACTGTGAGATCGTAGTTGTGCAGGTGGTCTAAAATAAAACAACGGCTATTGTCGCTCAATACCTAGGTACTGTACCATCCGACGGAGCGACCTCACGTAAGGTCCGAACAAATACCGACGTTGCGCTCGAAGTGCCATCCCAGCCTGACAAGCTCGCTGCATTGAGCCCGTGTTTGCGAAATGCTGTTGTTGGAGGATGAGCTAAGCAAAAAGTGCTCCGCTCATGTCTTCATATAACCCAGATCCAGGCGCATCACCAAGTAACCTCACCTATCTTGCGCTTCTGGTTTGTGACCATCGTCTATGGCCGATCACCATCATAATGTACTGACAAACCCCTACAGTCGCAGCGAGACGCGTCGTCGCAGGTGCCCGTCAATTATGTGAACCATGCTGGAGTCGTCTTGTCGGCGGCGTGTTTCGGAAATGGCCAATACCTGCGCGACGAGACCGTCAGTTGCCTTTCAAACCTCCTCGTGATGAACTTCCGCAGGTTTGTCGTCGATATCTTCTGGGACGTTACGCGGGGTGAATGGAGTCTTTGTCCTATTCAGCTGGGCACCCCGTCAGGGCGCACCAGTGGAACTGCTACAACGACAACAAAATTGCCAGAAACGACATTGAGCTTGTCGAGCCGGCCCATTGGAGGGAGATCTACAGACGTCGATGCGTTGCAAACATCTTTTGTGCTGGAAACCATCAATGAGAAGTGGCAAGCCACGACGACTGCGCAGTCGCCATCACAGCCATCTACGACTGCGGCGGCGACAGCCACAAGCAGCGCTCCGTCGTCAGCTGATCGATACGATTGTTCACCTTCGACCAATCTGGATCTTTTGTTGGGTGTCCTTTTCGAACACTTTGCTGAGACCAACACTGATGTGAATGCAACAATGGTCACCATGACCCTGAATATACACGCCGCCAGAGCCGCCTCAGGGCCAGTCGAAGGCCAACCACAGCTCGGTCCAGCGGATCTGCCGCAGGGTAGCCTGCGCCTTGGACCGATATTCACAGAGAATCTCGGCAGCCTGCTCTATACTCCCAGCCAGTTAGCAATCCAACGATCTATCCTGAACAATCCTGGCGGCTGGTTAGAAGTAGGGGAATCGTACCAGCCAAGCACTTCCTATTTCACTTTGACCGGTGATCCGATCAAGTCGAGCCCGGATGGGTGGCCGGGCGAAGGCTACATCGAACTGGCCAACTACAAACGGCTGATTGTCGGCATCGATTCAATCGATGCTCAGATGGCGGCGTACAACTTCTCAGCCGATGCTGCCACGATATTTCCCAGAGGCTACCTAGAGGCGGCACGGGGCGTCAACCTGACAGCAAATGGCGCCGTCAGTAGCGGCTGCTTCTTCGATGCGGCGGAGACTTCGCTCTCAAGCATAAATTCATCCTGGGCTGTCGCAAGTGTTGCTCAGGACCAGTCCGCAACTCAGAGCGATCTCCAGCTGCTTTACAACAAGGCAAGCAACATGATGAAATGCGGGATTTCCCCAATCCTTAATACAACACTCGCCGGGCGCACAGCCGATCAGGATTATCTACCTTACCAATCCTATGCTCAAAGCTCCATATGGTCATGGGCGGCCGGCGAGCCTGGCAACGCCTCGGCCATGGCATCCACCAGCAGCAACCGCTGTGCCACTCTCAACTCATCATCGGGACATTGGCAGGTCTCCGACTGTGGTAGCTACCGTTCTGGGGCCTGTCAATCAAATACACAGCCATACGTATGGTACATCAGTTCTCCTGCAACACAGTATTACAAGGTCGACGACGCATGTCCCGAGGGTTCAAGTTTTGAAGTGCCCTCGACAGCGCTCGAAAATGCTTATCTTCTGCAACAGTTTCGTATGGCGTTGGGTCCCACTCCGGATCCAGCGGGATCTCTTCTTTGGATAGACTACAACGACCTCGATGTTCCTACATGTTGGGTCACTGGACGAAACACTACCTGTCCCTATGGAGGTGATAGCACTAACGACAGGACTAAAGAGCTTGTTGTCCCGACGGTCGCCGGTGCCATCATTCTTCTGGTGACGGTGTTGACTCTGCTCGTCAAATGCGCAGGCAATCGTCAAAATTCGAAGCGTCGGAGGCGGAGAGGCAACGATGGTTGGGATTACGAAGGAGTTCCTGCATGATCCGCTGAGAAATCCCTCTGAGCACTCTATTGCTGCCCAGACCGGAGAACATGTGCGATTTGAAACCAAAATTATTACCTTGTTGTTTTAGTGTGCTGTGATACCAAAGTTGGGGTGATGATCGCACACCGATCGGCAGATCCATGCCGCGAAAACCGAACCGATCGCATCGCCTGACCTTAATTCAACGTCTCCACGCTTCTGCACCACCTGGGTAAGTTGATAAAAGGCGACTGTAGTGATACGCCGAGCAATGTGTGGATTACAGGGACTCTGTGGTGGTGGTGCTGACAAACAATCTATCCCATTGATCCATAAATATTGGATGTTCTATGGAGCGGATCGAGTTTGTGAAGCTTCATGACGTCTGTGCCCGCAACTCCCCGCATGAATTTCAACCGAAATGCATTGGCAGGTCGGAAATATGGCTTAAATCCACGACAGATCCGGCATTAACGTCATAAACGCGTCAAATAATTATTCCACAGCATGCCCATGCCATGACCTTAGTGGCCACGGCTTATCTGAGGTATCCACTTGGATCAAAGTATAAGTACGACTCGCTTCCGATCGGTCGCCTGGCAGAACGATCATTCACACCTAATTGTGTTGCCAAAACTGCTCACAACAACCAATTCTATCAACCGCCTCGCCGTCTCTGCACCATGAACGAATTATTCAAGCCAGCGCCAGAGCCTCCAACGGAGCTTGGTCGCTACCGCATCCTTTCCAAGCGAGCAGGCATCCGAGTCAGCCCGCTACAATTGGGTGCCATGAGCATCGGAGAGGCATGGAATGGCTTTATGGGTTCAATGAACAAGGAAAATTCGTTCAAACTGCTTGACGCCTTTGAGGAGGCCGGAGGAAACTTCATCGACACCGCCAACGTGAGTCGCATATTAATTCGTCGTGGGTCTTGAGATTTGTTTGGAGTCCGGCTTGCTGACTTCAGGCAGAACTACCAAGATGGCGAATCCGAGTCTTGGATCGGTGAATGGATGGAGAAGAAGAAGAACCGTGACTTCATGGTCATAGCCACCAAGTTCACCACAGGCTACAACATTGCTCAAGAAGGCAGAGGTAAGACTGTCAACCACGTTGGCAACCACAAGCGATCACTCCACATGTCGTTACGCGACAGCTTGGCAAAGCTCAAAACCGACTGGATCGACATTCTCTACGTCCACTGGTAAGTCTCTCCCACTCGAAGCCTTGCGTAACATGACTAATCTCGTCAAGGTGGGATTGGACTACGAGTATCGAGGAGCTGATGGACTCACTCGACGCCGTCGTCAAACAGGGCAAGGTGCTGTACCTGGGAGTCTCGGACACACCCGCCTACATCGTGGCCGCCGCAAACACCTATGCCATTCAACAAGGCAAGACACCCTTCAGCGTCTACCAGGGACGGTACAACATCATGATCCGGTGAGTACTTGTAGAGCTCGAAATGTTGCGGAAAAGACACTGATTGCGGCAAAAGTGACATGGAGCGCGAAATCATTCCCATGTGCCGCCATTTTGGAATGGCTCTCTCCCCTTGGGACGCTATCGGTGGAGGGAAATTCCAATCCAAGAAGCAGCTCGAAGAGCGCAAGAAGAACAACGAAGGTCTCCGCAACATGATGGGTGGTGAACAGACCGAGCAGGAGGCGAAGATCTCGGAGGCGCTTACCAAGGTGGCTGAAGAGCACGGCCTCGAGTCCCCGACGGTCATCGCTCTTGCCTACGTCATGGCAAAGACCCCCAACGTCTTCCCCATCGTCGGTGGTCGCAAGGTGGAGCACCTAAAGGAGAATATCAAGGCCCTCGAAATCAAGCTTACAGACAAGCAAATCGAGTACCTCGAGAGCATCACCCCATTCGAGCCTGGTTTCCCGAACAACTTCGTCGGCGCCGACCCTCACATCACCGGTCAACCAAGTGCTCTGCTTGGCACTGTTGCACCGCTGGCCTGGGTCAAAGACTCCAAGGCCATCGGTCATGAATAGAGGGTGTGCCAGAGTCGTCAGACTTGACTCCGCAGATGGCTTCCGAAGGGGAATTCACTCCAAATTGATGCGATGAAGCGAGCATGATTTTCATTCTATTGCAGAAAAGCATGTAATACTAATCATGAGGGATGATCCACGAAACGGTAATCGCTAACTTTGTTTCGGCCTTGAAGGTCGTCAAATGGTAGTACATAGCATAGCGAAGCATCCTGAAATGGCGATCTGTTAAATCCCACAACGTAAGATCGTGATCGGAGCGATGACAAAGAGCGCAGATTGTGCCCATGCAGCTCTGAAATCAGCTTGCGTCCTCATCCCCACTTCTCCTCCTCGACCGGGCGGTCAGATCTGGTGAGATGTTGGGTGTCGGTCCGCCCTCATCGGGGTGGAAACCTTCCGGCACAGCCGTGCTGACCCGGCGCTCGGCGTACTCGGTGAAAGTGGTCGCCCGCTCAGCCGCGTGGAGGGCCTCATCGACACTCCGCAGGAAGTTCTTCTCGCCGCCACACAGCTCCACGATGCCCGTGCGCTCGAACAACTCCCAGACGTGGGAGCGCTTGCTGGGCACACGGGTGAAGAAGACCATGGTGCCACGATCGATGTAGTCGCTGACGATCTCCAGAAGGACCTGACTGGCGGCGTAGTCCATGCCTGTGACGCCGTGCACGTCGAAGATGATGTTCTTGTTGTGCTCCTGGTTCCGTACTGACGGCAGCGCCGGGTGGGCCAGGTTGGTACCGTGTTCCTCGAGTCGCCGCAGACGATCTTTGAGGCTACCGGTATTGGCGAATGTGAGCGGCTCCGGGATCTTGACAATCAGACAGTTCGGCGCCATCTCGACGTTGCCGTCCTGCGCGAGGATCTCGGCATTGTCGTAATCGTTGGTTCCTGGCACGCGGCCAAGGATCTGGATTCGCGGTCGTGTCGAGTGTCGTAACAAGCGGATCAGACTGAAGCCTAGGCCGACCAGGATACCGCCACGCAATGACCAGAAGAACGTGGTCAGGAAAATTAGGACCATCAGGAATAGCTCAATGTAGCCTCCGATGCGCCAGAAGAAGAAGATGTCATGCGGCGCCTCTTCAAGTAGCGAGATGGAGACTACTGTGATCATGGCGCTGAGGACTCCTCTCTGTGTTTCACGAGTCAGCTATGCCCGCGAGCAGATTTCATCATCAATGGAGGAATGGCCGTACCGGAATGTAATAGAAATATGGCAGCAGAAAGTAGATGCAGATAACAGTAATCAGCGAGAGGAAGATACTGCTCATGGGCGTTCTGCCTCCTGTGCTTTTGTTGACTTTGCTTCGCCCGTAGCCACCGAAGGCCGGCAGGGCCATGAAAACGCCGCCAATGAGATTGGCTACGCCGAGCGCGACGAGCTCACGGTTGGATGAGACGGACATCCCCACGATACCATCGCTTTCGTGTACCTCCTCGACCGTGCCGTCACTTTTCGTCCTCAACTTCTTCTCGACCTTGCCTGTAGAGTTGCCGAGACTCTTCGCAGCAACGCAGCTCTCAAAGAAACCCAGCAGCGCAACAATCAAAGAAGTAGTGAATGCATCGTTGACATATTTGAAGTTGCTCTCGGCGAATGGAAAGTGAGGTTGAAAGGGGACTTGACCTTTTGGGACTTTGATGTCGCCGAGGATGTCGACTCCTTTGGCTTCCCAGCCAAAGTTCCAGGCGAAGACTGCCGAAAGAACAACTATGAGGAATCGATCGGGAAAGTAGACGACCCAGCCCAGCTTCGATATTGTCGAAAGTCTTCGTTTGAGCTCCCTCAGGACCAGGGCAATGCCAAGGCTCGTGAAGCTAACGATACATGTCAGTTTGTGCGAATTGCCGATATTCCGCATGATGAAGACAAGTTTATCAAGTGGCGAGCCGTGGGAGCCTCCAGTCTCGGCTGCGATGTCGTCAAGTCCCATCTCTGGGATGAGCTGGTCGATGAAGATAACAATGCCAATAGAGCTGATGAAGCCCCTGAGGAACGGACGGGAAAGAACGCTGTCTAGAAACCCCAGTCGGCAAAGTCCGGCAGCAAGAATGATGGCTCCGGCCAGGCCTGTGACCATGCCGCCCACCTGTGCGGCTCGCATGCCATCGTTCTCGTCAAAATGACCCGCCTTAATGGCCTCGGTGACAACGCTTCCGGTAAGCAAGGATCCTGCCGCTTCAGGCCCCACTACCATCTGAGGACAAGTTCCTAAGAGGGCGTATATGAACGGATTGAAAGCGAAAGCATATAGTCCGTTGATCGGTGGCATGTGCCCGAGGTTGCTTGCGTATGACAGTGCCATGGGAATGTAAAAACTCGCCATGGTCAATGCTGCAATGAGATCTCCACGCAGAAAGTCCCAGCGGTATTGTGGCATCCATTTGAAGACCGGAAAGTAGTATTGAACATACCTGGCACACCCCATTAGCTCAGTCAGTGTCCATTAAACGAAACAGCACATGCTCATGTGGACATGCGAAGTAGGGGATGGCTATTTGGGTTAAGAGACAGGTATGCACTTACACTGATCGCTCCTGCTTGATGGCTGGATTTGAGGAGAACCAATGCTTCACTCCGCGCTGCTTGGAACGGCCGAGAAGACCATCGATCATTGAGTCCTCTGCAAGACTAGCAGCGTATGTATCCGACCGATTCAGCATTGTTGGTGACCCATCGTCTTGCTGACCCTCTGCAGTGGCGGGCCGTGTTCCATTCCTGCGCGATCTCCAATTCGCCTTGCCCGTATAAATAAAGTCTGCGAAACTGCCGTATCCGGGCCCAGGACCCGGCCGAGTTGCACTGTTTCCTTGCCCGGCAACTGGATCGCGACCAGAGGTCTCACCCAACAGCCTGGATCGCTCATGTATAGCACTTCCTAGCTCTTCCGTTGGGGCGTCGGAATGGGCTCCGTCAAGATTGGCAGCCCCTCGTCCCGTACTAATCGAATGATCTGAGTCGAACGTTTCGTCGTCTGAAGCAGAGGTGCGTACATAGGCGTGCTCGGGCGGAGTTTCGGGAGGCATCTCATAATATCTTAATCCTGAAGACTGCTTGGGTATGTGCTGTGAGTGGGCTGTACCAGTGGATGAAGATCCAGCAATGGCACTTCTACTAGTAAAGTCGGCGGGCGGTGGGACTTCGCTCGATGATCGATTGGAAGACGACATGCTCGCGAGGTCAAAGAGCAGAATGACGCGCGCTCACCTCATTGTATGCATGAGTCCAGATAGTGAATTGCGTTGTTATCTCGTCGCGACACGCAGAGATTACAATCGAAATCACATTAGTGGTCCCATTCGTCGGCCCGCGAACGATGTGCACCTAGCTTTCTGCTTCGACCAAATGTTTGTATAAACGCGCGAATCAGGTGATGTCACGCTGCAGAAAAACCAACGTTAAATTGCTGCTTGCAGTACTACCTAGGTACTGTTCTACTGTAGATTACCGCTCGGAGTGGGTGAACAAATCGCTCAAGGCAAAAATGGCGCGTATATACTGTTGTAGTCAAGCAGCCGTAGATCATCTCGACTGTTTCCACGCTCGCAGCTATCAATTCTGGGGCAATAAATCACTTTGCGACCGATTGAAGGGTTGATCAGATTTCCCGCCATGCTGTTACAACCGTAGGGGTCAAACCTTCAGTGATATAAAATGGAATAGTCTGCTGCAGGTGCTCTTGTCCGCCCAATGCGTTCGGATCCGATCGCCGCCAAGTCGGAGGTCTCTGCCTCCCCGAGTCAGCGAAGCTTACTAAGCTGCGGCTCCTCCCGTCGCACACTTTGCAACAAAATCCTATTCCTCAATCTCGGAATTGTCGACCTGGACAACCCAACACACTCTTTGCACAAAACCACTTGAGTCGAGGCAGACTACCTTACCTACTAGCCATGGGTAAGTATCGCCCCTCTCATTCCCTGGCTGCAGCCACAGGCTGAGAAATATTGTTCCACTGCTCACACGTAATCCAGCACCCAAGCTCGACCCCAATGAGGAGAAAATCATCCACCTCCGTGCCACCGGAGGTGAGGTTGGTGCTTCATCCGCTCTCGCTCCCAAGATCGGTCCTCTTGGTCTCTCGCCCAAGAAGGTCGGTGAAGACATCGCCAAGGCCACTGGTGACTGGGTATGTGCATCATCGACGCAAAACCAAGGCGGGAAATTCGGTCGCTGACTTTCGAACAGAAAGGTCTTCGTGTGACTGTTCGCTTGACCATCAAGAACCGTCAAGCTGCTGTCTCCGTCGTCCCATCCGCCTCTTCGCTCGTCATCAAGGCGCTCAAGGAGCCGCCGCGTGACCGCAAGAAGGAGAAGAACATCAAGCACACCAAGTCCATCCCATTGGACGAGATCATTGAGATCGCCCGCAAGATGCAGCACAAGTCCATGGCCAAGAACCTTAAGGGCACCGTCAAGGAGATCCTCGGAACCGCCTTCTCTACCGGCTGCAAGGTCGATGGCCGAAGCCCCAAGGCCGTCAGCGATGACATCGAGAGCGGCGAGATCGAGATTCCCGAGTCATAGTCGCACTCGTTGCTTTGCACTCGCAATATCATGCTTTTAACGAATTTTCAACGATTTCTTCTTCGGGACTGTGACAAAAGAGTACGCGAAAAGATCGGCTGGCTGTTCGTGGCGTTTGGCGCTTTCGTTCTCGGCTGGGAAATTTGCAGGGTTGACACAACGGATATGCAATCAACATAGCCATACCGCAAAAGTATGGATCGAGACCGATCCAGATTTTTTTTCTTCAGGTCTACACCACCATGAGCATGTTTTCCGTGTTCCGTCCTGCCACCGTAGCCCCCCATCTGCCTTCACTTTGCCAACACTCTGGCCTTTACCCTCACCACCTTGGTCTGGGCCTATTTTGGTGCAAAGGAGATTATGTGCCCATCGACGTTCGCGTCGATCCCTCATACTCACCGCGCTGTTCTTGGTCAGCTAGACAGGGAGGTCCATCCGACGAGGTGACATTTAATTACATTGAAACACAGCATCCTGGCGTGATTTGCACGTTCAGCGACGCCTCGAAGATCAATTACAGTGGAACGGCATTTTGAAAAGGCAGCCAATGTTGCTCTAGGGTCACCAATAGATTAGAGTACGAATTCTATCACCGGCCGCTGGCTTTTTCTGCCTCAATTTCATCCCGTACTTGCTGCAGCACAGCTTCGCGTGTCCTCAGGTGATCTTGTAACCCATCTACCTGCTCTTTCACCATAGCGATCTCGTCATTGAAATTCTGCGACGTGTTGCCAGTCTGTGCCTTTCCATCTCCATTCTCAAGACCACGCAACTCCCGCCGTTTGTAGTCCAGCAGCTGTTCCAGCTCACGCTTGACCAGAGCGGGCCGCGAGTCGTCTCTCCGACCACCTCGATCTCGACGTTTCTGTGCCGCTTGCTCAACCTTGTTCATCTTCTCCTCCAACTCCCGCAGCTGCTTCTTCAGGCGCACTTCCTCCCATTCGCTGTCCCGCGGTGTGCTGCTGAAATCGGTACCCTTGGGCTTCTTCTCTCCGACACCAAGGCGCGAGAGATAGGTGTCGCCGAATTTTGCCTTTCGGCCACTGACTGTGTTGTCATCGCGCTTTGTGCCCCACCGTTCAGCGGCGCTCTGCTGTGCAGCCGCGCGATCTACGTTGTATTCTATTCTTCCTTGCTCGAACGTGGCGCGCAGGCTCGGAGGCACATTTCGTGGGATGCGGTAGCCTTCGTGCCGATTGTTGAGGATGTGAAGGAAAGCGAGGCAGGCATCCTTGTTGATGCCCTCTTCGCTCTTCGGGTTGACGAGATTCCAGGCGCTGCGGATGTCCGTGTCTGGGACATCGAGGCTCGAATATAAATCTTGTAGCGACTCGAAAGAGATCAGTCCGTCCCGAGCATTGCGTGAAGTTGTGTAGATCTCGCTGTATTTCTCCCGGTCGGATGGGCTCATGTACCAGTCGAATCCATCCTTCAAGCCTTGCGCATCGTCGTCGTCGTCGTCGAAGTCCCTGGTGAAGCGTTCGTCTCGACCGCCTGTCGCCATTGCACGACTAGCCTGAACCAGATGAGCCTTCGACTCTGGAACTAGCCAATCTGGCAGCGACGCCGGCACATCCATGTATTCGCCGTTCATGAGATCATAGATCAATCGCATGGCAACGCAAAACTCCTCAAAGTCCAGCCGACCATCGCCGTCCACATCCGCCAAATCCCAGATCTTCTCAAGCTGATCATCGCGAAGGCGAGAGTTCTTCAAGACCGAGGCGGCTTGTGAGCCATCGAGATGTGTGCTGTTGTTGGACAGAGACGAGAAGATCTCCCAGTAGCGATCGATCTCCCATTTCTCTATGCGCTTGACCGGAGCCATATTGTCTAGGGTGTCGAAGTCTCGCCCTGAGCGACTCACGTTGACGATCGATGAAATATACCGAAATCAAAAAAGTGAATCGAAAATAAATTCGTCGTGATTGAATAGCTCAATGGTCATGGAAGTGTTGCGTAATGTTGCAGCTACCCACCTTGAGGGCTGTGCCTGAGCGGATGCGACAGGGCAGGTTCGGCGAGCGCTGACGAAATTGGGGTACTTTCCGAGCAGACGTACTCAAGCGCATGATATTCAATAGTACGTCGATATGCGATATCCAGATGAACCCCGGGACTGCTATGTGTTTGATTATGAAAGCAAGAAATCAAGTCTAAGAACTATTTGTGACTTATGTGTCCACGAACCGCGACTTGTTTGCACTCTCGTAGAGAACCTCAAGGCAAGGCCTGTTTCATCGCCGTTGAACGACCACTCGTGACAGACCCCCTGAAGGCGCGAGAGACTTGGGACATAGAAGATTTGTACACAGTCATTGAAACATAACATTTCGTACAAAGCTAAACCGAAACGCCTTCGCTCCATGTTTACCCGCCGACAGAGACTATTAAGAATTATGACAGCCTGGCGATTCTCACCTGGCCTTCACAGCCGCGGCCTTTGCCTCGGATTTTTGCTTCTGTAGGGCAGCCTTCCGGGCAGCCTTGTCCTTCTTCTCGACTTCAAGCGCCTCTGTCGCCTTGTTCTCATCTGCTGAGGTTCCCTTTGCCTTCTTCGCCTTGCTGCCGTCGACTTCGGAGCTCTTCCTCTTAGCCGGTGGCTTTTCCACGCGGCGCATTTTGCCATCGGCACCTGGCACCTCAATGACCCCTTCATCCGCATCACCAGCCTCTAGTGCGCCGCGCGTCCGCTTCTTGCGGCTTTCCTTTGCGGGTGTGGCCTCTTCCAGGACATCCTGCTCATCCTCCCATAGCTCTTCGGCCAGCCAGATCGGTAGCGCGGCGGTGTTGGGGCCCTTGATGTGGACAGCTCGTAGATTACGCCACTTTTGTGGCACGTAGCGCTCTACCATGTCGTGCACGACGGCTTCGATATTCTCTTGTACATGCTCGGCCTCCATCGATGCAATTCCAACTTTGACAGCGGTCGTCGTGGATGGAGCAAGATGTACGAGCGCGCTGTGCAATGTGCGCTCGATATCGTGTGCAATGGTCGCTGGCTTGACCTCGTCCTTGATAACCTTTGTGCCACCCTCGGAAAGCTTGCGACGCTTGTTGCCCTGCTCGTCTGTGTTTTGGCGCCTGCCCTCCAGCGAGATGGGAATCGGTCGCTTGCTGCCGCTTTTGTAGAAGACCTTGCCAAGGATCTTTGGCAGCAGTGTGATGACCCGGTCGTCGGCGAGGAAGACGTCATACTCGCCGAACAATTGCCTTCGCGCCTCGAATGGTTTGTACTTTGCCTTCAATTTCTTAACGTCAATGACCCGTTGTATTCTTTGCGACACCTCCACAGGAAAACTCGGATCGGCGACAATGTCTTTGTATCTGCGCTGGGGGTCGGCTGTAATGAGGCATATCCTCAAATTCGCATCGCCGACATTCAAGTATGGGTGTGGAAGAAGGACCTTGCCAGGCTTAAGCCGCTTCTTGTCAATGATGTGCTTCTTGGTCGTTAAGATTAGCCAGACCGGAATCTCATCCTCCGCATCCTCATCATCGGCATCATCAAGCAAGCTGGGTTTTCCCGAAGATTTCTGTGCGACGGCGTCCGATTGGATCTTGGAGAGAAGAGCTTTCGAGGCGCGTAATGTCTGAGCTTGATCGAGACCAGGCTCTGAATCTGCTGCGCGCTTAGCGACGGTTCCCTTCGAAAGTGCCATGGCTTGTCGAAGATTGATATTAGATTTGTGAAAAATTGGTATGTTCACAAACGCAGCGCATTCCAAAATTTCTGAGCTGTCTCGGAAAAGTTCCGCCAAGATTTCTCCAACGCTATGCGGAAGTGCATGAGAAGGCAGGTGAGCCGATTACTAGGACCCTCCAACCCCAGCCCTGGAGGGAGGGAGGAGGGTTGGAGGGAGGGCTCCCAAGATGTCAAGGATTATCAGTATTATTCATTACAGGCCATTGCGAGCCTGTGATGCCGATCAAAGCGATATTGCATACATCCTTTCTGTTTGCCAGGAACGATAGGAAGCACGCCTTGTATTTCATGGCGTAAACAAACGCCTCGCGACCCGAAACGTCGGTGGTATAACTCCTGCTATTAACACAGCTGAAGACAGCGATGCCCTTCCAAGAGTCGCCCAGTACACCTCACTGTCGAACAATCGCTTTGTCTCATCGATGCGGATCACCAATCGTGGATTCCGGCCTTGCTTGGTCAAATCACTACAATTTCTCCCTAAGCGTCTCACATTTGCTAGACCACTCGTACTACACATTGACAGGAGCCGCGGCAGGACGATCCGCGAGTGGTGACTGCTGTGAAGCAGCTCGGCCTCGGCTGTTCACGTCAGGATCACTAGCCATACTGTCGATCTGACGTTCTTTTCAAAGTGATTCAGCATGTGACGCCGAATCAGACCATTCTTGTCAAAGCTTACCAAGTTCACGAATCCGCAGTTTCAACATCTGGTTCTCTCGGGTCAGTGATTGCGTCTCGGCCTGGTAAAAGGCCGACTCATCCCGAGTAATCTCCAACAGAGCACGGTCTGTTGCTAGAGTTGTACTCTCAGAGAGTCGCATCGAGTGAGGCGATGTATCTTGGCTGCGTGGACCAGGAATAGAAAATCTAGTGGATGATCGACTTGAGGACGGTGGGACATTTTGCGAAGTGCTGATGCTTGAAGACGATGGAACGCTGGACTTGGCGTGTTCCAGAACTGTGTCTTAATGAGTTCCTGAGTGTCAGCCAATAACAGGAATCATGACAAAATACCCGCTAGTTCTGTCGCAGAAAATGACAGGCCATGCTGATCATCTCGTTGCCTTCGTAGTGTATCGAGCTCGTCTTGCTGCAGACGTATCATGTGTAGCAGTCGGTTCACTTGAGCTTCTTGCTCATTTTCCAGCTCCTGGTGCAGCTCGCCCAGACTTGGCTGACGACGATGCTGTGCCTGTGTCGGGTGCAAGGCGAAAGAGCGTCTGCGGCGAGTGGGGCTACCAGAATGGCTTATCGTGCTCGGCTGCATTTCACCTGGAGCTGGAATTGCTGGATTGTTAATCTCAAGGTTAGTGGAGAGTGATGATCTCCGGCGCTCAAGTCGTGAAGCATATGACCCAGGCGAACGCTGGAGCCCGGCATTGATGGCTGCTGCAGCTTGTAACGAGGAAAGCGACGGGGATTGTGGAGAGGGCGGACTCGGTACAGCTGCGAAGACTGTGGTCAAGGATATGTCACTCGTCCCCTGTGTTGTCATCCTTGTGTCTCGCGTAGGTGCGCTAGCCGTAGTTATTGAATTGATGTCGGGGGACATGGTCGCTTGATGTTGGTTGAGATGCTAATGTGTTATCAAGGTCAGCGTGAATGCTCAGGTGCTGTCCGAATGATAAGCTTGTCAGCTCGAGATATTGCAGCTGCTCCATTCACCACCTGGGCAGGTTGAGAGACATTGGAATTGTGCGTTTCGTACACGAGCTTAGATCCATGGACACCTAGGTAAGCACCTTAAACGGCAACCTCCAGCTCCAGCTTGTAAGCATTCCGGGATACTCATCGCTACCGTCACCGTCACCTGACCTATTCCGCCCAGGAAGCCGCTCTGCCCCTCTGCATAAGCTCTTGAAGTGCCGCACACCTGGGCATGATTCAGTAGACGGGAGAAGATAAGGGCATTGGCTCCTGTCTCAAAAAAACGGGGTGGGATCACGCAATCATGTTGTAGGACAGAGCAATATAGACTTCCGCGAGCGACCGACATGAAGCTGGAGATCGATGACATCCCGAGATCGTGGTTGCGAACGCGGATTGTCTCAATCAGATTGATCCATCTCCTGTGATTGCTTCACAACTCCATCAGTGTCGCGAACGGACGGGTCTGACCGAAAATCTATGTTTTCTGTCGCGTTTGCTTATGCAGACTCATCACAACGATGGAAAACGGTTGAGTTGACATCCACCTCTCGCTCGTGCACCCCTAGGCGGAAGTTCCACCACACCTCTTCTGCCTGTACAGCTGATATACTTAATTTTGGCGGCTGCAATTCGTGATGTGCCGCACATGTAGGACAGGGTGCAGACTACTCATGTAAGAAGGTATGTAGCCCGAACCTTCAATCTCGCTCTCAGGGCTCCTCAATAAAAGTTCGCTGTCAGGATTGAGGACCAATGGCTGTGAGGCCTGGTTGGTCTTGACAGTGACGTACAGTAAACTAGCAAGCCTCGGGATGACATGGCCTGGCACGTTTCGAAATGTCGGGAGGCTGGTCACCGTCTTGTCGAGAGAGCATTGGCACCTGTCACGCACAAGGGACGGATTTGAGGCTGCAAAGACCAACAGCATCGAGCGGTGGTGCGCGCACACGTCGGAGGAGAGCCCCTGAATCGTTGATCGCAGCGGCTGTCTTTCCGGCAATGGACTCACGACGAACACAAGCATCGTGGCCGCCCAGGCCATTTCTGTATGTACCAAGGGCGGGAGGGATCAATTGATGAAGGAACAAATAAAGAATCCTTTGTACTTTTCCAATAGTCTCAATATAGCCGTTCGCATTTCGCAAAGTGCCCATATACATACTTGAAAGATTTACGAGGCCATCACGCCACATGATTGCAAGGATGTCGACGAGGATGTCGTACAGCCCTGTAGACTATCCGGGCACTACAAGGAAGCAATGTGCCTTGTTTTGTACAATGACAGTATGTGTTGGTGGACACAATCTTGGAATGGATCCCAGTCCTTACGGGGGCCTCGAAATTGGTGATCACTGGAAACTAAAGCAAGGATGGCTAGCGTGGGATTTCGTCACCGGCAATGCAGTTTTCGACACGCTATGCTGAGAATGTTGGGTTGGAGGCACCGTGCCTTCCAACATGAAATGTCCACCAGGAGCCCCGAGTGCACGCCTCGACATGCCCGTTGCCTCGAGGAGGCGTCAATGCAGTGGCATCGCTGTGACTGAGCCCCCTTGACCGTACCGTTTCCCAAACGGACGGAGTCACGGCAGAGTCGACCCGATGGGAGAGTATCTCGGTCTGGACGTTCCAACGCAGAACAGATCTCTACAATGCCCCGACAGAACCTTCCATTGAATGCGGATTACTGAAAATCTCCGGTGTCTCATTAGCACTCAAAGTTTCCCCACCTTCGTAATAGCGCTCGTATTGTGTCCCTCGCGGCAGCTGTGGGCGGGAGGCTCTGACTGAACTGACATGGAAGGAGGGTACAGTGTCAAGGAACTGTTCTATCCTGGTTTGAAAATGACATGTACCTCTGGTGGTCGATATTCATTTAAGGCTCCTACAGTAAGGTTTCTGGCGACATCGATTGTGACAGTAGTCATGCAGGACCAATGCAGGAAGAAGGGAGAGCATGAGGAATGCCATCGAGCTGTGCGCGCGTCGAGGAACATTGCGACCCACAAAAGCCGAAAATTTTCGCCAGGGCTGGCTACAGTGACAAAGACACTGGCCCTATGGACACGAATCTTGCGCCGCAATGTAAAGGACCATTGTGATAAGCACATCGTGATTGTCTCCTTACGGCGTACCTTCCTCCAGAGTTTGCCGGTCAGAGGATTCGAGGAGCAGAATTGGCGCGCGCACAAGTATCGAGCTCTTCATGTCTAAATCTTTTGACGACCGTATCTTTCGACAACGAGTATGTTCCTGCATATCATGCGTGATGTCTCTCGCTCTGCTTCATGTGAGACCGCAGTAGGCCATAAGGTCTGCATTAGTTGCGCGGAGTAGCTGCAGGTCACGAGCGACAGACGTCAATGCCGGCTCCTACTGACGGAGTGTCCAGTCCATTTGATTCCATGTATGTACAGTACAATGTTCATATTCATGCCGACGGCGTGCGTTGATGAGACTGTAGCGTGGACAATGGAGAAACATTCAGGAGCCCCAAGCGTTTCAAGCACAGGCTAGAGGCATGTACTATCTCATCAAACGGCCGGTCTAGTCCTTGATGTGGAAAAGCGTGCTGCATTCCCCGTGCCGATGTTAGCGTAATCCGTGCAAATGGGTCCTGGACAAGCCGACCCAAAAGTTCGTGTGGTCTAGGACTGTCCATCCCTGCCTGCGGACCGCCTCACAGCAACAATCTAACAGACGGATGTCCACAGCAAGCCTGGAAGAGACACCGAGTTCCGTGGACCATCGGCAGAAGGGAGGGGAGTTTCAGAAGATTGCGCATACTCAGACATGACCGATCACCCACATCATATACACAAACCCACAGAGACACGTACCCGTCCATCCCTTCATACACAAATCATCTATCAAGTACTGTACCTGAGGGTTGTCAACGACGGCCGGCACCTAAATTGATACACTCGTGTGGGAAAGGGAGCGAACTGTGTGGTGCCACGGAAGGAAGAGGGTGTCGCCGCCTTTGTCTCTTCCTTTCGCACGCACTTCTCTTTTACGTTCCAAGGCCGCCGCCATCCAATGTGGGATGGTCAGAGGTGGTACCTGCATATCTGCATCCCAGAGGAGACCTCCTCTATGTCTGTCCCTCTTCTCATGCTACCTCCACTGATTGCACCTGCGACATCTCTCTCTCTTCACCATTCCCGGCTATTTCTGACGACTTCTGGACGACATTGCGAATAATTGATTCGCTCGACAGATCGCGACTGCAATTGTCGGCACAAGGGCGTCATGCGCAAACAATGAACCATCTCTGATACTGCTGGAAAACGAATCCGTTCCGGTCCACCTCTACGAGCCGAGAATCCGGGATGCAACACGTCTGGATCCTACGACGCTCGCTCATTCATACCTTCAACTGAATTATAGGGCAGTGCTGCTAATGCATCGTATCGTGCGCGCAACTTGCTTGCAACCTACCATCGCGTGCAGCTCAGACGACACCGAAAGTGCGGCGCGCCGTTGTGCGCCTCAAGCTTTGTCTTGAGTGTATAATTCCGAAAGCCTTTCATCTGCCATGGAAGCACCCATTGCCAATGCAGGGCTGCCTACAGGCGATGTCAACTCGAAGAAGCCGGCGGAACTTCTACGTGTCCCAACAGACAAATCCGAACCTGTGTCGCTGAACAAGCGTAGAAGTCTCCGACTACGCCCAACCGAGCAATCGGACAAAGAAGCAACTGCGTCGCGCGCACCGCTGCGAGAAAATGCCAAGCCCACGGGGTTGCAGTCGCGCCCTTCGAAAATGTCACTGTTTAACTTGTTCAGCAAACCGAAAGTTGAGAAGCTTCGAGGCCACTCGGAACAAGCTCTTACCTCGAGCCGCTCAAACATTGATCTGCGCGCCGCGAAGCAAGCAGCAGTCATCACCCCACGCGAAACCGACTCAGAAGCGACGAAGTCGCGTACCTCTGGACCAAAGACTCTGTCAACGAAAGCGTCGCGTATGACACTCAAGGAACCTCCACCAGCCTCATCCAACAAGGAAATCAAACCTGGACCTAGCGATCCTCTACCACTGTTTCAGGCATGGCCCCAGGCGATCAAACATGCCGTGCTGGAGGTCTCTACCATCACCTCGGACCTGCTTTCCCAGCAGTCAAAAAGCCGCCAATCTACGACCATGCAGCTTTCTAATTTTGACAATTCGACGCGAGATGGTGCAGATGATAGCACTGGTCTTAAGGGTGAAGCTGTTGCTACGTCACCCACTGGATCTGGGGCACCTGTGAACGCGAAGTCATCGTCGAAACACATGTCAAAGGGCTCACTATCGACCATTGAGCTCCCGCGAAAACTGTTCATATTATCAACGACCGGATGCATCCTCCAGTATAGCGAGAAAGGGAGCAGTGATCGCGCGCCTGAAAAGATACTGCAACTTGGGAAGGATTCGGCGGCCTTTGCATGCGATCTGATCCCCGGTCGGTTGCACGTTCTCGAGATTCTGCAATGCGTCAATGAGAAAGGTGGCATGGCGAATGGCTCAGGTTCCATTCTACACAAATTTGGGATTCGCAGTGCGGCCGCACGACGGCAAACCTCGAATTTTCTTTTGGTCATGGAGGATGCAGCAGCACTGGCATCGTGGATGTCCACGGTCCGCAAGCAGATCGAAATTCAAGGCGGTAAACGAGCTCGCCCAGATTCGGTGACACGACGACCAAAGACGGCAAATGCCGAGGCTGCTGATCTAGACCTGAAGAAGGTTCCCAGCAATAGTCATCGTTATCAAGTGCGAAGGGATCCGGCCAAAGTTGCGAGTATAATTTCGCCTACGCTGGATAAAAAATTCTTTGAGTCGCCATTGGCCTCGCCGATTCAGATCATCACACAGGCGGAAAGCCTCGAAACTGGTCCTGTCGAATTGAGTGCAGAGGGCGAAGTAAAAGGCGGAGACGATGCGTCATCACGACTACGAGGAAATTCAGACTCAGGCTCGCTTGGCTCGTCAGATTCAGCTTCAGTCGACCAACAACATCTCGACAAATTACGAGAAAGCACAAGAATGTCGCATACGTCCACTGCGAACACATCCGCCACATCACGCACCAATTCACTCACATCTTCACCCCCTGTTGAACAACTTCTTATCGCTGCAAGAGACGGCACGCAGGATGCTGTTCCGGCGAAGCTCCCTTACCGCAGTTCATCATCTTATTCATTATCAAAACGAAGATCAGTCCTTCCATCACCGAAGGACTCGGCGACGTCTCCCGAGATGAGGAGGCCGACCCCGTTGCTAATACAGCAGCAGCTTAACGTTGAAGCGCCCATAGACTCTCCGGTACTCGGCCATCACGCCTTGATGCCCGATGCGTCGCCAAGAAAGCCTTTATCGGCCATGCAAAGTGCGCCCGACCTGAAGACCGTAGCCGAGGTGGGCGAGATGCACGACTTCACGCAGCCTACCTCTCCCGTGCCAACATCCGTTAGCAGTCGACCAATCTCTTTCGTCGCCGAGCTGCCCACTTCGCCGATCTGGGCAACAAAATCCTCACCAAATCTCAGATTGTCAATCGCAAGTGCTAAGGCAGCACATGACGGTGGGAGTGGCTCGCCGCAACAGCAATCCCCGCCCAAGCGCATCTCTACGAGCGACTCAGATCCTCTGCGTTCTGGGAGGAATTCCGCTCAGTCTTTCAGCCTACCTCTTCGAGCCAATGAGGTCACCAGTCCAAAGTTGGTGACACGGTTCGCGCGATCAGATAGCCAGGACGATTTAGTCTCTCCGGTTGCGGCTGTGCACACTCTAGAAGCAAAGGTGGACCCGGCCCAACGACGGACCATTTCGCCTATGCATATTCCACCTCGGACATCATCCAACTTCAGCCCTCCGATTTCGGTGTTGAGCTTCGAGTCGAATATCATTCGACAGAGCACTTCTACGAGACTTTCATTGTTCCCCTCCGCTTTACCCTCACCGCCGATAAGTGCCGACAGACTTCATCGTTCGCCCTCCACATCCGCTCTAATGACCCTTGGTAATTATCAAGCACTAGCTGTACAGGCTTCGAACACTCCTTCTCTGCGCCGTCCGACAAGCATGCAGATCCGCTCGGACCGCGCGCCTTTCCTCGCCAACGTGCGCAGCCCAGCACAAGCGACGGCCACTCCTCAACCCGCGAACGCCATGCGCAACGGCATGCCAGTACCGATCCGCAGTCTGAAACCCTCCCGCAGTGGCATACCTACCTATAACCCATCCGCCAGCCCCACTCCTGGAGCTGGCTCCCGCCGGGAATCCCTTCTCCCAACACCGTTGCCTCTGCCTCAGCCACGCACCTCCATCTCCAGCCCGAATCTCCTCCTGCTCGCAAAGGAAGCCGCCGATCAGCGAATGTCACTCGTCCAGCTACAGGCCAACCAGGCCGCTACATGGAGCCCGCCGCAAAAGATGATTATGAGGAGGCAAAGTGCTCGGCCGCCCTCGAGAGCTGTTCTGCCCGAGCTCGATTTCGGCATTCCGCTCGTCGGCCTGGGTCCGCCCGCTCCACCGCCCTCCGCACCGTTGCCCAAAATCCCCTCAATGGCCAGCCGCACTCGTGGCCCAGGATCCGTTCTTGGTGGATCCCTCGATGGTTCAAGTGACGGAGACTCCCGCGCGGGCTCGGCGACACCAACAACACCGCCGCGGCTACCACTCACCGGCCTCGGGATTGAAGTAGGCGGATCATAATGAATACGCCGTACACGACACGCTGCGGCGACAGATCAGCCCTGTTCTGAGAAACCCAACTTCACTATCGACATACCTACGGCATACTTTTCGTATTTCCCTTTTCGATCTCGATCCAACTTTCCGTCACGTTTCGCAAGCGTTGCACTGTCTCCATGGATTTTTCTCGCGACCTGATCATCTCCATCGATTTTTCTCCTTCCAAACCACGCAATCTCGGCGAAGACGTATCGATCCGGCTATCTCCCGCCACGTTTCTCTCTCTCGCTCTCTCGCGCCCTCTCTCTCTCTCACACACACAATTTTTCTTTTCGATCGATTTGATGTATATGAAAGTGCTTTTTACGGCTGCTCCACCAAAATTCCCCCGGGTCTGGGATCGTTCTGTTTGATTTTTTGTTCACGTACGGATTATTGGAAGGCAAGTCTATTTGCCAGTCAGTGTATTTATCCTGTTTGAGGATGGAGGCGAGAAGGAAGAATAATGATTATTCCGTGAGGCTCAGTGGCCCCGCCTGCCTGTAAAATATTGGGAAGAGAAGAAGAACAAAAGGATTATCCATCACTGGAAGGAAAACCAAAGAATTTTTCTTTGCAACAATGAATACGGTCCCATTGTGTGAAGTTGTGTGATGTGACCTGTGACGAAAGACATGCTTCGAAAATTGGGTTGGCTTCATCGTGTGATAAGCAAGGGATTAAGATATTCACTGTTTGCTTGCATGCAATGGCACGAAATGAGGTGAGAAGACCAGAGACCGATATGAATGGGATATCGCATGCATCAATGTGTGGACGCCATAGATGACCCCGTCATCTACCTAGGAAACTAATCGAAACTCATCTACGCCTTCGCTGTGAAAAGAACAGGACGCGGTGCGCGGGAATAAGCCATGTACAGAGCCAATCGTAGCCTTGTCCGTGGCGTGTAAAACTCAAATGGTCCTGAACCGTTCATCTAATTCGTAACATCGTAAGCAGCATGCACTTGGCATGTTTCCGAGCACCAAATTGTCAGGAGATCCGCCTGGCCTCTCCCTGTACTGCCGCGGCCGCAAAGACTGAATCGTCTACAAATGGTGCAAACGAACGCCCGGCGAAGCGTTGTTGATCATCATCGTCCTGCTCCATCAGATCGTCGCCGTCGTCATCCCGTTCCAGGGTCCGTTTTGGTCGTGATTGCACAGAGGCGTTCCCGCCGAAGGGTGTTTGGGACGGCATTACTGTCGCCGCTACTCCAGAAAACGCTGCTGTGCTAGCAAAAGCTGCCGATGAAGCTGCCGCTTGCACCACTTGCATCATAGCACCATTCGCCACAGCTCGCTTTGCGCAGAGGATATCCCAATAGCCTTGAAGTAGCCTCTTTGAACTGTCGTCAAAGTTTACACAGAATCGCTGTGCTTGACAGAGCTGCATTGCTTTGATATGATCCACATCATCATGCGTTTCCATGAGATAGGCAGCTATCACACATGCGCTACGTTCGTTTCCCGACTCACAGAACACTAACACCTGACCCAAACGTCCTCGACCCTGGTCCCATGTTCGTAATAGATGTGTGTTGATCAGGTGAGTGATCTCAGGGAAATTGTGAATGAGATCTTGATTGTCCGCGACGTCAATGAGGTGATGTTCTAGTCCCATTCTTTCAACGACTTGTAGGGCCGAAGTCATCAATCTCTTCGCCGTGGGTTGCTTCTGAGCGATGCCCACGAGCATTGTTGTCCCATTGCTGACAAGCTGAGCCTCATTTTTGGCAGCAAGCATAGGCCCAAGGGCAAGGTATGGCAAGATTGACTGCGCTTCTCTTCGGAATTCATACTTCCATTCCAGCGGTGCATTTGACTGGACCAAATTTGCGTAGTTGAAGTTGTGCAAGAAGGTGTATGGAGAGTTGCGTTGTGTCGACAAGTTGATGTCCGGTCTGGCATCCGCGTTCAACGCAGGCGGTGGAACGACGATACGTGGCGGGGTTGGCACACGGTATGTGTAGTGATCTGATCGGTGAGGGTATGATAGTGAGTCATTTGAGGTTGCCATGGCGAAGATTCGACAGGTCCAGAGCGTCAACTGAGCCCAGCTGCGATAGGGTATGCAACAATTGGAGGCGTTGTGATGCTTGATTTCGCGGAGGAGATTCAAGGGTTTCCGTCGGGTTTGGTATGGCGATGATGTTTCGTGTGAAGACAACAGGCAGTTTGTTGCCTGGAACCTGTGCCGCGCAACATAGGTAGAATTGCAAGTGGTCGATGATGGGAAAGAGCGTTGCGCAAGTGAATTTGACGGCGGCGGGTAGATGACTGACACCTTCCACGAGGCAAAGATCACCACTTGTGCCTGGAAGAAGATCTATGTGAAAGTATTCACTGATGAGAACCTTGGAAAGGAGGACTGCAGCGCATCCTCAGAGCACAGATGACCTCTCTGGTACAGCACGCATATGCAGTGAGACAATACGGCAGGATGTAGATATCGCAGAACACGGCGTCTACTTCTGACGAGCGGTTGTTCGTGCCTCGGTGAGAGTGACGCAGGTGACGAGTCATGAGCAGTCACAGATTCCGTCCATCACCATCCCCATCACCCTTATCATTATGACTTGTTGCGTGTCACCTTACAACACTATGACTGCCATGATGTGTACGCGTGTAGATGTAATGTGCAATTTGTGAACTGTGGTCCATGGATGTGCCCAATTCTAATACACGCCGCAGCAAAATCTGCAGGAAAAGGACCGGCACAATGTATGCTCCAGTGGATTTGCTCCCGCATTCCGGCCTGATGAGCATTGAAGCCCCCCACTACCAAAGCACACGCAAGACCCAGCCGCCCGCAGTACGCTGCTGTGTTGATATACAGTAGTACAGCCAGGCAATGTGAGAGCACCATGATATGGTTACCCGCCCACCTGCATCGATCTTGATACCTCGTGGCGGGAAACGGCCGACCAGCTCAATGGCTTTCGACCGCTGCTCAGCCGGACCGTAGTCCAGGCAGCGAAAATTTCTCTGGCAGAAGTCTTCAGACCGCTGAGGAAAATTGCTGGTCTCGAGTCTGCATCCGTTTCCCTGGAAAGTTTGTCCATCTTCGTTCCTCCGCAGCGGTCGCCAGGGCACCATTGCTCCGAACCAAAGAACCTCCATGAAACGAAATCAGTCAGTACCACGTAATTGACTCGTCAGGGTCACCAGGCGGAGTACTGTGCATCGCTCGACCAGCATTGTGACATTGCACATCTGACTGTTAGGAAATCACCATGAAGCGATCTGGGGCTCTGCCTCGATGCTACAGGACACGAACACATCCGAGTTGGTTTCCCGGATGAGAGCGAGTTACGATGAAGGATAGATTCAGCCGGCCTTTGTAACCATTATGTCCATACCGGTATACCACGATGTGTATCGCAGCAAAAGCCTCCGGGCCAAATCCCTGGCATGTAATATCAAATCGCAAATTAGCGAGTTTGCCCATTGATGACTACATGGATGTAGTACATGCAGCCGGACGCGCCGGAGAGGAACGATAGATGAGAGCAGAGTGGCACACTGCAACGCGTGGATTTTGAATGCAGGAGTAGCACGAGACAGCTGGGCGCCAAATCGTCAAAGATTGTCACGACATATGCTCACTTTTCTGCGCTCCTTCAAGCACTCTCCAGAGTGATCAACCGCCCCTCGTGTACTGTCGATAATGTCGAGGTTGTATGATCGTCGAAATCGATCATGCATGAGACGAGCGCCAGAGAGCACCATTGGATTATTTAAATCAATCAATCTCAGCACACAGTGATGAGAACACGAATGACGTGGGGCCATCGCTCGGGGCAGACAAGCGCCCTGCACGCGGTCAGGAGCTGCAATTTCATGCCGCAAGCCCTGTAGACTGTCCGCCATTGAAAACCCACCTGCGCCTGGGCATGTCCCTACCGGAGAAGTACATGGGCTCTGCCGCAAGATGCATGCAATGTACTACCATGCAGTACAATCGATCCTATTTTTATTCCTCGATTGAAGTGCATATGAAGATTGCGATGTGCGACCGTGTGGGCGGAAATGATGCAACAAGAACAAGGCAGGTGACGGAAATGCAGTCATGCACAACCAAAGACAGGTGGAGTGCTGGACGACGGGAGAGACATGTGCTCGATCCTGCTGGGATCCCACCACGGATGCGTTTTCCTCTCTTCGCTGGTGCGGGTGTTGCTACCGATGCTGGTGCTGGTGGTGCCGGACGGGTGCTCTGTCTGGCTGGTGGAATGTGCTCCCTCGGTGATGGAGACATTCATGTGTACCAGTCGAGCCGGACATGGAAAAGTAAAGAGCGTGCATGAGGAAGTGCAGTCCAGCCATTCCTGAATCGCGTCCAAGACACGCAAAAACGCGAGAAAAGCAGAGGCACGGCCGGGGCCTGTCCTCCAAATGGTTACAAACTAACCTTGGAAACGTTGTTTCTACGTCACGGACCGCCGCCGTCGCGGGGCATTTCATGTAATCCATGCGCGTCAGCACACACTTGCGCAGCCTCCAAGCACGCAAGTGGTAATAGTAATTATCATCCTGGAATACAACGATCGCACATCTAATTCATCGGAACAGACGAAGAGCGGGCCTTTCTGTTCTTTTCGATTGCTGCTTCCGCCTCGGGCTCGCGGAGTCTCCACTCTAGGGTCTGTCGGTCTTACCAGTCCCCATGGCTCGATGCAGACGGTGGGCGATGATGGTGGATCATCGTGGATCCTTCCGCGTGCTGCAGGTATCCAATCAAACTGTCACCAACGCCCAGACCACGGATATCCTTCATCACCACGAGTGTGCTTGTCTGAACATGTCGATGAGATGACGCCTTTCGTTCAAGAGGGTCCAACAGATAGCAGAACGGTTAAGTATACAATTGAAAATTATATGTTGTATATCCATCATCACGAGGCACGCGAGAGACGTGCCGGACATAGAGGATTCCAAGCCGACGCGATGAAGCTAGTAGTTCACCATGTTCCAAGCTTCTGCATAGAGTGGAGTCGGTGCCGTATCCAACACCTAATGGAAACAATCATGTACGGATAGCAAATGCATCGTCAAAGAAAATTCCTCGCGTTAGAAGATGATTGTGCTGTAATAATAACAGGTTGGCTGGTCGGTCGGCACGCAACAGGCTTTTGGAGCGTGGGTGCAGTATCCACAGTGCGTGCGTGCTCCGGCTTGACTTCGCGCGACTCGAACTGCCCGGGCGTGTACACAGTCAAAGCGCCTGTACGCGCCAAAAAGCGTGTTCACCTATGTATCCACTGTACCGAACTCTCCACCAGCATTTCATCTATCCTCTCTCAACTCGGCCGCTTGTGCTTGACCACACTTTGGGTCTTTCAATCTTCGACTGATATTCGGATCCTTTCCTGTCGTTTTGTTCTGCGTGTTATCTCGTCGCTTGTCTAGCAATACATCGCTCACTGGCATCGCGTGCCCTGCTGTGTTCCAACCCAGCCGAGTCGACCTACTGACGTCCAACCTTGCTTTTCTCGCGTAATCTACACGCTCAAGAGCGTGGACGCGCACTGCGAGTCCTCACGCATTTCGCTACATCCACCTTCACGATACATCTACACAATGATTTCTCCTTCGAGGAATCGAGACCTACCACTGTCGTCGATAGAGGCGGCAGACGCGGTCCCAGCGCCGCGTCCAACTTTGCTGCCAGCTTTTGAGCCGTTCCTCTCTTCACCAGCTCTACCACGGCCACCGAAGCGTAAGTTCGTGGACACGTCCGATGCAGAGCTACGCAAGTCATACCCAACGCCAATTCCCACATCGTCGACGGGAATATTACCTTCATCACCACCAGCGCGTCGGACGCGTCCGTGCTTACAGCGTGCCTACTCCACGCTCTCGGAACGTGCTCCACTCGGCGACGTCCCTACCCTCGAGGTGCAATCCAGTGGCGAGTCACTCTTGATGGGTCGATCCAGCAATTCCTCCAACTACCAATTGTCCTCTCATCGCAACATCTCGCGTGTGCACGTGCGTGCATGCTACATCAGCCCCAACGATGCCTACCCTAGGGGTGCCCTCGAGGTGGAGTGTCTGGGTTGGAATGGAATCAAGGTGCACTGCCGTGAGAGGTTGATCGAGTTGGCCAAGGGCGAGATATACGTTTCGGATAAATTCGACCAGCCTCTGTTGTTGGACGTGCAAGATACGCGTGTTATGCTCAAATGGCCTGGGGACATTCAGCGTGAGACCCTCTTGACTGAACTCGAGCCGTCACGTCTGTCCGAATCTCCCAGCAAGACAAACGTGCCGTTTGGTTCGAGTCCACCGGCACTCTTGGCTGACAGGCTCGTCTCACCCATTTCGCCCATCCGTGCTTTGGACTTTGGTCAAACCTTTGAGGCTACCTTCCATGACGAAGAAGAGGATGATGGCGTGGTCAAGGTGTATGAAGACGAAGTATCTGATGGCGACGCACCTCATGATCCGACACCAGTACCTGGTACACCTACTCCAGCATCCAAACCACTTCCACCATCACCAGTTGCAAATCCGCTCAAGCGATCTCATGATACCCTTTCGTCGGAGCTTGGGGAAATTTCTGAGCATGACGAAGAGAACGACCCGGTCATCCTCTCCTTCTACGATGCTGATAATGTCATGTCGCGATTTCAATCCTTCCAACACGGTTCGCCTCAGCGTCCACGAAAACCGCTGAAGGCTTCCATGAACTCTCCTGGGCACAGCTTCCGCCACGAAGTCATGAGCTGGAGTCCAGTCAAGAACCACGTAATCAACCAGCTTGCGTTTTCACGGATCCACTCACTGCCGCTGTCAACCATTCACAGCAACCTACCGGCAGAGCTTCGAGGTGCTATGGCAAAGCCATCTGACCACGAAAACCGCCGGATCCTGACGACATCTGAGCTTAAGAGCATACTGGATGAGACGCCCTGCGTGGGCGAGATCAGCCGAGAGGGCAAAGATGCCGCCGGCAAGCTGCTCGAGAGTGAATTTTACTACGTCCCAGAGATGGACACCGATGTCAACCGTCGTGACACCGTCACATTGAGTTTGGGCAAGACCAGTATTCGCGCCGCTCGCAAGCAACACAAGGTAAGACTGCACCGTCTGCTGACATGGTCAATGAACAACCTTATTAACTCTTCTTACAGCAATACTACTGGAAGAAGCCCCGCCATTAAACACGTTTTTGTCTTTGCTGTTTTCAAAAATGCCTATCTGCTTACATCCTTGCCGACTCCATCCACGATACGCAATCATCGCGTCAGCACATTGCTTCATTCACCTGTTTGCGCACTTTTGCATTTCTTGATGCTAGCGTTGGCTGCTAACCTAAATCACGATTGTCTGGGTCTACGACGGCGAGTACAGAGATTGCGTGGAGGAGCGTCACGGAAACGCTCCTACGATCATCATCATTGAGACGTGTGGGTGCACGTGCGTACATAACGGTCGTGCATGAAGCCTCGGATCTGTTGTCATTGGTTTTTGTTCCGTTTTTGAAAGACTTTAGCGTTCGAGCGTGCAATTGTCCGCTATCATCAGCGTCATCAGCAGACACCTGCAATGAAGGAGAAGAATGTCAAAATAGCCAGTTGATTGGGTTTCGCAGATTGGACAACAATGAATATTGTGTTCTTGATGATATCTTTCGTGATGCACCAGTTGAAGTGATGTCAGAACCACGTGCGTCTACTGCTTAGCGGCCTGCTCGGCCCGCATCCCACTTGACCAGATACAGTTACTCGGCATCGTAGATGATCTTCATCGCCATGATGAATCGTAAGCTGTGAGCTATCACGGCGTCGGCGTCGGTGGAAGAGACCTTACATCGGCTTGTCGCTGTCAGATAGACTACGCCTTATATAAGCCCTGCCATCACTGTTGGTATCTTGGGCGTAAAGGTTGCAGCCACAAACTCTGAACAGAACACCTTGTGGGGGGCAGTCAACAAACATGCGCCTCCTCACAGCGCTTCCATTCGCCACGATCTCGGCCGCGCTCGCTCTTCAGAGTACTTCTACCCATGACGCTGCTCCGCTACCACTGATCGTCTGGCATGGCCTCGGCGACCGCTACGACGCAGATGGAATGCACTCGATCGGTGCCCTGGCTGAGAGCATCCACCCAGGAACCTTCGTCTACTATGTTCGCACAGACGACAACAGCGACAACGACCGCACCAACACCTTCTTTGGCGACCTCAACCTCCAAATCGATGGCGTCTGTTCCGCCCTTCAAGCCGTGCCCGAACTCCGACAAGCGCACACCGGCGATCTCCGCGTGGATGCTCTAGGCTTCAGTCAAGGCGGCCAGTTCCTTCGCGGCCTGATCGAGCGCTGCGAGCCTCTCCAGGTGCGCACTTTGATGACATATGGCAGCCAGCATAACGGTATCGCCGGGCTTCGTCCGTGTGGGACTTGGGACCTTCTGTGTAAAGGTGCGACGGGGCTGATGAAGGGCAATGTTTGGTCGGATTACGTCCAGTCACATGTCGTGCCGGCACAGTACTTCCGGACTGTTGACGATGCCACTGGATTACCGACCGATGTCTACTTGGAGAAGAGCGGGTTCTTGGCGGATATCAATAACGAACGGGTACTGAAGAATGCGAGTTACGTGGATAAGATCGCGGCGCTGGAGAAGTTTGTCATGGTCATTTTCGATGAGGATACTACGGTCATCCCGCGGGAGAGCGGATGGTTCGCCGAGGTCAATGGCACGTCGGGCGCTGTTACACCATTGCAAAGACGGCCGATATACCTCGAGGACTGGATTGGATTGAAAGCGTTGGGCGAGAAGGGTGGCTTGGTCTTCCTCAAAAACCGGGGTGATCATATGCAGCTTGATGACAAGGTGCTGAAGAAGACTTTTAAGGAATATTTCGGGCCCGAGAGCAAAAGCAAGGGGAGGCAACAGAAAGCCGACCTGTAATACATGGAGCAATAGTGATGATATCATGAACAAAAAAGTACGACCAGAGAAGTCTCCCAGAGGCATGGTTGTGCTCCTCTTCACGTGCCGATGACTACAAGATGAATGGGTCACGGGAGGTCGGCCAAGCCAAACAGAAAGGTTGAACGGATGAACGAGATTCAATGCCAAATTGTTTCGGAATCAAAGAAAACCCGCCTGCCGATAGAGCATGCATGCTAGGACTCGTGTTTCATGATTCGCGTCTTAAACAGATTTACACGCCCTGCCAGTGCAAGCATTGGAAATTCCCTTTCTCTGCCCACCGCAATCCCCGCCGAAAAAAAAGTAACTCCAGACACGCAATAAGCGCACAACCTCTATTTCAGCTTCTTCTTGGGGCGGAGCTGGTTGGTGTGTCCGCACTTCTTCTTGCGGCAGTTGGTCGCACGCGGGGGAAGACGGGCCTGTTTAATGAGTCAATCGCCGGATCCTCATAACTCCTGTGTGACAATAGTCGGATGGGGGGTCGTCCTTACATAGCACTTTCGGCAGATCATCTTGTCGCAGTTGTACTTGGAGGCAAGGGCCTTGAGCGAGGGCTCAATGATACCACCACGAAGACGGAGGACCAAGTGGAGGGTAGATTCCTGTCAAAGACCACACTCGTCAACATCTCTCCTTCCCGACCAATTCCCATGGCGTCTTTCTTTTCCTTTCCACCATCCTCCCCCCCTTCATCTTCACAGCTGCAAGCGTACCTTCTGGATGTTGTAGTCTGAGAGCGTTCGGCCGTCCTCGAGCTGCTTTCCGGCGAAGATCAATCGTTGTTGGTCCGGGGGGATTCCCTCCTTGTCCTGGATCTTGCTCTTCACATTGTCGATGGTGTCGCTGGACTCGACCTCAAGGGTGATGGTCTTACCCGTGAGGGTCTTAACGAAGCTGTCGTCGCAATCTAATCAGTAACATGGTCGCGAATGATGAGGACGATAAGTCTGGAGTGTGGCAATTGCTGTTGAACATACATCTGCACTGCGAAAGATGTCAGTACACGTTACCAGCACAATAAACAGTCGTTTGCTCTACAATCTGGAAGTACTTACTCGTGCCGGCCTTCGCAAAGTTGTGGTTTGGATATGTCGTCAGTGAAGTCCTCGCAGTATCCTCAAATTGCAGGTGGGCGCGGGTGCTCATGTGCGCTGTTGAGAATTATGTAATCATATCTTGGCATTTCCGCCATCTGAAACCTGAGGCATAAATTAGACATCATGAGCGCCACATCACTTTGTCTAATAGAAATTAATACCTACCTACCTAGGTAGGTAGTTGATGCAGCACAGGGGTATAGCAGATTCATGAAGCAGTTTTCTGTCATACAGCAAGTTTTCGGTAGTATACACGGCTTCGAACTGCTAAGCATTGGACTAGATCATGGCGCATCGTTATACATGATGACAAGGGTTCCCTCAACTCCTTTACTCGGTCAGTCACTGCACCAGCTTCAGTGAATCTCGCAAGTCCACGAAGTGTTCCTCCATCTCATCCGCCAACTTTCCATCATTCTCGCCTATGATTGTGCATACTAGCGAGTAATTGTTGTGCAAAAATCGCTCCCGCTTGCGCCCATCTGCAATACCTTTACTCAACTTGAGCAGGAATGCATTGTAGTCACTGCGCAAACGGTGCAAACTGTTGGAGACAGGTTCGTCGTCTCCAGCTTCACTGCTCAGAGCAAGAATCGCTTGGACAAAGTTCGCGAATCGCTGTGTGAGCGCGTGTGGAGCTGTGCTTAGCGGTGGGGCTGTTGAAGTCAAGGTCAAGGCGGGCCCGGTCGGCTTTCCTGGCAGTATCGCAGTTGCTTTCCGCATCGACTCGCAGTGACTATCGATGATCTTCTGAAAACGTGGCCAAAGGAGCATGTTTGTGCCATTGATATAGGACTCTGCTGCGGGGACTTTGCGACGCTGGAGCTCGAAAGCCATTTGCTGCATAAGTCTGACGCATAGCAAAACACCTATGGCGTCGAGGTTCTGGTCGATCAATTGCTTTGTCAACAGCTGACCTTGATCAAAAGTGGGTTGTAAAATCTCGTTAAACCTCTTTGTGGTACTTTGAAATTGTTGTTTGGCAAAGAACTCTGTCAGAAATGAGTACTCCGCGGAAGCATTATCGACAAGAGCCAGATTGAAGGTTCGGAAGGGTACTTCGATGTGGTGAATACCCTTGTCATCTTCCGCGGCAAAGGATGGTAGCGCTGCGTGAGAGGTGGAGCGAAGTATGTCTAAACGACGTCCGATGGAAAAAGCGTCATGCGGAGCACCAACTTTTACGGTTTTTCGCACGCCGCTGTCCGAAATGGTGTCCGATTGATCCATGATGTGCAATTTCAGCTTCTCCAACGCTGTCCTGTATCGGGTGAAGTTGTGCGCATAGTACCACCGCATGGTATTGTTGTAGGCCTGGGAGATTTCACCCGCAATGACGGGCTGCTGCAGTGCGAGAAAGGCGTAGACTTCTTTATACGGCAAGAAATTGTTCTGTTGAATCACCTGGGCGTTGATACTCGGGGATCGTAATGCTCGGATTTGCGCGACGACATAATCCCGGATACGTTCGACGGCTTTTGTCGAGATATCATCGATGATAGGTTTGACGTCCTGGGCAGCTTTGATCTCCTTCCCATCCTTCAATCTGTTATCCAAGGCCTTTGATCGCTTTTCCAGCTCTTGCAGTGCTCTCAGCCAGTGCTCATCGACTGCGCCTTCGACGATCTTTCGTACCACTACCGGAGGCACGCTCAGTGCTTCAACTTCAGGGCCAAGAATCTTTTCGACAGCTCTGCGATTTTCCACCCTGTCATGGAGGTTTGTGGATCGGTTTTGAAGGCTTTCTATTTCCGAAGAGACTGCGGCGAGATCTGCTTGGAAACTAGTGAGGTAAGTCTCTACAGACTTCAGCACGTCGTCACAGGCTAGTATTGATTTGTGCAGGTCCTCAAATCTATCCCTTTCCTTCTCGAAATTATACACCTGCGTCTCCTCGTGGGGAACACTGATCCCATCGGCCCCTGTGGGAGCAAGAGGAGCCTGCGCAAATTCCGACAAACTCAGCCCATCGAAATCCACCTCATAAATAAAACCTGACGGCCGTGTCGAGCCTGCGCTACTGTCTGCGTCATCTTCAAAGGTCTCTAGCGCGCGTACCGGGCCCAGTATTGCCTGTAGCACTTGGATAGGATCTTGTGCCTCGACAACAGCGGAGTCGGCCAGCTGACTTTTTAAGTGAGCACCGGGAGGAACTCGAGCAGCAGCGGGGAGGCTATCAGATGATCCAGCGAGCGAGGCGATTGTGAGAGATGAACTGCGCGAAGGTATGCCAGGGCGTCGGGGGATGGCGTTGAAGCTTAGCTGCGAGGACTTTCTCGACGCAGGTGAGTAGGGACGATGTGGCGCCGGCGATGTCGTTGCGTCTCGAGTCTGCGCAGCGAGGCGCTCCAGCCATTGCGACATGTTGAAAGACGCATGAATACTATCTTCGACACATTCTGCAGCGCGGTTGTGACGGCGATGAACATGCGACTCCCAGTGTATCAATGTTATTATAATGATGTGCTGTATTCCAAGGTTATCAGCTAATAAGTGAACTGGTCGTTCGGTTGGTCCGTGACACATCAACTACTTCGACCACGCGCGCGTGGGGACGCCCGTCCGAGATTGGAGATTGCCCATGAGTGATTGGTGCGCGAACGCGTTAGAGTTTGTACCTCCGGAAGAAGAAGAACGAGTGGGCTGATTGATTTTTTCTCTCTGTGGGTTAGAATCTGGGCCGCCCCAAGTTGGACAACATCGTCAGGGATACACAGCGCCTCACACTACCCAACACCATAGGAGCACTGTGGGAGAGGTATGAATGATAGATCCCAATTGCCTGCACCGATTTCCCAAAGATCCAGACACGGGTGACGGGTTGCGGGAGGAGACCCCTACCAAAGACGACCTTTTTGGGCAAATCAGAACGTGCCGCCACTTCTCTTGGTCCGTGCATGATTGATTTTGCCCCTCCACTTTCGCTCGGTAGTCTGTTAATTCACACTTCCTGCGCTCTGAGATTTGACGAATCTTGCTTCGCAAACATCATTCTCTCAATCATCCTTGGACACGAACAGCAAACATGGCGGACGATGCCCAGGTACGTTTAATCGCTTCGCGCTTTCGATTCCGGGCCTTCTTGCGTTGGCACGAATAAGTTGCACGATCTCGAGAACATGAGCATCGTAGTGTCATTGTTAAAAATTTGTCATCGCTCACTCTTATTGTCTTCCAGCATGAGCACACCTTCGACAGCGCCGATGCTGGTGCGTCCGACACTTTCCCCATGCAGTGCTCTGCTTTGAGGAAGAACGGACACGTCTGCATCAAGAACCGCCCGTGCAAGATCGTCGAAATGTCCACCTCGAAGACTGGCAAGCACGGTCACGCCAAAGTCCACTTGGTCGCTGTCGACATTTTCACCGGCAAGAAGATGGAAGATCTGTGCCCGTCCACACACAACATGAACGTGCCCAACGTGTCTCGCCGCGAATTCCAGCTTGTAAGATGGCAATGTTGTTACTTGAACGGAGGATAACACTAACGGAGCCATAGCTCGACATCACCGACGATGGTTTCCTCTCCCTCATGTCCGACGACGGTACCACCAAGGACGACGTTAAGGTTCCCGACGGTGAAGCCGGAGACAAGATCAACAAGCTCTTCACCGAGGAGGGCAAGGACACCAGTAAGTTATTATGTGTATGTTGCAAAGTTTCAAATCTTGACGATCTGTCGCAGACGTTATCATCCTTGCTGCCATGGGTGAAGAGGCCGCCATTGATGCCAAGGAAGCCCCCAAGGGTTAGATTTCCTGTTATTTTGTTCAAATTGTCACGAATCCAATGCGACAACGAAGCTTGTATGCGGACTCGAGCGTCATTTATGGGTGTACGTCAAAAGAAAAGGGAATGGGAAATGAGGGCATGGATGGTGTTGTAGAGCGGGTCAATTGGACTTTGGTGTTCTCTCTGAGGATCAGCCGCGAAGTCCTTGCTTGCATCATGAAGCGGCTCATAGGCTTTGCCCAGCGAATCAATCACAATGAACAAGTCCAAAAGTTACGTCTAATGTTTCCTACGTGAGGCCTGCTCCAGGACCGTTTCGTCATGTGACCCGAACACTATGATCTCAGCTGTGCATTCCACACAATTTCCCAAAACCTCTCCTACTGCTCACACATACACCGTGCGTGGTGGAAAAGGCTTGGCACAACAGCAGTGGGATATGTGCAAGCCCTAAGAACATCCCGAACATTGGAACCTCAAATATTTCATCACACCAAACTTTAGGACTTTTGAAGTGTCGTCATTCGGAGAAGGTCATGTACTGCCGCCCGGGCGCATACACATCCATACGTTAATGCGACGCAGTCGCGGGCCGCAGGCTCAGTGCTGACAGACAATTGCGCAACCGTCGCCATCATTGTAGTGATGTCGTCGAGACGCAGGAATGGACCTCGTTGCTCTAGCGATGGCTGCGGTTCTCGTCGATTTGATATCGGTGAAGATGGATACACTTACTGTGAAAACGGACATCAACAATCCGAGGTTGATTAATCTATGGCATGGCTCAAGCAAACATAGAAGGCTAAGATGGTGTTAGCTCGGGACCGTGATCACTGTGGATACTGGAGAGCTCATAGTGCCAGGTCAAACATCGCGAAGGCAACGATCCGATGCAGACTCGACTTTCGACGGCAGTGGGTCGCTATCTTCATTCAAGAAAGACCACAGACTCATGATAAGCAGGGCATCAAAGCGTTCGAGCATACGAGCAGTACTTGCTGTGTTTCCAGCTCATACTTCGAAAGCAGGTGCAATGGCTGATTGACGTACAAGGATTACCCTCAGAGATCGAAGTGCGTCTCGATGATTACGCAGAATGTCGATGCCATGCTGACTTGTTTCGAGACCTTGGTCAAGGATCTGTGGTCATTGCGTCTACAAGAACTACACTCTTTAGTGTCACATGATGCCGGCACAGATACAGAGATCCAATCATCGCATAAGTTCAGCTCACAATCTGAGGGCGATTCCGGAACCGATACGGCATCGCATAGAGGCCAGGGTAGGCATCGCACAAACGTCAGAGGTCCAAATCTGCTCGAATTGCTTGCCATCAATTACATCGCCATGCTTTTGCTCCGGGCTCCGGTGACCGTCGCGGACTTCATCAAGTGGACCAACTCAGGACAACTCCTGTACTACCAAGCTTCTAAGCAGGTGCCGCTCACGATGCGAAATGGATTGTCGGGCGCGCACCAAGCAAACTTCGATCCACAGGAGCTCATTTCTTGCAAGCAGTTCCACGCTCGCATTCTCAGCTTGGTCAAGCATTTCAACACACGATTCGGAATGGAAGTCCCGGCCATAAATCATGTAAGGATCTTATATGGATGGGTGAAGCAATTGGCTTTTCCACTTGAGGTGTATGTTGCCACGCAACGACTTAGTCGTCTCAATGGCTTGCACTTTGACTATGCAATCCCTGTCATATCCAAGGGGAAAGCACTGTCCTATCCGGAAGTTCGACTGGCAGTACTCATGATCATCGTTATTAAATTGATTTTTCCCCTGGACACAACGCAGCGATTTATCGACTCTCGCAATGCACTCTCTGCGCTCCACCTGGATTGGAATGTATGGGAGAAAAACTTTCGACTTGAGCAAGAGCAAGAAGACTTTAGCGACCGTCGACCTAGTTTCGAGAGATCATACAACATGACAGAAGACCAAAGCAAGGCGCTAAGTGGACAAGCCTTGGACGATTATTTGAATTGGTGTGAAACCGAATTGGCTTCTCAAGATATCCGTCGGCGGCGGCATAATGGCGATGATACGCCGTTTCGCAGGGCACTGTTCGACATGTTCCCGCAAGATGCTAGCACCCGGCGTGAAGAGTATGTCCATCGCAGCTATAAAGCGTCCGTCAAAGACGGTCAACGCCGGATTGAGCAAATCCAGGCCTCTCTCAGGCCAGAGCAGCTGGCGTCCGAAAACGAGGACGGGAATACCGCTCGTTTCGGTACCTTATATTGCCAGCACAAAACAGCGAGCGAGCTGGAAGGGCCTTCGTCGACGCTGTACACGCGAGTGGCTGAACTAGCAAGCTACCCTGTGCCAGAACTGGCGAAAGCCGTCTTCCAGATGGAATCGAGGCTGGGAGAACTCAACGTTGATTGCCGCAAACGGTGAGTCTGTCAAACAGTGGCCGCAGTCTTCTTGGAAGGGCTTGAACGTGGACGGCGCTCACCTGTCAGCTGAGTCGCGCCTTTCCGTGTTCGGAAAAGCTCGGCACCGGAAGCTGCCGAGCTGTTCTACAAATTGTTTGGTCTTGAGATCATGCCCCATGCAATCAAGCCGTTGGATTCCATGGTTCGTTCGGACGCTAGAGCCGGACACGCCATCCCGTGAACTATTGGAGATAATCAATAAAGCTCATGATCACGACTATGCCACATTGTGGTTCTCTCACTTGGCCCGATCGATTTGGACGCTTATATCAGCTCAAGCAAAGCGAGGGCATGGCACAAAATGGCGCAACCTAGACTTGCCAATTAGGTCACTAGAACGATACATCACGATACAGATTGTACCTGGTCGTTGTGCGCTGTGTGCTTGCTCGTGGTCGAACATCATGGTCTGCAGGCGTTGCAATCGTACCTTGCATGAAAACACTGTCAGAGACTGGAAAGCCTCGCGCGATGGCCGGCGATGTCCACATGTCAGCACGGTGCGCCAGAATGACACCATATTGCAACGTGTGGACGTTGAGCTCGGCTCAACGTGTCCTGACGACCAACCTCTTGGGTTAGCTTTGCTTAGAAAGTACCATTCTTTCAGCAGAGGTGGCCACCGCTGACAAACGCAACATCTGGTTAGACTTTGAGAAAGATGCGGGTCAGAACTGCCAAGATGCGTCATGAAAACCAGAGGTACGTATGCAGTTCTTCACGATGCATGGCCACTCGTACTGCTATACATTGCTGCATGCAAGTCGGGCAGTAGCGATGCGGATGATGTAGCTACCACGCATTAAGCGAGGCATCGAAATCTCATCAGCTACGGAACGGCAAAGCCATACCTGGAGACGTGAGGCAGCGGCGACGTAACCAATGCGGTGCTCCGCCAGCGAATTTTTTCGAAGCCGGAAGGTATGACAAAGCTCGTCACCGAACGGTAGGTGTGAAGAGAGACGCCCAATCAAGCGCACACAAGAACGAAGCCCTGCTAGCAGAGTCCCATTGGGCCCGTGCACATCTCTTGCGGAAACGCGGGTTCTTGTTTCGCTGCACTCGGGCTGTGATATTAACAACAGCAGCCACCACACCTTTGATTACTTCAATTAACATGGTAATGTAGGCTCTTGGGCCCAAAGCGTGTGCGTGCCCGTGAAGATCTTTTCAGCACAGTCGTGCATCCTGTGCGAGGGCACACAATGCGGAGCTTTCTAAAAGGGCTATATCCGGCTCAACCCCGGCCTAACCGACTGCACACCACGAACTCAACTTTGGAATGGCTGGCCGCTGGCTGCATGTGTCACTAACGTTCTTAATGGGCAATTATCGAATGCTGTTACTCGATGATCGTTCCGCTTGTCGATGATCACTCACATCACCCTCAGCTACCGAAAATGGACAGTCGTTGCTGCTGTTGTCCGGCACGGTGGTGGACCAAGAGATCCTAGTAATCTGGACTTCGTGCGTCTTCTACTGCCAACGATCTGATCCAAGAAACTGCTCGGCAGCGCGAACATTTGTCAGATCGGACAAGGATAACCTAGTCTGATGGTTTGCAAAAAGGATTGCAGAGATTTTCGACACGACAAGATACAGCGGAATTTGCTGCGGCCGTCGGATAGTGACTCTGGATTTCTGAGGTCTGAAAATGGAGTTGTACCAGTCAATGAGGATTTGGCCCATACATCGGTGCAACGCTCACATTACTCGGACGAATGTGGTGTGCCACAGCCCCATATCACTCATGACCGGTGTTACGCAGTCATCACTGCTCAGAAAGCAACGTCTGCCCGTGCGGGCGGGCGCAACCACCGCGCAAGATGTAAGACACACTATACGCTCTGTGAACCATCAAGGCTCCTCGATAAGGTCTGGAGACATGTACCAAACTCTGCATCACGGCATTCAGAGACCAGGTGCCGTCCGCCTCCACTCTAACGCTCAGGCCATGACCACGTCGGGAACGTTGATTGGAGACCAATTTGTAGTCAAAGGCGCCGTCACCGGCAACACGAGCCCGCTCAACAGTGTAAAACCTTCCCTTGGGTCCGATTACTCTAACCCGCATGATTAGAGCTTGATTCTCATGTAACAAGATCTACAAGTCATCATCACACTGCATCACCATCCGCGACTAATTGTTCTTGGAGGCGCTAAGGACCATCTAAGCATCACGGCCAGACTTCGAACAGATTTCTCTCCCAAGGCAAGCGACGGAGCACTGGCATCGGTCAATGCAAGCTGGACACGTACCGCACCAATAAACGCAACGATATCTCCTTGCATGACCTCGCATGACCTTTGCATTCAATTGACCAGGCAGCATAACAACGTCTCATTTACTGGCATATGCATCGCAGTGATCGCGAAAGCAACACTACAAGCTTCTCGGTACATTCATTAAACACATCGTCAGTTGACGGGGCTTGCTGTCGCTCGTTGGCTCGGGCACTGCATCTCTCGTCGAGTATCAACAACAACCACGGAGAGCTGGCCGGTGCCGAATTGATTGGACAATCAATCGATACCGGGTCTGATTGTCATCATTGTTGCGACTCACAGGAAATCGTTTCCAGGTCATCTCTTCCGCTGGTGGAACCCCTGCACAATACAACAATAACACGCTCGATTTACTAACAGTCTTCTCATCTTACGAAATATTTGAGACGGCCGCAGTCCTTCGATCGATAGATTTGAAGACGGAAAGCATATCGCTTGTGCTACACCTTGCTTCTGTGAGGTGTGCGAATTTCATGCACAATCGCGAGAGTCGCGCCGAAAATATCCCGTTCAAGAACGAGTATTGGCCGGGTGCATGCACATAGGCAGCGGTATACTGTCACATACATCAGAACGTCGCACGCATCGTTTGTGGAAAACGTTCATTCGAATAACAGAACGTGGTTGGGCTCATTAATTGTTCAAACGGCCGCATCCGCCTCGCGACGCATTCCAACGGCGACCGGCTTCCACCTCGGAGTGTTTTGAATACATCATAGGTCGACATAGCTCTTAACACACTTATGTGTCATCCGGTATGTTGATTTTTGAATGCTCTATTCCTATTCTGCTTTCGGCAGCTACCAACCACGACGATCCCTTCTTCCTTCCTCATCATTGTCTACATGCGACACGCGAACACGGATTACAAGCACACATCACTAATCACAAGCATACCTTTTTCAGTCGACCCCAGAGCGGAGGGATAGCAAATCTACCTCGACAACAGAAAAGCATTGCGGCAGTGAGACCACATTGCTTTCGGGGGACTGTCGCGCAACAATCCCCGAACGTGGCTCCGTGGCCCGAACTCCCAATAGCCAGGCGCTATCAATGTCGGAATTCGACAAATCGCAAAACTTCGATGCCTATGCGACAGGTGAGTGCGTGCGAAAGTTGTGGTGTGGTCATGTTTGAGGTGCAGACGGGGATTCCTCCCAAGGGATTCGGCTGGTGCGGCGTCTCCCGAGCACGGGACTTCACAGCCTGATACATCCATCGTCAGCCACTCGAGGCGGCGCTTGAGCTTTTATCGGGGCATATGACTGACATGTAGTCTGCAGACTGTCAACCAGGCCCGCGTGCCGATCAGGCACACTCTTATACCGGATTCGCTCCTCACACAACGTATGCTGGCGAATATGTTCTCCCTCAGGCGCAGGCATCGTCGGGTTTGACTCAACACTCTTCTAACAATATCGGCCTCATTTCCTCTGCTCAACAATACGGTGCGCATGATCAAGCATACTATGGTCAGCAGGCTGGTCATTATCCTACATATCTTCAGACAATGCCGCGTTCGTCGCCTCAAGAAATCACATACACTCCAGTGCAAGGTCAAGAAGGCACCCGCATCAACATTTTTTTGCGAAGTGTCTACGATTTCGACGCGCCGCCTGTAGCTCCGCTCGTCATGTTTGGCCACAAGCGATGCGAAACCGTGGTTATGAAAACTGGCCAACAAAACAACAGTTATCAATATGCGATCTCCACAGACGTGCCTGCTCTGTCCTCGACGAATTCTCCCTCAACGTTGGTTCCAATCCATCTAGTATTGGATGATGGATCTAGCGGGATTCCGTGGCAAGAGCCATCAATCGAATTGGGCACCTTCAGCTATCTTGATGGCTTCAATTATCAGCTCGATTCCCCTCAAATGCCGACTCAACAGCTGCAACCTCGAAAGCGTAAGTTGTCTCCAGAAGGATCCCCGCGTCGGTCGCCTACCAAGAAGCCCTCTTTGCAACATCTTGGTGGCCCAGTCATGAATTCGACATCTCCCTTCCGGCGACCAAGCGCGCCTGAGATGTTCCACGGGCGTCGGTTCAGTAACTTCGGGATTGAAACACAGTCGTCTTACGCTCCTCCAGTACCGCGGATCCCATCATTATACGCCTCGCAGGCAACGACTTCGATGCAACCTGGACACAGTCCATTGCTCCATCAACCACCTAATCCTCACTCCGCAGTGGGGCATAGCCCGTCGCACGGACTTTCAACGGTCGGCAGAAGTTCACAGCTGATGCCGTCTCCGGGCAACGGAGCCAATCCTCCATTAATCCGGACACCTACTAACCAAAGATCGCCAACTGCTCCAATGTTGACGGGATTCAATCAGTATGCAAATGTCTCGCTGGAGTACAAGGCTAGCCTTGAGATCCAGGGTAATCTGGAAAGCATGGCCGACAAATGGACCGAGGAAGAGTGGGAAGTGAAGCGACGCCTCGTTCAATTTCACCGCACGCAATCTGGAAGCGTCATCACCGCCACCTTTGAGTCTGTCGCCTTGGAGGATCGCGTTCCCAACAGTACCTGTGTGAGTTGTATCTGGTGGGAGGAGAAGGGTGCCTGTTATGTCACCTCTGTGGACACTATTGCCCTACTGGAATCTTTGGTCGCCGTTCGATTCACTGTCGAGGAGAAGAATCGTATCCGCCGTAACCTGGAGGGCTTTCGACCCGCCACTGTCTCCAAGGCCAAACCAGAGAGCGAGGAGTTTTTCAAATTGATCATGGGGTTCCCAAACCCCAAACCGCGGAACATCGAGAAAGATGTCAAGGTCTTCCCTTGGCGTATCCTTGCTGGAGCGCTGAAGAAGATCATCAGCAAATATGCAAGTCATTCCTGCATGCATATGCACCCTCCTGCATGAACTTACGCTAACTTTTCTTACAGTCTGCAAGCTATTCACCGACTGCCGGCACTCTACACAATAACGGTGTTCCTGGATATGGTGTGACTCGAGTGGACTCGACCATGGACCATCATTCGACCGTTTCGCCACATTCATCCGTGAGTTCTGGCACATCGTCATACGGTCACACGTACGCTCCCGTCATGGTGGGCAACGCATATGCATCTCACGGGGCGGCTGCTGTCACCGGACTCGGGATCGGTCCATCACAATCCATGGTCATGCCCAACCCGGGGGTAGCACAGCCCAACGGGTCCAACTCATGGCAGCCTACCTCTCCGAATTTTCAACCAGATCTTACGGCAGCAAACCGTGCGTGGTACTTGGGCAGCTATCTCGATACATCGCCAGCATCGGCACTCCCAGGTATGGGACAGGCGGTCCCATACCAGCAACGAATTCCGTCTTTGACCGGGCCATCATACATCTCCGACGATTCCAGCAAGTTTGCACCCTTACATGAATATGATGCGCAGAGTCATCCGGCCCCCTCCTCGTGAACGTAAGGTAGACGCCATGACCTGTGATCGCTGCAATCCTTAGGCGATCATGCGACTCCCGAGTCTGCGCTAGCCGCATCTGGTACCAACAAACACGCTAGCATATGCACCTTCCCTCATGACGCCTTTAACAACCGACCAATCCGATCTGAGGACGCCCCACCTGATCCCTCTGGGAACTTGCAAGCTCGCAGGACTATCACATTCATGGACATTTTGCTCTGTATCGCATGGCCAACGATCGCATCGTTCTACAAGCGCCTACCATTCGGACCACTTCCTCGTCCGTTCACTGCTCTCGTGTCCCACAGCAAGCCGATCGACGAGAAGTGAACCAGAACCGCTTACACATGCGATTCATGTCATGCAACACTGCTCGCTTGACCCGACTCGGTCATCCACTCCGCGTCATGCACCATTCCGTCTTGCGAGATCCCGCTGGTTCTCGCTGTCTCCACAACCACTGCCAGTTAATCGCTCTTCACGCCGCCCTTCCGTCGCCACCTCAACGACCAGCTTTTCTATCATCATCATCATCATCATCATCATCATTGTTATTATTACTACTGTCACGCTCATCGTCATTTCCGGCATCGATCTGGGGGCCGCTGGCATCCTCATCGATCACCTGCGGAGGTTCCTCATCAGCTTCGATATCGCGATTTGAGAGTCGCTAGCCTGCTTTCGAAATGACATGGGAGCGGACCATGAAGACATGTACGAACATTGCTACTGGATGGGCGACATCATTCACGAATACAGTCATATATGACGAGACGAAGGCGTTTTTTCCTTTCTTTGGGTCCAGGATTGACGCGATCCTCTTTCTGCTTCTTCATTTTGCTTCTCATTTATGTCTGTCCGACCACCGTTCCTTTCGCGCATACACCTAATCTGAGTCGAGCAGTCTTGGATGCCTTTTCGTTGTCGCTGCGGCTGTCGACTTTCTTGGAGTGTTTGGCGCAGACCTTCTTTTGATTTCTTAAGGACCCATACATAGATTAATAATACGTAGTAGTTAAATATACCACAGACAATCACGATTAAACTGGTAACGATCATCAACTCTCCATCTTTCATAAAATGTTTTGTCCTCTGTAAATTCTGGCTCGAGCCACAGTTCCCCCTACTCCAACGATCGCAATCTCGGAGGTGCTCATCGCCGCCATCTTCGATACTCTTCTGCTGAGCTTATACTTGTTCAATATTCACGCCGCCGATTACAGCGAGGCACTCGCTAAGCATCCGCTCCCATCATACGCTGGATGGTATCAGCTTTACATGTCCGCAACCTCTCACTAATGAGTCACAGCAATCGGCGCGCACATCGCGTGCTTTAGATTTCGTTCGCTACAAAGATCGGGCATTTCTGATATCCTTCTTGTGTTGATCATTTGTGGGTTTACTGCGGTAGCATCACTCTTCAGAATTTGCATGATCATCGCACTTTAGGGGGTCCTCACCATCATGCCGATGTCTCGAGCAGGTGGCTCGATTGCACTGATCAAAATGTCGCGGACACCTCCGTGGCACGACAGTAGGGCTGTCAACAATATATTGCAGTGGTGAGGCTTGCTACTCAGCTGATCTTGTTGATGCGACGTTTCGCAATATCCAGCTTGGCCTGGTGCCGATCCACATCGCTTTCGATAATGCCCAGCATCTCGTTCTGAATCGCAAGCTCCTCGTTGATCATGATGCCCATGTCCTTGAGCTTCGCAACAGTTTTGCCAAGCGATAGGACATCTTCGTCTTGCTCTTGCATGATCTGTTTCTGGAGTTGCAACACGCCGGCATTGCCCAGCTCTCGCGTGCGTTCGGTTTCTTTCGCAGGCCCTCCCAGAACCCGACCACCAGGACGCGTGGCCGAAGTGCCTTTCCACAGCGCTTCTTTGTCGCCCGTGGTAGCGACTGCAGCAGTGTTGAGGCTTGTCGACGCATTGGCGTTCTTGGTCGCGAGACTTCGCAATACGGCTTCGAGACCTTCTACTTCCTTCTTGGCGGCCACGACCAGATCGCGTCGTCGGCGAAGCTCTCCCTCGCCTAGCGACTTGCTCCCTCCCCAACCTGCCGCATCGCCTTTGCTCGCATTCGTCATGTTCTTCAATCCATCGTCGAGTTGTGCTATGAATGTAGCGGCGCGCACCAGACTCGCCTTGGAGTCGGCTGAGAGTTGATGTTGTCCTTGAGCTGTCGTCGCGGCTTCTCGTTGCGTCAGCTGCTGTCGCGCTGTCTGAATCTGAGTCTTCAGGTCACGATGTATGTCCAGCCACTGGTTGGGATCCGAGATGGGGCCCGAATGTCCTGGCCGTTGCGCAGCCGATATGGAGCCATTTGCATTGATCGTGCTCGTTCCGCTGGGCAAGTTCAGAAAATTACGCCAAGCAGCACTACTCCGCCACCTTGCGTCGTCTGACTCGATGATGCTCTTCAAGTATGTTTCCAACCCCTTTCGCCTCTCCTCCGTCAGGTTTGCACTATTCACTGTTCGCCAGATCCACGACTTGGCAGGTAGTGTCGCTGAGGGTGCTTGACTGGTTTCTTTTGCGAGGGCGTCATGGAGGGTAAGGAAGTCGGAGTATCGTTTGCGGACCTCTAGTTTACGTAGAGGCAGCTGAAGTGTGATGTGATAGACTGTGTAGGATTTTCCTTCGTTTGGCGTGGAAACTGATGTGGTCGGGATGGATATCTGCAAGGCAGGCGACATCTTCGGTCGGGAATTGGAGTGTTCACTTCGGGAAGATGGATATACTCGTTCACCGTGCTGTATCAACTGAGCAGCTGGTGCGGGACGATTAAGCAAGTTTCACGGTGTTCGTCCGGGCTTTCCAAGGCTTGTATTTACGCTTCGCTGACTAGACAACGTGCAATCAAGCTGGAGCCCTCAAAGGTCACACGCCTTCTGTCCCGATGACGTATGTTTCGCGACTTCTCCGATGTCGATGCCATGGATTGACTTGGAGAAACAAAATCGCAACCATAATCTAATTGCACGATTTTGCCGGTCGGATTGTGAACAAGATAACTCCGAGGCCAGTCATTTAATATTTTCTCGTCGAACGCGATCCACCGTGGTCGGTCTGTAGCCGTCGACTTCCGCACTGTCCGGTGTAGATCTGCTAGCAGCCGTGCCCGTCAAATTTGTCGCGTCTCAATGATTGCGCAGCTGGAGTCATTCTCTACTCAGATTAGCTGAAACGCTCCGGCGACAACATCATCCTGGTGCACATTGCTTGACACGAATATGCAATCAATACGACAAGTCGAAAGGCTCAATCAAGCCGAGCTTGAAAAATGCGTTCCTTCCAATGCGTCGTGGCACACGGACTATCGCGACACGGCTTATATCTACATTGGCGGACTGCCATTTGAGCTCAGCGAAGGCGACATTCTTACAATTTTCAGTCAATATGGCAACCCGGTCCACATCAACCTAGTGCGGGATAAGGACACGGGCAAGAGCCGAGGATTCTGTTTCTTGAAATACGAGGATCAAAGGAGTTGCGATCTGGCGGTGGACAACCTGAGTGGAGCTGGTGTAATGGGTCGCGTGATCAGCGTCGATCATACGCGCTATAAGAAAAAGGACGGCGAAATCGAGGGTGTTGGCGATGAAGAGCTCGAGGAGGAGGAGACGGAAGAGGCCAAAGAGTTACAAGAAGGCAATAGGAGGAAACGAAGGAGAACCAGCGAGAGTGCTAGCGATGGTGACCGCCCACTGATCAAGGAGGAGATTGCGTTGGCAAAGCTGATCCGCGAGCACGACGATGATGACCCCATGAAGGCGTATCTGGTAAAGGAGAAGAAGGAGGAGGTCGCGGAAGCATTGAAGGCTTTGGCTAAGCATAGATCCAAAGACAAGCGCAGCGAACGCAGCGATCCAGACGATGCTGGAACTCGTGATCGGCATCGCCATCGTTCCCGACATCACCATCACCGGTCACGGAGGCATGACGAATCTAGTGCAGCGGATCGTGACCACCATCGGAGTCGGTATCGAGATGACGCTAGTAGCAATGATGAGGAGGACAGACGGCGCACAACAAGCCGTCGGCAACGTGAGCATGAAGGCGATCGACAGAGGCGACGCGACAATCCCGACGCGCGTGCTGAGGTCAGACGAGATCGCTCTCCGAGTTCTGATCGGAGTGATTCTGGGCGAGATAGACGGCGACAAAGATAGAAGTTTAAATGACTCAATGTCATCGTTTTGCATTAGGGTGCGTCGGTGAGTTTCCTGGTCGGGAACGATTTTATAGCAGGACTTGAAAGGAGATAGCTGCATTGAGTGCTTCATGATCTCGAAGCTGCTGTTAGTTCAGATTCTAAGGGTCTAAAATCCTCCAAGCGCACAAAATCTCCGTGAAGTGTTCATTCCTCCTTGGTGACTATATGGCCACTTATGTTGTGCGTCCGAGATGGTGTTGATATATGATAGGGCCATCGAGCAGGCGTTCGACGCCAATCGAACACAAGGTTGGTGCTAATTAGTAACATTACGAGAATGAATCTGCTTCTCCCTCTCACAAACGCGTTGTTTGTTTCTCCACCTACACCTGGGCATACATGATTTCATGTCATCACGCACGCAACATCATGAGAGCGAACCCTTGGTGGGGTTATGCGCCAAGCCCAACCCTGACTGGTTGCCCCCCCGCTGGCTGAGAGTTGAAACGCGCGAGGGCAGGGCTGTGACAATACTTCCTATTGTGTACACTGGAGTGGATAATTGTTGATTCCTCATTGCACTTGCGACCATCGTGACAAGACTCACGACGTCTCCAACTTGATCCCGTAACTCCGTCACTCCCCTCAGCAGCTTTTCTTGTTCATCAGCATAGCACATCGCGTCTGCCAGATTCCGGACGAGTATTGGAATACATCGCTTGACAACCCGCGCTGGCACTCAAGCAACATGGCGGAATCCAGGTAGGCATCAACGCCCGTCATTGCACTCGATTACCTGACTTGAGGCATACTCATACAACGGACAACACTGACTCCGATCAAAGACAGGAACTGCTGGCCTGGTTGAACGGGCTTCTGCAATTGAATATCAGCAAAGTCGAGCAATGCGGCACAGGGTACGTGCTATCGTGAATCGTGGGACACGATCCACGTGGTTCCTACAATAATATTATTGTCTCTGACCCAAGCTTCGATACAGTGCGGCACTCTGTCAAATATATGACAGCATCTTCCTCGATGTGCCCATGGCCCGGGTCAAGTTCACCGTCAATGCCGAATACGCCTACCTCGAGAACTTCAAAATCCTGAGCAACACCTTCCGCAAACATCATGTCGACCGTCCTATCCCCGTCGAGCAACTCGTGAAATGCAAGATGCAGGACAACCTTGAGTTTCTGCAGTGGACAAAGAGATACTGGGATCAGTACTATCCCGGCGGTGACTACGATGCGCTGGCTCGGAGAAAGGGCGCTCCCGGTCCGCCAGCCATGTCAAATGCACGGTCAACACCGAGTGCTTCCAGTGGAGGTGCCAGGCGACCAGCAGGAAGCGCAGGCGCCGCTGCACCTCGTGCGGCCAGCCGTCAGATGGGTGGTGGTGTTGGGTCCAGCGCAGTACTACAACAGAAGAATGCAGAGTTGACCGAGACTGTGCAAGGTCTCGAGCGCGAGAGAGATTTCTACTTCAGCAAACTTCGCGACATTGAATTGCTGATTCAGCAGGCTATGGACGCCGATCCGTCGCTCGACGAGGACGAGAACAGCTTGCTCAAGCAGATCCAAGCAATCCTCTATTCTACTGAGGTAAGTTTGACGTGCAGCAGCTTCTACCAAAGGCTTGCTATGCCCGAATAGCTAGTATGTAATAATCCAGCTGACATTTTATCACCACGAACAGGAAGGATTCGAGATTCCTCAAGAAGCCGAGGGTGAGATAGTGGGAGAGGAGGAGACTTTTTAAATGATAACCCTTTTCTATATCCTTTAAACCGGCGTATGGGTTGGAGGAGAATTTGGAAGTATTGCGTCAATATTGTACGTTCTCCCTACTTTTGCAAGGCAACGGGAACGATGGACTCTAAATCGAAGGGGCTGTGTGATACCACGATATTTATGATGACAAGACCATGATGAGGAGTCAGAGCAGAGTCGGATTTTGATTGCATGGCCTAGGGCGGGGTGGAAAGTCACGACGACGACTTGCGTCATTGGAAATGGCCACTACATACATGTACGCCGGACAGACGGGAAGATCAACGGTCTACAAGACCGAGGTGTCGATTGTGTGGGCTGCGATCAATCTCTGTATGCGGCGAGAGTTATTTCCATGCACTGCCGACGATAGAGAAAGAACGAGGAACGCGAACCGCGAAATCAGAGATCGTGGGAGCCAAAAGGTGACGGCATTCCCACGCAACCTGCGGAAGAAATATGTCGTCAAAGTTGCGCATGGCGGCCGACACACCGCATGACCGCAAGAACAACAATGTTGGCTTTCTACGATAGGACAGAAGACGAACGTCACAGAACGCTTATAAGAAGACGGAGGCCCCAGAAACAAATCGCAACTGCATTCATATTCCACAAATTCGTGATGATGTGCGCCTATTCGAACCCCCTCCCTATTGACCCAGTCATGACCGCTTAGCTGAATGCACTTCCCTCGTCGGGCTGTCAACATCACTTCCACTCCCCGACCCGGCCGAGGCTCTCGGCTGGACTTGCTTCATCGGCTGCTGGCCCGGGTGATTGGCGTTGACGTTCGAGACACCCGCCGGCGTCCCATCCCGGGCCTCGACCTGCTGTGCCCGCCGACTCGCGCTCCGACGTCGCTCTCCGATCACGATCGACACGATGTACAACGAACCCATGAACGCCGCCAAGACCGCGTAGGCGATGTTCCCGGCGCCCATGACGCCCGCGAGCCACAGCCCGAGGCCGCCGTTGATGATGCCGGCGAGGATCGCCACGCGGCCGGTGCCGATGTGGATCCAGGAGACCGCCGTGCGGCCGGCGGGCTTCTCGGCGGCGGCAGCGTTGGCGTGCGACCGGACGAAGAGGCGATGGTGCAGGAAGCCGGTCAGGGGCTGGATGATCAGGATCGCGAAGATGATGGAGCCGAGGATCGGGTGCACGAGGCTGTCCAGTGGCAAGGTCATCCACATCCAGACCCCGAGGCCGAAGGCGACGATGAAGAGGAGATGGCCGATCGCCTGGATCGCGGCGTGCACCCAAATCACGCCAGCGAAGCTGAAGAGCCGGATCACGATGCCGCCGATGGGGAAGAGGCCGAGGAAGACGAGGCCGGCGATGACGCCGTGTGCTAGGAGGATGCGGTCGAACTTTTCCGGGTCGAAGCTGGCGCTGGGGGAGGAACCGCTGCTGCTTCCAGTGCTTGTGGTCGTGACGTTGGGGGCATTGTCGCCGTTGGTCGCATTGCCGCCGTTGGTCGCATTGCCGCCGCTGGTCACATTGCCGCCGTTTGTGCGTACGGCGACGAACGGGTTGACTGAGCTGCCGCCCTTGGCTGGGGATAAATCCCAGACGAAGCTAGACCTTCCCGAGGGGCCGTGGTATGTGATGGTGGCGTCGAGAGCGTCACTCTTGAACGGAGAGCCAGAGCCTACGGAGTAGATCCAGTCGGTGGATGACTTGGAGAAATCCATGGAACCTCCATCCCAGCTGTTGCAGTTGCTGCACTTGATGTTTGCCGTCATGATTCCATTGGAGACGCCCGAGCCCTCCAAGAGGACTGCTTGCACCGCCGTGGTATGCAGCGGTTGTATGTTGCCGACACCTTGGCGGGTCGACAAAGTGACATTTTTCCCGTCGGATGATGGGTAAATGACGAAGATGTTGGCACCGGCCATGGCAGGACCTTGTCCGAGTGCGGCATATGAGTACGACGTCGGGGCTGTGATCTGGAGGAAGATATCTCCCGTTCCGGAAGAGGCTGTGACATCGGGAATATTGATCGAATGGCAAACGTTTGTGAAAGGGCAGTTTCGTGCTACGGGCACGGCTGCCGAGACGAAGGTGCCTGTGAGATCCTTGTGTTAGAAAATCGACGCGTCACTGGACAAGGTATTGTGCTTGTCAATCTTAGGATGATGAGTGAGTGGACATACCTAATGTCAGCAACGATGCCGCTGCGTTTGCGAATGTTGTTCTCATCTTGATGCTGCCAGTCTGAGAGGGAGAGAAGTAAAGTTGAAGGGGATTTGTCGACAAGAACGATGATCAAGTCGATTTGGACGTTTCGGGGATCAACGGGCCAGGCAGATGATATAACTAGAGATGGCAGTAGCTTGATTTCCTTCGAAGAGTCGAGCAGACAACCGCGTTCCCAGATGCACGATTATGGCAAGGGTCGGTCAATCGAATGTCGAGACGGTGCACAAATGGTGCCGCGGAGAAATAAGTGTCGAGTCTCGATTGGCTCAAGAAGCTGGGAAGGTTTGGCTGCTGCTGCTACAGCGGAAGATAGTGCTGCCGATCCTTGAGATCAAGCCTGGTGAACGGTGGTCGCCAGTGCAGCTAGCTCCAACGTTGCTTGCCCCCGGATCGATGACCTGCCGGAGAACGAGAGAAAGGACTTCTCATGGCTACGTCTAGATGCCGTTGTCTCTCGTGTTGATATAGCGCTCTCTCCGGGGCTGTTATGTGGAAATGAGGGCGGTGCAAGCCACCTGGGCATCTCCCAAGCGCTGCGCAATTGGCACGCTCCCGGCCAAGAATCGCACGCCTTCCATTTCGACACGCGGCCCCAAGAAAGAACAACACCTATACCTATGGAAACCGGCTTCCCGCCTGCCGCCATGGTTCTCCCCAGCAATATAATAACCTTGGAATGATCAATAAGGGCCAAAAGGAAATCCTCACATGCAGCGTCCGTGTCTCCATTGGCGCTCGCGCCACGAACAAGCGTCGAATGACACAACAGTTCAAAGGCGCCGCTGCTGATTAGGTGTGCATACAATTTGACATTATTGTACATGGGTTGTACGTCGCAAAGGATGACGACGACAACGACCGAGGACGACGACAACGGTGATCAATGACGACGACGATATTTCTTCCCATGGCGACGACCCAGCCCGTGCCATCAATGGTACATTTCCCACTAGCAATAACGCGCGCTCAATTGCCCTGCCTGTCTCTAACCGAATCACGATATGGTCGATTGTGCCACCTGGGTATCATCATCGCCACAGAGACACATGTGGTGCCAAAGGTGCTCGTCCACGACTACCATCACAGCCAATGCGCTCATCGGATGGGACTGACTGCAGCTGTAGATAATGGTGGTCCCCGGGCCTTCTGCAGTTCGCGTGATGCAGCGCCCATCATCCTTCAGGGCCCCGGCCAACGGCGTGTGGAGATCTGATTAAGCTCTCGACGTATCAGATTGCTGCAAATGGTCACGAAGCCTAAACCCCCCCACCGGATCATGCATCTCCGGTGGCTTGGGACGACATCACCCTTTTCACACTTCACACTTCCCATTCTTACACCTTGACTGGCAATGACAGCCGATCTGATGTAGACCCATCCATTTCGGTGAGGCACATACGTAGATTGATGTACATGGCAGCTGAGGGCACATGTCCGCATTCTCTTTATTTGTAATGGCGAGAGGCTGTGTCGTCGTGACCGCCTCCACCATCTTTGGCAGGATTTCCAGGCCCGTGTTTCCCTTGCGGAAAAGTGCCCAGATGACAATGGAACCGAGATGGATTCAGTCCTTCTTCTGTTGGTGATGGTGCGTACACCTGGAGGATGAACAGTGCCCGCCCGGAGCTGTCTCCTTCCCGTGACATGTGTCTCCCATGACATGGCAGATCTGAGGTTAGGGTTGGGGGCTATGATCCTCCAAGTCGTTTCCTTCCTTCCGGAAGAGACGACTGCCGTCCGCCCAGGTGGTCGAGAACTTCCAAGGTTCCTAATGTGAGGATCGGCCCTCTGTAGGTCGCCCACTGTCGAGCAAGCCAGGCTCGAACCAGCGACCCCTACTCTTGCGTGATGCCGCACCGAATCACTTCACACATCCAGCATGTCTACGACGCATGGGCTTGACTTCATAGCGACCGACTCACATTCACGGTCTGTTGGGCACGCTCACGATATGACATCGGTGTCAATTTTCAACGTGAACGACAACAGGGTTCAATCGAAGGTGTGCGTGTATGTGGATGTGTTTTCATTCCCCTCTCCCAACTCCAGCAGCAGTCGGCAAACCTAATTTATGCGGGATACCTGAACACCAAGTGGAAAATTGAGAAGTGAAACGTTTCCCGCCCATCAAAATGTTTCCACGCCCTACGTAAGAATTGCCGTCGAACGTTTCGTACTTTCACTCATGCGAGCAGAGGCAGGGTCGACCCGGATGTCCATTTCCATCCCACGTGTCGTCCCGCATGGAACGCTGAGGTGTTGCAGCATCAATTCGATTGTGCTGTCTTCATGGCCCATGAGGGCTATGGATCTAGTTACCGCCGAGGGCCGGGAAGGCAGACTCGTCGGTAGCGTTGAATCCGCCACGGGGAGCGGCTGGGCCACCTAAGCAGAAGAGACATGTCAGCTGGGTTGCTGTGGAATCGTTACGCGCTTGAGATCTGATTCGACTTACGGTCAGCGCCGCCACGGGCACCTCCTCGGAAGTCACCGCCGCGACCACGTCCGCGTCCGCCACGCTCGCCACGGAATTCTCCACGGCCGCCGCGAGAGCCGCCACGAGCACCGCCACGTCCACCGCGTCCGCCTGGGGAAGAAATGTTAGCATATCTGCGAGGCATCTCACACGCATAGATCATGGCCATCACTCACCACGGTCACCCGAGTCAGCAGCAGCGTAGTACTGGCCGTCGACGACGATCTGCTCCTTCTTGGGACCGGCGTCTTTGGCCTTGCGGGTCTTGCCGCCAGCTCCGGACATGAATTCCTCTTCCTCTGGGTTGCGTGAGAATGCCTTGCCCTCGGGGAACTTCTGCTTGGAGCCCTCGTTGGGCTTGCGGATCTCAATGCCGGCACCGAGAGCGGCGCGCTTCTCCTTTTGCTCGGCAAGGTACTGGTCGTAGGACTTGGTCTTGTCCTCCTCCTCGGCCGCATCAGCGCCGACCTCGCCGTCGGGTCCGGTAGTGAAAGCAGGATCCCGGGCATCAGTGTCGGCGGCAGCGTTGGGGTCATTCTTGGCCTCGGCGTTGGCAATGGCATCGCCGGCTTTCTCGTCAGCCCATTCGGCGTTTCCACTCTCACCACCCCATCCTTGAGCGGCTTGCTTTTGTTGTTCGCTATCGGGAGACCGGTCAGTATCTTGTGCAGACGGGTATAATTGACGGTTATGCGTACCCGATGCCAGTGTGGCTGTGACGGTCGTCACGCGGTGGTCGGTCACCACGTCCCCGACCTCCTCGTCCGCGACCACGTCCCTCGCCACGGAATTGGCCGTCTGAATTATCGATTAGCATTTGTATATTTGCATAGGAAGAAGGCATCCTGCGAACCTCCTCTGGGGCGGCGCTCGCGACCGTCGTCACGACGCTCAGGGCGACCGTTGGCTGTATCTCCAATCAATAAAACATCCCCGACTACTGGAATCGCGGTACTGGTGACGCGGTGGTGTCAAGAAATCCTCTGCACATGACCACCAACACGTCATCCCAGACCTCTCCCTCGCGTACCTTGGTCACCACGGCCAGCTCCCTCCGATCGTCCACCACGTCCGCCAGCTGGGGCAGCCGGTGTTGGTCCCCTTAGGCCATCTTTCGCCGGAGCCTCGGGTCCAGCATTTCGCTTGCCGGTACGTGCCACTGGCTTGTCGATGACCTTGACAGGTGGGTCGGGCGCCCTGTCAGGATCCTGGTCCGGGTCGTTGCCTGTACGAGATCATTTGGTGAGTTCATGTTTTCTGCGCGGTCTGACAAGTCCTGCTCCGCATCTGAAAAGGGATCTGTAAGCGCTGCATACCCAGGAGGTCGTAGAGGTTCTAAAATGCACTCATGTCAGTCCAGGTGACGGGGGAAAAAGGTTGAATATCATATTTTGCATATGGACGGCGACGGTGAGGTGCGCGAATATGAAATGGTCGCATGACCCATATTCACACAATTATCCTCTCCCGTCCAAGTATCAATGTTGGCAACTCACCTTGCTTGCGATGGTACTCATGTTGATGTCCGTCACGAGCAGTACAGACCCATATTGCCCTTCCGGGAAGGTTCTATAATCGGGGCGAGGGTGGGAGCGGCCTCGAGGAGCTTGCAGCTGCGTTTGTGCGCTTGGAGGTGAAATTGGGCTTGGCACCGCTTTACCCACCGCAGTGGTCCGCACGGGCACGTGTTAAAGTCGCGGGAAACGAGATTCCTGGGGATTGACACTCGTCGCCAGGGCTCTCTGCGAAATTGATTTTATCCATTGTTGCAGGTGCCCACAACTGCTCAGGTGGGCAGTGGTTCAAGTTTTTATGCATGTATCGTCGTCGTCATCGTCATCTGCTACAGTTAAGCAATCAAGCAATCCAGCAATCCAGGACCATCATCTCAAAATCCGAGGCGCGCATCATAGCACACGTCTGTTCGATCATATCCATTACTGACGACTGGATTATGAATTCTGTAATTGCACAAACATTATTTTATTCAAGATGCATGCGTCAAATGCATAAACTTTTCAAAAGAGCATCGCAAAAATGCACCTCACAAATTTTATGGCCTCAAAAAGGACCCCGCCTCGCAAAGCAACTGCCCCTCCCTTTTGGATGTCATGCTGGTGCCTGCCAAAGAAGATCAAATAAATGGAAAACAACGCCGCCGGTCGAAGAATTGCTTCTCCACGAGGGTAATAATCAATTCCGCGCCGTCCGCTATGCGCCAGCAGCACTCGCCAAGTCTGCGTCCCAATGCTTTTTTTTGTGTGGAAACTGAACCCGCCTTTCCCGCTATGTGCAAAACAATGTTGTCGTTAAATTCGTCTGCGTGTGAGCGCAATATTACAGCCGTATCCAGGTTCTGATGGTCAGATTTGAAGTGTATGCAGCAAGGTGGCGCGGTGCGCGACTCGACCAGATCTATCGTCTCCAACGGTGGACTTAGAAAGGTCGGGTGAGACGCTCCATGTCTTCGCCGAAATGTAGATGCAGAGACTACGGCTGAGATCAACGAGGGCCATTCTGCCGAAGTTGTTGATCAAATCCGTAAGGAGTAGGAAAGTGCATGCTCGCGCTCAGACCGAATGGGTCTTGGTCAAGAAGAGGATCATTGGGATCTATGTTGGTGGTATTAAATTGCCCATCCCCTAGCGCAGCAGGGTGGCTTGTGGGTGGAGCGATAGGGCCAGCCTGCTCATAGGACGCTTGCGGGGCAATCTGTTGAGGGAATTGACGCGCGTGATAGTATTCTGTGTTGGTCGGTTGCTGGAGTGGTGGAGCTGGCATGGCCGCTTGGTTGCCATATCGTTGCGTATACGCTTCCTGAAGGCCACCGGCTGTTTGTGATACGTGCTGCTGATGCTCATCTACATCAGGGTCATCAAGTATGGATCGCGAGTGCTGTGTGTCATATTCCTGCTCTGTTGGCTTGATGGTAAGTTTCTGGATTACAAAGACCTGAGTAGGGTAGGGGTAGGCAGATATACGCAATACTCACCAAGTTGGTCGTAGTGTCTTTGAAACGGGCTAGGGTAGTAAGATGAGGCGGAATTGACATGCTGCTTGCTCGCATCATTGGCAAAGGCTGGTGCAAAGCCTTGCTGATGGTTGGCAGCTCCATTCGCTGGTACACTGGCAGGCTGCGCTGATGTCTGTAAAGGTCGAGCCATGGTCTGGGGAGATGATAGCTGTTCCTGCAAGTGCGCAGAATGTGGTTGTTGTGGTGGGCGTGGGAAGGCCTGGAACTGCTGTCCCTGCGGTTGCACAAGGGAATTAGGAGATGTCATGCCGCCCTGAGGCGCCACCATCGGCGAACGAGTGGATAGTTGGGGTGGTGATGACGCGTGTGAAGAAGGGGTAGGGTGAGCATGCGGCGATGTTGCATGATTCGCATCGACAGCATTTTGACCGGGAGCAAGCTTTGGTAGAAAGCTGCGACTACCAGATAGCCGAGCCTGCTGTCGCTGTAATGCTGTGCGCTGTAGTTGAGAAGGTTGCTGTTGAGACAATCCCTGCACAGCACCTATCAAGTTCGCACTTAAAGGTGGACTGGCTTGTTTCATCTCCAGCTCGGCTTGGACATCGATACCTGGGGTGTTGTCAGTATAGGTCTTGGCCAAAGTGTTGCGACGCGCCTTGATTTACCTTTCTCAAGAAGAATTCGCTCCAGAAGTGAGTTTTTGTACCTTAGCATCAGGCAATCATTGTTGATTCGACGATGGTTCTCCTGGAGCGAATGCAATAGATCTTCATTTTGTTTGATATTGGCTTCTAATTGTTTGATATACTCGGTTCGACGTTCGCGGAACGCCGCTTGGGCTTGCCGATTCCTTTGTTTGCGCTCCTCGGAGGTTGCATAGATCTACGGCGACGATTCGTTAGTGTTGTGCTAATCGCCCAGTTGAGCTTCATCGCAACGGACAGATCTCCCGATCGACCATGGCCAACGACTTGAATGCGACGTACTGGTTTTCGACCACCCTTTCGTTTCTGAGGCTGGGCCGGTTCCTGCTCGGCTTCCATGCCAATGTCCTGTTCCGGAGAGGACCCGATCGAACTTGGTGTGCCATCACGCGGCGACACTTCCATCTTGGCGGCAGGCACCATTTGATGGCCATCAAGCATATGGTGGTCGTCGTCCATTCGTGTTGCAGGAACCTGACTTCTGACCGACCACCAAAGGCCGGCGGGAATGAGCGGAGATCCCGATCCCTGAGGCAGATCTTAGGGCAGAGACTGAGGACACTCTGAGTAAGGCTAATTCAAAACACGTGCGCCTAGCAGCGATGATGGCGGTTGAGTATATGAGAACGATAATGAGATGTCGCGGGAGTGCCAACCAGGTGTAGAGACGAAAAGCGGGACACCGGGCTGGCGGATAGATCCAACAGACGTTGGGCTGGTGGTGGTGGTGGTGGAGGTGGCGGCGCGACAACCCTTTCCACCTGGCAATGATCGCTCTTCAATAGCCGACTGTCTAGAACAAGGGCGACAGGCTTGCGAGGAAGAGGCGTGCGTAGTGGATGGGGTACAGAATGAGGGTAATCTTGGGAGAGTGAAGACGTATGAAAGCCAGGGTTTGAGTAATGGAATTGCTAATAGCTATGTATGAGGAGAGAAGAAGTAGGAAAATTTCCAGCAATCACGCGCGACGCGGGCGGCGGGTAGTGGAAGGAAGGAGGAGGAGGAGGGAGGTTTCAATATCACACAGCAAAGAGGCGAAGCGGGCGGATGGGAATGGGCGGATGTCACATCAAATCGTTTGCTACTAATGCACCGTTTCTTAGGGTTTCCCGCACACAGCAGTTCAGGAGTGTGTGTCTCGCAGATGGCGATGATGGTAATGATGTCGTATCATGGCATGGCATGATATTGTATTGCAATAACGCTGCTGCTGCTGCTGCTGCTGCTGAAGTACGCAGGTGTGTAGGTTGTATACGGATGCCGGCTGCAGTTGCGCTTGGCGAGAGTCGTTGTCGCTGGAGGTAGCCTGAAGAGGACCAGTACCATCACTAAAAATCGGCGGAGGAGTGGTGCAGTCCTCCTTTGTGCTCCCAGATGAGCTTCATCGTGTCCCCTCTGGTTGGCGAAAACAAAACAGTATTGTGCATCAAGTGCAGGTACGCCCTATTCTGGTGCAGTAGACAACGCGTGCATCATCAATGGCGTGGAAGAACAACCACCATCAGAACCCAGGAATGTGAAGAAAGAGACTTTAGACGAGTTCCTCTTCGTCTCTCGTACCAGTCATTCCACCTGCCCAAGAACCGCGTGGACGAAAATTTTCTCCGCATGGCATTGCCGCGCTTACGAGGGGCTAATAAGAACAAGACATGCTCGTCTGATGATCGGCCACCAGCGTGCGGGCAACGGCTCCCTTATGAGTCGTTTTGCGACACTCGTCGCTTTCTTGGTGCAGAAGGCTTGGTCTGCAAACTGATACATCTCTGAGAGACCCTCGCTCTACCAAAGTGAGTTACCGGAAAAGGTCTCCTGTGCTCAAGAAGCATTTTCCAATGAATCGAGCTGGAGTGTGGTGGTTCTCCCCTTTAACCGAATCGAAGCTGCCGCGTGGTCTATGTCCCGGCCCACGGACCACTTGACGTCCGTTCTTCGGACTGTAAGCCGAGCATGGCTTAGCTTCTTCGCACTTGCCCACGCGCCTGTTCCGGGGAGGGAAACGGTCTAGCTGAGTCGCTTCGGTTCGGCATCTTCATATTTCCTACACGGTCCGCGTATCTCCTGACGAGTACTGTTGCTCTCATGTGTACTCAACACCCCTCTCTCAGTTCCTCCGGTCATTCAGATGCCCAAAGGAAGGCAGGTAGTTTCATATCGATTATGGCCCGTTCTTGCGACACGCGCCGGCTAACGACGGGCCAGTCCACCCCGCAATTCCAATGGGTGCCCAGGTGCCACAAGGACACACACATTCGGTGCGGTACATGTACGGCTAGGCATAGTCACGGCGGTATGGCATGTTTGTCGCATTTTGCGCAGGAAGACAACCCGTCAAGAGAATGTATGGGCTGATCAAAGCTGTGGCACGGATCGAGCGAGTTCGGATGCAATGGTGGATCAGCTTTCCCCTCTAAGCTTGGCATGGGACGTCGGCTGCGTCGTGTACCCATGTCTTCGCAGCCTAGACGGGTTTCAAAGGGCAGAGTCCGTCGTCGGCTGTGTGAGTCCGCATATGCAGACGCGCTTCGAGCCACCTCAATCTGAACGGTGGAGTTTCGGAGAAATGCCAGTGAGTTCTTCGACAGTTCAAGCGGCCGCCTCTCCTGCCGAATGTAAGTTTGGCATGAAATTCGGCGTGGATCCGACGAACGATGAGGATGTCAATCGGGGCTGTTTGCATGCTTTATCTGCACTATGCTGGCACAATATATCGATGGTGCTCATGCCGCGCATCCGCTATCATGTGCTGGAATTCATCCGAAATATGTGCGTGAAGCAAATGGCATGGTGCTGCAAAACCACGGGTGATATTGCCCCAAACCAAACCCTGACACCCCAACCCTATTCAAAACACACCCCAGGTGCCATGGTGGTCGCCCGCCTGGACAACCTTCACTTGCACATCCAGACGTGGTGAAATGGTCAGCCACGCTTTCATTGTTTAAAACATTGCTAATCCTGTTGAATCTCGTTAGATAAGGATGATCAGAAGTGTTGTCGTGGACTAATCCGATATTCCGAGTTTTGGCTTTTTCTGCTGATATTTCTGTCAATTCCTTCAGCACAAAATAGCCTGGTAGAATTTCCTCTTCCATAAACAGCCGTACTTTTCCTCACTTATGGCAGAGAACTACAACTGTTCCATGTGTGAAGTCTCCCATCGACGTTTCTTCTCCTACACGTCTCGCCGTAACGTCTGATACCCACCACATACAGCCCCTGAGGCTGTCAGTCAATCGCGGAAAATTGATGTTTTTGATCTTCGAGAGGCCAAGACAAGGCTGGCATGGATTTATTCAATGTCATGGCTGAGTCAATGGCCTATTCTACTCACTTCACGGTAGTGATGAACCCAACAAGCGCTGATGTCGAACACTTGCACTGCGATCCAGTTGATGCCGCTGCTGTCCCTCGTGTTCTCGCAAGGAGCTCTCTTTCCAAGTCATATGCCAGAAATCCGAAAAAAATGAGTCCATCTATTGATGTTGACATCTCTTATCACGCCCCTGCCTGTGATTCCTCGGCCGCACTTGACATCCATCTCTCACATGCGACTTACAGATGCAGCAAGATAAAGGCAAGTACAGTGTGATGGCCATGTGGTGATTACCTCGCTTCAACTGTCCAAAGCTCGCCGGTGCCTCTCGCACAAAATATCCTTTCGGTCGGGAACGGAAAAGTATGCAGCAATGGATATCTTTGGAAGCGCACAAAGGGATACTCCGTGATTTGATTCGAGCTTGGATCCGTCCATCACAACCATGAGGAGATGGAAAAAGTCGCGGCGGATCATCCAGGTCGGCCGGGACCGACAGTCCGTCTGCTGCCATCCCTGCCACGCACTCCGTTCAACCTCGAACCTCCAGTACCTGCACCATGGACTTCAGCTACTGTTCGCCCTCTCTCAGACATCAGAGAGCTCAGCGAACCCAGCCTCATCAGCATCGCAGCCAGAAACGCCGCTTCTCGAACCTTTCAGTCACGAAACGGCTCTCCTTCCTCGCGGACAAAGTTTACTCGTCCTCTTCCCCCCGTTGCGCCCTCTCACGTCGATCCACCAGCGATCAGATCGCAGAAAAGCGCACCGAGGGCTCTGGAAAATGGATCCTCATCATACAGTAGCACCCCAGAGCAGTCGAGCCTGTACAGCATCCCGCATTCAAGCGTGCCTCAACGCACATCCTCAAATGCCCATGCGCGTAGACCGAGTACATCGCAGACGAGGAGTACCACCGCGCCGGTCCAGCAAGCGCCAGCTCGAGGTATCACAGCTCGTCCAAAACCTTCTGTGGCCAACCATGGCCATAGCTATTCGCCGGTCAAAGAGACGAGATTGAGACTCGATGCTCATGGTTCAGCTGAGGCAAGACGAGTGCCATCGCAGACCTTGATAAGACATCCTCATCCTGTCGACATCATCCAATATCCGACTTATCGTCATCCTCGAGTCAGGCTAGAACTACAACTTTCGGCCCCGTTGTTTGTGGGTGGAGGAAGTATCGAGGGCCATGTCACAATCACTGTTGATAGCAACGACCGAAGCAAATATAGGCGAAGTCTGGATATTGGCGAGATGGCGATTGACTTGCTGGGCTTCGAAGATGTGACCCACGGGCGTACGGCCACATTCTTAGCCCTTGGGACTGAGCTCCTCGATGCGAACCATCCTCCGCCGGCTGATACGGTTCAGCCGACAAATATCATCACCACAGGTGACGGGTATTGGCCACTTGCAGCTTCATCGACCTTGCTACCCTTCATGATCAGTCTTCCCTTGGAAACTGGACCTCCGCCGTTCCAGAGCAAACATGCAAGCATTCGTTTCTTGTTGTCAGTGACCGCTATGATTCGCGACACTGGAAAGAGTTACAAGGTTCGAACTTCCCAAGACATTCAGGTGCTATCGACGTATGATCCGGAAAAAGCTTTGACGTCACTACCGAGTCCACTTACCGCAGCAGATGAATTTATCATGGCGCGCTTGCATGGACTTGAAAGCGTTCGAGTTACGGCAGGCCTACACCGGCAAGTATGGGTGAGTGGCGGTAGCATCTTCGTAGACGTGTATATCTCCAACAAGACCCAAAGGCCGATCAAGAAATTGGAACTCACTCTCGAACGCGACATCCTGTGCTATAAGCATGCGGCCGCGGCGACGATGGAGAAATCCGCAGTGCAAGCCAGGATCTTTGAGAGCAACGACCGAACTATTCTCGCACGGTCTCTATTCAAAACAGGAACGGTAGGCTGGAATGGCGTCGATGCGCACGCTACAGACATGAGAACATGCGAACTTGAGCTCCCTCGTGGTCACGCTACCGTTCGTTGTGGAAAATACTTTGAGGTGCGATACTTCCTCAATGTGACGGTCTTTATTTCCACCACAAAGCTTGTGACGGTCCAGCTACCGATCGTCCTCATTCACATGGTTTCTTTGGATGTGGTTCCAAACTCGGTCGCGCAAGTTGCGGCCGCAATTGAAGAGAAGCGGGCACAGAGCAAGCGATCTCGATCTAGATTGCAAGACAGTAGCCAAAACAACCGGAGAAGATCGATGTCGTCTCCGGCTCAGACGAACATGGTTCGGCGTGGACCTTCCTACACTCCGGGTCGAGCTTTTGCAGCCCCACGAGAACAGTCACGCGACAGGCAGAAGGAGCATCGCATCGATCTCCAAAACTTGCAGCAAGTTCTCGATGAGTCACCGCGGAGGAATCAACCATCACGACTCTTGCCGCGAAAAGGCTTCAGCATCCGCAAGCTCTCCAGCAAGCAGACGCTTCAGAGTCCTTCGCCAGAGCAAAGGACCCCTTTAAGCGTCTTTGGCGCGATGTCTTATCGGACACCACCGAGACCGAGCGAATTGAAAACCACATCAATACCACAGCCGCCACTGCGACGGAAGAAAAGCGATCTTGCTCGTCCGCTATCTGCAAAGGGTATTCACTTGGGCGATCACCCCGCCGGCCCTCGACCAATGCCACGCAAACCCTTCAGCACAAGCTCGATTATCCGTCATGCTACCGATGTCGTACCTCCGGCACATACTCAGCCTATGCTCTCCCTCCGTCCTGGGATTCCTGTCACGAATCCTGCAGTCCGGCGGCAGGCGTCCGCTACTTCCTCTGCGTCATCTTCGGCGGCTCATCAGCGGCATGTGTTTGCGCCACAGACTCTCGGCTTGACTGCCGACGGCAACAGTATCCTTCCTAGAAATCGCCAGATCAGCTTTGGGGACGGCGCGTCCGTCGTTAAGAAACCTCCCGACGAGCCTGTATCGGCGTCGTCCCCTCCGCCAGTCCAGGAACAACGACCGAGTACAGCGCAGAGCTTTCGTGATCGATTCGACCGAGGTCGAGGTGAACTACGCGCGGTGGTGGCTCGCAAGGCGAGCGGAAGGAGCTTGAAGGAGCGTGGTGTTGGGTGGTGGGAGGGACTCGTATTGAGGAAAAGTCCTTCCAAACCGAATGCCGGGCCAAGGCAGATGCATCCAAGGGAACGGGAGGAGATAGAGCGGGCAGGATGGATCTGATTTTGGACATTAGAGGTGCTTTGTTGGTTGGCATGAAAACGTGCGACGTGCCGCCTAATGAGGAGTATCTAGAACCTGCGAACCATGACCCTGGTACAAGCTTAGGACTTGAGGGAATGACATACCGTTCAATGGCATCCTCATCAACGTGTTCGCAACTGAAAGAGTATCTCATGTAGTGTCAAACATGCTTGCTTTATTCAAGAGTCACAAGCAGGGACTTAATCCGGGATAGATTTGGATGGAACTTCATTGAAACTATCGGAATGAACAAGTACATCTGGCGAAAGGCCAAAGTGATACCTGCGGCGCAGACAGATTTTCAAGCAAGCTATTCGCATGAGCGCCACCGGCACGCTCGCTTCCATAAGAGCAATCACTCCTTGCAATGCCAAAATAAAACTGATTGGATCGAGCGGCGCTCATTCACAACTATACTCGTCGCCTGACAATTCTTCGCACGACAGCTTGACCGTGCGGAAACCCAGATCCATGCCGAGCGGGAGTGTCACAGGCTTTGTGGCTTCTCTAATCATGTCATTGTCCGCATGCAGCAAGGCAGTACGGAATGCCGCAGACTGTGCTGACCAGGGGAATTCTCCCAACACGTTGATTGCATCTCTCGGCTGCAGAAGGGCGTCGCCGAGTAGGACCGATGATGCCGTCCACGAGCACGGGCGCCCGAGTTCGTGACACGACCCGCAAGTGTCAGACGACTCAAATGCCCGATGGCAGTCCTTATCTTCTCCATGGATGGTAGCATGAAAGTAGCATCGATCGCAGCTGCTTCGATCTCTGACGTGCTTGATGGTCTCAGGGGGAATTTCTTGACCATGCTTCGCAATGTAGGCTTCGGTAGGCTCTTTGTCGAACGACATCCACTTGGACGGAATGTTCTGCAGGCCTGCTTCAAGCATGGCTGCGCTGGCGATGTTGATGTCGTAACGAAGAAGCTTGTGGACTACTTTCTCTGTGCACGGTCATATCTTTTCTGTCTCGCTGAGGCGGTCAAACTCCACCACGCGCACGTGGGCCAGACCGAGAGATTTCATCCATTCAGGTCGGTTTTCGTACTCTTCATGCATCAAAAAGGCTCTCAAGGCCGCAATGTTGTCAACATCCTCATTGTTTGGGTAGTATCCCGAGCTTGTCACATGGTAGAAGCTCCACGCTCCATTTTCTTCCTGCCAGAAGATCTTGATACCAAGCTGGCGGACGTCTTCGATGATGGACCACGTAAACGAGGTCGCAATAGATGAGTATGGGCACGGATGTGGCCCGGAATTCATGATCTCGACCGCAACCCAGATCTGCGTACCCACGGACGGAAAATTTCCATCACGGTCAGACGGACTCATGCCAAACTGCATGCGACCCTCTGATCCTTGTATGTCGAGAAGACACAAAGTGCCCCCTATCTGCTCGTTGACAGTGCACGGTACAAAATCAAAGATGCTCCTATTCGCTGCTCCATAGTCAACTCGGAGCCAGAGAGTTCGCTTGTTGGCCATGATTGGCGAAGAGCTTGACCAGATTGAATAAAAGCGTAAGTGGGAGGAAACAAGTGTTTGGCAGAGCAAGTGCTAAAAAACAGACTGCCAAGAGAAAATTGCAAGATCCCGCCAAGATTGTACTGATTCTTCAATCGAGCCATTGAGTATGGCAATATCTGCTGGTAAGGTTTGATCACAGTGGGAAGTGAAAGGACGAACCCTTTCCCGGTGAATTCCGAACATCATTCATAGCGACCAGCATGTGACACGGGCCTTTTCACACTCGAGGGGCATGCTGTGTTTCAGGTTCATTTATATCTTGTTAGGCCGTGCCCAGTCTTCGTGGTGCTTCTACACTCTGTTGGCAACACATGGCGTCTGGGTGTCATGTAGTGACAGTGTTTCGCCACATGGATAGAGAACTTTAGGACGCACTGCTAAGACGTCAATCGGTACTCCTTGATGCAGGTGTGGTCGGGACATGGTGACCCTCTCCACAGCACTGAGATGGAGGACAGGTATTCTTCCATGTCGCCATTCCTACGACCTGGCTCTTTTTCGGCACAGGTAGGACGAGGCCAGCGACCGACACCGCTTGAACACATTGAAAATCATTCGGAAAGGCATCAGGCGTCTGTGGCACACATTCCAGGACGAGAATGTACGTTGGTGCACCTCATATATATCAGAGCTTCATCTAACGCAGCCCTGGTGCCCTCGAGACAGTATTACATTACTGATCGGAGTGACCGGTTTCGTGTCGATGGGAGTGTCTTTGTCGTGGCCGTCATACGGTGTTGGACATCGCAGGCCAGATAGAGTCCGCTTGAGTAATTCCGAGGCCGTGTCATTCAGAGCAGATGCCGCTGCGTACTGAAACTGGAACCTACCGGCTGCTGAGACTGACTGTGCAGTGGAATCTGTGTGACTGTCGGCTATGATTGGTTTGGAGTGTGCAAGGAGTGGCAAGTTTGAGCATGAACGATGCTGCCGTAAATTGCAGCGGGTTCGTGACTGCACCGCCAGTGAAAGGTATTGCATTGACCCCCGGTTCTCCGCCGGTATTCGTTGCATCATCATTGCAAATCGGCAACTGGGACCCAGCAGGCTTTGTCTGCTGTAAAGGGCTGTGTTCTTGATCGGAAAAGGTTCAACCTTGCTCCAACGATTTCAGGCTGGTTAGTGAGGAGATGATCGAGAATTGACCACTGATCAATGCATACATCAAAATGTAGTTTAAGACGTCAGAACGGGCGTGTCCTCAAGTTCTTGTGACGGGCTGTTCATGCTTGAGCATATTTCACACGTGATGCTGGAGTAGACGTAGTTGTAGACATCGTCGTGCATCACATATTAGTTGCTCGGATAGGCTCACGATTCAAATAGGCTGTGGCTCGTTCACGACCTTTACCCACACTCTCACCCTTCCCTTCCCTTTACTACTTGCTTCAGAATCGGTCGAAAACAATAGACAGCTCTGACCATGCAATACTACGTGAATGTCGTCTCACACCGGCGGCCTGGTGACTAATCTGCGAGCGATATCTTTGATGAGTCATCGTCTGGGCGTCGACGTCAGCTTCCAAGGTTCCAAGGCCACCTCCGTATGTAAAGTCAATGCGTTTAATCAACTCACCATGGACCTCCAATGTGATGTATGTCGACAAGCTCGGCGTCGTGCGCATGCGGCACCGTAGAACCCAGGCTGTCACTGTATCCGACGGCGCATGGTGTCAACACTTTTGTAATGTTCTGCCTGGCATCAGACTCGGGGGCTTTCACATCAAGCAATTCAAGCAATCTGTGAAACGCACGCGCTTGGAAATGCTTGGCTGATGGAGGCATGACCACGTGGTGTGCGACTGCACGACGACTCGCTGGCAAAGTGCTCATCGCAGCTCTTCATCGCCATTCCCGAAATGCATGTGTCATATGCTTGCTTGACGCAAAGACAAATTCCATCTATTTGCTAAATGTTCCACTTCGGAATATTTGCCGAACAGTTGCTGGGCAGTGTGTAGTCCGGTGTAGCGTTTGCAAAGATTCCCGTACTTTTATCGTCACCAATTTAGCACAACTCTGAACTCCTGAGCTTATTATTGAGTTCGGGGCAAGAATGACCATCTGCCCAGGCGCCCAGGTGGGTAGATATTTTTACATTCGTATGCGTTGACAATCTCCGCCCGTCTCAGCGTGCACGGCGTGGTTGCCGGGCGATCGCGCATCTGAGCCCTACAATGTCCCGGCCGAACAGCCCGACATCACCTCGCTGTTAGTCATCTCGTCTTCGGTCCGGCTTCGGCCGCTGCGACACTCCCCATCTTGAGGCATAGATAAGTAAATTCAAAACGCAATAACCCAACGAGTCAGCGTCGAACTCGCACCATCCGAAGCTCTAAATGATCGCGTGAGTCAGCGCTACCACCTAAGTCAGCTTCAAGACCCTGAGATTTCCTTCACTCTTGGAACACCCTACCCCTCTTTCAGCCTCCTCGACTAAGGTCCTGCTGCAGTCTTAGTATCATATTGAATCTTGAATCACATGAAATTTCACCACAACACTGGAAGGAGTGTCAAAGGACGAGTGGCCGAGCGGCAAGTAGCGCCGATCGTTTCCTGATCTATAATGGTGGACTAATAGTTGGTATCAGGTTATGGCGGTGGATTCAAGCAGCCTTAGGCTTCTTAGCGAAGAATACTTCGCTGTGATTCCCACTTACGGAAGTAGCAGGGGTTCGAATCCCCTCTCGTTCAACATCAGCTTTTTGCTGTAGCTCTGGAGGCGATCAAATGGTTGTAGCAAGAACTAAAAATCTGCCTTGGACTTTTGCTGCTAGAAGGTGAGACAGCGCTTCAGAAATTCGAACGCGGGGATAATTTAGCAAGCCCTGAAATTTGTAAGCGGGGTCCATCTCTTTTACAGATCGAAAAGAACCTTGGAATGAAAACTTTTCCCCCAACGTTCTGCAGAGTCGCGTAACATGCGTCATTTCGCGACGGCTTGCAAACAGCAGCGCCGGCAGACGTCATACGTGATAGCGGTGCAACATCAGGGTGCATTCGCCTAAGGTTTGCTATACAACTTATATGCATAACTATCAATCTCCCCACATTACCCTCTTGGATCTTCTATGCATCGTTCAAATCGGATCATGCAGCGCGATGACTCATCAAATACCGATCTTCAGTGATTACCAGTCATTCACCCGCGACCAAAGGAGCACGTCCAGATGATGTCGTTTCAATTGAGCTGTCGGAGTTCCTCGTCCGATAGCTTGAGCGCCGACCGTTCAAACTCGGCACACTTTCCGCACTGCGTGAACGTCCTATATTCAGATTGGTCCAACATCGATACAGAAATGGCATCAAAATCATGGTCTTCCAGGTTGATCTCGGGCGCAGCGTCGTTCGACATCCATGTCAGAATGCTCCAGTGAGAAAAAATCGTTTCGTCGCAATGACATACACGCAAGATTTATATGGCGCTGCAATAAGACACGACCCTCATGATGATTTCCAAATTGAATGGAGACAGCCACATCACAATTCCATTGGACGTGTCATCAGCGCGACTCGACATCTGGCGTAGAATTTCCCTCGATCTTTCTGGCACCGATTATATTCCGCCATCCCCGCTATGAACAGTGGAACGCCATAATGCTATCTGAAGCGCAGTCTTTCCTGTGCATAGCGCGGTAGATCATGAAACGGAGAGGATCCATTTTATCGTACAGCATTACCATCACGGGACGTCTCGAGCGCGGACCGTCTCTCGGGCGTGACACGGTAGTAACTCCACAGTCGAACAAAGATACTCGGGCTCACACTCCCGGCCATGAAGTATGAAAATGCTGATATCTTTGTTTTGAGCAACTATATGACGGGTCTGAAAAAGTGACGAAACACGAAGGGAAGCAGCATATGTCAACACATCAATGATATTTATTCTGAGACATGCTCAGGTACGCTGTGATAGCGTGAGCTTGTAGGAAAACGAGCAGGATGGTGTCACGATACCAAGAACCAAATAACACCGAGCCATTGCTTCGTCTCGTCCACTCCGGAGGCTTTCAAGATTCATTCGACGACTCATAGCATCCCATTCTATTTGATCACAGCAATCACATTCACCCATTGAAGTCTACTCTTCAATCTCCGAGATTTGCGCAACCACTCAGCTCAAGCCTCGTCATTTCAAAGGCTAGGATCATCAGCTTCCTTGTCGTCGTACTCCTCGTCTTTCACGCTCGGCACATTGAATCCAGGGTCCATTCCTCTCGGCGATCTCGCCGTTTCGATTGCGCGTGCGAAGTGCACATCCTCGGCGTCCAGTAAGGCGCTGTGATGCTTTTGTGTTGGGGGTTATGATGGAAACACTCAGCACGCTCCTTGGTTGGCAGCAGCAGAGCTACAGGGCCGACTAGATCTAACGTTTGGCGTCCAGGAACACGGGTTGCTCAGCTTGAAACACTCCGAGCACGCATTGAGCAGATTTCCATCAATCTCTTTCCTCTCACACTTGGGTTTTTCTTCTATGGCTTCGATGAGCGTCGCCGGTTTACCCGCTTTGTGACCAGCAATATGGTGATGCGTACTTGTTTTGTCGGTACTCTGCCACAGACCATCAACGTTGCGAAGACCCGCCGCTAGCATCGCTAGTTTGGCGAGGTTGATGTCTTTCTTAGCTTCCACAACTATTGGTTTGTACTCACTCTCCTTCGCCGCCACACCATTGGAGAAGCGATCAAATGTGACATCCTTGACCATAACGGGCTTTGGTTCACGCAACCAGTTGTCCACGGGCTGGTTCCCTTGGAAAGTTTGATGGGTTTCATGCATCAAGTAAGCTCAGAGAGCCACAGCTGCACCAAATTGTGGATCAAGGGAGCCAATGGGCGGCAGGGCAGTCAGACATCGAGAATGCCAGATCAGATCATTGCCGATAAGTTGTTTTCAGATGATACAAATTGCGAGCTGACGAACGACATTTGCAGTTGACCAAGGGTGTGAGGTTGCAATGCGAAGATGTGGGCAAGGGTGTGGCCCTTTGCGTTTGATCTCGATTCTGAGCCAGATTTCGGTGACCCACTGGGGCAAGTTGCCGCCTTCTGTGGCGTTCACTGCGAGTTTATCCGCGACTCCTTTCCAGGAATGCCTTTAATCGGAGTCAGGATGACGGGACCGTCAGCAGCCTCACGCTACCGGATCGGCTTGGGCGCAAAATTGAAGTTGCTGTCAGGCGATCAAATATAGACTCGTCACAATAAGCGAATTTACGCGTCTCGTTTGGTTATGCTTCCATTTATGACCTTTTGAAGATCATCCATGATGCACAACTACGTCTATTCCCGCGCCGCATGTGAAATTTGCGTCGCTCACGGCTTCAATGAGGTAGCAGCCGCTGCCCAGACAGACCTTTACTGCAGCGACATCTTGCTGCAAGGATGCGACCGACAACACAGACAGTCGCGAGTATTAACCTAGACTTGCACACATTGGCGACAAAGACACTGGAATTTGAGCTCAACCTTGAAACATTCCCTCACGCATGCACGAAAGAAAATGTGCTGACACTTCCGGGCAATGTCGAGTGCGCCATCGCAGTATAATCGTTTGATTCCAGAAAGCGTTCGACATTCGAACGGTGCAAAAATTTAGGCCGGTCGTGAGATTGCTTACATCTACCGAGGCGAAGCAAGTTCACCTCAATGGACGTGATTTGACAACCCATTAGGTGCTTGTATCCACCGAGGATCAGTTTTCACTCACGACAACCGCTTTACTAAGTCCACTTTCCGGGAATTGAGGACGTGAGCACTGCGTTGTATTGCAGATCGTCTCGGCTGTTGTTATGGTGATTCACAAAATGAATGCTCACAAGCCCAGTACCTTGGTGTTTTGTGTTTTCGGCTTAGGATCAGGATGTCCACGATGACAACGCGTACAAGGCAGGCGACTATGGGAATGAGCAGCACCAGAGTTCAGTTCCGGCGATAGGCAGGGCACCTACCGGAGCGGATAGGGTTGATGTGCTATAGCATACAAATTTGGCTGTACAATTCATTGCCACGATCGAAACATTGAGGAAAAAGACATCTGCTGCCAAAAGTCCAGTTAGGCCTGTGAGGACACAGCCTTAATGTGATACTGTAGAAAGGTGATACATTGATGACAGTACGTACTGCCATGCGATGCCCATTCGTCAGTGTCCGTCCAGCACAATTCAGGAGAAACATCATGGGTCTTCCCTGCGGCTACGTAGGAAACAGTGTCATCGTCACCAGCACACCGGAATACGGCCGTCAGCTCGATCGACGATAACCTGGTGCTTGAATATTCAACGTGTGTTTGCTCGACGCCTGACTAGGCAATGACTGCGTTCAAAGCAATTGATCACGATCTACCAATTGCCTAGCTACGAGGTGACGTCCAAGTGGCTCCCTTTTGATCTCAGGTCCTTAGAGGGAATGACCTGGCAGAATGACCTGGCAGCAGATGTCTTTTTCCTCAATGTTTCGATCGTGGCAATGAATTGTACAGCCAAATTTGTATGCTATAGCACATCAACCCTATCCGCTCCGGTAGGTGCCCTGCCCTGCCATGCCTAGCTAGCTACCTAGTAGGTGCCTACCACCGGGAACTTGGCGCTTCTCCTTCATCGCCATGGTCATACCCAGTCGACGACGATGACGACGATGTTATACGGTGCTTGATCGCGCGCGCAACCTTGAGAGGGAAAAGGATTGTTGCGCGATTCCGTCTAATAACCGGACATATGAATCGCGGCGGTTGGTTGCTTGGGTCGCAATTGGCATAGACACAGGCCGATCATCTCCAAGATGAGAGCTATCCTACAGGTGAACCATTGCAGGGCAGGCGGGCAGCAACACGTGCGCTGCCGGAGTGTGAACGAACAAGGGGACTCGTCACATCAATGACCAGGCCAAGGGCATAGCGAAAGCTGGACAGACGCCATCCAATGAACCGTTGTGACAAGATTCAGTTAACGACCCGTGGTTCACTTGACCCATTGGTCATCGGCACCCGTCCGCTCTGGAGAATTTGAAATTTCGTTGCCGGGTTGGCGATACGATGCGATACCAGATCCCGATCGTGGAGACGGTTGTGTGACAGAAAAGTCTACTCGTTGTTGTTTCTATGGATGTTCTATTGTAATGATGGGAAACGGGCGGCGCTGGTCCCGTAATTCAAGCGGCGGCGGCGGCGGCAACGGAACGGCATGCAGGTACAGCGCAGTACAGAAACACCTGCATCTCCGATCCAACAAGGCTTCCACATACAGCCTCGATGATTCTCTGATGCGCCCGTAAGATCGTGACAAGATGTACCTTCGACTTGGCATTATCGAACCCGGCACGAACACCTAGGAACCTCAAGTTCGGGACTGCTAGTTTTCAGCTAAAGTCCTGGCGGTGAGGGATGCTGCGAGGTACCAGGCGCGCGCCGTTCATATCATCAAACGTTCCAGATTATTCGTCACTCTGGTTACACCGGGCGCCAACTCAAGACGGAGTGCGATCCTACCGGGAAGATCGCAAGGGGAGAAAATCTAGACAACAGGTCAACTGCTCTCCTTGGCCGCGATAGAAGCGGTACATGACGTGGAGTCATTTCATCATGAGTGGTACAGAGAGGATCTCGCCTGTGTCAGACAGACACAATGTCTCACTACGTACCAGCTCGGCTGAACTTGACGGAAATTCCCAGCGCAGCGGTGGATATTCGTCATCAAAAGCATGATGACTAGCAGCTATGCAGTACCATCATGTTCATGATTAGCTGGAGATGAGTCGGAAATGACCACCATTTGCTCGGGTTCGTCCCAAAGTGGGTAGGTTAGATATGACTTATCGATTCGCATACCATGCACGACGATGACAGTGCAGTCGCTGTGTTGAGTTTTCTCCATGGCTGTGTTCTGGTTGCTGGCTCAGGCAATGTAGTACTGTACTCCATTCTCGAATCTGTTGAGGATATTTCCTCATCGATTAACAGTGACATTCATTGCATTGCGCCGATTGGCCCGGCGACATGCGCCTCAAAGATCCCTATGGAACAATGGGGATATGTGGGTGCAGAGTACATGCGATACGAAACAGAGATGCTGGCGTGGCAGGCACAGGAAGGCTTGAGGCGAGAGCTAGTTCACCCAACATTGGGGGAAGGTTGTCCATTTCATGGGCCGGTGCCTTATGCACCCCCGTTTCGCAAGCCTCAAAAGCCATCCCGACGCAAGGATGATGATGATAAGCCCGAGCTAGGCACGACTTGCAGATAGCCGACGACGCCCTGCCCACCATCAAACTGACCTCGTTCAGATCCGACATCCGACGAATACGATCGCTCAGAAGGATGACTGCCGGGAGGGAAGGAATTTATCTCCGCCGCGTCGAGGATGTGCTGTACATGAGCGGAACAGGCCAGACGTGCTTCAGGTCGATTGAATTGATCGCACCATGCCTCTCTCTACAGAACCTGGAGATAAAACAGGGTCTCAATCGTGAATCACTGAGCATCATCACGATGGCGGCTTTTGAATCTCCGTAGGAGGGATGAACCGAGGAATGGCGCGCCGTTATCAAGCCACAAGGAAGAAGCAATACTGTAAACAGAGTTTCTCATGGAAACCGAACATGGTTAAACATGTGGGCTGTAATGGTAAACTCAACACAGTAGTCATGGCCAACGACATAGCCTTGGCGTGCCAAGCGAAACGGAAGCAACGGTAAAAACCTTCGTCTCCTCTTCTCTGCGCATCTTCTGTTGGCGGACTAGGTCTACATGCCGGTGATGTATTGGATGTGTCTCTGCGCGCGCACATGAGTAGCCTCTGGCTGGCGGAGATACGGCGACAATGGAAGACGAACATACATCAGTTGGCAGATGGGAAAGAATGTAGAGGGAATGTGGAATCCATCATCCATCCTTAATATTACATGCAATTCATTCTCATTGGATCGGATCTAGACAAACGAGCAATATTGGATGCAGCGTAACGAGGGAAATGTTGCAAAAGAGTCTACTGTATTCATGCAGCGGCCCGGTGGTAGTAGTGGTGATACATTGTCGTATCGGTCGGCTGCTGTATCGTCCGCACAAGCCCATCCCGGTCCACTCCTCCCTCCCTGACTCTCACCAATCCCATCCAATCTCATCGTCAACAGCAACTTTCAACGGGCTTGTCCCTCTTTCCCGTTCGTATTGATGGGTGAGAAGGTTCAGCCCTGAGTGATGGATGGAGAAAGGGTGGAACATTGGCGGAACAGTCATCAGTTCGAAAGGAAGAAAGAAGGGATGCAAGCAAGGTCTCCACCGTGCTAATTCTATTATTACTACGCGACGATCATCCTCATCAATAGCGCATGCTGCAGCGTCGTCAGCATTCGGCAGGACTCCGCTGTAAAATAATCAGAAGAAGAACACAGTCAGTCAGACGCAGATCACAGTGGAGTCGAGTGGATTGTACAGTACATGCACACTCCCTCTTTCTCGATCTCGACCTCAACCTCTCCTTCTCTCGCTCGCTCTCTCTCCCCGGCGGCTGGCCACTACATACACAGTACTACTATTACCACTACTACCACCACCACCACCACCACCACTGCTACTACTACACGCTTTCACTACTACTTTGGTCTTTTCACTCCGCGCGCTTGTTGTTGACCACCGCCTCGTCTCCCCTTCTCTTCCCTCCCTCCTCCCCCCTCCTGCTTCGGGAATCGGCCATTCATCCTTAGCGGAATCTACTTCCGGTCTTTCTTTGTCGGTTCTAGGTCGGTGGCTTACACGGTCAGCATCATCGTCGTCGTCGTCGGCAGCAGCAGCAGCACCACCACCACCTCCTCCAGCGGCGCCGTCATCATCTTTCTTGCTTCTCGCTCTTTTGACTGGACGATAACACCACCACCACTCCTACTACATACACCGAGCAGCAGCAGCAAAACATCAATCAACCATGTCCCTAGTACATGTACCGCGTTCCACCACTTCCACTTGACACGTCCACTGTCAAATCTCACCCTCCATCATCTCTCGGCGCACTCAACCTCGCTACGCCGCAGAGCTGCAGATATCTCTCAACTTTGTTCTCGCTTTCCTCCTTCACCAGCTGGCTGTGGATGGACATCAGTCAGCATCACGACAGCAGCGACCACCTTTACTCCCAAGATTCGTGTTTCTCATCATCACTAGTGAATATTGAGACCGCCTCGACTTAATCATATACAGCATTGTTTGTTTTTTTCCCCTTTGGTCCAGTACTCCAGCGTCGCTTTGCTGCTTGCTTCGCCCGTATCAACTCAATTCTTTGGCATCATTCTCAGATATCTACTACCTGGACGTTTCGCAGTCGCTCGTGCAATCTAAACGCAAATCGAGCATTATCATCACGAAGATATTGTCTATACGTTAATCAAGTTTCACCGGCTATTGCTCGTCGACATTCTCATTAGTATTCGTCGCCAGCTGTCGCAAAATCGTGTCATCATGGCGGAAGTTGCAAAACCAAACGAACCCACCTCGAGAGGATTACGATCTTGGTTCTCGCACAAGCTCAGGCCTCGATCGTCGGCCAATGGCAAAAAGGCTACACCTCCACCTCCAGAGCGAAAGTCATATGTCCCACGTTATGCGCAAAGAGACATGCTCATGTCCGTCCCCATCGCTGACAGGCCTGACCAAAACGGTCGACCGCAAAGCGTTCGGCACCAAAGTGCTTGTTCCGACATTGGGTTCATGCCTACAGATTCATCCTCGCGGAGTATCCGCTCTGTACGCCCTCATCTGATGCCACGCAATGTCAGCGCACCTATTGGACTCTCCGGCAGTCGAAGCGGCACCTCTACACCCGGCAGCATCAAGACATCCTACAGCCATCATGGTCCAAGTGGCTCATCATCTTCCGCCAATCTCTCCAATATCAATTCATGGCGCGGCGAGGCAGGATCTTCAACACCCCGGTCATTACAAGATTTTCAAATAGGCTCGGACTCTCCTCACCAGCGACCAATGTGGGAAAATTTCGATCAAGTCATGAGCTCCGTGAGTCTTTCCGAGCTTGACCGACCACCACACCGCCGAAAGAGTTCCTCCTCGAGCTACCACAGCAGAGGCTGGTCAACAAACCACCACAATTATGCACCGCCACGGACCGTACATACCAGCGACATCAACGGAAATCAGCAATCATATTTTAACCACCAGGGTATTCCAGACAAGCGCCGAGCAAGCGTAAGCAGTTTGAACGTCACCAAAAACCCCGCCCCAATGGACAAAGGCAAAGGACGCGCAAGCTCTGAGACGTTGTCACCCGTTTCACGACCAGGAAGCGGCAGTATGTATGGTTACCACGGAGAATTGCGACTTACGGCGCCATCGCGGTTACGCAATGAGCACATCCTCGAACCGGTGTTTGACGAAGAACATGAAAGTGATGATGATGGACTTTACCTCCGACGTCCCACAACGGCAGCAACGACGATCAGAACACCCTCTCGACGCCACTCGCCAGCTGGCCAATCGCCTTCGCGAGTCTACTCGACCCTTTTCGAGCAGCAAGAACCGACCTCGGGCGAGGTCAAGCCCACAGAAACTGCAGAATCCGGTACAGCAGCATCCATAGCCGTGCAGCTCCCGCCACCGATGCAGTCAGAATCAAGCAGCGCATCCTTCATCGAATCGACCACTTCCGAGGCTCCAACAGATGCGTCCAAGCGTAGCGCCTCGACAGTGAGCACGGCGCCAACGGAATCTTCCTTGTCGAATTCACGCCCGCCTTCGCATTTCAAGGAGCAAACACAGGAGCGGGAGCGCGATGCTTCACGCGACGCCGAATCAGATCAGCCAAAGCGGACGCTTAACGTCGAGCCGGGAGTTGATGTGATTCAATTCGAGCAGCCTGCTCTTCCCGCTGTTGAAGCCGTCAAGGTCTAAGGATTCGGCTTTGATTCCTCCTATGTCCCTATATCTCCAAGACAAACTCAATGCGGAATGGGTCGAGGTCGGAGAACCTTCAGAAAGGAACTCATCGATCTGAATTACATATTTTCGTCAGCAAAACCTGTCGTCAAGTCTGTCGAAGCAACAAGGCGCGTCTCAGATGGGCACGACGCGCCTTGTCCTATAGCACCAAGCATTAATCCTGCTTGCCCCGCAACAAAACGACATGTGGTCTATCGACACCCTACACTTAATCCTCTTTTTTCTTTGTCAATTACACCTTTATCCCATTGTCGGCGTTTGGAAAATCAGGAAAGGCGAAAACCCCAGCGCCGCCCTTTCTGCTTCATTTTGATCTCATTTCTTTTCTATTGTGATTTGTTTTTTTCGTGCGCGAAAACCCAGGGAAGCGATAGCAGCATGGGGGCATGGGAAACTTGGATCATCATCAATTTTCATAGACGGCGTCAACAGCGAGGGGACCGGAGAAACGATGTCATGGGAGCGAGCACCAGCGGGAGGGAGGTTCTTAGCTGAAACTTTCCCCCCCAAACGCATTCTAAGCAAATCAAATCTTCAATGTACATGATGACAGCGCAATAATTAAGACTTCTTTCATTTTCTGCGCACAGGAGAAAGGGATACGTACTAGTTCTTGACCTTCTCCTCCCGGAGAGAAATTGTGCATTTATCCTTGCCCGCAAACGGTGAATGAAGCGTTGATTCCCGGAGTCGAGAAATTGCTCAGATCATGTCAAAGGTTGTTCCACCAAAGGTGATCAGGACGTCGTGGCGAGACGGGTCGCATTCCGAGACGGAAAGGGCTACCTCGGTACGAACTGCTTGATGGTCGTGTGAATGGATATGATTTGTCACAGGAGAAGGTTTGACAATGGCAGCAGAGATCGATCAGCCGGTCACCGTTGATCTGCCTCTACTCTTCCTCTTGCCATTTTCATCCCATTGAAAGAGAAGGAGCTGCGCCAATATGCAGCAGTTTCAATTCGACATTGCAGGAAGAATGGAGGACCCACGGCAAGATGGGAAATAAAATTCTTTCCTTGTCTACGATTTTCCAAGAACAAACATCCCTAACCAGGACATGGAGATGGTCTACAGCAGCGACATACGCGCCAGAAATGCCTCCCTCTCTACCATGCCCGCCCATTGTACTGCGCCCTCCAATACCCACTGTCGACAACTGCCCCGTAACCCTGTTTTCTGTTGAAACATATTTTCCGCACTATTCCGTCGATTTTTCGCTCTCAATAGACGTCCTGATCATTCCCACACATCTGTCTAGGTACAGATGCTTTTAAAAGTCAAACTCCTTCCTCATCGCATCGAGGTCCATGTCCGGTCCGACCATGGTCGAAAGATCCCGCCTGTCCATGTTGGTGAACACTCTCCGCAGGGTATCGTACAGATTCGTGCTCTGGTTCGCCTGTAGCAGGTGCTCCACTGCGCGGGCGTCCGCGCCTTCACCAGTGGGCCCTCCGCCCAGCAATTCCGCCGCCTTTGCCCGGCCTTCCTGCTCCAATACTTTGTGCATGGACAGCGCGCCCAGCAGGTGCGCGGCGGCCTGGTCGAGAACGCCAAGGTTGATGCATGACACGCCGAGGTTGTAACGGGCGCGGACGAAGTTGGGTCGGAGCTCGAGAGCGCGCGAGTACGCCTCGATGGCCTCTTCCGAGCGAGCGGAATTGGCGAGAGTGGCGCCGAGACGGTTCCACAGGAGGTGCTCCTCGCCTTCGCGCTTCATAGCGCCGTGAGCGTGGCTGTTGAGCGCGGCGGTGAAGCAGTCGACAGCTTTGTCGTAGTCCTCGCTGCCGTAGAAGAGGACACCGAGTCCGACTTGGACATCGACGTCGACGGCGCCGCCGGAGGGATTGAGTTGGGCTGCGCGAAGGAAGTAGTTGGTGACCTTTTCGTGAAGTTGATGTCGGTCGGTGAAGCCCATTTCTTCCGGGTCAGGGCCTGCTTCTGTACCACGGGCAGGCACGCCGAGTTGGGGATACTTAACGCCGACCCAGCGTTCGAGGGTGCGATAGGCGAGCGTGTCGTATCCTTCGTTAGTGTATGAAACTGCGAGACCCATGAGAGCTTCGAGACTGTTGGGATCGATATCCAACGCCCGTTCGAGAGCGCGGATTGCTGGCGATTCCTTTTCATTCTGAGCTTGTGCTTGTCCAAGGGCGACCCAGGCCTCAACAAAATCTTTGTCCTTTTGCACAGCAGCCTCAAAAGCCAGCGCAGCGAGACTGAGGTTTCCACCCTCTCGCATAATCTTCTGACCTTCCTCAAACGCATTGGGAACATCCATGAAGATATTGTTCTCCTCGAACATATACGTGCCCAAATTGGGCGCATTGTCCAGTTCAGCTCCTAGACCATCAAAGTTGTGGTTGAGGCCGTCAAAGTCTTTCCACTGGTCATACTCATCGCCTAATGAGTCCGCTAGCTCGTCATTGGCGAACATGTCTCTGCTAGTCAAGTCAGCACCTTATCATATTGCAGCCAGCGGCCTCAAAGGTTCGTTCCAGCCTCTTACGAAGAATGACACTTACCTGTCTGTCTGATTCAACTCCCTCTCAATTGCTTCTTGCGCATCGCGATCTAATTGTTCCAAATGCGCATCCTTTTCCACCGTCGACAATTCCTCAAACTGCTTCTCCCAATCGGTATCGCTCAACTCCTGCACCCGACCCTTGCCCTTGCCTTCGTACTGCTGCTCCGGCTGCTGCTGCTGGGCGAAAGCAGATTGGAACATCATCGGCCGCTGCATGCCGAATCCACCGCCATACATCGATGGTCGTTGATACATGCTCTGCTGAAACGCCGCCGGGCTTTGCGTCCGTTGCTGTGCAGCAGGTGACATCTGCGACTGGCGGAAGCTGGCAAAATCTTGCGGACTGAATCCTGCGCTGCCATTGAATTGCTGAGGGCCGAATTGATCGCCAGCGAATTGTGGTCCCTGTTGCGAGAACTCGCTCGCCCACCCGCCACCTGATCCTCTGCTGCCTGCCCGTTCAATGTGCTCCGCTTCCCGCCTCAGCTGTTCGAGATGGAATGCCTCGTTCGGCAGCATATCTCCCAAACGAGCGGGACCTTGCTGCTGTGCGAATTCCTGAAAGGCGGCATCTTCGGGTAGTTGCTGTCCGCTGCGGAAGCCAGCTGGGTTGAGGTTTTGGCGAGAGGTCAGACGATCACGCTGAAGGGAGGTGTCGGTAGATGTCTGCTTGGAGAATTGTGCCAGAGGATTGGCGGCAGTGCTACACTCTGGACCGCCGAGGAAAGACATTGTTGTGGAAGTGGTACGCTGCGAACGTGAAGGTGGGATCTCTGACAGGCGGGGTGGCAAGCGAACAGTCGGGGACAATTCAAGATGCCCGGTTAGGAGATGTCGCAATCGCCGAAGTCGAGAGTCTTAAGTGCTTCAGGAATACTGTGAATTACTGTCGTGTTCATAAACGGGTGCGCGTCACTTTGAGTGAAAGACGAGAGTGGTGTGCAACAATTAATGGATCAGCGGATGAGGATTATTAATGAGGCTCCCTCCGCTGTCTTCACGATGCCGGCCAAATTGCGCGGCACGATTCATTAGACCACCTCGGCCCCGCAAAACACCAACAATTCCGTTCAGGGTCGCTATAACTGTCACGTGCCTTTCGAGTCAATGTATACAGATCTCTTCACTGTGTCCATGTTGAAATAATGCCCAGTCGATGGAGTAGGGATGTCCTCTTTCTATGGATCCCTCACGATTGCTCTTCGTTTCATAGAGGCGAATAATACAGTTGAAATGACGATCATAGTTTACTAATACAACAAAAAAGTGGCTTTGCACTCTGAAGGTCGTGGGCTGACAACCAAGATACATGTACAAAACATCTCCTCCGCTTTTTGACACACACGATCAGTCGAATTTGTCGACTGTCTGGCGTTCATGCCGGCACTGCTTGTTGTGCCGACGATGAAGTGCATATCCTTGTCCTTTTCATCTCATACAATGCCCTTTCGAACTGTCAAACTCAATCGGATTTGCATTCATTCTGGACCGCGGCCTGTCGCGATTTACTCGTCGGGGTTGTTACGGCGGCGATTCGAGTTCTCGGTGAAGTCGACCCGAAGGTTGCGGCCGTAGACACTTTTCTGTTGAAGAATCTCCTTGGCTGCTGCGGCGCTCTCCTCGTCAAAGAAATCAGCGTGCGCAAAGCCACGAGGCTGTCCGCTGCGTCGATCAATCGCGACACGAATGTCTTTGACGTTGCTGACTTCACGGAAGAGATCTGTAGTAGAGTGTGTCAGTCAGGAATGACTTTGAAGCAGAGATATGCAAAGGTAATCCTCACCATTCAAATCCTTGTCGCTCATCTGGAACGGCATGTTACCAATGAACAAAGTCTTGCTAGGCCCATTCGAAGAAGGCGCGCGGCCGCGGTTGCCTCCGACCTGACCCGGGCGAACCTTGGGTACGTGCAATTGCACATTCATCCGTCTGCCCAAGAATTGTCTCTGATCGGCACCTTCGATGGCCGCGGTTGCCTCCTCGGGAGTTGAGAACTCGACGAATCCAAATCCACGCAATTGACCTGAGGGATCAGCGGCCAGTCTCGCTGAAGTGATGCTTCCGAATCGGGAAAATTCCGCTTCAAGATCCGCATCTTTGGCGTCGAATGACAGGTTGCCGATGTAGATTGTCCTCCCTTCGGTGAACTGCGAATGTCCTCCGGATCTTCTAGGGCTTGAAGTGATGGCATCCGATACGGCAGATAGCGAATCTCCCACTGTAGCGGCGGCGCTGCGAAGCGCACCTTGCACTCCTCCCGTTACCTGTGATGAAGCAACGCTCTCTTCTCTGATGTTTCCTGACATCTCTTCAGAGGACAGAGGACTGGTCGGTGATTCGCCGTCTGCAGCTCCGACTCTCCGCTCCTCCGCAAGCCATCTTGCTTGATAGAATGATCGTTGGAGAGTAGGTTTAGAGATCTGTGAGATGATGGCACGCGAAGGATTACGAATTGTAGCAAGCTGTTTGCTGGGGTGTGCAAAAGCGCGCGAAGTGGCGCAACGAAGAGCAAACCTGTGCTGATGGTTAGCAATCAATGAAGGTTTCCCGTGATTTTCTCGAGCGGAAGGAAAATGATGCGCAAACGTACATGATGGACCGAAACACCCCGTGGAGATGATTTCAGATAATCGATTGCAGTAAGGAGTGCTGTTGCAAATTCGTGAAGAGCGAAATTTTGATGAGTGGAATGGTAAGAGATGAATAGAGTCAATGCATGTAAGTGATCACGCCTGGAATTACCATTTCGAAGATATCCAGAAATTCTCGCGTCGCCCCCGGGGCCCGTACGTGATTATGTAATTGACATCGGCACGGACCACGATGCGGAGACGATCACTCCATTCCCGAGAGAGAGAATCGACCATGAAGACCTAAGTATGCGGTAGTACATTACGAAGACTGCAAGCAAGACAGATTTTGATTCTCATGTATCATCACATTTGTGTTCTCGCCTGATATCCTATGCCATTCTTAGATCGCTCATGCCCAGAATTATGAAGATCCGATTGGCTGTTCTCTACTTCTGAAGTAGTATCACGTCCGGACACTGCTGACAACGCCCAACTATCTTTGACATTGACGAGATTTTCATGGCGAAATGTTCTCTAAAGCGATCGGGATTCCCTCTCGCGACGAGCGTCATGCGCTCTTGCCAATTGAATCAAATTGCGGATGAGTACCACAATTGTCATCTTGCCAATGGCTGGCACAAAGATGGACGCCTTGTCCTTGACATCCGGCGTGAAGTTCTGCACAATAAGGCAGTCAGTATACAGTTGTGACGAAATCCAACTCGTCAATAAACTTTCCACGAACGACAAACTATGCATATGAGAAATTCCGAGCGACCTACCTTTTCAGTGGAAAAGTTGATGCAAACAGCCCCTTCACGAATCAAGTATGTGGGAACTTTAAATTTATCACCAGGCACACCACTGATGACGACCTCGCTCAAGGGAAGACATTGCTCTAATGTCCATCCTTCCAGTTCGCGCGATTCGTGCTTTTGTTTCTTGAGTCCGGAGCCACGGCTGAATTGTTGCACACCCGTGACATCCACGCTGTACACCTCTGCACCGTCGTTGGCGAGCAGAGCTGCCAGTGGTCGGCCGACGACCTCGCTGCGGTTGATGACAGTGATACGTTTGCCGAACAAACGCTTACCGTAATCGAGAAATGTGTTGTAGATTTGGAGATGTTCCAGGATCTTGACGATCGCTAGGGGTGTGCACGGCAAGAGGGATTTCTGCGTGTTGGTCGGGACATCGAGGAAGCGGATGTTCTGGTACATATTGCTGATAAGCTGCGGAGAGAGGCCTTCAACGTCTTTATACATGCTGACGGTCCACTGCAGCGTCTGGTCTCGGCGAGAGTCGAAGACAGGGTAGTAGACGATCATGCCATCGATGGAGTCGTCATGGTTGGCATTCTGTAGTCCGTCTTCGAGGTCTTCTCGATCAAATTCGCGAAGGGTGAATTCGACGCCGCTGCGAGCAAAAGATGATTGTTGGAATCAGCTGCGAGTGCCACGACACAATGCAAAGCTGGAAGAAAAAAAAAAGCAAAGACTGATGGGAGGGCGATGCTCACTGCTCCTTGCATGTTTTGGCTGTCCAATCCGCATACATACGAGCGGCAGGATCTTGATTGGCGAGAAAACCATGGAGGTGTGGTGGTCGCGGCAAGGACGCGATCTCATCTCGAACTTGATTGGTAAGAGCTTTTGCGATTGAGGAAGCCAGGACGACTTTGCAGGAAGAGGTTGACGATGCCATATTTGAAGTTGCTCTCTGTTCACTTGTAGATATTATTTCTCAACTGCTCTTATCGAGGCCTTCAGTGGTCACCTTTATATATTCCTCCTCTGATTGAAGTAATTCGAAATATTCTCCTTGTCTGTATTTGAATGGCACCCACGATCGCCGTGTCCGGACGTTGAATCTTGTGCCACTGTAAACTTCTCTCTCGATCGGGCACTTCTTTATGAGCAGCGATCTTGTAACACTTGAATAATTTGTGTTGTGCACCTGTATAGGTTGAAATTGTGTTATCGAGCAGTGTTTAGATACGAAATCTTTGTTGCTGGACGCCCAAAGTGGAAAGAAATTTCGAATGAGGTCGCCAGCTTTGTCCCACCCTGAAAACTTGAACCACGATGTCTCGGCAAGCGCGATCTTCTCTGAAGACTTCCAAGGACCGCTTCCCATCGCTTGATCAGCCAGGCGTTGCCCCTAAATCTGAATGGTCTTTACGCGATCAGCAGATCATACCACCAGGCGGCTGTCTTTATCCTCCGCATTGCCGGTGTGCTGCGCTCAATGCACAACACGCGATGGCGGTTTTTCTAAGACTGCTGTACCATTTCTCATGTCGCGAGGTAGAACACAATCATGGCTGAATGTTCGGCAGATTGTGCAGGTATGCTCTAGTAGACATGGCTTCTTGCTGCAGTCCTCAACTCCTCGCGGAGGACCAACTTCATCTTGACATTTTAGGATTGTCCCCGTCCGGGTGACGCAATCTAGGTCGTATTGCAGAAACAGCCAGGTTGTTCCGACTCCGTAAGACCAGGAAGATAAAGGAGGGAACAAAGGAGTCGCATTTTGTTTTGCTTCTAGAAGACAGGCTATCTCGCGAGATTTGGGACAAACATTCATTCAAGCATAGATAGGCATTTGTGTATCGAGTCAATAATCAATGTTTTATGTAGGTTCATTGAATAGGTTCTAGAATAGCGGATGTGGAGACAAAGACGAGTAAACGTGATGATAATGGCCTACGAAGCGCTGGCAGCATCCTTCGTGTCGTCACCCTCTGTTGTATCACCCTCCTTCAACTGCTGCTTCTTTTGCTTCTTCGACGCTGATGACGAAGAAGCAGCCCCCGCTTCCTCCACAGCAGTGCCCTGCGGCAACCCTGACTTGATCATTTCTTTCAACTGCTTCATTTCATCTCTCAAAGCCTTTAACTCCACTAACGCGGCATCACCGACGACATTCGGCGAAGTGCCCTCGACCCGCTTGCCCCAGCCAGAACCTTCCACGTCCAGATCGTCCGCCAGCTGCTCCCAGACCTCAATCACGTCGTCATCCGCCTCCTTTCGCTTGCGGTTGAACTTGACCTTGCGCGCGGTGCGGACTTCCAAGTATGCTGTCACGAGTAGAAGTGGACTGTAGATGACTCCCATGACGAGGTCGTTGAGAAGTTCGTATCGCGCACGAGACATCCACCATTCAAACGGGAGGACGAGGCCGAAGATCTCAATGAGATTGAATGGCGGGATGAAGACATTCTCGTCAGGAGCCCGGACGAATTGCATCGTCTTGGCGGCGAAGAGCGCAAGGTATTCGTCAATGGCGTTATCAGTGATGTCCTCGTAAGCAGAGTTGTACAAGGCGACCAACACGTTGAGGAGAATGACGATGATCACAAAGTTGTAGATGTAGTAGAGAATGATTCCAAAGGGCGGGGCGAAGCGGTCCCAGTCGTCACCAAATTCAGGACTGCCCATGATGGCATTGATCATCTGAGAGATGATGAAGGAGGTGGCATCGACGTTTTCGTCGACTTGATCGAGACCGATGAAGGCTTGGAAGAATCCGACCAGGACCACGAACAGCAGCGCGAAGAAGATGAGAGATTCTTTCATCATGACTTTGAGAACGACCAGCATGGCGCCGAAGAAGCGGTAACCATCCAGATAGAGCAACAGTCGGGCCCAGAACATGGGCGCACCAACGGCGAGAAAGTTGTAGCTTAGTTCGTTGTATTTATGGCGGGTTTCAGAGTCGATATCGTGCGCAAGAGCAATCATGCGAGTGACGAATGAGACAGAAAGCATGGCGTAGAGAGTGCTGTTGAAAATGTTCCAAAAGCCAAAGTAAAACCGACCGATCTTGAAGAACTTGATGGCCTCGTCGCAGATGTATCCCAAGGTGAAGATGTAGAGAAGACCTTCAATCACGTCCAAGTCTCCTGTCGGATTGATGGTGTTAATAGCGCCCGTGTACAGAGCAAGGTATGCGATCGATATGAGCACCTGAACGGCGTTTTGATACTGTGGGACCCTCATACGGTCAGGATCAAAATGCGTCCAGTATCGCGTATCGGTCTTCGATTTGTAGTCGACGAACCGACTCGGATCATCTTCGCTCTGGACAAGCCATCCCCGCCAGAGGTGCGCAATACACTTTTGATAACCCGAGCTGCCAATCACGCGGACTGCATGCAGATCGACGGCCTTTTCTATCGCATTGGCCGGCTTCGTCGGCTGACCGTCGACGAGGATGCTATAGCGTTTCAGAAGCAATTCCCGCATGAGATACTCGGTGTCGTCCTCGTCCTCGATGATGTGCTTAGCGAGCATTTCGCACGCAACAGCGCGCAACTCATGGAGGTCAGCGTCCCATAGTTCCTTTTGCGCCTGAATCTTGAACCAGTGCTTGACAATAAGCAGGCAGTAAACGACACATGCGCCGTGGTCATCGGAGGAGCCGGTAACTTTCCCCGCTGATTTTGCTGTTTTGATCACAGCGGGCGTGATGATGTCGCTGTGAGGTTTCACGATGCGCTCCTCAGGGAGCTCACAAGGAATAACCGCTTCGAGCTGATACTTGAGTCGGATGGCGGTCAAAGTTACATCCTTGGCGGGGATCGCAGAGACTATCTCACGTTCACGATGATGCCGTGGTAGCAAGAGCGAGGCCTCATCGTGCTGATGCTCGCCATTGCGCCAAGTGAAGATGTTATTCAACTTGACCATGTCGTCGGAGAAGAGTCGGCAAGGTTCTCAGGTAGTAAGACGAGACCTGGTTCGCGATCAGGTGTTTCGAGAGTAGCAATCTTGTTGCATGAGATAGGACTCTCTGTCAATGCCTATGATATAAATTTTGTCCTCCAAGAATACTGTCGCGAACGTCAACGGACAGTGTTCATATGTATCCTTGAACGAGTGGACGGATATGTTAGACACACAGAAACTTCACGATCGGATGTGCGGGTAATAAAGGTATTAAAAAACCTGTTTGATTCACATGCGTTTCAAAGCCGATGGCTAAAAAGTACTATAGGATATCGGCAGTCTGGGCTGTTTCCCCAGCCATTTGGTGCATGCGAATGGTAACTAACGGGACTGTCACTGCCCAGGTGCACGAAACATCGTCATTTCTGCAGCGGAAAGGCCCCACAGTCGCGTGTCGCGTCTATCTTCGGAGCAGGGTACGGTCCGCGCCGGCGAAGAGGTAAGTATTCCGAGGCCTGTCGCGATCGCGAATTAACTAGGTATTTGACAATTGCATTGCTATTTCGCATTACTTGATATTCATCTCGTTCACATACACCGTTAATCGCAAAGTCACGATGCCGCCAAAGAAGCGCCAGCGAGTATCACAAGCGGCCTCACCAGAAGCGAGTCTTCCTCCTGATACACCCGCTCAAGCCAATGCAGCAGCAGATCCTAAAGAAGAGAACCAAGACGATGAGGGAAGGAAAGGCAATGCCACAGTAGAAGAGCGCGAGCTCGCCGAGCTCTGGACCGATAGCGAAGAGATCGGCCTATTCAAGGGCATAATGCGCTGGAAACCAACCGGTACGCGATCACCCTGAAGACCATTGCGCCGTCCCTACCGCCGCCGAACCAGCGCTCGATGGAAGAAAGATTCCGCCTGCTAACAGCGCAGGACAGGCATCCACAAACACTTCCGCATCCTCGCACTACACAACTGGCTCCTCCAAAACAACCACATCACGCCCGGGCAGCGACACACCTCGCCGGCAGGGATCCGTGCCAAGCTCAAAACCCTCTACGACCTCGAGGCGCTCGATGCGCGCGAAGACGCCCGGCAGCTGAGTAAGATGGTCAACCCGCTGCTGACGGAAGAAGACAAAGCCGAGCTGTCGTCATCCGACGACGACGATTCCCACGCATACAGCGAGGCGGCGAATAAAATCGAGACGAGCGTATTCGCACTACCGAAAGACGAGGATTTCGCCAGGTTGATGTGGCGACAAAGATTCGCGGATCCGACCAAAGACGAGGAGGAGGATGTTGCGACAGGAATCGAGGGCGGAGACGAGGCGCAACATCAGCAGCAGCAGAAGAAAAGGAGGGGCGGAGGAGCACACAACGGCGGGCGCAGGACGAGGAAGAGCACGAGCCCTCTCGGACTGGCGGAATTAAATCTCGCGGACGATCCGCCCATAATCTTCACGCCGAGCTTCAGCGTCGAGCCGAGCGATGCGCCCACGCCGGCGCCGAAGCCATCGGGGAGAGGTGGGCGAGGAGGCTCCGGTCGCGGGAGGGGTCGCGGTGGAAGCAGAGCTGCTGCAGCGGCGGCGAGTGGGCCGAAAAGGAGGTCTACGCGACAGGCGGAGAGCAACGCGGACGAGGCGAGCAGTCGAGGCGATAAAGAGGACGACAACGAAGAAGACGAGGTGGAGGACGGCGGTGAAGAGGACGAGGGAGGGGAAGACGACGACGAGGAAGGCGACGGGGAAGAAGGTGAGGAAGACGGCGACGGAGCGGAAGGAGATGAGGATGACGGCGAGGACAATGAGGACGATGAGGACGACGACGACGAGAATCAGAGTCAGACGAGTACACCTGTACCGAGATCGACGAGGTCCTCGCGGTCGAAGAGAGGTCGTGGGACGGCATCGTCATCGGCAGCGGCATCGAGGAGGACGCGGAAGAGGCAGCGGTGAGAACATGTGAAGATGAGCAATCATCCCATTCAATCATGACGCCCTTTAGGAAATAGATTCAAACGAGAATAATGTTTCATTCACATCACAAACTCTTCCAGCCCGAAAAAAAAACTTCTCGTTGGTCACTGCTCCTTTTTGGAATGTCCTGAATTACATCATTGCTACAATCGAAATATGGTATTCGGGTCTCTTTTCGGGGGTCATGCCATGTTCTCATATCAAAATCAAGCTTCCCCTCTCCATCCGGTTCCACCCTCTACAGCTGCTCGTTGACGAACAGACCAGCCATACCCTGGCCGGTGCCGATGCACATGGTGGTGACCAGGACCTTGGCCTTGCGGCGACGGGCCTCGGACAGACCGGTGACGATCTGGCGGGCACCGGTGGCGCCGAGCGGGTGGCCGAGGGCGATGGCGCCACCGCGGACGTTCATCTTCTCCCAGTCGATCTTGAGGGTGTCGCGGCAGTAGACGGCCATGCTGGCGAAGGCCTCGTTCAGCTCGAAGAGGTCGATGTCGTCGACGGACAGGTTGTGCTGGGCGAGGAGCTTGGGCACGGCGACGGATGGGCCGATACCCATGATGCGCGGGGGCAGACCGGCGACGGTGGCGCCGACGAACTTGGCCATGATGGGCTGGCCGAGCTCGAGGGCCTTGCTGCGCTTCATCAGGAGGACGGCGGCGGCACCGTCGGTGACCTGACTGCTGTTACCACCGGTGGACTTGTCACCGAAGTCGGGGAAGGCAGGGCGGATCTTGGAGAGGGACTCGAAGGTGGTGCCCCATCGGGGACCCTCGTCCTTGGTCAAGGTGTACTGCTTGCCGTCCTCCTGGGTGACGGTGATGGGCACGATCTCGTCGTCGAACCAGCCGGCCTTCTGGGCGACTTCGGCGCGGCGGTAAGACTCGGCGGCGTAGCGGTCCTGGAGATCACGGGTGATGTTGAAGTCCTTGCCGACGTTCTCCGAGGTCTGACCCATGGGCATCAAGCAGTCGACAGCGTCCTGGTTGGCAGCCATGATCTCATCGGCGAAAGCGCGGAACGGAGGAGCCTGGTCGGTCATGCTCTCAGCGCCGACGGCGAGACCGATCTCGATGGAGCCAAGGGTGATGGCGTTGGCGATGTCCTGGACGGCCTTGAGACCGGAGGAGCAGAATCGGTTGACAGTGGAGGCGGAGGTGGTGACTGGGTAACCGGCGGCCAGAGCAGCAGCACGGGCGTAGTACGCGGCCTTGGGGTCGTTGACCTAGAAATGACAGTCCCCGGTCAGCATCGCTCCACATGTGCTGTATATCAAACTCTATCGAGGCCAAATCTGTCCTCCGAGCCATGTCCATTGCACTCACGTTTCCTACGCAAATGTCCTCAACAAGAGCTGGGGACAGGTTGCTGCGCTGGTTGACCTGCTCAAGAAGCTTGAACAGGATGCCATCGAGCTGTGTGTCCTTGAAGCCACCCTTGCGAGCCCGGGTCAATGGGGTACGGATGGCGAGGGTGATGACAACATCGTCGGGGTTCTTCTGTTGGCTGCAGTCGAGGGATATCTGTCAGTACCTATACTTGAAGGTGGAGTTGACATTGAGGGACCCAATTGCGATCGCGCGGAACAGCGGTGGGCGACAGCGGGGTATGGACTAGAAATGGAGCGACTTACATCTTGTCCAAAGGCTTGACGCCCGGGATGAACTGCGAAACAACAGATTGAAGTCTTGAGGTTGCCATGATGAAATGTGTGTGATGTTGTTGATGTGTAGAGACGGGAGAGAAGAAAACCGGTGACGGCGAGGTGTAGATAAAATAGAATCTGGACTAGAGACTGGTGAGACTCTGTCGCATATGCACAGTACGACGTCCACGTGTGAGCGAGACGGAAAAGCAGCAACAGCCTCGGTTCAAGGGCGGCGGCGGCGGTTAAAGTCCACGGTGGTGGCGGTCAAATCCAGCCCCCAGTCTCCAGTCCCCGGACTCGACTTTTTTTTGTATGGGCATCTGCGCTCGGAGGAAGAATATTTGCCGACCAGCATACATATTGCTGCAATACTGTACACATTGCGAATGGCACGAGCGAGTGTTTCATGTGCAAATGTACGCAGCATTCCGAGCACCGCCTGTCTTCCTGGCTCCATGATTAGAAATCATACCACGCGCGTGACTGTCGAAACCGAAAAAAGAACCACATTCCAGAACAATGTCCAGTCATGACGAAGATGATGTCAAATTATTGTTGTTCGGTAGCTGCCAATCACGGTTTCACGTCCATACGGTCGTCGAAGTGCGACTTGCCGCGCCTACAGAGAGAGTCATTGATATACAGTACAACTCATCGACACGAGTGGACAAGTCGGCTGGTACAGTATATGCTCCTCCGCAAGAGCCAAATTGTACTGTAAAACACAAGTGAGGGACTGGCTGCAATACGGCGAGTCGTCTGGGGCGACCAAAGCGTCTATGGAGTCTCGCCCCGAGATCTGGGCCGACTCTACACACGTTAGGTACTTTTACCTATCGTGTGCAGGATGTTATACCAAGATCTTACTGTACCTTGCTACAGTACCTAACTACGACATACATCGTGAGGGTCATGATTTCGCCGGATCATGTGGTTGACTGAACACTCACCACCAGACTGATTTTCGAACACGTGAATGGCAGCTCGCACGCTGTAGCAAGGTGAATTGACATCGACCATGACTGCGATCTGCCTACAACGTACGGTGCAGGTGTGCTCCAGCAGTCATGCCATGTGTATTGACAGATGTTCAACATTGCGCCAATACCGACCACCGATAGCACCTGGGCATGTTTGCTATCAAGCAAGAGTAGTTCTTCCCTGCAGGCGCTCGTCATAGCCACATGCTGCTTATACCGCGTTCCTTAGCCAGGTTCGTTCGGCGTCTGCCATCAGTCATGCTCCCTCCTATGTGGCAAGTTAGTGGCAAGGCCGAGTATACTCTTCCGCGATGGTACCATCAGGGACGAAAGTGCTCCGCCGTATCCCTTCCAGTCGTGGCAGACACAGGGAAAACCGCGGAAGCAGATCAAGTATGCTCGTTCGCAACAGCCCAATTGCAGTTCGGACTCTATCGCCAATGAGGCGCTGCGGGAAAAACCCCGATGGTGACGGTGAGCAATCATGTCCACGGGTATGTTGAACGGTTCACGCGTGAGCTCACGTGCTCGAGATCACGGCGCGAATGTGTAGGTTTTCGAGCGGTAGATTCCGCCCGCAATGGTTCCAAACCCTAACGGCCCTACCACAGTACCTACTCCTGGACAACGAAATGAGCCATCGTGAGGTGAGAAGTCTAGTACAATACTATCTCAGGGCCTCTCCTCGCCCGGATGTTGCTTCAGCCGCTGAGACTGGCGAAATTGGCAAAGGGGATCACAGGCGGGACACCCCGAAAAGAGAATTCCATTTCCTCGCTCCTTCGCACTGGTGCTTCCACCCCACCACTCCTTATCGGTAGATGATGATGGACGGTGCTTGGAGATCCCGCTTTGACAGACAAACCATCTAGCTTTCATCTTCATACCGTAGTCCAGGGTGGTTCAGGACGGCGATTGCTGGCCCGGTCGGAGCGGAGAGCCACGCGAGCGAGTACATATGTCGACAGGGTCATAGACTGGAAGAATCCGACTCTTCCTTGCCATCATCATTAGCACAGTTTCATGGTTCAGTAGCGAGGTGATGGTCATTTGACACCACTACTACCTATGGACATGTGGAATAGGACGAGAGGGACAGCCGAGAAGTGTGTATACGCGGCTCTTTCCCTCCGCCTCGCTCCATTGATGCGGTGGTGGTTATTATTATTTTATTCGTTGGCCATTGCTGTATATAGGGAGAAGGGTTTCCCCGTGTCCCCCCATACGTTTTGTCCCCTCGTCGCTCGATTGGAAGTGTTCCGCCCGCGTTTCCTTCCTTTCTCCCGTCTCATCACATAATCATCGCCGCAGCCCTGCATCCCGTCTCTTGGTTCTGCTGCGCAGTCCCTCCCAGCGCTCGCCCAGTTGGGAAATAATCGCAATAAGTGGTTCGATTTTGGAATTACTTCGGTACAGCACAGCACACAGCGCAGCACAGCACGACCTCCTTCTCACGAACGCATACGCATCACCTGCTGCGCACGCAAACGGCACTCCGGATCTTCCGATTTGAGTACAGCTGCTTCTCACCGATCTTCCTGGATAAAGGCGACGGCAGCACGAATATACCGCCCATCGCACGACTCTGCCGTCCCGTGTCGAAACTGTGATGGCGCAGATGACGGTTGACAAATAGCCCGATCTAATCCACACGTACATACATTGTCGCCTCGTCGCGTCATATTCAACATCCGCCATCACGAATTTGCTTTGAACAGAGAGATCACACCTGGTGGTCCGCACACGCCTCCCAATGGATCCGTCATGGCATAATACCATGTCGCAAGACTTGTCAATGTTTGATTCTCATATGACTCCCAGTCAAATGCAAAGCACCGGCGAGGATTGGGAGGACTGGTTGCGCTGGGATCCTGCTGCTGAATCAACGTCTCCAGACGACACCGCCTCGCGCTCGACGTCCTCCAAAGATGCCTCGCCCATGCAGACCCATGCATTCCCGGCTGGCAACGATCTCTTCGATAAGAACCTCGGGTCCTCTCTGGCACAGGCACCTCTCATCGTCGGCGATGATGGCGCGAACTTCCAGCCGAATCACGATTACAGACAAGAACCCTTCCTCTTTGGACATCAGGACGAGTCCACAGGCATATTCGACTTTGCCAATACCGAACCGTTCACAGCTGTACAGCAGGCACCGTCTTATCCCCGACTCGACACAAATACTGCAGGCTGGAATCTTCCGTCCACCACGGATGCGACATCGAGGTCTGCATCATCCGTAATGTCCGTGGACCCGAAACAAGGTCTATTGGCTACGCCATCTACAGCCACAACCACACACAGCTACTCCAATTCTCCCGAATCCACATCAAACAAGCGATCCAGCGTATCATCGACGTCACCCGAACCTCCCAAAAAGCGCGGTGGACGTAAGCGAAAGGCAGAATCGCCGACAGAGGGAGGTGGAGAGGGAATGCTCCTCGAGGGTATCATGCAAGATGGCGACGAACCTCCTGTGAAGAAAACCTCACACAATGTTATTGAGAAACGCTACCGCAACAACCTCAACGACAAAATCATCGAACTTCGAAACAGTGTGCCTAGCTTGCGCGCCAAAGGTCGTGCGAAAGACGCCGAAGACCTTGACGGATTGACTGCAGCCCATAAGCTCAACAAGGCAACAGTAATGGCCAAGGCGACCGAGTACATCCATCATTTGGAGAAGCGCAATGAAAAAATGGCCGATGAGATGGCAACACTTAAGGCTCGCCTGGCGGCAGTAGAGATGGCGTTGGGTCGAGATGGTAGCCACAGTGCGGGTTCATCGCCAGGCTCTACCTCCTCCAGGAAAGCATCATCTGCATCGCAATCCGGACCTTCTTCCTTCTTGAGTGTCCCTTCTGAGCAGATACGCTACACCCAACCGGTCACGTCCCAACAATACAGGTCACAACAAGCGGCACCTACGTATGCTCGTCCCCCGAACGCCCCCGTGGATGCGCAGAACAAACCCAAAGCCCTCAAGTCCAAAGGCGGCGTTGCCAACAAGGTCATGCTTGGCGCAATGGCCGGCATCATGGTCATGGAGGGCGTCAACGAACAGCAGTCTTCTGGCGGCGGTTCCTCTGATCGATCCCTGGCTGGAGTGCCCTTATCACTCTTCCGACGGTCGTGGAGCGGTGAAGGAATGCCCCTTGCTCGACAAGCCGCGCTACCACTCATCAAAGTTGCTCTCGTCATTGGCGTCCTGCTTTACGTCTTTGCGCCTTTCCTCCTCTCGTTCACCGCGTCGAAGAAGCAAAAGACCAGATCTGCTGTCAGACTTCCTCAGGCGCCATCATTGGCATCACCAGTTGAGGTACGACGGAAAGCCTGGCTTACTGCAATTCAATCAGTTTGGGTGCCAAAACATTTCTTGCTCGAAGTCGTGGCGGTGTGCGCAAAGATGATTCAACTGAGCGTGAGGAGGCTTATCGGTTCCGAAGCCTTCACCAATATCACCGGCACCAGCAAAGAAGAAGAGGCCGCTCGTCTCAAGGCATGGGATATCGCTATCGATGCGCAGCTGGCCGGTGGCGATGCTCAAGTCAGCTACTACCGTCTCCTGTTAACGCTCATGGAGAGTGGAACTTTACCCGATTCACCTGTGCGACTCATGCAAAAGGCTGTACATTTCCGTGTCTTCTTCTGGGACCTTGCTAATATCGGTTATGGCAACTTCTTTGGCTTCAAGCGTTTCACGGAGAAAGTCGGGGCATACTATTGGGACTCGGCACGGAAGTTGCAGAAGGATCTCATTCAAGCACAGCAACAAGGTCGGCCCAACGAGGGCGATGATGATGAGGTGGAAGTGCTCCCCGATCATCTCGCCATGTTGCTTGAGTTGGAATGTGACGACGTACTGAGCGACGAGATGATTCAACGTGCGTGGAACCTCGCGTGGAACAAACCAAGCGCGCACGGCACCATTGCAAACCCGGCGCGCGACAGTGTCGTTGAGGACCATGCCATCCGATCGCCTCTAGATGCAGTCGCTGCATGGTATGCCAACGCCACCCTCGACACCACGCTCGCCGATGCTCTTCTCGCATCTGCCGAGCCGGAAGAGAGGCTGCGAGCCGCCTCGACGGGCACTTCCTGCCTCGATACAGAATACTACATTGGCCTTGCCTTGCGGGTCGCACCGCCTGCGTCGCACACCCACGTGCGCGCACTGGCCGCCAAGGCCGTGCTATCCAGCTCCAACCGCGATGCGAACATCGTCGCCGCTCTGGAGGCTCTGCCCGTCTTATCGTCCGAAGTCCCATCAACGACCCAAAACAACGCCAACTCAACTACCAGCATCGGCATGAATCTCGTCCCTCACACACCTGCGTCTCCTGATATCTGCACCGCACTCACGTTGGCGAAGCTCGTTTCCCTTCTTTCCACCTCGCCATCATCGGACGCAGCTCGCTCAAGCCGCGCCCGTGCCCACGACGCTCTCGCAAACCTTGATCTTCCATCTACGCATCATTCCCTCCTTACAGCCGTCGCCACCTACCGTCTCTTACGATTGCTTGGCAACGGCAAGAACACCAGGCCCAACAAAAGCCACGGTCGCAACCTGTCGTCCGCTACCATCGTCACGTCAAAAAGTCCAGCTCAGAACGCCCTTCTTCCCCGCTCCACCATCAATGGCATCGAGAACCTCGCGGCCGGTCTCCGCGTCTGGATCGGCACCGGCGCCCCTTCCACTGCATCCGACGCCCTCAGCGACGACGATGAACCGGGTTACTCGTCGACAATTCATGACTCGGGACCTTCGATCGGAGTGATCGGCGCCCTGGAACGGGAAATCGTCGTGCGATTGTGCGTAGACATTGGCCGGAAATTCGGCGGTTGGGATGAAGCGGGACGGGACAGTGGGTACGGGTCGGAGGTCTCGGGGTCAGAAGGCTCGAGCCCGATATCGAGCTCGACGGCGAAGATTGGGAGTCTGATGACTGGATCTATCTAAATCTGGAGGGCGCTCATGTGCAGGTGGTGATTGAATGTTCGCCTCTTGTAAGAGTGCTCCTCAGTGGAGTTGTCGTGTTTCTGTGAATTTTGTTCGCGACTGGAAGAGGTATCTTTCGGCCTCTTCAGCGTAATTTAGGAGTTTTATTGACCCTGCTTCTCTCACTACACATTGTGCTTTTTGGTGGCCTTTGAACAGTCATATGCCATGATAGCCTTTTATCCCAGCATTCCTGTTTTATGTCTATTTAATCTACCTGAGGAAGTTGACCCAACACTACGCCTGCCTCACAGTTCGCTCCAGCAGCCGTGGCTGTCCAACGATACTGGCAACGTGAGACAGAAAATATTCACAGGCATGTCAGAGGAATTTGGATGGTCCGGGGCCAATTCCGGGCATGTGGGACAAGACGTCACGCCCTGCTTCAGAGCCGAGCTTGTGACGACGAAAGCCGAACGGGTGCGGGCTTTGACCTCTCTTCGTGTCTTCGAGCCATCGTTGCCTAGACGTGTGATATACCGTACATAGATCCTGACTCGCGTACACGACATGTAATAAGAAAGAAAATATTCACGAGCTTCGCGTTTGAAGAGTGCGACAAGCGAAATCTCTTTGACTGCAAAGCAAGAAACTAATACGCACTGCACCGTCGTGCGCATTTTCCCGGGTCCTCGGCCCACAATGGCGCCAACTCCGACATCATCGACGAAAAGCACGTCTGCCATACGGACTCCACAGTTGGCTCCCTTGACAACTCAAACCGATCCTGACCGATATGACAACGACGATGACGACGATGCCGCCTCTGTCACTACCCAAGACACGACCATGAGCGGCCGCGGCAAATGGCGCCAACGAGCCAATCGCCTACGCGACTCCATGGTCGGCTCCTACTCCCGAGACCCTTCCGTCATGAGCGGTGCATCGAGCGACCGTCGCACAAGCATACAAGATCGCCTCCTTACGCAGGTGATGAGCCAGATTCTCCCAGCCATGCCCATCGACGAGGGCGACGAGGGCGACGACGACGAATCTCCGGCGAATCCCTCGCTCGGCGGCAACAAGAAAAAAGTCCAGCCATCTACTGACGGCAGCGGTGGGCGTCCCGAGTTTAATCTCGCCACCATGGCGGTCAACTTCCGGCTGTTCAACGCACGCATCGGCGTCGTCTTCGTATTTCAAGACATGATGATCCGGCTCTTCACCTGGCACCATCCAACACACACTCTCTCCTTCCTCGCCGCTCACACTCTACTCTGCTTGCAACCGCATCTGATCCCCGTCATCCCTCCATTGGCCTGCTTCCTCTTCGCCATCATGCTCCCGAACTTCGTCTCCCGACATCCCACGCCGACCAACGACCCACGCATGGGACCCAGCTTCGCCGGGCCCGCGACCGCTCCCGCGACCCGCATCAAACCTGCGCCCGAAGTCAGCCGGGATTTCTGGCACAACATGCGCGACCTGCAGAACTCCATGCGCGATTTCTCCGCGGGCCACGACGCCGCCGCCACCGCCATCACGCCGCTCGTGAACTTCGGCGACGAGCGCCTGAGCTCCTCGCTCTTCATCGCGGGGCTCACCCTCGGGGCCGCCGCGCTCTTGGGGACCTGGGTCGTGCCATACCACCTCGTCGCCCTCGTCGGCGGCTGGGCCGCCGTCCTCTCCGCCCATCCGGAAGTCCAAAAGGCGCTGCAAACCAGCAACGCATTCGACGGCCTGCAAGGCCACCTCGACACCGGGCTCGCGCGCCTGCGGGCGTGGATCGACGCCGACATCAGCCTGGACGCGGCGCCCGAGGCGCGGCAGGTGGAGATTTTCGAACTGCAGAAGTTCCAGCCGGGCAGCGCGACGTGGGAGGCCTGGCTGTTCTGCGCGACGCCCTGGGACCCGCACAGCCCCGAGCGGCGCGTGGCCCCCGCGCCGGGCAGCGGCGGGGGCGGGGGCGTGGTCGCGGACACCTCCAGCCGCCGGCCGAAGGGCACCGCCTTCTTCGAGGAGGTCCTCCCCCCCGCGGGCTGGACCTGGGCGGAGAAGAAGTGGGCGCTGGACCTGTTCAGCCGCGAGTGGGTGGAGCAGAGGCTGATCGCGGACGTCGCGGTCGAGGAGGCGGGCGAGCGATGGGTGTACGATCTAGCGGCGGAGGACCCGAGCGAGGCGGCCAAGACGGCCTCGCTGTTGGACAGCTTGAGTCTGTCGCCGGCGGCGAACACGCTGACGGGGGAGCTGGGCGAATTCGATCGCGAAGGGAAAGGCGCTGGGGTTTCAGGGGAGAACAGGATGGCGCAGAGGAGGGACTTTGGAAGCGTGGTTGGACCGGAGAGGTTTGGGATGTGGAGGCGGAGGAGATGGACGAGGTTGGTGGAGAGGAGGCCGGCGGAGAGCAGACTGTTGGAGGTCGAGGTCGGGCGACCAGTATCCGTTCCTTGACCCTTTCTTTCAATCAGAACGATGGACGAGATGAAGACTTTGTCTTTCGTGTACTATTCTCAAAGCATTGCGAGGTCGTCAGACGTTTTTTCCATCTCTGGTGATCTTTCGTGATGGTCAATTCCTCAATGTGCTTTTTGCTATTCTCGGACGAGGACATGTCATATCGAGCTCCGTGGCTTGATCGCAGGCGGGAAAAGTGATGACGACCATGACTGATACAAGAGAATCAATGCCATCATGTTATATAAGTACCAATGCTAATGCTAATGCTAATGTAAATTGTCGAAGCCAATGGGCCAAGTATGAATTGACCATCTCCCAACAATGGGTTTGCTCCGACGCGCGACCAGAGTCGAAGAAAGTGATCGATCTCTGATTACGAGGCCTCATCCCGAATCGATGTGAAAGGACGCCGGTTGCCGCCTGACCAAAACGCCCTCGCTTATGATGATAATGATGATCGAAAGTGAATATCCAAAAACAGAATCCAACGCATAGAGGTATCTCGCTTGAGCGCATACAGATAAGAGAGAAGAGTGTGAGAACATCGCACGTCTCGCACACGACGGACCGCCATCGGATGTCAAGGTCGCAGCGGGAAACATGCCCGGATTCGTGACATCTGTGTCCAGGCCTTTCAGCACCAGATCAAGAAGCGTGTCCCGACCATGAAGACGACCACAATCCTTCACAGGAGTGGCAGAAACTGTGATCCGGCTTTCCACGTCGTGGTAGGGACCGTGAGCGTCGTTGTCCCGGCAGCCAGGGACGTCACCGAGGTTGCGCGAGAGGGGAACCTCGAGAGCACCGACTGCTCTTCGTCGCCGGGTGTGATCTGGCCATTCTCCCAGATTGTCCGGCGACCATCAGCGCCGCGTCCGAGGCCGAGATCTCGATGACCGTCATCACCATGGCGACCATGCTCCATGAGGTCCACTTTCAGACGATGTCTCGAGCTTGCTCCCGCGGTTGTCGACCTCCCCTGGGCCAAACCGTCCAGACGTAAGAGCGCGGACCTCCCGCTTTGCAGATTCCCGCTCGAGCTGTATGCGTGAAGGCGCCAGTCGAGGGTGATGAGGATATCCAACGTGGCGGCGTGCAGACTCTGGCCTGGCCAGGTGGACCCGCCGACGTGTTGGACCCACCATGATTTGGGAGGAGGCTGATCTGTCGTGTAGGACACCGCCAGAGAGAGAGCTGAGGTGATGAGGAGGGAAGGCGATTTCGTAAATTCATGCTGATGTGATGATAACGATGATGGTGGGAGAATTTGCTCAGCGGCTAGAGCTTCCTGGCGGTGCCGGTATGAGGTGAGGATGTTGAGGGCGATGACGAGAATCTCCAAAGATAGATTTGCTCGGATGAGCAGGAGTCGGATAAGATCAATATCTTCTGGTGAAGATAAGTTTGTGAAATTCACCGCTTCACTAAGCGTTGTAGCCGCTGTGTGATCTATTCAGATTGCAAGATTAGCGTGATAGTCCCAACCAGACCGAGAATTGCAATTGCTTGTTTCCAACAGAGGAAATGGACGGATTTGAATTGAGAAAGCAAACATACGGTCATCATGTGAAATACTGCAAGGGTTCTCGTCGAGGTTTTGTAGTAGTTGCTGCGTCACGATGCCCGCCGGTGTGGCAGTGATCCGAGCAAGGCCTTTCCCGTTCTTGGACACACCAGGTGGTGGTGTCGGAAATTGGGATAGGGCAGGTTGAGCGTCGAGGTATGCCTCTAGATCCTCGATGCCGTCAAGGGAGTCGACAAAACTGAGAGCTGGCGAGGGTGGAAACATGTCGTCTGTTGCATTCTTCGCTGAAAGAGGTCCGTGATCGTCTGAAAAGTTTCCGGATCAGGCTGTGCAGTATGAGACACGTGCAGCGCAGCGTAATGCAGTGCGGGCTGGGCGAAGGAAGAATGGAAGTCTCGGAGTGGGAGCAGATGCTCGATGTTGCGATGAAGCAATGCTTGTGGAGATCAGACGCGTAGTCTAGACAGCTGGGTTTGGCTTGTCCGATATATCGGTGATCCTTGAGAGCGAAAATAATGAGATAGATCGGAGGAGACACAGTTCAACAGCGAGAAGATCCGAAGGTTCTCGGGTGCGATGATTTGTGATGATATGGGATGGTCGTTTTATGCTCTGGAGGACGGATACCTGGTGATCGCCTTTGATTTTTTTCAATTGTCGTGCTTCATTAGTAGTCGAGAAGAAGATGATTTCGGAGAGCCGCCACGAATAATACAATTGGCAGTGTATTAATCAAGTCGTAGTGGATAACGATAATTATCGAAGAATGTGTTGTCGGCGTGGACCCTCCTCCGTCTCCACCCATCGATCGTCCGTGTACAATAGACTCTTCCACTCTCGCTGGCCGCGATGAATATAGTACAGACTACTGCAAACGTGCTGGCAAGGCGTTGTTGGCGGCATTTCCCATTTACGCACCTAACCATCGACTCGAGTCGTCCACGGGAACGGGTGTGGGTCGGTGGGTGTGGGTGAACTGGACGTACTTGCTGTAGGTGGGCGGCGCGTGCATGCGCAGATATGGAACAACATGGAACGAAGACAGGGAAAAGAAGAGACGGAATGGGGTCAGAGGTGCCGCCGCCACCGCCCATCGATACCCCGACGGCGTTTCATCCTTTTTCCTGGACTCATATGACCTCCTGCCCGTAGACACCCACACACCTATCCGGAATGTATGTGAAGATACAGAGATTTGCTGGCGTCGTATGCCCTGACGCGGCTCTGTCTCCCCTTTCTCCATAGGGAATTTATTATAGCGAGATGATGAATATCAATGTCGTCCATACCGAATGAAAAATGGTACGCCAAAATTGCCCAGAAGAAAGTTTGACGGACTGCTTTGGAGGCACCAACGTGCCGACTACGCCGAATTTGTCCACTGCGCAGGAAATCTACCTGGAATCAGAATATTGTACTATGTCCTATGCAGTCAGTACATACTGCATTTTGTTAGAGAAAGGCGACGGGAAGATGAGCCTTCTCCCTGTTTGTTTTATTGCCGTTCAAGTCCAAGCGGACAGATTAGGAACCAAGCTCTAAATAGATGCTCTCTTTTCCGGATAGTGTCGAAGAATTGACCACAATCGCGTGCTCACCGACCAGAATCGCTCCAGGTGGGGAATTATTATGCTACATCAAACACACCTGGCAGTCCGAAATTATCATTGGAATACGAGTGATCCATCCAACGGGATAGCCATCCAGGTGCTATCGGAAGCGTGTACTGTACGAACCTGACGAGTACGAACCTGACGACGAACCGCACCGTTTGAAGAGACGGATACTCGGAGTGTCGCGTGCTCAATCAATCACCTCAGACGATCGCGGAGAACATACTGTAGTATACTGGAAAGATGAGACGGTGGTGTATCATGTACCCCGTGCACATCATAATTTATGGGAAGATGGTTCTCAATGCATCATTGCCCAACGCCGACACGACCACAAGTACTCTCTACAGCACTAATTATGCCGCTGCGAGGCACACGTGGAGGCGCACCCTTCTGTTGTTTTTTTCATCGCGTCTGTCGAGCATTTCAATTTACCGTCTAGTCAGAAATACAGTGTCCAGCACGCAGGGATGCGGCGGCGGCCATCTGAGATCGGTCTATATCTTCCATGCGCTACTCTACACCGACTTCCCGATGCTCAACGGTCCTTCCTTCGTGTAAAGACCCTGCCCGCTCAAAAGGATCTGTCTATTTTTATTAATGTCACCGTCAGGACAAGATGAGGCAGTGTTGAGGATTGTCTAGTCGCGGTCGGGGTTGGGTGCGCCATGAGGCGGAGGGAGAGCAATAAGATACTCCAGTACCAGCTCAAATTTCGATCGGCCCCCAAAAGGAGCCAATTGCTTCGGCGGGATTGTTGTTAATAAAGCACAGAGGCCTTGGCCGCACTGACGAAACAGATGAAAGGGGCAGCCAGCCAGCCAGCCAACCAACCCATGAAACGCGCACACGTATGCCCACGCCTGTACCAGACAGGCATACACACACGACCACCGTTGACATAGTCACAGTACCGCAGTGTCATACAGGACAATATCAGTGCAGAGTACGGGATTGTCGTCGTAATTCTGTTCAACATGAAGGAACAGAAAGCGAGCAGAGACAAGGCACTTCTCTGTGTCATTTACCGATCATCACCGTCTCGACCTGTTTTCATCCTTTCTACCGAAGGTAAAAGCTCCATGTACAGAATCAATCCCCTTATGAGAGAGGAAGACTGCAGGACATCGAGACCACCAAAATGCATGTTCTCGGCAGCTTTTCACAAGGATGTAGGCTTGTTCAGGTACCTATACCCTTACAGGTAGGGTTTGGGTTAGAGACTTGTTGGAGGTGATTCCAGCTACCTTGACTCAAGACTTTCCCAGAGACAACCACTGCTCTACAACATGATCGAAGCCCATTTGAAGAAGCTTTCTGATCAGGCGAACCCTATAGTCGAATTGATCGTATCCATCACCGGGTGCTTCCAAATCGTGTCCACCACTGACACGAAACTCGGTCAAGATCCATGCTCGGGGCAAGAACCCAACACACTCCCAATCGATGACACCGATCGAACCATCAGCGGGATCTTGCAGGATGTTTCCCGGTCCCAGATCACAGTAGTAGAAAACAAAACCTGGGCAGTCCATTCCGAGCGCCTTGCACGTTTCAAGCTGAAGTTGAGTGTCGAAGTTGGCTGCGCTGCCGGACTCCTGCTTTGCCACCAAGTAATATTTCGGGATTTGACCTCCGTCAACTCCGCCCATGTCAGATGCTTCGTGAGTCGTCAGGAGTGTGCAAGCGCTTTGCGACACGACCGACGCAATCACCCCTCTCATCGACGCTCAATGAAGGCCATATCTTGTGTGATATTTCTCCCACTACTCTACTCATGATCAAGAAGTAACGGCTTCCCTTCTCGTCGTGGTAGATCACATTTGGAAGTCGGAAACCCAGGCCAAGCATAGCGTGGACGGCTGCGAGCGTGACATATTCCCTTGTAATCAATGGGCCGGCGATGATGGTGATCTTGACGAAAGCGTTGCCGACTTGCCAAACGGCGTGGGCATCCCAGGCATCGTAGACCAGCTTGAAAGGCGTCTTCGGAGCCGGGTGCTGTATTGCTGCATCTATGTCTTCCTTGTCCGCTTCGAATGCGGTGAAATAAGTGCCATCGTCATCAATCCAAGATGAATCGAGGAGCGGAGCTGGCCCACGGACGAGCTTTATCTTGCCGCCAATGATCCAAGTGTTGTCCTCAATTTCACGCCACGAATCTCGTACAGCTGTAGACACGGTGAGTCGGCTTCAAAGGCATTCGGAGGGAGAGGCCAGCGATTTCTGATAATTGATATTTTCAATTCACCTACGTACACTCAAACTTCTAATCAACAAGGGTAGCAATACTGGTGACTCGAGACTTGTCACCTGGTATGCTTAACAAAGCAAGTACCTGTCTTGATTATATGGGGAGAGGTAGGTATTCGCATGTCCCAAGCCGGAAGTTTGTAAACAAGCCTGCTCCCTAGGTAACCATTTGTCCTCCGCATCCCTCAGTGATGTAACACCGACTTGCTTGCACGAATTGTGCCCAATTGCGAGACTGCCAAACCTCCGACCCTCGACAAAACCTGTTGCCACGACTTGCATATCCCGCTCAAGGTACTAGCAATGCAACGGCGCCTTCCAGCTGTCTCCCAGCACTTCCATCGAGTCTGTCTCCTACAGGAAATAGTCGCGTAGTCTGAACACCATCACGTTGCTTATCATAACCCCAGGCGATCAGAGTTCAATCAACGATCGAATCGGGCGAGAGACAGCTGCGAAGACGTCGCACAGCACACCGAAGTTTCTGACAGTGTCAGGTGATCACCAGATCTTACCGGGCGTCTGCTGCGATGAAGCAGCGCTGTGAGTGAAGATGACCGGATTTTTGGAAGGGAGAAAGTGCGGGTGATATGCTTCCTTTCCGCTCAAATCGCCACTGTTGGCCGGAATCCTTCTGTGCGTGACGATATGTACAGCGGCCTTCAAAGGTGTCCAGGTGTGGTTGATGGCGGCATCTGGTCGAGGTGTCGATGTGAAATATACGAGACAGAAAGGTCCGTCACCTGTCGGTAAAGCGGTACATGTAAGTGTACGTAAAGCTGAGGAGTGCTTGCCGTGGTCGTAATCACTATAGGCGGGCTGCAGGCGAACGATGATGCCAACAGTTCATGACTGCCAACACAGAGTACATATACTGAAGGAAGGATGAACACACGTCGAGGCAGCTCTTTCCTGGCAGAAGGACATCCATCGTACAAGTATGTACGGAGCTTGAGCTCCACCGTAGCACCTTGACAACCAGAGAGAAGCTTCCTGACGATTGAGACCCTCTTACCGACGCACACGTACATGCATTCAAGTATCCATTCACCATTCTCCACTTTCTGTCATCACATCAGTCTCGCACTGATCGCCAGTGAGCATCATCCATACCATTTGTGACGTGGACGACTGCCCCCTCCACCACTGCAAGCCTTACAGATTCGGTCGAACGGAGAAAGGCCTCTCCAACCATCAATACCAATTGATTTCGATCTACAATCTAAGCCTCATCAAGTCAATACCAGAACCATGTCTTCCACCACCACCTCCGCCACTATCCCGCCACCAGGCACCCAGACCTTCCCGTCCACCACCACCCTCGCCACGCGCGCTCTCCTCGACGACGACGACCAAGACAAGACGGCGAAGCAGACCTCCCACGACGCAACCCAAGGCTCCTACGCCCACGCCGCCGCCACTGCAGGCCAGTCCTTACCGGGCAATCCCACCACCGGCGCCGTACCCATCACCAGCACCACTCCCGACGACGCCCATCATCAAAATCAACAGAAACCCCAGCAGGAAAAACCGTCATCGTTCACGCCCGGCCTCGCCCGCCAACAGAGCTGGAGCATGCAGGAACTCAAACGCGAGACGCTGATCCGAGATGTCCTAGCGGCGGCGCCGACCATACATCATCAGGGACAGAACTATAGCTCGACGGCAGGGCCGTAGGCGGCGATGATGGGGAGATTGCCAATGGTTTAGTGCTTTTGGTATGGCATCAGATAGAGGGGAGAGAGCAGGACCTAAGTGTATGAGTTCACGTGTGGGCGAAGTCCTAAGGTTGGCCTTTGTGTCTGGACTGTAAATATCACATTCTTCAAACCTAATGAGAAAAGCGAAATTTCGAATGAAATGATAGCGATTCAATTTGAGCGCGATGGGAGGGGGCCCGATCGCAAGTAACGAGCGATGATACAACCTAATTGTTCCTAAGAACTTGAATACTCCCTTGGGTGGCCCTCAAGTACAAGACACACTCCATCATTCGGCGATTATTTGATTCCATGCTTTCCTGTCCACGTTCTGCCGGATTGGTACAAGCGAGCACGCGAGCATCGGCGCCAACTCCAGGTACGTCAAGCGGTCGATCGTTGCAGCTTTGCTGGCACAGGCAGATGTAGTCCCAAAGCAGTGCCTTTACCTGGATGGCAGGCAGCAGCTCATATAGAAACCATAACTTTCTGGACAGTATTCCTCAGGCTTCAGACCGTAATCCTGCAGCCCTGGGAATTCTCTTCCTACACAGGGCCGTACTAGCCCAGGAGGACTTGCCACACCCGAGTTCCGCTACTGTGCAGTATACAGCAGGAAGGACGTGATGGCATACGTGCTTCCTGACCGAGTGAGCCGAGATCGTTCGATAGTTGTAATCCACCAGCAGGCGTTGTTGCGGAAGTCGATGGAGAGCCGTGGTTGATCAGGCGAGCTCGTCGCAGTGGTAGCGTCGGTGACTTCGTGCTAGATGCGGAAGATGTAGCAGAATTGATGACGGTGGTTGATCTCTCTTCCCATGGAATCGGATGGGGTGAAAAATGAATGGCTCAGGTGCGTTGGGCAAAGCCTCGAAGCCGTCTCGAAAATGACACATCAAGTCCTGTGCGGATGTTAGCAACAACTCTGTGGTCAATCTGTAGGCCTCCCTACCAGTCCAGATCTCCCAATTGCAGTTTCCGAGCACGTTGCTTGCTGCGCGTGTTTCCCGACTTGTCATATCGAGGCTGATTATGAATTGTTTCAAAGGGCCCTGTGATAAAGATATCTCGTAAGTAAATGCAATGACCATGGAACGTCAAAAGGATGGAAACATGTGTTAAGAAACGATCGAAGGTCAACGAAAGAACGCGAGATCGCCAAGCGCAAGACGGCGGGCAGGTCTGTTCGAATGTGGGAGAGAATCAGACCTTGTGGGGCCTCGGTTGAGCGAGCCACTTCCCACAAGGCGTAACGAACGACGATTGCTAGAGGACATAACGAAATGGAAATTGGGATTTTCACCATCGGTCTGATCGTCGGTCAGGTCGTAGTTCAGAACTAAGTTCTTGATGCGCTGTTGCTCGGCACGTTCGGCTTGCTGTTGGTTGATGAGTGCAATCGCAAAGTTTGAATCGGCTGGAAGATCGATCGGGCGAGTCTATGATTTCTCGTGGTCAGCAGTAGTCACACGTTTCCATGAGTACCATCCGAGGTCTACATACCTGCTGGCGATTGCCCTTCTTGCTCAAGAGGTCGAACTTCATCATTCCATTGTCATTCCGTTTGACAGGCTGTGGTGCTTCTCGATCATTCTCATCTGCGTGGTTGGAGGACACCTCGCGCGTGGTACGGCGCATAGGTAGCGGGACATCCAGCAGAGGCTTGCGCTCGAACTTCCGAGACTCAACGCCTTCAGCCATCAATTTAGCCAGCTCTCGATCGAACTCGGCATCAGCTTCGGGATCTCTGAAATCCTCCTTGCGAGTGACAACGATGCGCTCGTCCTCCGAAGACTCGGCTGCTCGCTCTTCGTTCTCGTCTTGAACGTCATCACTGTCAGATTTGGCTCCGTCTTCATGAGCGTTGTCGTCTCCTTCAGCATGAGCATCATCTGAAAGATCACCATCGTCATCGGGTTGTTCTTCTGGTTCATCTGGCTCAACGGCTTTGCCGGCAGCGGCATCGTGGTAGTTCTGTCGACAGGCCTCAGCAAATGACTTGCTTGCCTCTGTAGCGTCATCGAGGATGAGCTTCCACTGCGGACGCAACAAGTTGTATGTGTCTTGAACGACGAATTCCATATCCATTGGTAGAGGGTCTTTGAGGTTGATGTATAGCTGAAGGAAGGTCAGGTAGAAATCGAGCTTCTTCTTTGCCGCACCCTTCTCGAAACAGTGACCGCAAGTCTCAAGCAAAGCGCAGGCCAGTCGGATGCGGAAATAGTCGTCAGGTAAGTCAAATGGACAGATCTTGCCAGGTTGCGCGTATCCTCCCTCGTGACCGTAATTCAACACCTTGTACAAAGTATCGAAAATCAGGGCCGAGTCAACGATGCGATACATGTACAACTCTCCGAGGTATTTGACTTCAGCAATACGTCGCTGGTTGAACTTGAAGTCGTTGGTTTCAAGACCGACAGTGACGCGCTCGAGGACTTCGTCCAAGACGGTGATGGCGAAGCTGGTGTGGAACCGATAGAGCGCAGCTAACAGCATCGCCAGAAGATAGATGTTGCCGAAACGAATCTTACCAGGCTTGACGAAAATCTTACGTAGCATTTCGACTACCTCAGGTTCCTCCCAATGCAGTTTGCGGATCTGCTTGATGACCTTATCCAGGCTTTTCTTGCTCAAATCAACATAGACCAGATTTCGAACATAGAGATCGAGGGTAGTGCGCTCTTTTTGCAGGATCGCCGCCCTTTCAGGGGGATTGACATAGTAAACGGCATTCTCGATGAGCATGCGCTCCTGCTGTCCAAGATGTTGTGCAGCCTTCTTCCGTTGGAGCGTTTCTAGGAAGGACGCAGTCCGCGGGGATGTCTCTGGGTTGCGCAAAAGATATCGTCCACAGTTCTCGAGCAAATTCGCTATGATTTCGATGTTCATTCTGGAAAAGTCGTCCAAGCTGACTTTGAGACAGTGGAAAATGACATGTTCGGGCACAACACCAAACTTGGTCAGTTCAGCGATGTAACGAATATTGACCATTCGCACCTGTCCCAAGAAGTCTTTCGTTTTTCGACGTTGCAAGCTTCGGAACTCGTCATCAAGGTACGAGATGATGGACTGTGGGACATCTGGGAGATGCCGTCCTAGCGTGGCAATCAGGCGAGCATACAATGGCAACAAATCACTTCGACCTTTGGGGATCTCCTCCATGGCTTTGATGAGACGATTGCGAGAGGCTTTTGAGTTGAGGAAGCAGAAATCGATCGCAAATTGATCAACCTGATCCTTGGTGACCAATTCCAGAAGACGGGCAAGAAGCGCGTCCACTTGTGCGCCGACGGTCTTGTTGGCGATAGCCGTAGAACCTTCGTCGCTCTCGGCCGCTTTCAACTCCGCAGCTTTCTCAGCTTCAGCAGTCTCGTCGATCTTCTTGCCGACCTGTTCATCTGTATCAACCTTTTTCTTTTTACCATCCTCGAGCAGGATTCCCGGCACTCGATCCTTCAGATCAATAATGTTTTCATAGAAGCGGCGCTCGTCTTCGTCCTCCCAGATGCCAGCGCCTTCAGTTTGACCTCGTAGGTATTCTCCCGTCTTGACTAGTCCGATGCTGCCCTCGAAAGCGCTAGCTGTAGTGTCTTTGGCAGAGAGATCGGGCATATCGACTCCGAGGACTTCCGCCAGCGTTTGCGCGTTAGTAATCAGCTTTTCTTGCGCCTTGAGGAGCTTTTCGTAATTTGATTGACGGTCTTCAAATACCTCGCCTGACTTAACATATGCTTCTGCATTGCGCTTGCTCTGCGTCGTCAGATGCTTTTGATCTCTCACGATGTGATCTTTGACGTCATCAAAGTATCGAACCAGGATGTTATTGAAACGTGCTCTGAGCGGTGGCTCCGTCAAAGGTGGATCAAGTGCTGAGCCGTCGTCATTTTCCGCATTCGCCTCTCCGGATGCGTTCGTCGTGCCATCTTCCGCAACCTCCTGACGACCCTCTTGCTTGGCAGATTTCGATCCTAGGATATCCCAAGCGAATGTCTTCACAAAAAGCACCACGAGTGGCAGATTGACATGCTCACGATCATGGCCCAGCATATCCTTCAAGACTTCCAGTGGAAATGGTTCCGGATCGGCGGAGTCTGGCCGCGCGCTTCCTGACTTCAATTTGGAAGTACCCTCGACAGCTTTCCCTACATCGCGCACTTTGCCTGCTTCTTCTGGTTTCGCGACATCGTCGAGACTCCTCAGTACTCCTACGAGCCAGAGCTCCGTCGCAACCCGCAACAGGACTCTCTGGCGAGCAAGACGCTCTTTCTCCTCACGTTCGCGTACTTCGGGAGCCAACGCTTTGAGCTGTACCTTGTCTGGTGTTGCCAATCCACGACCGATGTACCATCCCAGGAAGCACGTGAACTCCTCCGGACCGAAACGCTGGTGTAGTGCACTGACGATCTCGACCCCCGCGGAGATGTCTGCTGCTCCCTTGAGCTTTGTCAATCCTTCGTAGCATGCTGAGATGACCTCGGTCAGGTATTTATGCAGAGATAGAGTGCGAATCTCCTGCAAAAATGTTGCCGTGTTGGATGCGGTTATGGCCAGCCTGAGTCGTTTGATGAATGCGGTGTTCTTCTTCAAGCTGGAGTCAAGCGGCTGCTCATCCGAGAGGACATCTGCTCAACTCGTGTCAGGACATTGTGAGAAGCGACAGTGATTGCACGTGAGAATTTTCAAGCACCTTTCTCGCCATTCCAAGCTCTTGCATTCTGTTCGCGTAGGTCACCTGTGGTCGGTTGTGAGATTTCAAGATCTGGAGTTATCGCTCCAACATGATCATACGTCGCTTATGCCGTTCCATGACGGCGGTGCTGTTGGCGCGTGTATGGACGCCGCACGTTGAGAATGGTGGGGGCCCTTTCAGCGATCAGGCATTTGGACTCGTTTCTTGGGCAAGCTCGGAGACTCTCGAGCCTGCATTGGCGCAATTATGGACGACTGATCTTCGGAGGTCGTTTCGCGGTAGTGAGAAGTATCGCAATAGTCTGCAGAGCGTGTCGTTGGTCGCAAAACTATGCTGCTTCGGTATGGAGCGATAACTTCCACTTACAAGCGCGCACACCTGAGATATGCGATTCATCATGGAAGCAACGAATGTGCACCGCACTACGTATCGGATTTAGCGGCTGTCGGGTCGGCCCTCATTCGTCATGCTCAGGTCGATCGTTCTATGCAATCAATCGTGACAATCAATTTGGCACTTTATTCTCGTATTACATTCATGGAGATGGCTTAATTATTTTGGCACCGAAGCCTGCAGGTGCGGCCGAAAAGGCAAGTAATTGTGCCGTGAGCAGAAGAGATCGCCAAAAAGTATCATCATTTGGGTCGCGTTCTAAAATATTTCCCCAAAAACTCTTGATGGCCGGCGCAAGCACATCAACACAGTGACAGACTTCGATGCGTCCATCCTGAGGTTTAAAATTGCTAGGCTTAGAAAGATAAGAACAAGTCACTCCCTTCACCACAACTCTTCGGTTTTGCCTTTGTCGTCGTCATCCCACATGCTCCCCTCGCCAAAAGGTTTCTCATCATGTCGGTAGCCCAGATAGTCGTGTGTGCTTGCCACACTGTAGCCATTGTCCGATCCGGTTTTCCTTCCATTTGTTGTGGAAGATGTTGTTCGTTGGCCATATGAGGGATTTTGTGAGGACTGCTGATATCGATTATAGTCTTCGGAGGAGCTACCCCTGTCGTACCCTCCAGAATGTCGCTCGTCATCGTGATCATCATAAATCATTGATCGATTGGTGTCATGGCCGGCATCTGCGCTGCGGCGTCCAGGACCATTATGCTCGGAAGCATCGTCGTGCTCGGCTCGTTGCTAGTCATCATCAGCACGAGTTTTCTTGATGTTTTGACTTCGTGTGCTTACCTCGTGCCATTGCTGATACTGATCATATTCGTCCGTTCGTTGTGGCGGCGGTTGCTGCTGTCGTTGCCGTCTCTGCAGTTCCTGTTGCTGTTGCTGCTGTTGCCTTTGCTGCGCTTCTTGCTGCTGCTGCTTTTGTTGGGCTTCTTGCTGCTGCGTCTGTTGTTTTTGACTTTCGCTCTTTGGTTGATTTTTTTGCTGCGCAGCTCGCTGTGCAGCTGGAATTTGGATCTGAGGATGCATCATTTGCACCTTGGCAAGGTACGAGTACATGAAATTGGACAGTAGTACTTGACTGTGTAATGCTCTTCGTGGATTCGCAAGCTTGACGTGCGCCAGGCGATAAATGGCGCGCTCTTCAAGTATGCTGAACCTTGTCCAATTGTAATCGATATCAGGCTTCAGGTATCGGAGCACTGGATCGGGGGAATGATTGCGATCGGCTTTGCGTTTCTTGTCTTTCAGATCACCGTCATAGCTCTTCTTCTTGCCGCCGAACAAAGCAGACAGGAGACCAGGCTGGCTTTCCTTGCGGGATTCGGATTTTTTGCTTGGTTTGCGCTCTTCTTCAATCTTGATATCTTCGCGGTTTAGAACAAGGCTTTCTCGTCCGCGCGCCGGAGCGTTCCCATCGATTGAATTCTGCAGAACATCTAGTCTTGCCTTATCTGACGAACCCTTTTGAGCTTTGCCTCCCTTCGACTTGGCCTCGTTTTTCTCCTCCTTAATCTTCTTCTCTTTCTCGTCGTCATCATTCCCCAGAATCCACTTCCAACCACTCTTCTTTGAGCTTTCTTTCTTCTCTACTTTCTTCTCCTCGAAAGTGGGCACTACCGTCAACGAATCCGTACGGTTGTTGCCGCTGCCTGGTAAGGGAGAAGGACTCTGTGAGAGGTCATCGAAAGATGATGCTTGAGAACCTTGTCGATTAGGTGCATTGCGAGACTGTGACCCACCACGCTGGAATTGACGGGGTACGTCGTGCGATGATTTGCGCTCAGGCAGATTATGTAGAAGTCCCGGCGCGGGGACTTTACTACCATCCGGAAGCGTTTCAAGGACATCTGGCAGGGGATTCGTATTATTGTAACCGGGAAGTTGCGCAGTTGTACGGCCTTGAGAAGCTATCCGCGACTGAAACCGTTTAGGCTGCGGTTGAGGTTGCACTAGCGGGACTTCCACTTCGTGCTCATGTTCTTCCGGCGCATAAAGGGATTCGTTGTTGTCTGCATACTCGGTTTCATAAGGAAATTCTTCGGAGGTGGGAGAGCGAGCAGTGTTTCGTGGTCTTTGATGCGGTCTTGAGAAATTTCCCGAGCCTTCACCAGAAATTTGGGCTGGATCCGTTAGCACGCGTGTGATATCGAGCGCGGGATCGCTGTCACCGGTACGCAGGATTTGAGGAACAGGTGGATGCTCGTCTGCATCAGAAGAAGTGCGACGGTGTCCTCGCTTTGCATAATTCCTCTCTCCTTTCTTAACACTTCCTCTTCGGTAGGTTGTGCGTGTAGATCGTTTCAATAAACCGCCTGCCGGTAATATGGGCGGGTCCTCGTCGCTGGCTACTTCGACTCCAGAATCAAATGACTGCCTCGAAGTGTCCAGACTCATTCGGCGAAGCAGCAAGGCCGGGTCTTTGACCAGAGTTTCCAGATCCGAAAGATTTTCCACTATAGTCTGTCCTTCAACGTGCATCCCTTTCGATCTTTTCCTGGACAGACGTTCTGCACCATCCTCGTAATGATCTCTGGCATCAATTTGATGCGAGAGCATACTCTTCTTCCGCCGCAAGCTGCTGTCCGACCCCGACCTCTCCAATCCATCCACAGAGAGGCTATCCTCACTACCCGACCTTCTCCTGATCTTCTCAACCCTCTCCTCAATGAAAGTCTTGAACTCTTTGGGAGCAAGCTCCGGGTGCAGTCTAGCCGGAACCCAAAATAGCTTCGAAGGATCATTCTCATCGTCCGATTGTCTCGATGGTGCCGCCGGAATGTTGCTGAACGGACCCGAAAAGGAGGGTAAGTCTGGATCGGCTTTATCGACATTCATGGACATTCGGCGTATTGCCTGCAAATTGCTGAGCTCTTGAGCCACAGCTGCGGGACTGGATTCATAATCGATGTCGTTCAGTGGGAACTTTTGCACAACAGCTTCCGCGGAAGGCTGTCGGCTTAGTGTCTGTGGTCGCGATACATTTGGCGATTGCGGGGCGCTTATTTGGAGGGACGAGTGAGGAGATATTGGCGAGCCTGTTCGCTGCGATGCAGAGTTGTAGCCATTATCTTGACCGGGCGACTGCTGGCCATCGAGGCTCTCCACTGGGGTTAACCGTAATGTTGGCTGGCCTGGCGAGGTACCTCGATATTCTCTCGTGGTCGAATGCGCCTGGAAGAGTCCATTTGGAGGGCCTTCTAGATATGTACCTTGTCGCCGAGACTTTGTGTCATAGGTCTCCTTTTCTCCCGGAACAAAACTCAACGGACGAGTGTCCCTCAGCAGGCCACCCGGTTGTATACCAGGTGCATCTTCCGTCTCATAATAACTTCCGATCGCTTCAGTAATATGCTGACTGTCGTCAGAAATGGAGATTTGCGGGCCATGGCCTTTGCGAGCGTTGTACAGGCGCTCGAGTTCTTGCTGTCGCGCCGAAGCTTGCATCCTCATCAAAGCTGGCTCGATTCGTCCGACTGCAAATCGCGTGAATGTTCACTCAAAGGCGAAGGGAGTGATGCCGCCAGGGCTCTGGTGCGATTCAAAGACTCTCATGCATTCCAGGTGTACGCCCGGCGTTGCGGAGGAGGGAGGGGAAGGAATGCTCTCATCACACAGCCGAGACCTTGGCTCGTCGTGCTTGCGGCATGTAGGACAGATCAGTCGTAAAGATGTCTCGAGTCGGTATAAAAGGGTGGGCAAGGGGATAATTTCGTGGTCGTCAAGCGTTAATGTGTGGTGATATGTGCAGTGGTCATAAGTAATAATAATCGGCATGCAGGTGGGTAGCGGTTATCGTCATGCACAGTTCCGCTACCTCGTCGAGAGATCGCGTGTTCACCAAATGGCGGGTACGTAGAATGGCCCGAGCCAAGTGGGCCAAACACAGGCCGGGCGCAGCACTTTCTGCCGCTCTCGACAGGGATTGGTTCTTCTAGCTGGAAATCTTAAATTCACATGGGACGGATCCTGGGCCATCCGCTGTCATCAGAATGACATTTTACTATCCTAGATATTGCGATGTTCCTAGATATCAGATCGGATGCGTCGCAATGAATTCATCTCAAATGTACCGATGATATACAAGATTATATTTGTTCCACACTTTTTGTTCAAGAACAAGAGTCAAAGCCGCGATGAGAGGGGTATCTAATACAAACGCCATCAAGCCAGAAAAACCTACACAGCCCTGGAGATTATTACATCCTTCCACCAGGCGCAAACCCTTGCAAAATTGGTGATGCCTCTCGGAATTATTAGGCAGTGGACAGCATACTACGTTTCCAAACCCACGCGACCGCGATAGCCGTACAGATAGAGCCTCCTAGCGCAATGTATAAACCTGTACGATCGGTCTTGCTCTCTTCGGTTCTGGGGAATGCCTGTGAGGGGAATGTCGCGCTCTCAGCCAAATGCACAAAGAATTCGCTAATGGACGCCCAACCGACGGAGACGTGGAGTGGCTTCGGGACCTTCTGTTGTTCGCAGTAGACATCTGGCTGAAGTTCTGTTCGTTGCACAGCGCTGTCCTTGTCCGCCTTCAGTGCAGCATAAACCGCAGGAATGGCGTCGAGCTTGGGATAACGCTTCCGAATGTCCAAAATATATGCAAAACTGTCAGGGTCGCTGCTGTCATAGCTGAAGCACAACAGATCGCAAGCATCGAGCTTCACTTGGTTTTCGAGAATTGCTGGCTCCAGTTCGCCCAGTTCTTCGAGGATGAGATAGCATTGCTTACCACCTGGCAATTCAACGCTATTCACTGCAGTTCGAGGTTTGATGGTCGGATGGTACGTGCCATTGAGAGGACGACTGAGGAATGAATTGAGCAGGGCAGATTTCCCACTCGCCGGAGCACCAAGGACATAGCAAAGGAACACACTCCGCTCGACGCGACCGGGCTTATTTCGCATTTTCCGTGGCTTGGTCACCTTGAGTGCTGGCGTGGTTCCCTTTCCTTCCATCTCGAACCCGAGGTAAGCAAGATACTCGAGGGTTGTTCGCGGATCTTCAAATGTAGTCATGCTCCATTGTGCTAGCCAACCTTGTAAGGTGATGTGGCCAGCTTCGTTGCGCACCGTGCATCCGGGAAATGCGGAATCGATCCAGGCGCTAGGAATACCTGGCGTAGGTGCGAACAACGCCGCAAGCTCAGCATCATTCAATCCACCATCGTTATCCTTATCGTGAAGGATGAAGAGGTCCACAAAAAAGCGGTATCCTACAGGAGACAACTCGCAAGAAGAGAATGCTGGCACATCGAATTTCGGATGGAGGAAGCTCTCTTTGAGGCTGAGACTGTCCGAATAGTGGAATTTCCGCAGGATGATCCAGATGGTTTCGTGTCGACCCTTTTCAGCAAACATCTTATTCAGAAGTAGAAATCCTCTCACGTCAATGCCCTTTTCGCTGACAGGGTATGGAACTTCAAAGGTCTCCTCGAAAGATTGCTGTATGGACTTCTTGATGTTGACCAAATCAGTATCAGCGAGCGGCTTTTCGAAACATTTCATTTGAAAGTCGTTTATTTCTCTGTCATCTAGCAATCCGTCGCCATCCTTATCACACAAATAGAATACCCGTTTGAGGGCATCAACTGCCGCAGGTCGCAAGTGACTCTCTTTTGCATCATATATTGGCGCGATCGGATGCGTGACAGCTTTCTGGCATAAGAAGAAAGCTTCATTGATATTGTGATGCTCTCGGGCGCTTGTGCGTATACATGAATCGATCTCTTTGAACTCTGCCATCAATGGCAGCATCTCATCTTCTATGACCTGCGCTGTACTCGTGCCAGGCGCGAGGTCGCTCTTGTTTGAACATAGCACGACTGGGACGTTGACACCAAGAGATCGGAAGAATGGCATCCAGAAGAGCGCGACGCGTTCATAACTGTAATGATCACTGTATATCAACAAGACCACATTACACTTTCGCAGCTCTTTCCGCAGGGTCTCACGCTCTTGCGGAAGTGGTGAAGTGTCTACGATGGTTGTGGTGATGTTGTCAGGTGTCCCGAGTCCAGGCGGTAGAGTGATAGGTGGTAGGACATCGTTGATCTTCTCTGTCACGAAAGTATCCTTGACCAACGACGTGAGAAGTGAACTTTTGCCGACGGACTCATCGCCGCAAATACAGATCCGAACTATCGAAGATTTTAGTTTGTACCTACAGCAGATGAATCGTGTTCAGACGATGCGACATACCTGTAGCCATGGCCTTTGAACCTACGATGATGAAACAATCCCAGCGATGGTCTCCCTTAAAGTTCTTCCCCGAATATGCTAGGCCCGAAGCGGCGTAAAGTGCAATTTGTCCGCGAAAGGGTTCACACGGCCTGTCGCGTCATTGCATTATTCACTGGAGTGGTAAGATCGAGTTCGGAAAGCAGTCTAGTAGTGATGCTGCGCATCGTAACAGCGAACATGTATCTGATACTATCGATCATAAGCTCATAATCCGTCAAGTCTGACGCATAATCACAACCTCTGTCAAACACCGCGGTCATCATTAAACGTCTCAAAAGGCACCCGGAATCCTATCAAGCGTGGGGCTTTACCTCTCGTACGGAGCGCCATACTTCACGCCAAGATGTCCTCAAGGTGGTGAACGGCGTCAATGGGTATGGCATCTGAAAGTACATGAAGAGAGATATCACATCTAGACTTCGCGTTGCGATTATCTTCCGGCTTGAGTCCCTCACCGAAGCTCCATCTCTGCCTGATTTCTGGACACGGTTGTAGGCCGGGACATCAAGAGTAAACACATTACCACGAATTTGCGCCAGTCCCAGCGCCAGCATGTTGTAAGCAGGACCCCAATTGTCTTCATGTTACACGGACTCCAAGGCAGAATAGCTACACAACCCTGCAGTGATCACACCGGGATGACTTGCTAGCTGGATCAGGCTAAATTGGCTGACAATTGACATCCTTGATACAGCGTCCTCCCACCTCCTCCTCGAGCTCTCTCGAACAATGGCACTGGCACACCATACATGTCTATGAGCGCGACGCCATTGATTGAGACGACAAATACTCTGGAGCGACCTAGCGGTCCAGAGTTCCAGCTCGTGCTCGGAGAAGGATCCTATACTCTCAAGGATGATCTTCATCTTGTGACGCCGGCTCCACATCCGAGTGAAGCTCCGTTGGTCAACAGTAATCCGCTCGCGACCAACGTCGGTCTGCCGACGGCGACACTCAAACTCTCGGTCACTGTCCTAGCGCCACGTAAACCGCCAACTAACAAACTGTTCAGGATTGCTACAAGTGGCAGTCTACGGTCCTCTATCCCGCCAAGCATTGAAGAGGAGACACAGAGCTCGAAAAGCGATGCCGGCTCGTTGGCCAATGGGTTTGGTACCGCATCATATTATAACCACACGCCTAGTTTCGGCGACGAAAATCCACTTTTAGCAGTTGGTGCACTCACGAAAACGAAGAAGGATCAAAAGCCGAAGCCCAAGACGAACATTGTCAAATCCAGCTCAACGTTTGTTTCGAGGGTTGTGCCGCATGAGTCTCTACAGAAACGACTCAATGAACGATCACATGAGGGCATGTTTGCATTTTCGAATATCGGCCGCGCATTCCTGTGGCTTGATCTCTCGTCCGAGACAAAAGCGGACCAATTGAACAAGATCTTATTCACTAAAGCGCACCCATCATGCCACGACATCAATTTATTGACCAAGTCGAGCAATCACATTGACGTCGTCATCGGATTCAACACTGGAGACATCATTTGGTACGAGCCATTCTCACAGAAATACACTCGCCTCAATAAGAACGGCGTGATTAATTCTGCTGTCATTGCCTCTGTTCTGTGGCTTCCAGGCAAGGACCACCTTTTCCTGGTCGCACATCGCGATGGCACGATATTCATCTATGACAAAGAGAAGGAGGATGCTGAGTTTGTCGCCGAGGAGTCAAGCGCCGAAGATGACGCTGCCGACAAAGCATCAGACGTGCCACAAACTTCTTTTCACGTCAAGAAATCGGTCAACTCAAGAAATCAAAAGTCGAACCCTGTCGCGGCATGGAAGGTATCAACAATGTCCATCAATGATGTTGCGTTCTCGCCTGACGGGCAACTGTTAGCTGTTGTCAGCGAAGATGGCACATTGACTATCCTCGACTACATGCATGAAAGGGTTTTGGATGTGTATCGTTCATATTACGGCGCAATGCTGTGCGTGACATGGTCACCAGACGGCCAATATGTTCTTACCGGTGGACAAGACGACCTGGTCAGCATCTGGTCGATAGCAGACCAAGCGCTTGTAGCGAGGTGCGTCGGCCATCAGTCTTGGGTTACCGATGTCAAATTTGACCCATGGCGATGCGACGAGCGCAACTATCGATTCGGCAGCGTTGGAGAAGACTGTCGACTACTACTGTGGGACTTCTCGGTCGGCATGCTTGGTCGACCCAAGGCCATGCGCCAGAGAGGTAGTGTCTCAAGCCACCATGCAGACCGTCGCACGAGCGTATCGACGGTCAGCCGTATAGGCAGTGCAACAAATCTCGCTACGGCCGAGCGGACCGGTGCAGCTGAGATCATCCACGAGGTCAATTCCAAGGCAAGCACAGCCAATCTTCCTCCGGTCATGTCGAAGCAGATTGGAGAGGAGCCCATGAGCTGGCTCGGATTCGAAGAACATTGCATTCTTACTGCATGCAAAGATGGTAAGCGCTCTATCAATATTCTATGGATCAATTTCCAACATGTGGTTTGTGAAAGAGACCAGGAATGTGCTGATTGCTGATTCTGAGTTACAACAGGACATATTCGAGAGTGGACCCGACCAACTGATGTGACCTGATCAATATCAGATTCTCAATGTCTCCTGGCAGAGGACAATGATGAGCTGATCACTAAAGCCGTCGGGCATAGTCGAGCATAGATTACGGAAGTGGAGATGGAATGAAAGGTTCGCTGTTCCTTGCCCGTCTTAATAATTGTATCATGCACGTTGTTGCATACCCTTTTACTCGGAGAGCTGCTGAATATTCGTGCGGTCGAGATGTCCGGCTTGATTCATTTTTCTCTTTCCGGCACTTTGCGTTTTGGGATCAATGGACACGATAGATCAAGGCCGTGGCGCTCTACAGCAACCAGTAAGAGCTATGAAGACAGTGATCGTCATTCATAGGTTTCATCAGCGCTGCTTCGAGCCTGCGAAGACGGGTCTCGCTCTCCCATGATATCTCTCGTGGAGACCGTATACACCCTTACGAGACAGAGCCGCAGCTACGCAGTGTCAAAGTGGATCCAGTCAGTCAAAGGTATAAAATGGCGGACGAATGACAAGGGTTTTCCCACTGCACTATCGCAGCAGTTCATCGCGGTACGAACGCTTACCTCTCATGGTCTAGCGTACAGGCTTTCGACCACGACAGTGGACAGTACTTCATCGAGGATGCAGAAAGTGTCGTCAACTTTGACAGAAGCAGCGCAAAGGCCCGAGGCATCTTGAATGGAGCTGATGCGTGCATCAGCAATCGCGCGAATGGCTGTACATGACAGATCGCCTGGAGCTCAGAGCAATTGTCTCCAGAGTTGACCTCTACAGGCGTGTTCAGGAAACTAATCTCTCTCCGCGGAGACAGAGGCCTGGATGATGGGATTCAGGGTTGAGAGACTTGTCATGTTTTTTGGTTCCATCTCTAGGCGAAGGCAATTTCACCAGCCGCAGCATGTCTCTAGACACACAGGTCATCTGAATCTCCGAAATACTCCATCCAGTGCAAGATCATCCTACGTAGACTTCTATCGCATACCTCATACCTAGGTCACAGTCGTGTGATCGTTCTCCGGCATGCTCCTTACAGGGCCATCACCTGTTGGCACCATACATTTTTCTTCAGTATTTCTTGTACGAGAAACTCAATCATTGGTCAAAACACCGCACCGTTCGCACAAAGGAGGCGGGGCCTTCATCCGTTGCCACGATGAAGTTCTCGTGGAGTCCGAACGTTCGTGTGGTTTGCAAGTGCTACATGCATCTATCCTTTCCCACAAATCCCAGCAGCTCAACAGCATCTGATAAGCGTATCAACGCGTACTTGTACCGAAAACCCTGCAATTCAAGGGTCAGCTTGTTTATCTTCCTAAGTCCGACACGATCCATCGGGTGGAAAACATACGTCGCCGAAACGGGGATCCCTCATGGACGAGCGGCCATCGTAGCATCCATCAACGCATCTCTCGGCCTCAAGTACAAGCTCTCGACTGACCCAGCCCACGATTGGCCGCCGTGTCTTAACTTCGGAGCCGTTCTGGTCGATCTCATCGCTGTCCCAGGTCATAATCGGCATGACGAGGCCGAAGAAAACGATTTCGAATGAGACCAGCGACCATAGCCCTGCGATTAGTGGAGTGCCATAGTTCTCTGACGAACACCACGATGCTGCGAATGCGGTCGCGGGTATCAAGAGGAACTCCCAGACTATCGAGAAGCGTCGATAGTAGTAAACGTTCATTGGTTTACCTGGGTCATCGATCGCCAGACGTTCCCGTTGCCCAAAGCGAAGGTCCGGAGTGAGTTGCACAGTATTTCTTCCATTTTCTAACGCCATGGTAGTCTGTGCGTGACATGTGAGAGGTTCAGAGTCTGACCTGAGCCGATTGCGCTTCCAGGTACAATACTGGGGGTCCAACACTGTAGGAGACTTTGCCCGATATGTATGCGGGAATGACCAATCGTAAGCAACGTTATGCCTGGCACGTTATGGGAGGGCAAAGGGCCAAATCTCGTCGCAATCTACCCCCGAAAAATAAATACGTTATAACTCTGTGAATATTTATCCCAATAACATAGATACCCACCTAGGTAGGTAGTACGAGCGGACCTTATGTCTGCTCGTGTTCAACTCATGTTATCGACCTTCTGTTTGAAACCAGACCAAACCCTTGATCCCTGCGTAGTATTCGTTGCTCTGAACAATCCCCTCGAGTTACTTCTCTCACAGGAAGTTGACCCGTAACAATATATTTATCGAGCTATATAGCGTGGTAGGCAACATGCGTGCTTCGTGTAATCGCGTGTCACCAGGCCTGATTAGCTTGCCTCTTAAGGAGGACGAAGTTACATGGCTTCGTCACGCTGCATGTGTAGTAAAGTTGAAGCTCCACCTTTGACGACACCGTTGAACAACATGGGGACCAAGCGGCACGACAACCGATCAGAAACGCCTCAATTGAGCAGAAGCCTGGCCATCGGCGCTCAAGCGTGAAGCTTGTCTGTGCTTGTGGAGACTCGGCGCAGGACTAATGGGCCGAAGTGGTCGCGTCTACAACACGCTTCTCCTCCGTCCACCACGGTCTTTTCGTACACCGACTGTGTTTGATGAATGTATCTTCGACGGAATCTGCGTCCCCAGGCTCTGCTCATATTGTACACGAATTATAATAATTACATATTTTCGTGCGCAAAAGCTGCTACAATGCCTACATCTTGCCTCTACGATAGTGTGACAGCAGGTTTCATTGGGGATATAGATAGGGCACAAACTTTGATTATAGACCCGAGAGATGAAGGCACACGTCTGCGGCAAATCCTGCAGCGTGTCGCGTCTTATAATTCAAACGACGAGTACGTCACTCGTCCTCCGCACCTCTTTCAGTCACTACCTACCTACCTAGGTAGGCAGTGATAACCACAGCGGCACAGTAACGTAACCTTGCACTCATGAGAAGCAAAAGTGTGCTCTGCGCTCTTTTTCCTCCCTAGTCATGGAGCACGAGATGTTTATTCATCAAGCTGGACTGCCATCCTGACATCCTCTTCTACTCGTATCACAACAAACATACTACAGCAGCAAGGGGAAGCAATGTCTGCAGCCTCAGCCTATCAACAAGTCGTCGAGGACGGCTTCACCTCGTCTTATGATGCACCATCCCGAAACACGACCAATGGTACGGCGGGCTATCCTCACTACCAGTGTCGGACCACGGCCATACCAGTGATAGATACTCCGTCGCCGTACTGCGTCGTGCCAGGAGGGTGAGTAAGAGCCGCAGACACATGGAATTATCTGAAGTGCAAAATGGACTACGGCTTACACCTTTTTCCCCATCCAGGTCGCCGAGGATGGACCAGTGTTGCTCCGAATTGAGCAATGGGACTTCCACTCCCCAACTCAAACCGGACTGCTACGTGTGGTGCTCCGTGGATCTGGTTCATGTGCCCGGCGGGCAGGACCCGTTGCTACCTACCCTCAACGCCTTCTTTTCCTGTCTGACGGAGGGCAAGGGCACGTACTTTCCTCTGGCGTGCAACAATGGGACTGGCGGCGCATCGGTCCCGACAACGTCACACTCATCGACTGCGACTGCAACGACCACGACCACGACCTCCACAAGCACGACTGCTTCTCCCGCCGCGCCGACGACGACACGTCCATCTCAAGCCGGCTTGGGTGCTGTTCGGCGCGGCGGGGCTACCATCGCTGGGTTGTTTATTTTCCAGGCTGTCCTTGCCCATGTGGTGGCTTAGGCTAGCTGATGAATCCAATTTCGAATCAAAAGAGCATGTCCATAGTGGTGGTGAGATTTTGCCGGCGACTTGGCTGTTTCCAGAAACCATTGTAGACCTGAACAGGGAATAATTAAACTTCGATCTCAAATTCACCAAGTAATTCACCGTTGCGCGTCTTTGGTCTTCACAATAGATCATGTAGAAAGGTTCGTCTGGGCAGTGATGGGGTTTCGGGATGTGCTCTCCTGATCTGATAAATAATAATACCTAGGTACATTCGTTTCGATGAGAACCTTGAAATATGATGATAAGCCCATGGTCAACCCTAGGCAGGGGTAAGGGTTACGGTGGACGCCCGCATTCCAAGGTTGCTTGCGACTTGAAGCAACATTCTATTGATAGGTATATAGTCTTTCTAAATGGAGATGTCTTCTTGCCAGGTCATCGAAGCATTTGTTTCCCCAAGCATGTGAATAACAATTTGTCTGTGTACGACGCGGTTTTGCGAGCGAGCCGCAATGTTGTTATTAGACGGGCTGTATCGTGAATATCTCCTCGTCGGCGATGACGTCGACCTCCGAACGTGCAACCTTTGTGACGTCCACGGGTAGTACTCGCTTTGTTACAGCCCTGGAGTACAAGTACAGAGAACGAAAATCGAACTACGCGATTCGCGACAATCCAACTTTTGTGTCTCCCACGCCTCCCCACGCGGGCATGATAACAACAAGCATTTTGATACGCGCCTTTGCCGTTGAAACGCTCGTGTATTCCATGTGGCATGTCGGAGTTCAGAAAAGTCGATGATCGTTGCAGTCCCAACACGTGCAGTGTCGGGCGGGAGATAGGCGGCCGTACCGCGGTTCTTCTTTCCAGGATTCTCGCTGAGCCGCATGATGCTGCACATGTCCATGACATGCATGGGTGGGTAACCAACCATACACCGACCAGCTCGGAGGTAGTTCGCGCCTGACAGCCCTGCACAGATATCTCTTTGATGAGTCTTCACCCACCACCTTCTTCATGCATATCATATCCTGTCGATAACGCGATCAATGAGCTCTGGTGGCGCCGTGCCTGGAAGCTTTCACTGGGGAAGACATCACGGTCTTGTGCTCATTCGCCGACAATGGCCGATGCCGCTAGGAGTCGTCCACGGCGGCCCTTTTAGATGATAATCAAGTAGGTAAAATCCATAGCTGCACCTTTTCCTTGCTGTTACCAAAGAATGGAATAAAACTTCACTTCGCTTCTTCGGCAATCAATCTTCATTCTTCGTCGTCCAGCAATCTATCAAGCGCTCCTTCTGAAGCCATCTCTCCACCGGCTTGCGCTGCTGTCTAGCTCCACACACTGTTCGCATACCGAGACCATCGACCATGGTCCTTTCATCAAAGGTCCCGATCGTCGGTAATCTGAAATCCAAAGCTACCCTCGAGATCATCCCCGATACAAGGTTCATCACATTCCATGGCAGCGAGCATGAAGCCTCCTCGGTCAAGCTCACCGGCCGAGTGCGCTTGACCACACCCGAAGCGACCAGCATCCTGAGACCGAAGATCAGATTACAGGGCAAGAGGAAGATCCGATGGTACCAATCGAGCTCAGTGTCGCATAGCGCGATAGAAGACAAGCAGATCTTTTGGAACCAGGAACAAAAGCTGGGAGTGGAGACGGCACATAAGATCAATGCAGGCTCTATGGAGTGGGCCTTTGAATTCGAGCTGCCACCTTCGATGCCAGAGAGTGTAGAAGGCATGCGAGAGACATATATCGTGTACCACTTGCAGGCGAGCGTGTCTCGGCCGGGATGGAACGCGAAGGATATTGTCGCGCAGGAGCATGTACGACTTGTGCGCACACTGGGAGCGGCATCAATGGAGAGCACCCGATCTCGATCAAACGCGGATATCTGGGCCAACAAAGTCTCCTACAACATCTCAATACCGACGGATGCGGTGGTGTATGGTACATCGATAACGGCAGACGTTGAGCTCTCTCCATTGAAGAAGGGTCTCCGTTTCGGGAAGGTGCAGCTAAAATTACTTGAGACTGTCGTCAAAAGATTACACACCTCGGAGGTTCCTGACCTACGGACGGACAGATCGAAAATCGAGGAGCTGGAAGTAGCCAAAACCGAGCTTGAGTTTCCCGAAGATTGCAAAGTAACTTATGAAGATGAAACGTTGGAGGAACCAGTTCTCGCGGATGAGATGTACAGGTTCAAGGCTACACTACCACTGCCAAAATCACTCACACTCTGCCGACAGGATGTGGATCTCTTCCAACTCAATGTCACGCATCGCTTCAATTTACTTGTGAATATCCTCAATCCGGAAGGACACACCTCGCAATTGGTGTGCCGATTGCCAGTTAAGCTTTTCATCTCTCCAAACTTGCCGGTCGACGAGTCAAATCGTGTACAAGATTCTGGCAATCGTGCTTCAGATGAGGCCCTCAACAACGCGGAGATGACCGCGACTGCGCCACCACAGTATGGACGGCATTTTCTTGATCAGATTTATAGCGACATTAGCCTCAGTGGTTTCGTGAGCCGCGCAGCTAGTGGTCCCGCAACACCTGCTGGAATTGCGACACTGAGTAGACGCGGCTCACACGACAACATCGCCTCGTTCAACGTCATGACTGATGTCCATCACGGCAGTGCTGTGCCCCAGCTGCTGCATTCACGTCTTACCAGTCTACAAGAATCCGAGGGTGTCCAAAGTCAGCAATGGCCGCAAACAGGGACCAGTCCGCCGGATGGTACCTCGTCACACATAGCTGACCATACCACTCCACCATCCGCTGCATCCCTATTGCGGCAACCCTCCAGTCTCCAGATCCCCGCAACCAGCGGCACGACTTCGAGCAACTCCTCCTCACACCCCAACCCGTCACCTCCATCTGGCACGAACGGAATCGCCCCACATGCCGTCGAATCCGACTTTGACCTCGATCAGTTGGCCCGAATACCCTCTTACAACACCGCCCTCCGCACTCCAGGCGCAGTGACACCCCTATCAGAGTGTCCGCCGAGTTACATCATCGCCACAAGTCGACCTCCCAGCCCGCCCGTAAGCGCGACAACAGCCACAGCGACATCTTCACGGAACCCTTCTCCAGTCGATGGAACCGTCGGTCTTACGCCTCCTTCCGGCTTATCGTCCGAAGCAGCCACCAGACCACCCGCCTCGCGCTCCGCCTCTCCCCACTCCCACCCCCTCGGCCTCTCCGTACCAACCAGAACGTCTCCTCCCTCAGAAGCGAGCGGGAGCTCGACGGCGGAACCGAATAACCCTCACAGTCGACCTGCTCCCGCAGCGCGGATGTCGCGCGCGGGGATCTAGGCGCGCCTGCGCGGCGGCAGACGGCGATGAAGGAATCCACGGTTTTGTTTTTCTCGGCGGCCATTTCCATTCTGTGTGTGGATGAGGTATGGTGTGAACGATGCTTCGCTTAGGAAAATCCATTCAAGCGACTCGGAGGGTCGAGTTTTGCTCCCTTTGTTTAATGAGGTCACCTCTCTCTGTGTGTAATTGGGCCGGTGGAGTACGAGGTTATGCATTTCGGGGGAGTTGACGATGAGAGTCTTGGTTCATTTCCAAGAAGTTGGGCGTTATTATTCCTTTTTCTTCCCCTTAGACACTTACTGCCTCTTCGGCAGTGAAGATAATGGACACAAGACATGCCCGATGCATCCTATCGCTGCAAGAGTCCACAGAATGCTTTCGCGCGCGGGAGTTGATATCTGGACGTTGATCACAGACTGATGTCTTGCCTTTTTTTTCCCGCTTCTCTTCCCTCTGCTGAACGAGCAACCTTGGGATTCAATTCAATAATGACCATCTCCCGCCTCCCTTTGGTCCCATCCATTTCACCTGATCTTCGTCATGTCAACCTCGCCCAGTCTCGAATCCTCACGTCGCCGTAATTGCCCTGTCCGATTATCGCTTCCACTCCTTTTCTCTTAGACAGCACAGGCGGTGGCGCCGCGAAGTCCTCGTCAAACGGACAGTCGGTCCGACGCAGATACGGTGGATGAATTAGCGGGATGTGTCTGAGAGAGAGAGAGAGAGAGAGAATTGTTCGACGGTCCAACAGACACGAGCGGCGCACGGCCGGGAAACCTCCGTGCACGCGCCGGTCGCACGCGGTGGTGATGACCACATGTTCCTCCGCAGGCGCAGGCGTGCTTTCCATTCCATTCCATCCCGTACGCGTTTTGGGGAAGAAATTCCCTCCAGACGGTTCCTTTTCCCTCCATCAGACGTCGTGCGGCAGAATGGACGGCGGTCAACGTCCGGTGTGGACTTGGTTGGTTTTGGGGGAGGGGGGAAGGATCTTCGCAATATGGATGCCTGCATCGATGGCATCGCACTGGGATTCGTGGCGTCTTTCAAACTCAGAGCCAGCCTGGGGTGCAGGCAGACGAGATCCCGCATGCAGCAGAGGGGCGTTCGGAAGCGCGGACGGGCGGCGGCGTTCATGCGGCAGGCAAGGCAGCCCTATGGATTGGGTGAGGCTCGATGGGGCAGCAGGCCGTCCGAGCATAGGGCTCCTACGGTGATGACTAGGGAAGGGAAGCAGGAAGGACAAGGGTGTCATGCTCAGACCACCCGTTGCAAGGCCCGATGCCTATGTGTCAAGGCGAGGCAAGGCACCAAGATTGTGAGGGTGGGACAGAGAAAGGTAGAGAGAGTGAGATCGGGAGTGGAAGGATGAAGGATAAAGCGAAACTGACCAGCGCAGCTGAGTCGGATCGGATTGTCAATTCGTTCAATGGTAGTAATAATAATCGCCAGCTAGCTAGCTAAGAAGCAGAAGCGACTTCTTCGTAAAGGGTATCATGATCCTGATAAACGTCCTCCCATAAGAACATGCCATCAAGGCACTGCTCGTTGCCCAGACAGAAAAGAGACACCAAGGTCTCGATGATTAGAAGATGAAGGAAGCAAAATGCTAAAGCAAAGGCTCTCAAGCCGATTCCTCCGACTTGATTAGAGCGGGGGGCGACGAGGCAGGTGGTATAACAACAGCGACAACAAACAAACAGACAAACAAACGCCCGTGGATCATAGCGGTGAAATCCGATATGCCAATGCAGTGAAACAGGTCAACGCCGATAGGAAAACGCCTCGGCTTGTTTTTCCCGTCCCGTTCGTAGAAATCCGATGTCATGACTCATACATTCGTCCCAGAAATAGAAAAGAGGTCATCGTTTGAAGACGGATCCAGACACTTCGCACTCACGCGTAGTAAGTGGAGTATCGGTCCTGTCGCGCCGGGATGGTGAGGCGCGACGAGCCGCGGCCTTGCTCGTACACGGTGTGGCGTAACGAGGGCTCGTGCAACTCGGTGCGGTACCGCGGGCGCGAGGGCGAGGGCGATAATGACGCCGGTGCGGGGGACTGGACGGCGCCGCTGTTGCCGACGAGGATGTGCTGCTGCTGTGACGACGTCGCTGGCGAGTAGCCCGAGTAGTCGACGGTGTCGTCGGGGAAGAGCGCTGCACGCGGGTATCGGTGGTAGGTCCGCCGGGTGGTGTAGCGGGGCGAAGACGACGCGGCGGGCTCGATGATGACGTTGTCCCGGGGTGGGGAGTATGAGCGGTGGGACGAGGCGCGGTCGTCCATGACGGGCGTCAAGGGCGGAGTGAGCGGTGCGTATGAGTGGTGGATGCGGACGGTCGGTTGCAGGCTGAAGCCTTGCGAAACCGCCTTGAGCAGGTTGCGGGCGGCGCGGTAGTTGGACTTGAGCTCCAGGCGGACGGCGTCGAGGCCGAGCGCGCGGGTGCTGTAAATTTCGTGCTTGTGGTAGACGGCATGCTGGGTCAAGGCGTGGGCGAGCGGGCGACCGGTCTCGCAGACGGCGTGGTGTCGGGAGGTGTCATTGAAGTTGCCGCATGCCTTGTTGCATTTCCGTGCGTGTGCCTCCCAGTGGAATACCGCCCATCGCTCATCGGCGTCGAGGTTGCGGGTGAGGTCGTCGGAGCCCACGGCAAATCGGACCTCTTTCGGCGGAGTGATCGGGCGGGCAGGGCCGTAGCCAGCCGGGCGGACCTCGACAATGCGAGCCGCGACGCGGCGCGGAGAAGTGGTCATGGTGAAGTCGGGCGCGACGACGGGGTCGCTGACTAAGCGGTGGGCCGGCGGTGGAATATAGTATGCGTATCGTTGGTGGTGGTAGTAGGGCTGCTGTGGGGACGACGTTGGGCTGGCGGGTTCCAACCAAGACCAGGTTGGACTGGACAGCGGCAGTGGTGGTTGTAGTAGTGGTGGTGGTGGTGGTGGTAGTTGTTGAGTGGTCGAACCAAGCCTTGGGCAGCGAGGCTAGATGATCGTTGCTTGTAGGTAGCAACGAATAGAGGCAGTTGTTGTGGATTGGAATTGCAATGATTGGAATGGTGAAAGGAAAAGGTTCAAGAGGTTGGGCAGAGGCAGAGATATATCTAAAGCCGGGCAGTGCAGAGGGAAGGGAGAAGAGAAGTGTGTGTGAGTGAGTGTGTGTAGGAGTCGGAGGAGGAATAAGTCATCAATGGGCAATGGGTGGACGAGTGTGTGTGTGTGTGGTGTATGGGGAAAAGAAGCTGGGGGAGGGCCGTGGGAACAGAAGGGCAGAGAGGGTAGAGAGGGCAGAGGGCAGAGGGCAGGGCGCCTGAGGACGACGCGTACGTACCTGGTAGCAGTCAACCAACACCCATTCACTCCAGTACTATACTATGGTGTATACTGTACACTCTTGACCACACACACACACACACACACTTCCTCACTTAATAACAACACTATGCCCATTGATGCTAGATTCCGGCCATACATACCTGCCGCCTGCACACCTGTCATCCTACCTAACATCTCCCTCGAAGCAAAAAAGAACAGCCAGAGAAATCGCAAGGTGGCAGCGTATAGGCAGGCAGAGGGCAGGCAGAAACGGGCGCTAGGCAGAAACACGCCCCGGACAATCCTCCTACATCACACTGGACTGAAGTGCACTATACATAAGAGGGCCCTATACACACACACGTACGTCTCCGCTACTTTCAGACGAATGTCTTTCCCTACAGCGCTACGCTCGACAAGCGGAGGAGCCAAGAAACGTAGATGTGCATGTGTCTGTCTGTGAGCGGCGTCCATTTGCGTGTGTGGTGGGCGTGTGTGTGTTTCGGGTGTGGTTGAACGGGGCAGGTATCAGTCTTGCCCATGTGCACCGGAAATCCGTAACAGCTAGGCCTCTCAATTCTAGCCTTCCCTTCCCGATCGGCCTACAGCCTACAGCGAAATGCGCCCCTACAACATCTACCGACGTGCCCACGCGCACACACGCACGAGGCGAAACGCCAGTTGAGACCGAGACGACGTAAGAGGGAGGCAGCGACTTGAGAGGCGCGGACGTTCTACCCTTGCTCTCCCACAAGCGCTACAGGGGAGTCGGCGCCCCGATTACGAAACCTCAACAATTCTCTGTTCTGGCTTTCTCTCTCACTGTATGTCATAAGGCTTGTCCTGGTGGTGCTTGTCCTGGTGGTGATGACGGTGGTGGTGGTGCTGTTGGGAGCGCTGCTGGCTGCAATGTCCAAGAGGTCGACGCTAGCAAGCCGCCCTTAACGGGTTCGACAGTAGAAAAAGAGTCCTCTCACACACACCTCTGCGGCTGTACTGCAAGCACAGACTCCCTCATCCGTCCTCGGGACACCCCGAGTGCACCGCAGTAGAGACGCCCGTTGGACACGCGACGACTGCGCAATCCATCTCTGTCCCAGTAACTACCATTCGCAGAGCACATCCTGTCCTTTTTTTTTTTATTAAACCCTGTCGATGTCACACGGCGATGGATGACTACTGCACCGCCGCGCGCAGAAAACGAATGGCGGCTGTGGTGTTCCTGTCCCATCCCGTCATTCATCCAAGCTAATGGGTTCAAACGGGTTGTTTCGTCATTCCCTCTTCCCCATGGACGCGCTTTCCAGAAATGGTCACCGCGCACCTTTCTCCCGCGACCAACCATCACCGACGACGCCGCGAGCGTATCGCGTGCATGTACTAATCAATGGCCGATGAGGTGCCTTGGGATTTCTTCCCGGATCTCGGTTCCCTAGCACTCCCAGCCAGAATCGTCCATCGGCAAAGCGTGCATCGCTCGGTGTTGCGTCGAAGCCTACAGTAGTAATAATAATTAATACACATCTGCCTGGTGGACGGCCCCACACACATACGCACATGGGATCTTCACGGTGGACCACGCGAGCGAAGGGTCCTCTCGGAGGAGTCATCCCTTAGTGCACACCCACACCGGCACACGCAAGGCAGGCAGGCAGCGTGTTTCTCCACTTTTCGTTGGCCTGGATGAAGGGTTCAGCGTCTCATCCGCTGCTGCTCCTGGAGGTGACCACGACGGCCCTTGCTAACAACAACCAAGTTTTTTGTTATTATTATTATTGTCATCACCATCGGCCAGCATGTATCGATGAGTCGTTTCGCTCAACCGAACCGATGATGCGGGATCCTTGCTGGGCGGGTGTGTGCGATACAGACGACGGGTGATACAGACCACGTGGATGGAAATCACCACACACAGCTACGGCATCGATGCGCACCGAGATAGAAAAACACGGAGGAGGTTTATGTATCAGGTATTAATATCGTACAGGATGATGGGTTGGAAACAGATACTGGGGGATCCGCGCGGCAATGTGCGACGTGTGTTTCATCATCGGCCCAGGAGTCGAATTGTTCCCGTTTGATATTTATGTATTTCGAGGCCTTGTTTGATGGGCGTCGCTGTGTTCTCTCTTTGCGCGCGCGGCCGGGTCGGCCTGTCGTGGACGGCGGGTGTATAGCTGGGGAGTGGGATCGACTGGCTGAGGAAATTCCGTTTCATCTTGGAAATGCCACTGGGCTGCCGAAAGCCAGGCCCACGACGCGCCCGCGCGCTGGATCTCTATCTATACGTGTACAATTCCGATGGGCGCCAAGGGTTCGGCAATAATTCGAACATGTGTCGAGTATTGTGCGCGCCAACACGTCCGACATTGATGCGGTCTTCTTGTCCTGTCAAGGATGGTGTTCTTTTCCATCATCCATCATTTACGCATCGCCCACCCGCCGCCGTTGAGAGGGCTGATGACTGGACGGAACGGCAACACCAAGATTTTCCACGTTGTCTGCCTACCTACCTATCCGGCGCACGCGGGGCGCGGGATCTAGGATCTTGATGGACGGGAACACTAGGCCCAATGTACTCGATTTCCCAGTGTGCGGTCGCCAACAGGCACAGCACAGAGAAACAGCACTGTTGTGTGCACACATACCTAGTACTGTCGCATAGCCCTGCCAGGAGGATGTGTCCCTCACATGAAGATGACACCTGAACAACCGTCCTCTGCTTACTCCCTCCGCATGCACCATGGTTTGCATGTCCCCTGCACCGTACATGTATACGCACAGCGATCAACGAATTTACGTTCTTATGATGGAACAACAAGCCTCATTTTCGAATTCGCTTTCCGTGTGCACTGCGCAAGACCATGACGACCGGCCGTCATGTCTGTCCGTGCCTCGTCACGAGCGCGCCCGTCGTGCCCATCTCCAACATCGAAAAGTGCTGCGCATCTCACCCCAGAGCAGTTGGACTGCTAGACCTCGATACCGGTCGGTAGCGTGATGTCGCTCAGCATACCATCCTCCCACCGCGACCGCTAGCCCTCTCGCCATTACGTCTTTGTCCGACGCGAGACACGGTCCATTGCCCTGCACCACCCATCAGCGGCTGCTGGCTGTGCACTGTAGGAGGAGGAGGGTGCGGGCGGACTCTTGAAGGATTCACGCGGCCCGGGTGCGCCCGTCTCGCGTAACCTGTGGCTGTTTGGCTGCCCCTTCACAGCCACCACCGACGACGACGGAGAGTCCACATTCAATAATAATAATGATTCTTCTCAATCTCTCTTATTATCGATTGATGGTGCATTCTTCAATCCTTGATATTACATGTGTGACGCCGTGTCTGCGATGCTCCACATGTCCTTTCACCCTCGACAGGGAGGTTTCTCAAGGATTGTCACCCTTGAATAATAGTGGTGGAGTCTGGCAAAGTCCCTACCTACCCAGGTAGGTAACGATGAAGATCCGGGCCGCAGGTGAAGGACAGAATCTCTCTTGAGGTCCCAGCGTTGCCCAAATGATCGGACCCTCGGTCGGTACAGAGGTGGGCAGGAGCAGCGGGCAGCAGCGGGCAGCGGGCGGCGGGCGGCCGGGAACACCACTGCACACAGCACAGCCAGCGTTCCGTCGCCCGCAGCAGCAGCAGCACCACCACCACCACCACCACCATCACTGTCAGCAACCAGCAGCAGTTCGTCATGCGATGGTGGGGGATTGTGGCTTTCTGCTACGCCCCACTCCATCTCTTCCTCTCAACAGATCGGTTCCGGTCCAGTCGTTCTCACAGGGACAAGGAATCATTGCCATGCAGTTGCTTGTCCTTGCGCCGAGCCGCCGCCGCCAGTGCTTTTCGACTGTAGATCCATGATTGATCACCCACAGTCAGGACGACGACGACGACAACGACGACGACGTAATGTCATCAAACCCGAGCATTCTTGGGATCAACTTGGCAACATGACCTTACTCCCATCCATCGTCACGCCGGGAGCGATACCGGAGATTCGACGACAGGCCACCACCGCGATTGCGAACTTCCTACTATTCTTCCCGTCTTCGTCTCCGCGCGCGGACACCTGCCAAGGTCTTCCCAAAGTGACATTCCCTCAACAATGAGTCAACCTTTTAAGCGTGCATTAGTTGGACGTAATCCATGTATGTCATGAGAGCAATGTGACCCGGAGCCTCTCGCCTATGGTATGGCATGGCTGGCCGATGGCGCCCGTCACCTGCATCCACAGTACAACAATAAAGTACTTTCTCTCTCTCTCCCTCCCGAAGGGAATCCGCAGCGACCGTTGATCTGGTTCGTTTCTGGAAAGGAACCACCACAGCATCCGCAACCCTCAGTTCCCTCCCAATGCACATCCTCTCGGCGCGCCGACGGAAAATATAGACTTTCGCTCGAGAATGCGCCTCCGGATGCCCTTGAGTTGAGCGAGCAATGCCCCTTCATGCATCCACAACGCGCGCCATTCATCTCCACGACACTTCACACATTCGTGAATGAACACCTCCCCTGCCCTCACAGCTCTCTTTCGGCCCCCGATAAGACGCGTCATTGGTGGAGGAGTGGCTCAGCAGAACGAGGAGCAGCAGATCAAACATCGTACACCACTCCGCGCAGACACACACACCCGCACACGCGCGCGCGCACACACACACACTCACACACATCGTCATTGCACGCATTCTCCCCTCACCCTCATCACTCGCAGCAGACGGCTCGTTCTAGATGCAGGTTCACACACATCTGACTCCCTCCCGCATGCCTTTAATAATCGAATTATGACTCCTTCCGTTCCGGTGACGCATTCACACCCCGAGATCATCGACCCTCCAGGGCTGGGCGGGGAGTCATACTTCGTGCACCTGCATACCTGCTCGATCTGTCCCCGACGCCCGTCTTCACATAGAACGCCCGTTGACTGGAGATGGCGCATGCGTAGTCCATCTCAGAGATCTTCGAACACATTCCATAAGGCCATGCAGGAAAATCTTGGCGATCCCCAATTGAAGGGCCGCGTCATTGTCTGCTGTGTTGTCCGCCGCCCTCTTGATTGGTGACTCGTCGTGTCCTCTCTTTGGACGTCGACACCGGTCGGTTACCACGGGCAACAGTGACGGCAATGTCTTGGCCATGCAGACAGGTTGATAGCACCCAGAGTTAAGTCCTCTGAGATGATCCGTCTTTCGTCCACGGTTGACCTTGGCGTGGATGATGACGAATGTTTGATCGCGATCACAGCTGTTCCGGGCTTTCTAGATATCGCCAGCATGTTCGATGGATGCTTCTTCGTCATTGCTACGATGGAATATATTCGCTATACCTATGTACTGTTGAATGACTCGACGGTGGACGTTCGGAGTGGAGATCAATGAATTGTCTCGATGGACTCGCGGTGGCTTAGGGTTGTTCAACCCTAACTGCCGAGGTCTCCAAACGTGGAAGAGTCTCCCACGACGACATGAGCTTCAAGATCGACCAATGCGCTTGACGAATGTTAATACATAGCACCTGTATGATATTTGTGTAATTCAGATTTACGAAATTAATTTCACGTGAGACTGCTGTTTGAAAGAGCAACATTCATATCATCATCGAGTGTCTAAAACCATGTCCAAACTCCGCAACACCCCGGTGATCGTCGGCGTCGGCGACATCGTCAACCGCTCCAAAAGCATTGAAGACGCCATCGAGCCCCTCCAGCTCATGATCTCCGCGATCCAGAACGCCATCCAAGACTCAGGGCTGCAAGCCGCACGAAGCGCCGAACTCCAATCCCAGATCGACAGCGTCGACGTCGTCCAATCCTGGACGTGGCCATGTGACTATCCCACCCTCATCGCCGAACGATTGGCCCTGGGGGGCGATGGGGAGAGCCGTCTCCATCTACACCTTTCGGACCACGGAGGGAACCAACCCGCGAAGTTGGTCGATGAGGCGGCGAGGAGGATCTCATTGGGCGAGGCCAAGGTTGCGGTCGTCACGGGCGGTGAAGCTTTGGCATCGTGTAAGGAAGTCCTCCGATCGATCGGGGGAAGGATTGAATCCTTCGCGAAGTTCCTCTGACTGACGGTTCTTCTTTCTCCTTCTTCGAGAGGAAACAGTAACAGCTTGTGTCAAGGCCGGTCAGATCCCGCCTCAGAATTGGACCGCTCCGAATCGCGACATCCGGGAAGTCTTCTCGCCGACGACGCGGGAGATCCAAACGAGTGAGTTGTCCATTATTCCACAGACTGTCCAGGGGGCGGAGACATTACTTATCGATGACAAGGCCTCGGAGCGAAACATGCGATCGGCAACCCCATTCACATCTACCCCTTGTACGAGAACAGTTTCCGCGCGCACCGGAATCAATCCATCAAGGACAATCACGCCGAGTCCGCGAAACTCTACGCCGAATTCGCCCAAGTCGCCGAGAGGAATCCGATCTCTTGGAACTTCGGCAGTAAAGCCGAGACAGAACAGAGCATCGCAACAGTCGAGAAGCGGAATCGCATGATTTGCCTGCCATGTATGTTGACGTGTCTTTCTCAGCAAGCTCCCAAAGTTCCTTTTGCCGATTGTCCAATCCCGCTCCGCTAACTCTTTCTATGTCGCTTCGCTCTAGATCCTCTACTCATGAACGCATTCAACACGGTCAACTGTGCCGCGGCCTGCATCCTGACCTCGACGGAGAATGCCCGACGGCTCGGAATACCCTCTGAGAAATGGATCTACCCTCTCGGAGGCGGAGGAACTTCCGATAGTGGCGAATGTCAGTATCACAAACGATCCGAATAATATTTCTGATAACGCGTCCCGTCGTCATCTAACATTGAATGTCCACACAGTCTGGAAACGTCCAAGCTTCTGGTGGAGCCCCTCGATCTCGCGAAGTCTAGATGCAGCACTGGACGTCTCTGCGCTTCGACCGGAGGACATTGACATCTACGACTTTTACTCATGCTTCCCCATCGTGCCGAAGCTGGCTTGTCACCATCTCGGCATCCCGATCCTCAACTCCGACAAGCCGCTCACATTACTCGGCGGTCTGACCTCCTTCGGCGGCGCCGGCAACAACTATTCGTTACACGTAAGTGACGCCCCCTCCTCACTCATAATTTCTCCTTTGAACCGGACGTCGATTCGTCCTGGCTCCAACCGCTGACCTTTCCCTCATCACATCAGGCCATCACAGAGATGACCCGCCAGCTCCGCGCCGGCAAGGGTAAGAACGGTCTGGTCCTGGCCAACGGCGGGTGGATCACATACGAGCACGTCATCTGTCTTTCGCGCAGCCCGCGCAGCGACGGTCTGCCGTATCCCGACGAGGATCCGCTGCCGGGTTCCGTCACCGATGTCCAGATCCCACGGATCGCCGAGCAAGCCGAAGGCGCGGCGATCGTCGAGGTGAGTTTCCCCCTCGCTGCTTCCCCGGAGTCGGAGGATCCCGTCCCCTCGGCGCGTGTCGGCACGAGTCACTAATCTTCACGGCTGCGTGAAATCACAGACATACACGGTCGAATTCAAGCGTGATGGGACCCCCGGCTTGGCCTTTGTCGTCGGCCGGCTGAAAGCGAATGGATTCCGTTTCATCGCGAATCATGCTGACGAGCGGACGTTGAAGGAGTTGTGTAGTCAGGAGGTGGAGCCGATTGGACGGGGTGGATTCGTCTCAACGGAGAAGGACTCGGGAAGGAATCTGTTCACTTTCTCCGATGCTGCGAAGCTGTGAGTTGACGATGAGCACAATAGGAGAAGGAGAATAAAAACATGTTCGAAACAAAAGTCATTAATTGCAAAGCGCGCACACCGGATTCGCCTCGTCTGTGAGAGGGGAAACCCATCCCATGCAGCAGCATAACAACGGTCCGACGATAAATTCCAAAATCCAGAAAACATTGGGTATCCTCCAAACATCCGGAACTCTCCCCCCCTTCCTTCCTCCCTGCACATCTGAATCATCATCGTCATCGTGGCAAATCCCATCCGGTCCACAGCTCAAGCGCCGATGAATCAAAAGGAAGAACAGAACGCAGATCTATTTCCTCTGCGCAGCATCATACAACGCAGCGAGGATCCCGATCCCCGAACCGATGAGCACCGCCGTCGAACCGCCGTAGATCGCACCGTCCACGCGCTCCGCCACCGCCGGGCTGATCGCCCCGAAACCCAGGCCCTGCACATACACCAACCACGTCGCCAGGGCTTTGGCGATGTTGAAACTCAGCGGATCCGTCGTGTACCGGGCCACGCCGCCCGCCCCTCCGCCCCGCCGCGCCTCGCGCAGCGTCAGGTTGTAGAAGTACCCCAACACGCCCGGGACCAGCAGGCTCGTCGCCGCCCACGTCAGCGTCGCTGACCAGTAGTAGCCCGTCAGGATGACGAAGAGATCGGGGAGGAACACCGCCGTCGGGCCGACCCCCAGCGCGGCCACCCCGGGCAGGTCGAACGCGTAGTTCCACGGCATCAGGTGGCGCTGCAGCGCGTACGCCTCGAGCAGGAGGAAGGTCGTCTGCACCGCCACCACGCTCGAGCACGTCTCGCGCAGGTACGCGATGCCCTCGGCCACGCCGGTGCCGCGGTAGAACTCGTCCACGCCGGCTTGGAGGCGCCGGGCTTCTTGCTCGACGACGTCGGCGACGACGGACGGCGACGGCGGGCCGGGGAGTTCCGAGCGACGGCGGGCCGCGGGGGTGCGGGTCGCGGCGGATGGGGAGGTGTTGCGGTCGCTGGTGGTGGTCGTGGTGGTGGTGGGCGCGATGATGTCGGTCAAGGGCGCGGTGACGGTCTGGAGAGCGGCGCTGGCGGTCGTGACGGGCGAGGCGGAGAATTCGTGCATCATCGTCGTCATCTTGGTCGCGGTCTGGGCGAGGGCGCTGGTGGCCGCTTGCACCGGCGACGAAGGCGAGACCTCGTCTGATTCAGCCTCGGATTTGATCTTGGTTGGCTTACGAGCGCGCGGCTTCGAGGCGGGCTTGTGGGTTGCTGTGGAGGCATCGTCGCCGGAAGGGACGTCGCCGGTCGCGGCAAGGCTCTGGCGCGACTTGAATGGCGTGCTGGAGCGGCCGTTGAAATAGCCTGCGAAGTTCGAGTTGGAGGAGAACCGGGCGGCGTTGAGGCGCAGGTGCGCGTCCAGAGCTTCCACGATGTCATCTTTGAGCGTATCTTTATTTCTACAGCCGCGAGATCAGTACTCGTGTGGGATCGTGTCTGTGGCGCGAACGCGGGACCTACTGGGGGAGTCCGGCCTCTGCGGAAAGATCTAGCAGATTCTGTTTGCGCTGACGCGACAGCCAGGAATGCGACATGGTGAGGTCGACGATATGGGTATATTCAGGGTCGCGGAAGCGTTGCGATCACAACCATGTATGATATGACGCGTGGAAATATGTAGGAGTCTTGTGCAAAGTGACGCGCCGTGGGTGTCGGTGACAAAGTATCGTGAAAATGATGTCGTTGGAGGGGCGCAAAGTAAACAAAGCGGTCAACAGTAGAGTTGGCAGGGTGCGCGCGTCTGTTTCTTCCCGTCTCAATTCATACGCATATCACGTGACTAAGACTCCACAGTTGACATGTAACCCTTGATTCCCGCATGACTCGCGTGTTTCGCGTTTTGAGAGGAGTTTCGTCCAATGTCATCAATGTGATCGGTCTTTGAAGGGAGGCATTTGTGTGAAGGAATGAACATTGTCTCCACCTGTTTTATGGGTTGTATACTCATTCCTTAAGAAAATCCGCACTTCATATATATTTTCTGGCCATCGCGAACGAAAACCGACACTGCCTTGTTGCTGACCCTTCAAAACTCCCGCTCCGGGGCTCCGCACATGTCCGCTTCGTCACGGCTTCAACGATTTATTCGACCGACACTAAAAGTCCAGCTCCTGTAGCTTCCATCTAAATCACGCAAATCACGCATCCAATTTCGACCCTTGACCGCATCTCTGACGGTCCCTCTGTGTCCTCACCCAACAACACGATACGGAAACCAGGAACTGTCATCTCCAGACGATAAGCCGATTGCGACAGCACCTCAACTGAAACACCATCTTATGCACATTCCGCCCAAGTCAGCGCAATCTTCATGGTACTAGCCCGAGTGGCTGAATACTTCTTCCCGTCGGAATCGAATGACAGCACCGTCCTGCTCACTCACTTCGACAATGGGCATACTATGTCCGATCCTACGAGACGGAAGGCAGAAAGCCTTCCCTCGGATAAGTCACAATCGACCCTCACACCCGCGGCGGAGATAGACTCGAATGGTCCTGATGGCGAAGCTTATCGTCCTCCCTATATCCATGCAATGCTGGCAGGCGGTCTGGGTGGGACGATGGGGGATATGTTGATGCACAGTCTGGACACGGTCAAAACGCGGCAACAGGGAGACCCACACCTGCCGCCCAAGTACACGGGCATGGGCAACACATACTACACCATTTTCCGACAAGAGGGTGTCTGGAGGGGTCTCTATGGTGGAGTCACGCCTGCATTTCTGGGGAGCTTTTCAGGGACCGTGGTGTTTTTCGGAAGCTATGAATGGTTCAAGAGGAGGCTCATCGACTACGGTCTAAATCCCTCCGTTGCGTACATGTCGGCAGGGTTCTTGGCCGATCTCGCTGCGAGTCCATTGTATGTGCCCTCCGAAGTCCTCAAAACACGGCTTCAGCTCCAGGGACGATACAACAACCCCTTCTTCACATCTGGCTACAACTATCGATCATCCATGCATGCATTGCGCACCATCTACCGCACCGAAGGAATTGCTGAATTATTTTCTGGATACAAGGCGACACTGTTCCGAGATCTCCCCTTCTCCGCACTGCAATTCGCATTCTATGAACAGGAGCAGAAATGGGCCAAACAATGGGTCGGACCCGGAAATGAGATTGGACTCCCTTTAGAGATTCTGACCGGTGCGAGCGCTGGAGGAATGGCTGGTGTGCTCACATGTCCGATGGATGTTGTCAAAACTAGGATACAGACGGAGCTGGATCCAAGCATCTATGCTGCGGCTCACAAAGGTTCGGGGCAGAATGCACCACTCGCTTCTGAGGCCCATCCACTGCCCGTTCAAAGCTCGCATCGGCCATCATCGGCACCACTTAGCGCCTCATCTCAAACGCGCCCAATTTCCACATCAGGCCCAAGCACCGTCCTCAAGCATCACGGCCAAGTGAGCCTCGACACAGAGTCCGTCTTCAAAGCGCTACGGATCATCTACAAGAGCGAGGGACTTGCAGGGTGGTTCCGTGGTGTCGGGCCCCGAGCCGTGTGGACCAGTGTGCAAAGTGGCACCATGCTGGTCGTGTATCAAAATCTCTTGCGTTGGTTCGACAGCAATCCTTTGGTCGAGATAGACGATGGCGATGGTTTGCGGAGCCTATGAGCCGGTTTCTGTCGCCGTGTGTTGTGGCTGCTATCGACCCAGGCTGGCATGAGCATCTCTCCTTCTCTCCCTCTCCCATGTAAACTATTTTCCATGCATCGATAGATCTGTCGGATAGCATTTCTCCACATAGACTTACTTTCCAAAAGAAAATGACTTCCATTTCCAAAAAAACAAATAAACAACCACCGTTGTGCTCGAGATCAAATCTAATTGTACAGCCGTGTAAGGAACGAAACAAGGGACTCCACGCTCAGGAAGAATTGGGGAGAAAAAAAACTCATATTGGATATCAATGATGCCCATCAGGGCCCACCAAACTGACCCGCTCCTTCCGATTGTGTCAGACCGAGCAGATCGAGTGTGGTCCACGTTTGATCATTCGCACTCGACCTCGCTGGCGACATCGCCGTGATCGGCGAGATGATCTCATTCAGCAAACCCGTCGACGGGCCTGCCGTGGCGTTATACCAATTGTTGTTCATCCTCACACTCAAGCCGGGCGCGCCCGCCGGTCGCGTCACCGAGCCGAGTGGCGGCGGCGACATGGTGGCATTCTGCCAAGCTTCCTGCGGCGAGTTTGAAGTGGTGGTGGTAGCGGTGCGGCTGGCGCCCTGTTGTTGCTGCAGTTGCTGCTGCGCCAGCACCGATGCAGACTCCCTCTGCACGACGGTCGAGATCAGCGACGACAGGAGAGTGTGGATCTGTGCGGCCAAGGGCACTTTCCCGCTTAACTGCTTGCACTCGGAGGCGATCCGGTAGAGGCCTTCCTTGGCTTGCTGGGCGCGGGCCGTCATCGGCTCCTGGATGGGCGGGATACATAAAATGACGGAGATGGTGAGGGAGTTCATGAGGATGTAGGAGAGGCTGGATTCGCATTCCATGGTGTGCATGGAGATTCGCGAGGTGCGGAGCGCGGCGTCCACGGCGGCTTGGATCGACCAGGAGATGTCTTCGCTGGTGAGGCGGAGACTTGATCGGGAGGCTTGTTGTAGGCTGAGTTCGATGATGGGTCGGTGGAGAAGGATGATGAGGCTGTCGAACATGACCTGCATGGTCAGACTTTGTAGCGTCAGTGTTCGCGCGTCGGCCGCCCAGGGTTTATCTTGTCCCCCCATGCAGTCAAGAGGATCGTTATCGTCCCAGGTAGATTGGTCGAAGAAGGGAGGCACCCGTGCACGCCACTTCATGAGTGCCTCGTTGGTCTCCCGGACGGTCGTGTACAGCAGTCGTTGATTGTCATCTGACTGCATGTCTTCGCGGATTTGGCGGAAAGCCGACAGCGTCTTGCTCATGATCTCGTAGACTTCATATTTCAAGTCATGGAACGTCAAGAAATTAGTTGCACGGCCGTTCCATTGGAGGATAGGATGGTTAACCAGGTGTGGATGTATGGCAAGGTCGTCAATGTGGTAAGGTTCGCGACGGTGCACGAAGTTGCTGTCGAGGGATGGTGGTCTCCCATTGAACATGGCCGAGAATGTATCGACTGTTTTCACAGCCAACCAGACACGCCGACGGATCTCATTTTGGACTAGATTGTCGTTGTTCGAAGGCTGGAGATGAAACCCAGCTGCATACGCGTTTCTTGCTGCCATTCCAACAAGTGTCCACCCAATGTTGGTCTCCCCTGTGTAAGCACGATAGCGTGCGAGAATGAGGCAGATCTGGACGCTTTCGACGCTGCAATCACCCATCACGTCCAACAGATTCTCGTTGATCTCACGAGAAATCTCGTCTCGGAAAGTCGATAGGTTGATCCCATGCTTGTCCATGGTAGAATGTCCCGACCAGGATGAGTCTTCTGATGCCAATACAGCCGCCATGACCACGATCGAGAGGATGACGAGGATTTCTCCCGCTTCAGTCCTCTGCCATGTTGGCCGTCGCCAGAGAATCCTCGCTCGGTCTTTGATGGTCGGTGCATGGATGAAAAGCATGAACCAGTGAGCGCGGGCGATGTAAACATCGAGTAAGATGTCGACCACCGTGAGGTTTGGTCGTGACATGAATTTCAATCCCCATGGTACGGCTTCTGAGAGGCATGGATCGCCAACGAGAACATGTAGAATATCATCGCCGAGCTTTCGGTCATTGTTGTCGTCGGGGTCGTTGACATGCAGGACCTTGCGAGCAAATCGCATCGCTGAACTAGACGCTGCCAGTCGATTCGCGCTACCCGGCTTCTGGGGATGTCGGCCCGTCGATTGTGCTGCCGAGTCTGTCGACAAAGCCGCATGATGAAGCTGAGAATGGTTATCCTTCCGACCGGACCATGAGCCGACTCCGCCGTCAGTCGTAGACGATGCGCCAGCAGCCTTGGATTTGTGTTTCGATGCGCGAATGTCCTCTCGCGGCACGCACGGAACGCCGGCGTGGTAGCAGAGGGTGCATGGCTTTTCCTTGTCACACTATAGCAATGGATGAAATGAGCGTCAAAATTCCACATTCACAACAAACCCGGCGCAGGATGCTGGCCAGTAGGAAAGTCCTCAAAAGCTTACTTTCAATTTCTGTTTGCGACATCGCGCGCATGCTGTTGGCCTTTCTCTACCCACTGCTCGAGGCATTGCGGTAACGAGGGTCAAGGGAAGGGTCAAATCCCCAGAGACCAAGCCTTCATACCAGCCCTGGAGCGTTATGATGTCCCCTAATAAGCGGCGAACTACGGGACCACACAGCCGAGGCTCTCTGTTCTCGCTGTCTCATGGCCTGGACCGGGTACAGCGATGACTGCGTTCGATATTGATCACCGAAACACGACGTCCACAGTGAACACTTTGATAGAGAATTTCAAGTCGAGAAGTTTATTTCGCCCAACGGTGGAGTGGCGTCGAGTCATGCAACGTGCGAAATTTCGGCGCCGAGAAGGTGTTGATATGCGATATGCAGGAGAGTTTCACGCTGCTGCAGGAATGATGTAAATACGCAGCATGTCCAAAGCGCGTGATTGACGCGATCATTATTATGTCCAGATTAGATAACGTCCACAGATACTTCATCGCACGCACACATCTTCAATGCCTAACCAATCCATCTCGAGGGCTTCGCCGTTCATGATGCCTTGCACGTAGGCTTCTCCTATCAATTCAAACGCTTGCGCTTCGTCCTTCCGTGGTCGCAGGACATACGGCACACTCGAACCCAGGATCACATAGATTAAATCGCCTTCTTGTGTTCCATGTGGCGCCAAACCCAGCCAGCCAGTACTTGTCACGAACAGAATTCTACCTCGTATGGAGCCGAAGATCAAAGTCTGTTGCGCACGATGTTCGGCGTCCTGTGTCGGGTCAAGCTCGACCAATAGGCTAGCGCGTCGTTTGGTTCTTCCATCACCGCGATAGAATCCACTGTTGTCGAATGACAATTGATGGCAAAGAGACTGAAATGCGTCAATGTTCATGCTACTCCCAGGCGAGCGCACTATGCGTTCATTGGCCAACTGTTTCGCTTCTTTCCACCAGCTGCGGATCTGTGCTACGGCGTCGCCAGACTCGTCGTAGCTGAGCCGTGTTGTGCCCGCGGCGCTTACAGTGTCCACCAACTTCCCGCAGAGTTGTAATCCGGTTTCATAATCCCAGTCCAGCTTTTCCATAACGCTTCCGCCAGCCGAAAAATTCGGATCGAAAATGAACGGACGAGATGCCAAGTTTGCTGTCCAATCAGGCACCCATGATGGCAGCTCCTCGAGGTTTTGATTTGACCTCCCTGCACATGAAAGTAGAATTAAAGCTTTCCGAACGTTCTCATCGTCGGACAGTAATTTCTCCTCAGATCCAGGAGTCGGCCGAGTGACCGCGCCGATAACCTGAAGTGCAAAATCACAGAAAACGGTCTCGGTGGTGGAAGAATAGTCAGGAATCATTTCATGACGCCCGAGGCCAAGTAAAGCGTAAATTTTATCCAGAGGGTCGGTAGCTTGTAAATCGCGTGACATCAGGAGCAAATCCAAAAGATCGAGTTCGTAGTCGCTGTTCCGTGTGGTATGTAAAGAGACCGGCTCTTCAACTATTTCATTACATCTCTCGTTGTGAGGATCCATCTCGAATGCGACTGGCAGAGCAAGCTTTCGCTGCTGGTGTCGAATTCGAATTCGGTTGATCCGTGAGAAAGGTAGCTCCCAAGCACTCATGGTAGGATCATTTTGCGATTGATGAGGGTTGGGACCTTCGACCAACTCGACAATGGCCTCAAGATCCTCCCAGCGGAGAATGCGATCCCCGAGGACGAGCTCGACATTGTCGTTCAAGACAACCTCCTGCCTATGTAAGCCAAGTCAGTTCCGAACAACCACTTCAGAACAAAATATTTGAAGATTCTCACACAATCCAGGTTCTCCAAAACCACGGTCTTCGTAGGATCGCTGCCAGAGCCATCCATTTTCGGTGCCCTCTCCGCGGCAACCCATTTGCTTCAAGCTGGACAGAATCCAGATGGGTGACATTTGTATATCTAGTGATAGATAGTAGCTGCTTGGCGAGTTGTAGTCCTGCCTTCGAGTCCCCTGAATGCGGACCCAGCCAGACTGACACCTTGCGCGCGCCGGCGAAGATGTCCCCCATCAAATTTACCTGTGCGTTTCTCTCCAGCACGCGCTCTTGACAGATACACAACTGGTCTACGACGGCAATTAATATGAGCAAGGCATATATCGCAATCACAGGGTTCCGATTCAACGAACCGATCCAAAGAATGACCTCGTGGTCCGGATGCCGAAAGTGATGCAATGCCTCGATCAAGGTGGGCGTCACCGCCAACCGGCGTCCGTTACACATGATACTCTTCGTACGTTTACTCGCACCCCATGTATATGAGAGGGCATCATATTCGATTTGCGGCCGTTGGCCCGGGACAGTCACGAAGGACTCGATCAACTCGATGGTGATTCCTTTGTGTCCACAGCCGGGCTTGATTTTAGCCAGGCGGATGCTGGTCTTGACACTCTTGAGCGCGCCATAGCGGAAATCTGGCGATTCCAACACAGGCGACGTCGGCGGTGACCGCCAGCGCGTCAAACTCATGCTGCGAACACTTCATGGACGACTTGTAAGGCGCTGGGAGTGATGAGAGCTCGGGCCAGGTTTGATGTCATGGGCACACTTTTTTCGTCTTTTTCGCATTTAATGGGTTTACATCCGAGATTTGCTCAAAATTACGGTGCAATTTGGCAACATGGTCTGGACCATATTGCAGGAGCTGTCTATCGCTTACCTCCTCACAGCACGTGGTTGGAATTTTGCAGCTCGGAGATCCTCCGAACCTTGGAACCTGGGCAAAGTGACACTCAAGCAATCCACCATTCGAGCCTTGGTGTACGTAATATGTGTGGTCAATTCCCGCGGGTGTGCTTGCCGCCTATATTTAGCGACCAAGGGATTTTTGCCAGCCAAAAGTCGTGGCTGCCAGGCTGCACACATTGCCGGCGCAGGTTAGGAGATCACCGTTTCAAGGCAGCCAGAAGGAGGGCGGAAACAGCACTGTCTAAATTCACAAAATATATATGCCGATATCGAAAGAACAGAGCTTCGCTAAGAGGCGCAGACCGGCGACAAAGCAAATGAATCAACCCAGCTTGCCTTCTCAATACTTGTCGACCAGATTCCTACCCTCCGCAGGACCGCCATGGTAGCCGGTATCATGATCGAAGTCGCGATGCGGAACATTGATGTGCTCTCGAGGCGGTAAAGAGTCCGAGTCGTATGTATTCGAGAAAGGTCGAGGCGTCTCCCAAGCCTCACTTTCGCGCGGCTCGGCTAGGCCACCGTGTCCATACGGTGTGTTATCCTCAGTGTATCGCTCAGGGGAACGAGATCCCGGCTGAGGGTTGAGACCGATGTCCGGTAGCTGGTACATGCCGCGACGGGTATCGTTGCGGAAGACGTAGATGTCCAGACAGAGCGCCGCAATGGTGGAGACACTGCGATGCGGCGTGTTAGTAGAACAGACCTGAGTAAGCTATACTTCACAGGTTAACACTCACAATCCAACCAACGTGAATGTGAAGAGGCTCTTGTAGATTCGGCACACCATAATGCCTGCTTCTTCCTGCCAGTGCTCAATGTCGCACATGCTCCGCAAAGTAGGACTCATGTACCAAGTTAGTAGAGACCAACTTAGAGTCCATAGCAGTGCGTTGAATCCGTTGAGAGCAAGATTGAATCTCGGATTAAGCCCAGTAAAGCAGTGGAGAACCATTGTGAACGCGAGCGCGATGATGGAGAACAGAGATGCGGCCGTGAGCTGTGTTTCAGTAGCGCAGTCAGCGGAAGGTTCTCAGCACGTAACGATGGCTGATCTCCCTCACCCAGATGAAGGTCCATGGAATTGGCTTGCTGTCATGGGCTAGGAACCACATGAAGTAGACCATAATTCCTCCGACAATGATGCTGGAGATCAGTTGGGCGGTTCTGATGCCATGGAATAATATTCGTGGGTATTTCGAAGGGGCAGTTTTCGCGTTTCGTTCGAAAAGTCGCGTCATGTTTGCGGGTGGGCACGGCGATGTTGTGTGAATGACTGTATTGGAGGCTCGTCGTCGATATCTTGGGTATCGGATCCGACAGCTCGTAGTATCGCAAGGAACGTAATTGGATATTGAGCAGGTATGGGCATAAGAGACTGTTGAATGCGAAGTACAACGGAGCGCATCTTCATGCGCCAGATCTGATGAGCCCCCTCAGCCGCATCCTTCGAGGGGGCTAGTGCAGATTTCCAGGGCCACAGATTCCAACGTTCACCTGCTAGCCCGTGTTTCGTGACCGGTCAGCGCTCTAGCCGCTCACTTCAGCGGGCCGCTTCGTCCGAACTGCGCCCAGATTTCTCAGAAGAGCGTGCCTCATTTACACAACACACGTTTGGATAAAAGAGTCGCTAAGAACAAAGGTGATATTCAAGGCTTTGATTTACCAGCGAAGGCGAGAGCCCAGTACTTTGCATTTAGACCTCGATTCTCAACATCAACGCAATATTCTCCCTATTTGCTTCCAGGCGAGGCCGATGCAAAAGAGCAGCACATTGCTAACACTTTCGATATGCCTCACGGCCATATGCCCGTCACTGGTCCTTCGAAGCGGCTGCTACAGGCCTGATGTTTTTCAATCTAGATCGAGATCAGTCAGATGGCCGTCAAAATAGTGGTGTTTTCGAACTCACCTCGTGGAGTGACTTTTCCCATGTGGAAGAACAGCTTGTGCGTGGTCGTCTCGGCGGGTGGTCGATTGGGTCCCTCGTCCAATCGCCTTTGGTAAAGGGCGGAAACGAGAGACCAGATGCTCTAACGTGCCTCAATATACGGTCGTAATCGTATTGACGCGTTGCTGATTGCCTTTCGTCGCAATACACTTATCTTGTGTGCCCACCACCTTAGCTGGCACTCCGCAAGCTGAAGAATGATTTCTTCTTGGCAGGTTTCTGAACATTAAGTCCACCAGTGTTGCCATTTGCGCCGCTCATCATGAACGCTCCATTGCTGCTAGAAGACCCGTGCTCGTTGTTCGAAGGCTGCATGAAGGAAACCCGTGATCCAGCTTTAGGGGATTTCCTGGACCCACGGCCTTCCGGCTCCCCTGGCACGCCATACTCTTGGCGCAGGCGCTCAGTCTCACGTTCGATCGCGGCTTGCCGGTCTCGTTCTTCCTGCTCGACGATCTTGAGCAGACGTAGCCGCTCGGCTTCGTCGGCTCGTTCTTTGGCGAGCTTCTCTTGCTCAAAGATGTGCAGAAGACGTTTGCGCTCGGCTTCGTCAGCTTTCTGGCGCTTGATCCTCTGCTTCTCCAGCGCCTTGGCCTCGGCTTCCGCTTCGGCTTTCAACCTCGCAGTCTCTGCCTCAAGCTCCCATCGACTTCGTGGATCTGCGAGAGGTGGCGGTCTCGACCCGGGAAGTGGTGGAGGTGTGTTGTGTGCAGCAGCACCAGGCTGTTGTTTGCTGTCGTTCGGACGCAAAGGCATCGGTGGGGGAGCATGGGGACCCGGCGCACCAGGCTGGAAATGTTTTGGTTCCTCATTCGACAAAGTCCTACCTCCGGCAGAAAGTTTGCGACTGGATTGCGCGTCGCCGACATTGAAGAGCTCACGTACGTGCTCTCTGCCCGTGAAGAATAGATCTCTGATAACAATGGCTCCGAGAAGTAGGACCACTTCCAACCCTTTAGGATCTTCTAATTCGAGCCGCTGCAAGTTTGGCTCATACAGCGTCAGCTCGCGCATGCTTCTCCACAGCGCAATGGCAATATCTGGGTCCTTCCTCGCTTTCCTTTTGTCCCATGTATCAGTGCTCTTGCCGGTCATGAAGCATGTCAGATCCTTGCTCAACACGCTCTCCTTACGCCAAACAAAATTTAATTTCGGTGTAGTGGCCAACATTGCAGGATCGTGCTGTCCTCGATCGATATTGCTCGCTGATGGTTCTCGGAACGTATGCTGGGGCAACGAAAACTCGTAGCTATCGGACGAGCCCCATTTGCCTGGGCGCAGCTCCACCTTGACTTGTTGCTCTGGATTGTAAAGTTGAATGACGAATTCATTGGGAATAATCGGCTGTGGTGGAGGAGGGATGCCGCCATTGCGCCTCAACTCTTCTGCGGAGAGCGTAGGTTGCGTCCAGTCCGGCCGCGCAAGGACTTCTCCGTAGAGAATCTCTGGGTTGAAGCAATCGAATATGGCTGCTGCATAGCAGTTCTTATGCGCCGCAACTGTGGATGCCGGGTCTGCATAATGGAGAATGTAGTTTGGTGCCGGCTCGTTGCCTTGGTAGGTGAGATAGATGTCCCTGTGATGTTTTATGCCATCGCCTGAAGGTCGAAGAATGAAGGCCGGAAGATTCCTATAGACTACATCAGCTTCAACGCATTCGGACGAACACACGTTGGGCCGAGAACGCCATGACTTACTCGTCGAGCATTTTCGCGAAACGCTCAGACACCCAGTCCAGCCGGGGTCATCAAACTTCGGTGGGAACGTGCGACGAGTACAGTAGACAGCAGCAGCACGTGCGAATGGAAGATGAAACGCGTCCGTCGAGCAAAGTGTGGGTATCGACTGCTACATGTATTCAATAGTCAAACCACTACCAGTGTGATCAGAACTCCTGATCGAGGAGGCTGTGCTGCAAGGCTGCCACGAAAGCGATGCTCGGCACAGATGGTCTTGCGACCTATGACGGCGCCGATGCTTTTTGTCGTGCTCTGCTCGAGCGTAATCGGACCTTTGTAGACTCAATCTCGAGGTCAATACAGAGGCTCCACGGCGAGGTTCATTAGATATTTATCGCTTGTATTTCAGCTGACCAGTTGGCTATTATGGAATGATTGAATGTCTCCATCAGGCGGACTTCAAAATTTCATGATGCACCATGAATTGGGGCACTGTGTGCTTCGCCCAATTCCGCCCGCGACAAGACATTTCGACCGATGACTGCGCTCAGCTGATGACGTGGAAGCGGGGCAGGGAGCGTTCACGCCGGGCGGTCGCCTGTGTTTCACAAGCCTCCTTCTGTAATTTTGATACCTGCGAGTACCCGAATTAGAACCACTCCACGGCTCCCAAGCATTTCACCACGCGGCTTTGATCAGCGCATGTATGGAACCACGGTTAGTATTCGAATCGTCGACGTAAAGAATATAGCTACCGGCAAGCAGACTCGTGTAGTCTGCATGCCAAGGACCGTGTTCCAACCTAGGACAGATGTTCGTACAAGTCAACCTGCACATCGCCATGGACTAATTCTCTAGGTTCAAAAGAGTAGAATAATGCAATCTAGCAACCGCGTACTCTAACTGATGTCGCATGCGCTCTGCTAACAACGCGAAACCCAAGTCATTTCCTTCTGCCCAGAGCTTCATTTGAGAATCGTTCCTATTTCGTCACGTCTTATCGGTCGTTGTTCTTTACTTCTTGCCTCCAGCGCCCCCAAGGTATTTCCTGGCCATGTTCAGCACAATCGGTGTCAGAACGGGTGCGAGCACAGCGTAATGTTTCTGGCCCTTTTCGACCAGCGGTCCGACGCTGCAAAGATGTGTTAGCTGAACAAAATCCCATGGCGTGCTGGAAGCTAGAGGAACTTACTCATAGTTGCCAATCTTGATCTCCTTTGGCGGCTTATCATGCTTGTCACGATCTCCGTCTCGGCGGCTTCTTTCGCTCCGACGGCCATCATACTCGCTGTCATCATCATCGTATCGGTCCTTTCGGCGAGGCGGCGCAGACGAACGTCGTTGTCGATGAGATCGACGATCATCATAGTCGCTCTCCTCATCCGAATAGTCATCGTCGCGTCTTCGTCGGCTGGGCTCAGTTCTTCGTTCGCTGTGTCGTCGGCGCACAGGAACAGGATCGGATCCATATTCTACCGGCGGTCTTTGCCTTCGTGGTCTTTCGTCGTCATAGTCGTCTCCGCGGCGGCGACGCGGCGGTTCCTCATAATCGTCGCGCTCGTGACGGTCTCTACCACCTCGAGAATCTCGTGGATCGCGATAGTCCCGTGGGTCTCGAGAGTCTCTTTCCTCGCGTGGAGATCTAAGCTCGCGTGGAGGTCGTTGTTCGCGGGGAGACCTTTGGTCGCGCGGATCATCATAGTCGCGGGGATCTCTGTGATCCCGGGGTGGGCGTCGCGATCGTGGAGGTTCGTCGTCGTAGGGACCTTGACCATACGATTCTGAATCTCTTGATCGGCGAGAAGAGTTGTTGTTAGGCCTCCTGTCATAATCGATGTCTGACTCCGGTCTTCTGCGTGGATCCCTCATCTTTCTGTGTGTCTCGCCCTCTTCACTCTCATATCCGTCTCGCTTGTCTCTGAATCTGCGATTGTGCGGGTGATTCTTGGCTTCGAGGTCGCGGGCATTGCGTCCAAGATACGAAGCTTCTTCGGGGAATTCCGGTCGCATGTCCGGCGGTACTCTGCTGCGGCTGCCTTCTCTTTTCATGGCGGGTCGTATAGCGCCATCGCCTATGGGCGGCGGTGGAAGATCTCCAGCAACGGTTGGTGAGCCATGACCATCAGGGCGTGAGTGTCGCGGCTGGCGAGAGTCATGTTCATATTTCCCATATCCATCCACGGCCATGGGATTGTCATCAGGGTAGGGTCTTGAAGGTCGATCGTGCCGGACGTGGGATCCGCGATCGTCAGCGTAGTCCGCCATGTTGATGTATTCTTGTCGTTGGAAGACAGATACAAGGCAGGGGGAAGAGACGAGAGAGAAGTCGTTGAGATGAAGGTGGTGATAGATCTATCCTCACTCTGTCATGGGACTGTCGCAGTGTGCAGTCATCCAGCCAGCCAGCCAGCCAGTGTTGGCGTGCGAGTGACGAGTGGGGTGAGAAAAGCATCGGACTTGCCCGCTCACATGCGGAATGTGTGGCGGTGCGTCATTTCGCATGACTTGATGACCACATCCGACAGGCAATTGCGGGAGCTCCGTGGCGGACGGTACCCTGCACTCAGTACCCATCAGCTGTGAGGCATATGCGCAACGCTGCCTGCGCCTCACTCGTGAGCTTCCGTCTAATTTTCACCCACATTCGAGCCTGACATGATGCCCGCACCTTCGCACCATTCTTCTTTCCGGTTTGTATTCGTCCCACGAGTGCAATTTCCATTGGAAATCAGACTTTCGATTGCACTAGAGAGATGGAGAGATTGGGAAGTATTCAGGACGTTGTGCTATGTCGTCTTTCATGCAGGCGGAACCAAATCGTATTTCGCCTGTTCAAACTTAGATACACGGTTCAAAGTCGAACAACATTCAAAACAATACTTTCAAAATCTCCGAGATTCCGGCGTTAGTTGCGCAAGAGATCGCCCGTGCATTTCCCAATACTACTCTTCCAATGAACCTTTGCTAACCACATTCGCTTTAAGCCGCGCTTGTGCCACCCTCCGCGTCAGTGATCAGCTTCGTGATCTTTCCGATGGCGATGGTCTGTCCCTGATCTCTCAGTGTGAAACGACCGAGTTGCGGGTAGTCCTCGAAGCGCTCCACACATACGGACCCTGCTCCTCCGGTGATCTCCAATCGCGCAATGATGTTCATACCGGCCTTGGCGAAGCCTGGAGGCTTCTTTGACTTTCGGTTTGTCTTTGGCTCCAGCTTGTGCAATAATGCTGCGAAAGTCACCTCCTCAGTCGCCGAGTGAACATGGAGCACACAGTTGAAACCGGCGGAAAGGATAGACTTCAATTCCAGCAGACGGATCTGAGCCTCGAAAGCGGTCACGCAGTGGACTGGACGGAGTGGTGAACACAAGACGAAGCCCGGGAAGATATCTTCCTCTTCAGCACCTTTGATGCGTAGGCGCACCTGTTCTCCACAGTTGGCACGAGTGATTTCTTCTTCCGTCTCACCGTACAAGGCACTGATCTGAATCTCGGCCCTGTTGGGCATCATGAGGTACTTGTTTTCTTTCTTGAGAATTCCAGCTTCGATCTTGCCGTCGATCATGGTACCCATGTCCCTGTACTTGGCAGCGATGGGCATCATGAAAGGCGCCTTGGTCTTGCGCTCGAGCGTCTGCATGCCATCGAGGTACTCCAACAGCGAAACGTCATCATACCAGGGAGCAAGGTTCTTAGGCACACGATCTTTAATACCCATGGCCACTTGTGCTGCTATGGGCATGAAGTGCAGATCGGTCTTCGGGTTGTAACCCAGACCCTTCAGGAAAAGCGTGAGTTTGCCCGTGCATTCCTTGTAACGCTCCTCTGACCATTCTACGGTCGGATCGTCCATCTTATTGACAGCCACGATAAGCTTGTTAATGCCCTGCGTTTTAGCAAGCATGGCGTGCTCTCGTGTCTGTCCACCTTTTTCGAAACCAGTCTCATACTCACCCTTGCGCGCCGAGATGACGAGGACACCTACGTCGGCCTGCGACGCACCTTGCACCATGTTGGGTACATAAGTCTTGTGACCAGGTGCATCCAAAATGGAGTATCTTCGCTTCTCAGTCTCGAAAAATCCTCGACCAACCTCGACCGTCTTGCCCTTAGCGCGCTCCTCTTTCGTCTGGTCGAGCGCCCATGAAAGATACCACGACTCACGACCAAGATCCTTGGCATCTCGCTTGTATTTGTCCATAGTTCGCTCATCCACCATACCGGTGGCATACAAGATGGATCCACCAAGCGTACTCTTGCCCGCATCAACGTGTCCCAAGAAAATTACGTTGACATGCTCCTTGCCGTACATCTCCTCAAGGGCCTCATCGTCAACCTCAGCAGCTTGCTCTGCAGCGACAGCATCAGCTTTGCGCTGTTCAATTTTCTGTTCCGCGCGAGAAGGCGAAGATCGTCCAGACGGAGTTGGCGAAGTGTTACCAGTGGTCGCGGCGGATGCGGGTGTAGGCTCTCCGGTCTTCTCAATCGCTTTGGCGGCGGCAGCTTTGGATCCAGCCTCAGGCTCTGATTTGTTAACTGCTTCTTTCGTCTTGGCGGACTCCTTAGCTGAAGCGGAGGCAGGAGTGGGTGCAACGGCGCCGAGAGACAGGACTTTCGCGCCGCCCACTGCCTTCTCGACTTTGGGAGCGATGCCCGTGTCTGATGCGCTCAGAGAGAGCGTCTTGACTGGTGCAGGACCGCTACTGGTATTCGCCGCAGGGGCCGCTGCTGGCTTCGTTGTGGGCAGTGCCTCACCTCGCTTGGCGATCATGGGAGCTTGTTGTCGCTGAGCCGGCGGTACGTAGGCTTGCTGCTGTGGTTGCTGTTGCTGTTGTTGTTGCTGCTGCTGCGGTTGTTGCTGGTTTCGTTGTTGTTGGTACTGGGACTGGGACTGAGAGTAATCTGTTTGGTTGTAGTTCTGGTTGTATTGATTGTAATTCTGTTGACCATAACCGTATTGTTGATATCCACCGTAGCCCTGCTGCTGGCCGTACTGTTGATAGCCACCATAGCCCTGTTGCTGTTGGCCATATCCATATTGTTGATATGACTGCCCAGGTGTGAAGCTTTGCGCACCCGGCGTGAATGTTGGAATGCCAGGCTGAAAGTTGTTGTTTCGTCCGTTATTGTTCTGAAGATTCATCTGCTGTTGGGTCTGATTCGAAAGATCTTCGTCCCGCATCGCATCCTCCCAATTGTCTGGCTGACCATTTGCCATGATGAATGTGGATGCTAGCCTTTAGCTCGCTGTAGATTACGGATAGGCGGTAGTATTCAGGTCAGAGATCTGCGAGATTGCAAATCGAATTTCGACGGCACAAATGATTGACTGGCTGATATGCGTGAGTCACTGGGGCAGTGCAAGATCGGAGTTGTGGTGCAAAGAGAGACTTGCTTTGCGCATCAAAAGTCTTCGGGCAGTGTGCCGATATAAAATGAATTTTGGAGGGGCGTCACCATCGCGGGGCGAATTCGAGCCTCAGGCATAAACTCAACGCCAGCCAGTTTCGCGAGTGCCAAGATTCCGTTTCTCCCATTCGCCTTAAACTTGTTTGGGAGGCTGCTCGCGTGCCCATGCCTGTCCGTCGCGCCTGCCTCTCGACCACCACAATCATTTCAACCTGCTTTGCAATAGTCAATGTCACGCAGGTAGTTTCCAGCGCTCCATCAGACGGTCGTGTTTGGTAAAACGCCAGAAGGCGATCGACAGCTGACTTCCTTCCATTGCTATATGCTTCACGCAATCCCCTTCCCAATCCTCAAGACATGTATCAACTACATTTCTCGCGTCAATATTCGCATACTTGATGAGCAACCATCATACGTAAGGTAAGGATGGATGTACTGCTCACACGTATCACTCAGCAAGCCGTGCAATATGCCATCCGATCAGGCGTGTCAATCTCCGCAGGCTTTGCCATTCAACAATGTCATCGATTGCTGAAGGCCACTCCGAAAGGCAAGGAACGTGAACAACTCGTGCATTTGCAGATTCAACTGGAGAGCAAGATACGAGTCATTTCACCCTCGATAGATATGATTGAATTGATCGTTGCACGAGGCAATACGTCTCTGGAATCTGTGGTATCCCTCACCAGAGACATTCGCCTGCATATCCAGCGACTAGGTACACGTCTGTCTCACATGGCGTACACTGATGCAAATGAAGGCGGCAAGCATACGACGACCTACGGTAGCAGGGTGGTAGAATCCAGCGTTGATCAACTTCGTTCCATTGTGTTGGAAATGGAAACGCTCTTACATCGCATTGAGGATGTAGTGCCACTAATCAATCTAGCCATCACGACCTCGGGCGTCAGCATGTCGACCAAACTTACAGAGAAGATCAGCCCGAGTCGCTTGCTTCAAGCATCTGCTTTTGTGACGGCAGCAGATCGAGCCTACATTTCAGATGCGTTCGATCGTGTCCAAGTCGGCCCCACGTATATACTTTCCCTTTACATGCTTTTCAGCGCACACCCTTCCCGACCAAAGGACAGTAAGGATGGACGACGCTCGACATGGAAAGAGGTCATGCACAAGGCTCATGTGAAGATATGGCGTGTGCCACTGAGCAAGGTTTATGCATTGCCCGGCCACGATGCAGGCACTACTATCGACATCACAGATCACTCAATTCCAGCAGAAGCAAAGACGGCCGAATATGCGTACCAGTTGTCGATTGTGGAAGATCTCGATGACGATCGAGTACACACCCTGGATGACTACGATGCCCGACCAGGCGCTTTCGACGACATAACCAACGCCGGGTATCGTGACGTTATACCCGTCCACGAGATCTCGAAGATATTTTTCGCGGACACTGGCAAGCTTCTCAACATACGTATGGACGAAGAGAACAACAATCCTGTCATTCTTCTGAAGCGCGATGTTCATGCTGAGCTTCCTCGTCGCTTGCTGGACCGTTCACGTTCACTGGACAGTCTTTTCAGGGACTGTGAGCTCGAGGATCTGGTCTCCGATGCGAAGCCAAACTCAGGCGGCCAAATACCGACAACGCATCGCGACTCTCGCACCCACAGTGGAAGCGACTGGCGACTTCCTGCCGACCTTGATCCAGAATGGATGGCGTTTGAAGTATATGCCGAGGATTCTTCCGACAGTTCGTCCGAGACATCTAAAATAGAGCAGACCCGCAGCCAAACCGGTGACCTAGATGTACTGCCTCTACATGAAGGATGTATCTCAACGCCTTCCTCTTCAGGGCCGACCATGGCACAGAATGATGGGTCCAATCGCGTTATGCCTATACCTCTACACGCGATCTCCCACTATCCTCCGATAAAGACGACGCTTTCGCTACTCGAGGTTCTCCTCAAGCTTTTGGCATTACAGCAATTCAGACAAGAATCGCACCTTGCAATTGAAGATGAACTATTGAACTTCTTCCTTGAAACGAGCTCAACAGCTGAATCTGGTTTGAGCCAAGAGCATGTTCAGAAGCTCAGAAGCGATGCTGTGCACCATGTCGGCTTCGATCCTTATGATCAGTCCCCGACGCGACCCAATCATAAGGAATTTTTCAGCGTCGCGTTGAGAGAAGATTCGCCCGTCGGCATAAGCTCAACACATGCTTCACGAGCATCCCCGGAAAGCGCTCCGGGCATGTCTGTGGGCACGCTGTCTGACCTGGGCGGTATACGCATGAACCCCGAAAGCTGCCACACGGAAGCCACGTCAAGGACCTGCAGCGATATTCTTCCTTCCTTAGATGGAACGAGGGGCGTTGGGGCCGAAGGCAGTACTCCTTATCATCGCGCTCGACTCGAATTCGCGAAGTCGCGTTGAGTTCGTTGAACTAATCAAAATCTGCTAGATCTCGGATTCCAATGCACGGATCATTCCTGTCCTTCAAATTGCTCGGGAAGAATTTTTCGTACTGCGCTATTATTGCTCTTGCTTTCAACATTATCCCGCTCGTTCTGAAGCTATATACCCTGATTCGAATCGCGAATCCCACTCGGAAACGCAGGTCTTACATGAGATCAAGTTCAACACCTGAAGCTCCTCGGCTACCCTTTCCAGATCACGCCTTCACACCAACCTCTTGAATGTGATGCGCCAAAGGCCGCTGCAATACGTAACCATCACGATCCCACTCTAGTTCTGCATGACGTTTCAAATCAGCCTGCTCGGTTGGTGTGAGAGGACGATTGGTGCCAGCACGGCGCTGGTATGATTCAGGAGTCTCGGCGAGATGAGCTTCGCCAGAGTCCGAATCGATAAACGAGTAGCTGCGATACTCGGTGTTGGCCCATCCAGTGCCGGCGTACTTTTCACAGCCAGCCCAGTCTTCGGTAAAGTAGTGCAGGAACCCCCCTGAATTTTCGGTCAGTACCTGCAATGCGAAAGTGGTCATTTATGTGTCATCGATGACATACCGTGTGTCACCAATACAACCTCCTTTTCTGGACGCGACATCAGCCATTGTCGCGCAGCCTTGGCGCGCGCTTCGATGGCTTCTGCTGTAGGTGCCCACCGCGCTCGCTTCTGACCCCAGGTTTCATCAAGCAACGATAGGTCGACAGGCCGGTCTTCAAACTCCTGCTTGAGGTCTTGCACTGGGTTGCCAGTATCGCACGGTAGCGCACTGGTCTCCTGCGTTTCGGGCAAGGCCACAACTGTGAGATTCTTGTTCTTGATGGTGCTCGCGAAGCTCAGGAGCGCGGTGTAGAGGGTACGTCGGAGGGGTGAGGCGACTATGAGCTCTGCATTTTCGTGGTGTGGGAAGTTTTGTTGGAGCTCCTGACATTGCTGTTGACCGAACGGTGTGAGGAGGGGATCCCGAATGGCATGGCTGGCAATGGAGAGGTTGTGGTAGCCCTGCGCATGACGAACACAGTGGATGATCGGTGCCATATTGCTCGTCAATGAAATCTTATGATTGGCTTCGCGTTCGTTTTACGAAGGCAGATTTCACGGGAAGCTGGTCGGTCTGACGGGAGAAGGTGATCTTCACAACAAACGCCGAGCTACTTATGTTTTTATACACGGACAACCTCTAAAAATATTGCCATTATTTTCATGGCCATTGTCCAAGCAAAAATTGACTCCACCTAGCTACAGCTGCTGCAGCTGTGGGCTGGGATTTGCTTTGTCAGGGATCAAAGAAATCTCGGTACCATGGGCCAACGCACCACGGTTGCGCACACTCTCAAAAGGCTAGGAAGCTTCTGAAAAGGGTACCTGAACAATCCAGTGGACTGCTGGGACCGACCAACCCCGAGATCCTGCCCGAGGAAAAAGTCAAAAATATCGAAAATGATGCGAGCCGAGAGCAAAGCCACCGCGCGAAATATGTCTCGCCGGGTTCGGTTGGGTGCCCAGGTGACGGTGTGCATGGGCGGGACCACGAGCCGAACGCTTCCACCGCCATTATTACTCAATGATGCGTCCGTGACTTGCCGATATTTCTGCGAGTCATTTATTAACGAAAGCTGCTTTCTCCTTGAAGACTTGCCTGCAAGCACGGTATGTTCAGCCGACACATCGATGGGTTCGAATCGGCGCCCCACAGCGGGAAATCGAACCAAACCCTCGCATCGCAATCCACGGTTTCATCGTCAGTGTGAAGAGTACCGACCACCGCCCAATCGACGACAATGGACTCTCGCGAAGTCTTTCCCGCTCGTCGCGCGCTTATGATCGCGTGAGATCCCGCAGATCGGGCGGTTGCATCAGATCCATCGCTGCCCTGCCCAGGTGGATTCCATCATCATCATCATCATCATTATCATGCGGCTTGAGCCACATTCGAATTCCCAAAGCGACCCGTAACCCCATAGGGTTATACAACCCTAGTGTTACCAATGTCGACAAAGAGATCGTGTTTTTGTAACGAGCAATGCCTGATCCGAGACCACAACAAGCGAGGTGACCGAACGAGGTGAACGAGGTTAGTATGAAAATATGTGATATCACAGAATGCCATCCATGACAAGCTCCGGCCGGGTTGGCATGGAGAGATCTGGAGAGCAGCGTTACTCCTGGGGCGCATGCCAGAAATAAGAATCACTCTCTCCCCACCCATGTCTAAATACAATCATCGAGAACAATGATATAGCTCAAGTAATACCATATGCTTATGCTGTTTCAACCATCCACCCGAACCTGCTGCGAAGCCAAGAGGCTCATACCCGCATCATTGCTGCGGCGCACCCGTGTCTTCATCTTGACAACATTGGCTCGCAACTTGGCAGCCTCGCCATGACGAACCAGCACGAAAGACGATGGCGAGAAGACAAGAGATTCGCCAGTATCCAGGGCCGTGATGCGATCGAACATTTCATGGCTCGAGACGTCTGACGAGACCTGCCGGGATGCGGCTGCCGGATGCTTCCTGATCGCCTCGAACCACGCCGGCGAGGAGAAGCGATGAATGATGGACGTCGAGCACAAGTCCAGTAGCTTCTCTGAGATGGTCGGCTCCTGCGTCGCGATGATGACCCGGGTGCCGTTGTGGCGCTGCTCGCGAATGGCGGTCAAGAGGCGATCTGTGAAGGACTCTGCGGCCCCGGATTTGTTCATGAATTTGTGCGCCTCGTCAAGGACGATGGCCAGGCCGACGTTCCGATTCTGCTGCATGATGCTCAGACAGATCTCGAAGAGTGCACAGCTGCTGGAAGCATTGACGAACGGATCGCTGAGATCGATGATGGTGAGCGATCCGGGCTTGAGATTCTGTAGCGAGCTGGTGACCTCACTTCGCGCACCGGATTTCCTGCTGGGAGAAGACACATTCATGAATGACTCGAGGAGAGAGAGGCGCATGTTCAGCATGTTCCGCTGTGCTGGAGCGAGATCCTCTGCTTCAAGTTGCGCTTTGAAGTCAAAGTAGTTGAGCCTTTGAGGCTTACCACTCTGATCAGCCTTCATGCTGATCTCCCTGAGCAAGCGTTGAACAACCTCCATGTACAAGGGAAGCGGACCTTCCTTCTCATCGAAGGCCATCAGCTTCAAGATTCGTTCAACGCTGAGATCGGAAGATCCGAGCAGCAGCGGCTGCACGTTGATCTTGCCATTATTGCTCAGCTTCCCATACTCATTCTTCAAATGATGGAAGTTGCTCTTGGACACAAAGACATTGACATCGATGCCCAGAGAGCACAAGCTCGCAGCTTCTGCAGTATAAATAGATGAGTTCACGTCGTAGTGGAAGACAACGCCCGCAACCGGTATGTGCAGCTTTCCTGTCTCCGCGTCTGGCACGAGCAGATTTTCCAGCATCGTGCTCAGGGTGTAGGACTTTCCGGCCCCTGACGTTGATCAGAGAATGATTTGCTCGTTCGGCTGCGGGCAAACTCACCTTGAGAGCCACAGATGAAGGTGGAGCTAGGCGCATCCACATTCATGAAGACCGGTTCGCCTTTCGTAATTCCGGAAGTTTCTGTGCCGAAGTTGAAGCCAAGCAGACCATACTGAGGTAAAAGCTGCTCAGCGTTTAGGATCGCAGGTCGACCGCCGCATTTCGGAGCGATAGAGCCTTCGAGAGCTGTATTATTCAAAGCATGCTGGACAGCGAGCGTGAAGAGAGGGCTGACGCGTATCTCCTCATTTCTTCCACCGCGCAGGATGGCGTTGTCGCTGAAGTACTTGCGCGGATAGCGAAGCTTGTCATCCTCATAAGAAGAATTTTGGGCTTTGATTGGAGACAACGCCGGAGACGACGGAGTGGAAGAACAGGCTGATGAATCACTTGAAACGTCGATCTCGAGGTTTCGCATCTTGGAGATCATTGGAAAAAGACTCATGACAATGGGAGTCAAATGGATCGATGTTGCAGATAGTTCGTGAGTTCTCGGACAGTGCGGCACTGCTACTTATGATGCCGAACCGAGGCGAGCAGCATTGCATGCCACACAACGCTTGGTAGCAATGGGCCATGCTTTGTTGCTGCGAATGTAGTGAAATCAAAGAACCGGCGTCAATATTTGTGGAAAGTTGGCTGGATTGAGATTGCATGATACAAGGGTTTGCCGAATGATTTGCGCCGCTACATGCAAAGATTGTTAAAGTACACAAAGATTGCTAGAATACAGCCATGCTCCTGGCCAGGCAATTCAACTCATCATCATTTCTGAGGCAAATCCCGGAAAACCTTCTTCAAAATATCCTTGCTCTTGTACAAATTGACCAACCGCAGCCTCTCGTTGTCAAGATGAGCAGAGTCACTGGCTTGACCACAGGGGAAATGTGCCGCTGGAGCATCGAACTCCTTCTCCAGGAACCTGATCGCAGGAATTGACCCGCCCTCGCGGATGTACAAGGGCTTCTTACGCTCCTTGACAGCCTTGCGGTCGGGCGGTGCCAGCGCCTCCAGGCGTCGAGAGGCTTCCCCCACGGGGGTCAGAGGCTCCAAGTCTGACGGTACACTGCCGCTAGCAAGCATTGAGGATGTGGCCGGGGATGGCTTCGTTGTAGAGGACCCGTTGGGCGGGGATGGTAGAGACTCTCTGAAGGTAGTCACAGATCCATTGCGACGGTGGGTATGATCCCAGGACCCCCAAGCCTCCATGATGGCTTCTTCCAGGGTCTTGAATAGTTGATTGGTCAGATCACCCAGCCAAGGCTCCGCTTGGTGGTCTATGGTGACGGTCAAGCGGTTACTGGAGTCCAACTTGTGAAATTCCTTCTCCAAGAATGAGATCAAAGATTTGCCGACCGTAGAAGCTTCTTGATTGGGCACGACTCGCATGGAGAGCGACACCTTTGCCATTCGTGGAATGATAGTAGCGTTGTTATCCGGGCCTGAAGTCTGGAAGCGATGAATAGTAAGCGACGCCTCACGCCATCGCCGCATCAACGAAGCTGCAACAGTTTCTGGGTTGCCTAGATCAGGATTGCGCTGCAATAGTGCACTGGTAATTTCTGCGTACAATTCGGACTCCTGTGGCGTGACTTCTGGAATGGGATCGTAAAACCCAGGAATGCGAATTTCTCCGCCCTTGCCGGTTAGGGTGGCGAGCAGCAGCACAAGGTCTTTGAGTGGCTCGTCGAGCTGAGAACTGCCATCCACACCACTGTGCAAATCCGGATGACTGCTTTCAATCATCACAGTGGCGTGGATGACGCCCCGAAGACCATACGTCAGGCAAGGGGTTCGGTCGTCGAGCCAATAGCTGTTGGCAAGCAAGATCCAATCGATGTCGCCAATCTTATCCTTACTGGCCCTAACGGTTTTCTCGAAGCCACGTGAGCCACACTCCTCTTCACCCTCAATCAAGAAAGTAATATCTGAGCCTAGAGCTTGTTCCCGAGTCAATTCTGCGCATGCGAAAATAGCTGCCATGATAGGGCCCTTGTTGTCAGATGTGCCTCTGCCGTACAGATACCCATCGATACCTTGCATCGTAAAAGGGTCGACTATCCATTTTCCAGACTCGGTGTTAGCCGCAACGACATCGTAATGCCCGTAGAATAAAATCTTCTTGCGCTTAGCTGCTGTGGCAGGGTTGCCACGGAAGCGAGCGAGGATGATCGGATTGCAGGAGTCCTCTGTTGTGAGCATTTCTGTCGTCGCGCCAAAATTCTTGAAGACTGAGCGCAGATATGAAGCGCCTCGACGACAATCGACCTTGAAACGAGGATCGGAGGACACGGTGCGATATGAGACGAAACGACTCAGTGCGTCGATCAGCTGCTCATTGCTGGTCTTTGATATCGTTGTACTGCCTCGCAGGCTGTCGCTGACGTCCCATACCGCCAGACTGCTGTCGCTTGATCCTGTGATGTACACAGGTCTTTGCTTGTGTAGGCCAAAGGCCGATGCCAGGATCCGTCCTTCGTGCGCTTGAAGTTTGTCCTTCAATTGATGTTGACGATCGAATCTGCGCACATTGCCATAGATGTCTCCGCTGAACATGTAACCGCCGCCGACGCAGATGGTCAGAACGTCGTCTCGGTGCGCTTTGATATTTCTCATCAATTGTCGCGTCTCCAGATCCCATACGTCTACCTCACCACCAGTTCTTCCTGCGTAGAGAAAGGTACCGTCTAGTGCGATAGACAAGATAGCATGGCCCTCCTCTCGACCGTCCTCCAGGGTGTAGAAGTCCACGATAGCGCCACTCTCTTCCTCGTCGAGTTTCCAGAGCTTGATCATGCCGTCGCCTCCACCTGTTATGAGTGTCTCATTTCCAGCATTCTCGGGAACTCCATCTTTTGCAAGCAGCATACAGTAGACGTAGCCGTAATGCGCGAATTGTCGCACATTCTCCTTGTCGATCTCTACCCGTTGTCCATCACGAGCATGTCGAGGCACAGTCAATACTTCTGATTGCCTAGGAGTTCGAAAGCCACCTGGGCCAGTAGAGTCGAAAAACCGATCAGCTCCTCGGGGTGTAGCAGAGAGTGTGATGTCCGGGAGCACATGCTCGTGTTCCCCTTGGTTAAACCATTGGATGGTCGTATTCTGAGCGCCCAAATATACCGTCTTGAGGGCAGACGAATAGGCGACGCAGAAAACGTCACCGACGTCGAAAGCCGAACAGAGACATAGTAAATGCCTCAGCGTTCGAGTGTCCCAGACGTTCACAACCCGATCACCAGCACTCGAGAAGAGCTGCGTTTTGTCCTGTGACAGGCATAGCGCAAGCACGCTGCCATTGTGACCTTCGACGACTGCCTTCTTTTCGAATGTTGCTAAACTGTATACCAGGATCTCTCCTGCCTGCGTCCCAGCGTATATGTAGTCGTCAGATAAAGCGATCGAAAGAATCGAGCTGGTGTGCCGCAAACGTTGGCTCAGCGCCGGCAAAGTGCTGGTCGTGGCCGTTGAGGCTTGTGGATTTGGTACGGTAATGATGGGTGTTAGAAGAGCATCATCGGTTTCCGAACCTGCATAAAACGAGGAAGCTCTCAGCAATTGCCCGCGAGCACCAAATTTCGACATGAGCGCGAGGTATCCAGCACGCCGCTGAGCTCATCCTGACGCATTCAAGGCGAGTTGTTCAGAATCATTCAACTGCGCGCTCAATGACGAGCGTCTCAGGAGGATCTCCCAGGGCTATCTCCAGGGCCTCATTGTGCCCCGAACTCCGCCTGGGCGATAAGAGCCGGTCGTGCTGACTAAGTACTCACTGCTAAAGCCCGTATCTGCTACTCTGGACATCTAGACGTCGTGTGCCTGTAGGCCAGATTCGTGACTGAGCTGGATAGTCGCGTCTGGCGTGCCTTTTCGTCCTTGCTGCAGCATAATGATATTTGTTCCAAAGCATTATTGAAAAGAAGCGATAGTAAAAGCTGTCGCTGCAAGTTCCGATCACTAATTCATGTTGTACCACCAAAGGGGACCTGATGGCGCCATCCCGGGCCATTCTTGCTTCACTTCCAAGATTGGCTACTGCACCGACATAAGGAGCATGATGTCAAACAAAAGTGGTCCTGACCGTATCACCAACATCTTATGATTGATGTCCTTCATCATCACGAAATCGCGTTTTTATTTGAAGTGCCGTGTTTAGCTGTTCTCAAGTATCACGTTCGATTAGCCGTCCGCTGCAAAAATTGACCGACACCAGACACAATTGCCGAACATATTCAAAAAGATTCAGATTAAAAAATGTGTACATGAACAAGGTGCTTACGACGAGTCAATGTTGAATGGCCAGTTACGACTGTCGAGGGTAATATCTCGCATCAGGTACTCTATCGTGCGAGGTCCTCCTCGAGTCCGTACTTCTCCTTAGAAGGTGCTCGACGCCGCTTTGTGCACTGACACGACGACCTGTCACCGAAGCTGCGACATCTCTGACGGGAGATTGTAGCGCAGAAGTGATAGCGTCGATGACACCAGTCTTCTTGGGGAACAGCCTCTTCTCATCCACTTCGTCATCATGCTTTGCGCGCGCGGCAACGGCGACGTCGTCTGATACGGAGACGGAGTAGTATGGGTTGAGCGGGTTGCCCAAAGGTAGAGCAGAACCGCCTGGAGGCTCGATAGGTACGCGGCGCATGCTGGCGAGCAGCTCGCACATGAATTTGTTGCGACGGTGAGAGCGCAAAGATTCGTTGGCAAAGTTAGACTGGGGAGAGACTGAATTAGATATATGGCTCGTGTGGACCTCGCAAAATGCGATAAAAAACATACCTTGTGCTGAATCTCAACCCGTAGTTCGAGCTGCTTCATGTCGCCAACACCGATCAATTCGATGTCGAATTCGGGCTGGAAGTCACGTTTGTGCTCTGGCGAGGTTACAAACTTGTGTAATTCAGAGCGAAGCGCTTCGATGTCGTCGATGCTGGTAGTTGCCGCTACGTTCAAGGTGAGTCGTTCCTTCATGGCTTTGCTGCGAGAAACGTTCTCGATCCAAAGAGTGTTGGCAACGTTGTGCGGAATCTGCACGACCTTGTCGCTATCGACACGACGAAACACTGTGTACATGAGGCTGATTCGCACAACGATCAACTCGACTTGAGTGATGTCGACTCGATCACCGACATCATACGGATGCTTCACGAAGAGGAAAATACAACAGCCGAGGAATTCTGTGACAGTGCCTCCGATGGCAAAAGCAAGACCGGTGAAAGTCGTCCAGAGTTGGGTGGATGACTTGGAGAAGTCAGCACTGAAGAAAGCTGCGTAGATGAAACCGATGGCTGCGAACTTATTAGTCTCCTGTCTAACAGCCTCACGTTCAACAGTACTCACCGATCAATACAACAAGACTGAGTAGCCGATCGAGAACTGAGATAGCGTGGCTGATATCCTGCATGCTGTTCGTCCGATTTTTCCTGTCTTGCGCTGCGCCTACGACCAACATGATCATCTCATCCAAGCTCACGTCCCCATTTCCGTCCTTGTCGAGGTGTGCGAAAATCTCGTCTGCTTCATCCTTGTGTTGAGGACCCAGAACATCAACCAAGTCTTGTTTGTACAACACATCTGAATCAACTCTCACGAACGAAAGCCACAAGCGACGCGCGAGCGCTCTTGAGGAACGGTCAGATTCCAGTGCTTCAAGAACGATAGCATGAGCGGAAGTCGTGCTGAACATCTGCTTCCCGGCGATGTCGCTAGCCATGGCGCCGAATGCCGCGGTAGCCTTATCTCTGGCTCGGCCGAGATTGTTGAGAAGTTTTGTATCCACTCCACGCTTAGCCAGCGTCGTACGCACATCTGCAAGGGTATTGCCCTGAATATCTGCGTCTTCGTCCTCGAATTCGCGCGAGAATTCGGGGAACAGCGCACGAGAGGCATCATAGAGATGGTCCAATATTCGCACAAGTCGTTTCGATTCGGTAATCTTCTCGTCATATTGCTTACGGTGATAATCGATCGCGATGATCTGGATGAGGGTCTTTTCTGCAAGGAAGATGGCCGCGACGATGATACCTGCTTTGAAGACTGTTCTCAAGGTTTCTGGCCAGTTACCGTCTGGGCGCGGGTCGGCATCGAACGTTGAAATGACTCCGATCGTCGCAAATGCCACAATTGTCCACAGGAACAGAGACACAGGCACCTCCAAAGCAGTCAGAACCTGTGAGTATTTCCGGACACCCCCACTGACAAGTCCAGCGACCGCATGGAACACGAACGGAAGCGAGTGAGCGACCAACTTGCAGATCCAGAGAGAGCACCAGATGATCTCGATCCACACGAAAAGACCCAGAAGTTTGATGTTGCCGGCGGATAATTCAGGTTTCAAGGCCGAGATCACCAGTGGAATTGCCAGAACAGCAGCGACTGGTAGGATATAGAGACCGTAACGCACGATGATCGAAGAATTCTGGATCTTGTAGAACATGTTTCCGACCTTGTTGATTGTGTCGTCGTCCTTGTCGATCTTCAATTCGGACTGCTGATGGGCCGAGCCTGCGCTGGTGCTTGCATGACGACGACCGAGAATCGGACGCGAGTCCTTCTCGGTGTTCACAGAGATCACAGTAGCAGCGGCCATCTTCTCGCCTCGTCCATCCTCAAGATCGGCGAGGGACTGGGATCGGAAAGATGAAGCCATCCCGATCCGGTCGGAAATGGGTTGATCCGGTATGATATAGATTCTAAAGTAATGCGCGATAATTTGTATTCAATGAAGGCAAGCAAGGAAGCAATCAAGAGAAGCGTGCGAACCAGCGCACGCGACAACAGAATCGTGAAAGAGAGCGGAGGGAATGTGTGAATTCAGATATGCAAACAGAGAGAATGATGAGAAGGAAAGAAGCAAACTTGCCTGTGGTCGTCAGCGCATACATAACACACGAGGAAATGCCAACTCGCGACGACAAGGGTCTACGTAGAGGTGCAGATGTGATGAAACAATCCTTGGAGCCACCGATGATGAGTGACTGGAGCACTGTATCTAGGTAGCTAGCCAATGCTCAGCGGCGCATGCGAGCTGGAGTGGACGGTCAGCGCGCTTAGAGGCCCTTGTCCCCTGACATCTAAAATCAGCCACGGTCCAAGCGGGCTTTTGTGTGTCGCCCAAGTGCTGGACACCACCTGGGCAGGGTACAGTAAATCTTGCCCTCCAGTACCCTCTCATGTACCCGTATGGGCTGTTTCGGCTTCCGCAAGAATCAGCCACTCATATGTCGGGGACACGTCGAAGGAAGAAGTGCTAACAACATAGAAGGAAAGATCCGCGGCGATTGTCATTTCGCGAATGTCAATAATAACAATCACAATGATAGTAATGCATTGCGCTTGGCGATCATCTCGGTCCCGATATAATACATATCCCTAGGACACTCTCCTTGACACTGCATCATCCCAGGTATCTTTGCTGTTCTCTTTCCTGTGCAATGTGTAGTATAATCACCGACGGCTTCCAGGCGGTAGAGATGCATGTGATTCGTGAGGCTTCGATTATGATGGAGTCCTGCTGTGAATTCGTCCAGTATGATAATCCGCGCAGCTTGAGCTACAACAAGCTATGCAAGAACTCGAGCATGGCTGGTCTTTACTACCTTGTGATTGTGGACCGGATCAATGACTATAAGGAGCCTTGGAAGCCATAGGTCGAGGCGCGCGTGCGGTACCACGGAAAAGTGCCAGTACCTGCAGCATTCCAAGGGTTTTACATACACTAGAGTACTCTAGTCAGAGGTCCACGGGTCGTTTCATGTTTGGCGTGAGTACCTGAGGCTTCTCCTGAGGCTGTCCATGGGGCATTGCAACTGTGACGCGCACCAGCTCGGCAGACCTGCCTCGCAGTCAAATTTCGGATGCACAACGACTGTTTACCACTCTTGTTTACTGAACGCGCCTTGCCCAGGTGACCTCGTAATTCGACATTGATTGCAGGCCTGCGACTTTGGTTTGCATTGCCCACCTCTCGCACCTCTCCTCGATTCTATGAGGACTATCGTCTGGAATATCCTCACAACAAATATCGCTTCAGATAATTGCACCTTTACGACAACCATTGTACACATAGACGACGCGCCCACTGCTCGGCCACTGCCGTGACATGGCGTCCTCAAATACTGCTGCGTACCGGGCTCACCTTATGAATGGGGTCTCACGGAACCGTGCCAGCTCCCCGTACGACGACAACACCTTCCAAACCGCGACCGCAACGAGCTTTCGCGATCTCATCCACTCCACTCCCCAGCGCCACGATCAAATGACCGCATCACAACAGCGCATGCCCTTGCATTACGATCAGGTCCCTAGCCCTGCCAGCGTGAGCAGTGACGAGATGTCAATCGAAATTGGAAGAGGAGGCAAAAGGTTCTCTTATGCCGACAATGATGACCTGTCTTCACACGCGACCTTCAGATTGGGTGATGAGAACAGCCAATTGGATGTCATGACCACACCACCCTCCATGGCTCGGAACAGTGCTCGCAAAGTGAATGGGAGCCTACGCAAGCAGGCCTCTCTGCGTCGCGCCACGGAAACGACAAAGTCGACGGAGGCGCTCAAAAGGGAAAACCAGAGCTCAAAGACTCGCGCCGTCTCCGAACGTTTGCCTGAACGATCGGTTGCGCCTGCGGATTCTATGGTCTTGCAGAACACTCGTGATTTGATGGCAGCAAACAGTGGCCGAGACTCGCGCTTTGTGCCGACGCGCTTCGCGTCTGGCAACGACCAGCTAAGCAACGGCCAACCTGTTCCATCGCGTTTTACCTTGAGTCATGGTTTGACTCAAGCGCAGTCAGCGCAGCCCCAGACCACCGTCAATAATGTAACGGTACAATCGACGACTTATACTGCGAATCAATCCTTTATCCTGCCCGATTTGCCAAACCTCACAGAGCTTGTGTCCGGCTTGCGGACGGACGGCACCCCGGTCTTCAAACGTGCTTCGAAGACTCGATCCCGCTTTACTTCTGCTTCGTATCGTCCAGACCCTCCGTCCTACCATCCCATTGAATCAATCACGCTCCCGGAGGATGAGAAGGCCATATTTGCTTCGTTGCAACTGCTGAAGGATAGGATCACTCAGTTGGAGGCCGAGGCTGGCGAAGCGCACAAGCGCGCAGAGGAATACGTCAACGAGATTGTAGATCTCCGAAACCAGCTCAGACTGAGTCCACCTCGACATGATAGTGCAATGGGTTCAGATGAGGAGCTGCGTACACAGGAACCATTCAAGGCCGCATCTGGCAAGATTCATGCCAGCATGAAGACTCTTCAAGAACGTGTCGACAGATCAGAGCGCAAGACCAGCGTAGCTGAGATCACAATCAAGCGCATCACAAACGAACGTGACGCTCTGATCGCCCAAATTGGCAGCGCCTTCTTCCGCAACGAGGAGCTGGCTAAAGAGAATGAGGAGTTCCGAGAATCATCCAGTCGACTTCAAGAGGAGAATGAGGATCTCAAAGCCGCGAATACGGAACTTAGGCATGCCAACGAGCGTCTGCAGAAGGCAGCGCGCTCGAAGCCATCTCGATCTCAGGGAAGCAATCAATTGCGCAGCGCCGAGACAGAAGCTGCGAAGGACGTAGATCCTACGAAAGATTCCCGGAGGAACGTCAACTCGAGCGTCGAGACTGTACATGACCAGTCCATCAACACCCAGTCAGTCTTCACTGCTCCGGGTGGTTTGGCAATGACTCGCAGACGCTCCACTAGCCGCTCTCGCAAGTCATTTGCAGCTCAAACAGAGAATGACAGCGTGGAAAGCCTCGCCACTCGCATCGAAGAGGAGATACAGAAGTATCGCGCAAAGGCAGCTAACAAGAAAAATGAGACTGCTCGGTCTCTAAATCTCACTGCACGCGACTCATCGCAGCCAGGACAGCAGCGCCGTTCCAGCTCGAACGAACATCAAGTCGAGGCTGCTTCACTCCCACGCCGACCGTCTATGTCGAAGTCAGAGGCAGACTTCAGTGAGGCCGAATCCACGACGACTTTGAACGTCATGGCACGCACCCGACCAAGATCCTCACAGGCCACAGTGAAGCAAAATAATGCACAAATTGAGGGCAAAGAATACACTGTGCTGAGCCCATGGCAGACTGGAGAAATTATAGACCTTGCGAAAATGCGCCAGAAGATCGAGGAAGAATTGAGAAATGGGCATGCCGTAAAACAGCCTTCGGCTCTTGCTTACACCGAGCGTGATCAAACAACACGCTCGGTAAGCTTGCCAAAGCTGCCTAGGAAGTCATCACTCAAAGACTTGACCGCTCGCACCAATGGCGGTCTTACGGTCAATGACTCGCTCCCTGCCGACCAGACACGAATGTCGAAAAACGTGCGCGTGCAATCTCCACACACATCAGATGAGATCTCCCATGTTGCACACAGTGATCTTGCTTCAGGAGATGTGTCAGTCTTGAGCACCGCGAGTCGGCGACCACGCCGAGGTGCCAGTCTCGGAGAGGAGACATCGGCATTCCTCATTCACGACATCACTCTGAACATCTCATCAACTCAAGATCAGAATTGCATCAATCACAATACCGCGCAATGCACAGCCTGTCCCCGGAACCCTGCGGCAGAGGAACCTTCCATTCCCATGCCCGTACCCGTGACCGATCGTGATCTCGATCTTACCAACGCAACTATCCGACCTTCGCAATCGCCAGAGCTAGCTCTGGCGACCGTCATCAAACATCTCGAGGACGAGATCACCCATCTTAAAATTCAGCGTGAGACCGCCAACCGCCTATATAACCAACACGAACCCGCTCTTTCCCGACGCCGACGCCTGGACGTGAAAGCCAAGCTCGACTCCCTCACCGCCGAGATTGAAAAGCGCAGCGATCAGGTCTACGCGCTTTACGACGTCCTCGAGGGACAGAAGCAGCAACAGGCAAACGACAAGACCCAACTGGCGCCTTCGATGACAGAAGGAGAGGTCAACGACACGCTGACGAGCATCGGCCTCAATCCTGCTGAACTGTCAGGTCACATCGCAAGGAGCGCACCATCTGTCGGGCTCGATGGCGCCGACGACATGAGCTACGCTGAAGACGAATACGACGAGGATCTCCCGTGGGAGGGCATTAGTGATGCCGGAAGCCTGCCCGGCGATTCCTGAATTTATGAACACTCGCATTGAAACACGCGTGGATATTGTGTCGCATTGTTTCTAGGGAGCATGGAGCGTATTGTTTTTGATGTTGAAGAATGAAATTTCGTCCGGTCAATTTGGAGAAATGGCGCAGGAACGACCAGGATTGAAAGTCCGATGGGTGCGGAATCGGAGGGCTTCTGGCCCGCATACACGCTCGCTTTTCGGCGAAGGATTTTCTATACTTAACGGCAGATCGATGTCTTTCATTGGTCGACAGCAGTGTTTCCCTCTCTTCTCTGGGGTTGAGTCTCTGGCTGTGCTATCGTCTACTTGGACTCCCGGCAGTCGCCCCTGTTGGTCTGAGTTGGTAGATGAGAAGCGGTCGGATCGTACTCCCCTTGGGGTGATGCAGGGACGACATCTCACTGTCGCGAAGATGACAGCCTTATATCCTGCTGGTCGGTTGCGGCACGGAAAGAAGAGTTTCTATAATGATTTACGTTCGTTACGGGAGGAGATTCGGACTAATGATATACTGTTCACGTATTCTTGAGTTTTGATGTGAAAAGTGCCGCTTACCCAGACGCGGAGTAATCTCTTCGCAACATGATATCTTTCCATGTTGTGGATTGTATTCGTTGCTGTGGCAGCTATTACGTTATCCGCCAATAGATCCGAGTCCAGCAAGCCGTACTATGTGATGGTGTAGTCATATCCATGCCTCAAGCATTCTCATACCGCCGACTTCGATGTAGCAGCCTTGGGAGCTCTCCGCTTGATATTGAACAAGTTTTTCAATTTCCTTAGACGCGATTCGCGCTCCTTATCTTGCCTTGCCACTTCCTCTCGTGACACAGCTGGTCTTTCGCTGGCCGAAGCATGGTCATTATCTCGTTCGTCATCCTGTGCTGCAGCAACATGTCGTGATTTGTCATCGGATCTCCTGCGATGATCCCGCGCGCATGTGGTCGCGATTTTTTGCAGGATTTGGCTCGCGTTAAGACCGTGGAGACTACCTGTGGCACACTGCGAGTCGGCGCTACGCCAGGGGCAATGTTCCCGATGCAGTTCGACAATGTCTAAGCCGGAGTGATCTTCGGAAGTAGTGATTTCGTCGCCATCGGCTGCTTCGTCAGGTCTGCGGTGCGAGGCGATGTATTCGGGCTGATACATCCACAACCCGATTCTTTGGAAACAGGCGTCGCAGTGGAGAAGCTGGTTACCAGACTCGACTGAGCCTCGCCAGCCGCAAAGGGCTAAATCTAATGCTTTTTTGGAAGCTGTTTTCGACCTCTCCTTGGGACTTATGATGGCAATCGGCAAGTCGTCTAACAACAGGCGAGCAGATCCGTCTCCTGGTGCTTGGATTGTAACACCAGTGATGGCGTCGCCAATGTCCAGGAGTGTGAGAAATCGTTTCCGCAATTCGGGCTGCCATATTGACGGGCGCACGACTTGTAATCGATAAATGTCGTCCTTGCATCCAGCCTTGAACCACAAACATGATTCTGAATGGCCCTGTACCACCAAGCTCTGATACTTCTCCGCGAGAGCCGTCTCCAGGGCCGTAAGGTTCTCGGACTCTTCATCGTCATCGTCATCGACCTCGCCTGATGTGACCTGATTTCTTCTGTCAGATGCTTTCAAACGTCGACTGCAAAAGCCACCTACCTTGGAGTCCACGTGCAAATCCACCAAAATTCTCCTGTCACATCCGCCCCGACACGCGACCGTATTTACATCTACACACGACCATCCCCGTTTCGCCCAAACAACTTCGTTCACCGAATCAGGTTTCGGGTGCCACTTGCTTACACTACTGAAACTCTGTAACCTCGCAAGGAATAATTCCTGGGACCAGGGAGAAAAGTTGGGAGGAGGTTGGGTCTTGTCGCTTGATTTAGAAACACTGCGGACTGTGAGAGGAGCTTTCGATGTTTGCAGAGTCGAACCAATCTGAGTGAGGCTCGCGAGTGATGTTGCGGATGTGCTCGATCGAAGTCTTTTGCGCGCCCTCTCGCGTGCTTCGTCGAATGCTTGAGATGATGCAGCGCCCGCTGTGGATGACGTTCGTGCCTCAGCTGGAGCTTCGAGAGAGGTTTGGGAGCGGTTCGTGAACGCGTCGAGAGCCTTGTAGAACTTCCGCTTTGTTGTCGCTATGGCTTCCGGCATGACTTTTCTCGTAATGGGCAGCTGTAAATGTTGTCAAATGCAAAAACAATAAGAATGGATGGTTGCTAGAGAGTTGGCTTGCTATTCTACACCAACATCTGTTGAGACGCGACACAGACGCGATGCCACGTGATCTTGATTGTCGTACTGTACTACCTAGGTACTACTGTAGCTGTACTGCCATGGTGATCGAGTCGCACACAACAACGATGCGGCGTGACTTTATTGAATATGAGTTTATCATGAATGAAATAGCTACCTAAGCAAGGAATTGAAGTTTGGATTAAGAAAAATTAATTTTTGTGGACTATCCTACGAGTCATCTCATATTTGGAGGCGGATTTTGTGGTCATGCAAAGGGAATTTCAAGAAACTTTAGAAGAGAAGATCGTCACTTCACAGAAGTGACGCTCCGACCACAAAGGCAGCGATTAGGCTGAGCGAGACTGATGCCGTCATGACACGTCCGGCAGCGTTCGCGATCTCTTTCAGTTTCATTTGTGGGACGTAGTTGCCCGGCGGGCGCGAATCGCGGGTACCGTTCCAGCAGTACCGGTCGAAGCATTGGTTGCAGATCTGCGGCACTTGTGTGCCAGTGCGGGTCATGCTACGACTGAGAATGGCGCAGCCAACGCACGCGGGCCAGTTAGCATCGAGGGAGCTATTGCCTTGAGTAGCCAGGTTGTAGGCATTGCGAACAACAGCGTCGCGTTGTGAGTCGGAATAGTCCAAATCGAACGTTGAGAAGTTCGCGTTGTAGACGTATGGGCCATCTGTCGTGGAAAAGCCAAAAGGTCAGCGGGATGAATAGCGCGAGGAAGAAGCTACGGAACTCACTGGGCAGGTAGACGATCAGAGGCGCGGTTCCCGTGATGTTGGAGGCATTGCAGCCGAAGAATCTAGTAACGTAAGTTAGTACTTTGTGTTTAGAGTCAAGGGTGTCGAACACGAATCTCAACTCACGTTGGTCGGTTGGCAAGACCAAGGTTGAGGAACGTGCTCTCATCCGGAATTGCAGGGAAAGCAGTGCCGTTCGCAACGCTCCCTAAGCTGCGCTCGTACGTGGCGATAAGGGAAACACCAGCTGGCCAGTATGCTGCAGACTGGTCGGTGGGGTAGGATTTGTTGGTGTCAGCAGAGTTGTCCACGGCGAAAATTACGTCAACGTGTCGGTAAGGCTGAATCAGTGGGTGCAAAGGAATGTTCTGACCGTCCTCGCCGCCATCGACCAGGGTCAACATGTCCGATTGCGAAATACGATTGCTTCCGCTGCGGTAGTTTCGGAACGGGTTCGGCCAATCAGCAATGTCCTCTTCAGTCTGTCCAATGGCTGTAACGATGCTGGAAATGGCTGATTTGAACGCGTTCGAGAGGAGTCCGGTGGCAGATGAAGCTGTCGAGTTGGCGGTGGTCAAGATTGCGTTGAAGAGCGAGCTGCTTGTGCCCATAACGTAGCCATAGTTGTCAAAGCCGACAACGCACGAGTCGGATTTTGCAGGAACGCCATTAGAGAAGTTTGTACCAACATACTTCAGAGGAGCGAATGCGTACAGATTTGGATCTTCTGATCCAAGCTCCCAAGGACTGAAAGTAAAAATGGTCGAATTGAGTGAAATGACATTCTTGCCAGGAGTACGGCCATCGGCGACAAGCAGAGGAAGCGGCGCAGAACCACCCGTGATGAAGTCCTGCGAGGCGAGCGAAGAGAAAGTGTATGCGACACCACCATCAGTGTCGTTAATCAGCTGATAACTGAGCGTGCGGCCCCAGTAGTCTGTGATAGTGGTGTCGAATCCGGCGTCCTTTTTGCCCTGGACTGCACCAACGACCTGGCCGGCATAATCAACCGTGCTGAACAGTTGAATGCCGTCGGAATCGGGCCCTTCGAAAATGGTCTGATCGAATTGCCAGAGGTTGCCTGCCTGCTTGGGATTGCTCGAAGCCCGGTTGATGATGTCGTAGACAGAGGTGAAGTTGTTCGCATACAAGGAGCCTACCAGCCAGCCGCCGCCAGAGAGACCAGAGAGATAAGTAGTAGCTTGGAGCAGACCACCCAATTGGCCCGGTGCCGTAGAGTTGGGCGTCCGACTGTCGAATGCCTCGATCACACCAGCGCCCACCAACAAGGCGCGGTATCCACCACCTGCCATAGCTAGACCAATATTCGGCAGCGCACTCGCATTGTTTCTGTACTTGTCGATGTAGGCATTGGTATCAAGACCGGCGATGTTCATGCGCGAAAGCAGGTTTCGCATCGGGTCGATAGTCGCATTGCGGCGAGTCTGAAGCCATGACAGTTCGGAGTCGGACAAGGTCGCAGCACTGCGGATTGTCGGTTGATCCTGTGGGCAGGACACAGTCTGCGGGACGTAGCCATGAGGCTGGTTGGCAGGAGCACCGCGCTCCGCGAGAGCGAGACCTGCTGCAACGACTGCAGACGCATGGCATCAGCGAAATTGCTTTCACTTTCGAGGGCGACCACCGACGAGATTCTTACCTTCGGCTGAAGTCGCAGAGGCGGATAGGGCGAACGCCAGAGCGCCGGACAGCGCGTACTTCATGTCGGGCAAATAACTCCTGGAGCGACAGAAGAAGGCTAACAAATGTTACAGGGGTGAGCGTATAAGGACGCAGATCTATTCAACAACGACGGCGTGCGCGAAAGCGAGCGAGAGAGGTAGAGCAGTGTGGTAAGTGGTGTATGATGTGATGTATATTAACGTAGCGGCTGAGCTGGACGTGAAACGAGTGTGTGTCAGCCTCAGCCTGCAAAGGACGAATCCTGCCCAAGAGAGTGATGACAATGAATGATGTTTTAGAGTAGTGTTGACATGAATACAGCGCAAAAGCCTAAATAATGGGCATCTACTACAAGCCCACGCGCGTCGCAACGCGGCGATGGATTGGTTCAACTCGGCTATATTTCGACAGCGGACGCTCGGCATGACGTGTGACCTACAGGAGACGACGTTGACAAGTGGCTGAGCATTTCCCATGTGTACGGTACGATAGTACTACGGAATTGACAATCTTTCCACAGTAAATCATTGCTCGGGCGAGATGATACATGATGATCGTGAGATTCGGAGACCTCCGTGTGGTGATCAACTAATCGAGGCCTTACGCAAGACTCCTTTCCGTCCGCAAACATGAGTGAGTGCAATCAATAATATCGCACGATTCAAACAGTCGACGGACACGTGCAAGCTGAGAAAAGGCGGAACCGGGCCATCCGCCGCCTCCTTTCCATGAAATACTCCGCATCCTTCCACGATTTACAGCCTATGTCATTGATGTCCTGTACGCGCCCGCTCATGCATGACACACACACACACACACACACACACATGCGGACGTTACATAGCAAATGCCTGCCAAGTTTCAAGAATTTTCTTGAATCGGATTCCAACGTTTTCAAGCATTTCTGATCGACTATACGCCGAACTCTGATCTGCGGCTGTCTCGTTATCTGTACCTCGATGATCGTGCGGAGTTTATGCGCATCGTTCCGCAGTATGATTCATGTGCACGATATATGTCTCATCCGGCTCGCACGCCAATTCATAAAATCATCACTACAAGCATGATGTCACACATACATGTTGTCTCCTCGTCAGATGTTGCCAATGACGACCATGAACCTCAAATTGCCGTCCTCCGCCTTCTTCGCTGTCGTGGCCCGACTTTTCCCTCCGGCCTTTGCTGATGTCGACATGCCCACGTTTCCACTGCCGCCATCAGTGCCACCTCCTTCCTTGGCGTCGTCCTCGTTCTCTTCTTCTCCCGAGAATCCCTCATCGAGCATCAAATTGCTGCTCGTCCATCCCCAGCTTTGCGAAAAATTAAATTGGTCTGGCGCGGATTCGTATACCGAAAGCATCCTACCACCGCGAGACGGGCTGTAAATCTTGAAGTAAGTCCTGATCGTCGGTCGCGCATCGATGTAGGATGGTAGGGCAGGAACACGAGGCGCAGCCGTAGTAGTAGGTATTTGGTCGACGCTTGGATCGGAGTCTTGATCAGACACAGACTCGGACGTGTCGAGAGTGCCGGAAGACCTGGTCCAATAGGAATCCGTCGGCCGCGTGGAAGGCGTCTGCATCGTGTCTGTCTGGCTCGACTTGCCGTAACCACGACTATTCCGATCCGAGCGAGAATCCCGGGAGGCTTCATGATGCGTGGAAGTATGAACTGTGGAGCTGTCATGATCACCCGCACTACCGCTGCTATCGGCATCGTCGACAAACACAAAACGATCCGATGTGAATGGCCGTGATCTCTGGTGGTGCCGCCTCTGGCGACGCTCTTCTCTTGCCGCTGAACCTCGTTCAACGGCACTGATACGATCGACTACGCTCCCTTGTACAAAGGCAGGACTGTTGCCCGGTGAATCCATTGTATCGTGTTCCTTAGCGCGGTGTAGGTAGACTCCTAACTGCTTGCTTCGTGAGGTCGCCACTTTCTGAATATATATGTTCCAGAGGCTTCCGGCATAGAACACAGTTCGACTGTAGACACGTTTTTTGTCCCGCAAAGAGCGAGGGTTAGGAAACTCTACGGAGAAGCGAAAAGGGGGGAAATGGGTATACTTGACAGCAGCAGGTACATCCTGAGCGGCACCGCTGTGGTTTGTCGTTGGCACGCGTGACGTTGATGTGGCCGATATGGTTGCAGAGAAATCTGTGATCCATTGCACGTCTTCTGGATGGACAGTTTGTGTGAGAGCGGCCATGCCGTACGGTGAATTCGCGGAGGGCTCAACATTGCCGCCTACTACAATCTTGCAATCAGAGCTTGGTATCCAGAACTTCCGAGGATGTCCGTTTCCATCCCATGAGCCGCTAGGAATGTCGGCATCCAAAGTAGTCAAGATCTCCGGATCAGTGTCGTTATTGGTAGGGCGCTGCCCAGAAAGGAGTCCATTAGATGGAGCAGAACCATCACCTGAGTCTGCGATCCGTTCGCTTTGCGAGCGCACACTCAACCCGATTTCTAGCTCTTTCTCGCCGGAATTGATGATTTTCTGCCTCAATTCCATGTGTTGCCACAATGCGTTACTAATGACGTCCTCGGACATGACAGGCAGTCCAAAACAATCTCGAGCTTTGCGGATACGTTGCAGCTGCTCAAATTCGAGATGAATATAACGGATACCTTCATCCAACAGAACCAGAAGTGGCTCGACGGCAGGATGTGTGTAGCAAGTGACCCATTTGTGCAAATGATCCGGGTAGCCTTGTCCGTTGATGTGGCCATTCCGCCGATAAACAGTGTCAAATCGGACAGCCATGAGCCCCCATGTATCTGGGGCCTTTGCTAGTTTGTTGCCAGTGTGAGATGAGACGAGTCCTTGTGTTTGTGCTTGTATTTTGAGTCTTCGGTCCAAAATACGTTTAGTCAGTACCCATCTATCCCATTCATTGTTGACGAAGAATCCGTCGCCACCGACAATCTCTCGGACAACGTCTCCCGGAATATCGTCCCAAAAGCGTAATGGCATTTTCCAGCCATCTCTACACAGCATGCACTTTGCGCTGGCCAAGATCTTGTCCCCCGCTCGACCGTAATAATTTCGCGTCACAAGCTTGATGAGCAGAGACAATGATTCTAATGCCATTTGTCTCAATATTGATTCAACAGCGGAGTCTACCATAGCTGGTACCTCAAGCCAACACCCTGTAGCGAACACTCCAACAGGATCCTGCTCTTCCCCTGCCGTATCAATGTGGCCGTAAAGTCGACTGAGTGCCAATTCAAACGCAACTTGAGTGATAGCATCATCGATGTCATCGGGACGTATCGTGACGTCGTTCGTTTTGGCTTCCAGCCATGACCCGCTCAAGGCTCCAGCGAAGAATGGAGATTGATCGAGGATCAAGCGATGAAGCCGGTACTGGTGACCAAAGGCATGGATTGTGATGTCCGAATATTGGCCGGAAAGAAGACCACGGGTATAGAGGTGATTAGGCAAGGCAGGAAGTCCCGTTGTTTGTGGGGAAACGCGGTGGTACACTGCCCCGTCTCTTACCTGCGATTGATCGGAAGGATGGCGGGACAGATTGGGAGAGACGTCGTTCTTGACAGCAAAAAGCCGACTCAGTGTCGTCAAAGTTGTTGACTCTTGTCTAGCCAAGCCACGAGATGACGATGCTGAAGCTGAAGACGGATCATCCGCATTCTTCTGCATTCTTTGAATCAGACCTGGGGTCCCAGACGGAGTGAAACCGTTCAGAGCATGTCCTCGCGATTGCCGTGCTTGATCTAGCGTGGCGCCCAGAGTTGGAGCAGATGCCGAATCTGAGACGATGCCTTGATACCGGCCATTTCCAAGGTCGACATAACCGGCTGAGATGTCGATGACGGGATCTTCACCAAACAGGGACGGAGCATCATTGGCGTACGGTTCCGTTAACACGTTCCCCGACACCCCGTGAGGAGAAACATGTAGAGATGGTGCATCAGGATAGGCGATAGCCCTTTGTTCTGGAGAATCCTCCAAGGCCATTACGACGTGCGTGGATATGGGATCGATACTTCAATTTTCGGCAGTGTTTGATGGTGGCACAGCCACGGGTTTTGTATGCGAGCTCAGTGAGTAGATTGGCTCTACAGGGCAGTCTTTCGACAGAAGACTCGAGTGATGTCTCTTGTGACTGAAACCAAGGCGAGCGTCAATGACAAGTCCAGACGGTGAACGATGCGATTATTTGTCAGCGTCGATGAGTAAGAGATTACAATAGAGAGAACTCTCGACTTCCTGTCACCCGCAGGCGTGACTCGGATTGATCAGCCTTGTGCAGTTCATCCTCGCCCACAGCGGAGAGACAGACATGCGCTGGCGATGAATGAGCTGTTGAGGAGAATACCCAAGTGGTGTAACAGAGGGGCACCAAGCTTCCTCGATGAGATTTTTGTAGCACAGGACTAACGAAAGGGACGCTGCAATAAACGGACAATCAGGCGCTTTACTCCCACATCAACAACCTTGGAGCCTCGCGCATCTACAAGCAATGACGATGCAGTCACAAGCCAGTTCCCGCAACTTCGCCTGCACGGCAGTTCACTCCAGAATGTCGGGGTCCAAGCGGCCGGATCATGGCACCGCCACTAAAACCTTTAGCTCTCCAATCGTGTTGGTACGAAGTCTATGACCCTGCATCTAGATCGAAATGCATGACTATTAGAGTGCATGGTCTGTGTTCAATTCAGGTCCTCTTCACATTGCCATCGGCAACTGGTTGCTCTTCCATATTCCAATGTGCCGTTAGAGACGACAGGCAATTCAAGATGGCGGCATCACTGGGTATTGCGCCGCTGCGTTCGAGGCTTGTCTTTGGTCTCGACAAATTCATCAGCAACGGTCCCATTTGCCGACGCTGTCTGCACCAGAAACCAGCCATCCCGAAAGCCTACACGTCTGTACGACAAACACCATTTCTTTCAGCTTTTCGACAGCGCACGTTATCTACGTTCACCAGAAATCAGAGCTCTGCGATAGCTTCTACACCATCTGCATCGTCGACATCGCCACTTGGCGCATTGGCGCAGGACATCGCATCAAAGACGAAATCAAATCCCTCCCGGGCATCCTCATGGCCGGAGACCAATTCGAAATCAGTGGCTTATTGGCTGCTCGGCTCTGCGGCTAGCGTGTTTGGAATTGTTATTTTCGGAGGACTCACGCGGCTCACAGAGTCGGGTTTGAGTATCACAGAATGGAGGCCCGTGACGGGTTCATTCCCACCACTCAGCGAGCAGATCTGGGAAGAGGAGTTTGCGCGATACAAGCTCAGCCCAGAGTTCAAGATGCTGAACAGTCGCATGAATCTGGATGAGTTCAAACAAATATACTTCATGGAGTGGGCACACCGGCTGTGGGGTCGAGTGATCGGAATCACCTTTCTCATGCCAACAGCTTACTTCATCGCAAGGCGACGTGTCACGCCGGTAATGGCTCGGCGACTCGTTGGAATCTGTGGTCTCATCTGCTTTCAGGGCGTGATTGGATGGTGGATGGTAAAGAGTGGTCTCAAGGATGATTTGTTCGAACAAGGCAAGCATCCTCGTGTCAGTCAGTACCGCCTGGCTGCCCATCTCGGCACAGCGTTCATTGCATATCTTACAATGCTCACAAATGGCCTGCACATTCTACGCGAGAATCACCTGGTCAAGAATCCGATCGAGGGTGCAAAGCTGCTAGAGACTTTGCGAAGCCCTCAACTTCGGCCATTTAAGCGCTTGTTGGTTGGTCTCTCCGGTCTGGTGTTCATCACAGCCATGTCTGGCGCACTCGTCGCTGGCCTTGATGCCGGTCTGATCTACAACGACTTCCCCTGGATGGGCCAGGGTCTGCTCCCACCGAAGCGCGAGATGTTTGACCCGTTCTACTCCCACACCGAAGACCAACGAGATCTATACTGGCGCAACGCTCTGGAGAATCCCGTCCTGGTTCAGCTTGACCACCGGATCCTTGCTACAACGACGTTCACCGCTATCATTGCTTTGTGGGCGTATTCGCGCTTCAGCCCTGCTGTCCGCTCAGCGCTGCCTAAAGCTGCACGTGGTGGCATGATGGGTGTTGTGCATCTGGCATGTCTGCAGGTTGCACTTGGTATCACGACGTTGTGGTACTTAGTGCCAACACCTCTAGCGGCAGCGCACCAGGCTGGTGCGTTGGCATTGTTGACGGGTGTCTTCGCGTTGGGTAACCGGGTGTGGGTGCCTAAGCGAACATTACGGTTGGTGCAGCAGGCTGTATCGTCGGCGAAGACATCGAAGCCGGTTGTCGGTTATACACCACTGGTCAAACATGTGTGATACTATTTTGGTCATTTCGATCATTCGTTGTATATTTACAATCAACCTTGAGAAGTTGACACTATCATTAGAAGTATGGCTTTACTATGTGAGCACAGCTGCTCGCATAATGCGCGGCATCGAGTCGTCTGTGCAATCCCAGGTAATGGACTTCCTTCCTCCAGTAACATCGTGTTCGTTGAATAAATTGATCACAACAAGTCATGATCAATAGCGAGTCATCGTCCCGCCAACACATTATGGTAGCGATCGATTGCACGAGCGCGTGTTCTGGCTTCTTTCGGCTTCGCGCCTCTCTATGAGGTGGACATGAGCGGTTTGGCGAGCGCTCCGAAATCCATACACCCCCACGTCATACATAGCAGCGCGGGTCCAAACTTCGACCCAGCACTGGTGGGCCATCACTGATAAGGCAGTTCGCGATACATTGAATTTGGCGCCGTCTCCTCGTTCATGGCGTGGGAGGAGACGACTTCTGACAGCGAGATACACTCGCTCGTCAGCAAAGCGCATATCATGATTTGTCCTTATCGGTCATCGGACACGGTCGTATTACTTTTGGCATTGATGATTTCTCACCCAAGCTCGTCCTCTATGGCTCGGAGCGCTTGCAGTTGCACAATCCTTCGTTTCGCATCGGCAGTGCTGGGATCGGTCCCTGTCTTGACGAAGCTCTTCTCATTTCGCTCCCCAGAAACTGTTGAATCTTCCCTCTCCAACGTCTGCAAGACTGTCCTAACCTTCTCTTTGGCATCTTCAATTCCTTGAATCTCCCTTCTCATCCTCTCTACCCGCTCTTCCATTAACAGTATCAATGTTTCGCGCGCCTGATGTGGGCGATATTGGTTGATCAGATCGTGCATGTTGTACATGAGCGTCTGCAGATCCTGCGTCTTCTCCTGGTATAGTTCGGGATTCGTGCTGAGAATGCCAACCAGAGAAAGGAAGCTGGCTAGAAGCGATCGCGCGAGCGCTATGAGATGTGGTTGCGGATCTGAACGCACGGAAGGATGTGACAGATAGACTTGCTCAATGCCTGCTGATTCGAGCGAGGTATCGGGCGCATGACGATCGATTTCGATACCGAAACTGATGTACTTCTCGTCCTTAGGCGGTTCCGGCGGTATCAAGTATTGTAGCTCGGAAGGCAGAGAGGAGACATCGAGCTCATTATTGCCGTCACTATCCCCATCGCGGGAGTCTCTGGCTGCTTTGCGCAACTGCCTGAGTGCCGCAAGATTTTGTTTCGAGAAGTGTTTATAGAAGGGCGGCGGAGCCGGGAAAGGAGCAGCAATGCTCACTTGCTCTGCCATATCTTACCAGGGCTAGAAGGATTAGCAATGCATCTGCACTGGTTTCGTCATTTACTCTTGAACAGAATAGGTTGGTAAATGGAATGACATGGCTACAGCATCGAAGTATATATTTGTAGAGGGTCAACGAGCGGCGTCATGATGCACCACATTCCCTCCAATTTGGCACGCGCCGCGCCGTGCACAGACCAGACACATGCACAGTGCAATAGATTTGCCTCACGCAACTCCATCTCTCTCATCGACAATGTTATGTCGCCCTTGGCACTTCTCATCGACTGGGCTCAAGGCTAAACCCAACGATACAAAAACAAGAGGTCTATCCGAACATGAGGAGGAGCTCATATATTGTTCGGAAGCATGTGTTCCGACCCTGAAAGGCTGTCCATAACTTTGGAGGTCGCTGCCTTCCATCCAAATGGTTCTCTGGCCGTGATCGTACTGTATGCGACTGGTATGGCAAAATGCGGTCCGCAGCGTGCGATGTTGGTGCTCAGGATCGGCAATGTTTCGAATCAAGGTTTCAGACTGCAGGATCATTGCTGTAGTCGCGGAGCAGTCTCAGCCTGCCAATGATATGTTGAGCAAGAAATCCGCGTGTCTGCGCTCTGCCGCCTTGGCTTGTTGATAAAGGAAGACTCTGTACCAGAACATATCGTGGTGATTCGATCCGGCTGGGACGCTCTCTGGCCGGGTGGTAACACCGCCATCTGGAGTGCTGACGTATTCAATCTCACCATGGTGTGCGACCACGTCTTGGAACATTGCCTTGATATCACTGGCTGACTCAAGATCACTCTCATGGAAGGTGATCCTGCTGTTCGGACAGAGCGTACGTAGCCCAGCTCCCAGTCGTTGGATGTTTGCCAGATTATGAGTAGAGTAGTAGTGAAGAGCAAATGATGCGCCTTGATTTGCAAATGATTGAGCTCGATGGGCTCCGTTGTCGAGGTCAACCCCTATGATCAACGTAACTTTCCCTTGTAAGGACATTGCGATCTGTTTTGAGATGTGAGGGACTGATCGAGATTTGTTCGGCCAGAATCTGTCAGTCACTGGGTAGTCTATAATGACCGAAGAGTGATTCACGGTACCACGTTCACAGGAAGACCACATTTTGATTCGATCGAGAAGGAAATGTCGCTACCTATGTATCACGCTGAATAGTTTCTCACGCAACACTTACGATCAGGAACTGACCAGCGCGTTGTCATCCATCCATCGAGCCATGACCTACCAGGTAATCGTCCGCACTTTCAAGAATATTTCTCGTGTCACCCGAGACCACTCAGACAGAAAAGTTTAAGAATTATCCAGATCATAGATAGTCATGGAGCATAGTGCGGCTAGCTACAATGCGTAGTCACCCTTCCGGAAATGGACGAACGAAAATGGACAAGCGGAAATGGACAAAGCACATCGCGTTTTGGGACTCATAACATACATTATAAAACCGACAGAGTGTCTGCATATCCATAAGCCGCACAAGTTCCGCCCGAGACTTGTCGGACTCGACGACACGGGGTGATCAATCCTGATTTCGTGCAGGCTACCTTGGTACTATGTACTGCAGGTGGGTGGTCGGATTTACTGGATCACTTGCAAATTTGTGGAGAAAGCATGTGAACTATTGTACATGTATTTCTGACCGAGTGACCCATCGTGAGGCCTTTCACTAAGTGAGGTTTCTCTGTTGATTAGTCCACAATACCGCAGCAAAGGCCTAGAGGACCGCCTGAAGAGGCCGAAGAAAGGATGTGTCTCATGCTGGAGGTGGGGAAATGGACCTGAGGGTAATGACATACAGCTCGGAGAGCAGTTCCTGACCATTTCCGGCAATTGTGTATCCTCATTCGCATCTAGCGGCACGCACGACTGGCCTATCCACCGGGACAACGTGGCGCGCTTCACCGACCGACCGTGGCAGCGAGCACAGCCTTGGATGAGGAGTGGCGGCAGCTCTCAGCACGAATCCTCGAGGACATCACGAAACATCTCGAGGCCCGTTTCTTTTTCCTTCTTCTTTTTGTTTCCCACCTTGATTTCCAGCCTCGGAACATCTGTCCCGGCGCTACTGCTTAACATTTCCCTCACTTTCACATAGTATCATTCGGTCACAAACCTTATCGCTGTGCCGGTGTGATAGCGTGGGGCTATCACCGATTGACGTTATCGACGAGCATCTTCCACTTCATCACGATGCCAGTACACGTAATCGCAGATCCCTTCGTGTTTGTCCCCATCTCCAGTGCAGAGGCTGCTCAAGGTAGAGGTGCAGCGAAACGAGTTGTACGAGCTCATGTCACACGAGTCCAACATGCCAAAACTAGCACGCCTGGGAGCCACATGCATCTGCAGCCATGGACTGTGAAACCATACACACCTCGAGAGTCCCTGCCGGTTCGAAGGAAACTGCAGACAAAAGGAGCACCTGAACGAAAACGAGCTGCACCCACTTCGAGCTCGAGCAAGGATCCATCAGCGCCCGAGGACGCAGACAAGCCAGAGGCGTCGGGCTCGCCGAATCATATTCAAGCTCTTGTTCGAGCACCTAGTCCCAGACTGCCTACGACAGGCGGCGCTTCAGAGGATCCATTCTGGACGTTTCCGGTAGACTATCAACCATGGCTACCTCCAGTATTTGCACACTGTAAGCTTCCACGCGTGTAACGATAGCCTCATAGAATTGATCTTAATCGATTCAAATAGACATTCAAAACATCGCTGTCAACATTCCTGATATAGACGGCCCGGGACGAAAAGGGCTTCTTCGTCGAGTCTGGTTCCCTTTGTGCAGTACGTCAGATGTCATTTTTGAGTCTCATAGCCATGCAACCTTGCTGACATCGGAACCTAGTGACGGAGCCCGCAACGATGTATGCCGTCCTACTAATGGCAGCATCCCACTACGCTGTCATCAATCCTACAAAGGAGAACAAAAGGAACGCCGAGCTGCTCCGTGCTCGAGCCGTCCACGAAATCATCGCCGCCATCTCCGAGCCTGGCCGAGTCATCACCGACGCCATGATCGGCGCCGTTGCGAAAATGGCCGCCTACGAAGCCGTCTTCGGCGACACCGAACGTTTCCAGGCACATATGGAAGGCGTACACATGATGCTGAACCTCCGCGGCGGAATGTCCACCCTGGGACTCGATGGCCTATTGGAACGGATGCTCGTCTGGATCAATCTAAATGCGTGCTGGCTGACGGGCGTTAAAAATGAGAAGTTTGAATCGCTGCCCACCCAGGTCTTCTTCGAGGCGCCGGACCCATATCACTTTGCGGGAATCGCTTGAACAGAGCATAAAGTCTGATGCACAATTGAAGAGTTCCATTGCTTGTCTACTTCAGCCTTTTGGTCGAGGCTTGATACATATCTGTCGCAGTCACCGACACGGCTATGCAGCCTCGTGTCAACGTCATGTATTTGCAGCAATCACCACGGATGGTTACGGGAATGGCGCTGTTCGTGCATGTTCGACAGGCGAGGGTCGCGAGCCCGAAGTGGGGCATTCTTAATCGCCGTCCTGTGCAAACCACTCTGGGGACGACAAATTTCTCGCCGTAGCAGGGTCAAAAGCCCTACATTGCAATCGAGCCTCAAATTGACAGATGAGGCACCAAAGCCTACAGTATTTCGAGCCCATTCGGCAGCTCACAATAAGTTAGTCACCAAGATTCATGGCGAGGTGAAGCGGTGGTGCTGTGAGGGTCTCGAAATAAATCGCCCCCAAAAAGCACGGGAGTCACGATACGGCACTGGATAAGTCCCTGATGGAATGGCTGGGCATCATGGCTCACGCCCGGAGTAGCATTATTGAATTCGTAAAAAGTGTTTTAAAGCTATTGCACAATTTTAGCGGAGTACGCCGTCGATTTGGGTGGCAGGGATACTTCTCAAAAAAACGATTCAGCTCACGCAGCTTTCATCACTCGAGTGAGGTTTCAAGCGGCGAGAATGGCGTCAACTCTGTGCAGAGAAATGGTCAGTGCCGTATCCTCGTAATCTGGCCATGCATGCAGTTTCCCCGTGAGCGAGCGCGCCAACGTGACAGCTTCATAATTCACGAAGCTTTGGCTGCATGGCTGCTGGGGTAGGGTCTCCAATTTCCGTCCATCATCATTTCAATCGCCGTTAGTCTCGTAGGAATCGGTCTTCTTCGGCTTCCATGACGTGGGCATGGCATCTTTCTGCATCGGCTTGCCGGAACCCATGAATCCGACTAGGAGAAATCAGTCAGTCAACGTACACGACTTTCTTGTTTTATCAGTCTTTCATGCTTTGATAACCCACCTTTTGCACTAGGCAGATCCGAAGTGCGGAACATGCTATCCCTGTTCAGTTGCTGTTTGCTCAATCCCGAGACAGGGTTTTTCGGACCAGTCTTCCGGAAATTCTGCCAGCTGCTTGCTGCCTTCTCCAACTTTTTGTTCGGCTTCAGCTTCTTCGGCTCGGGCGCCATTCGCGTCGGTCCATCGCTGACCATGCTGGGCACGTGCCTCGCTGGCTGTGGTGGTTCCAGGGATGGTCCGGCTGATATGACAGCGCCGTTCTGCACAGGTACCGATGGGACCCGAACTGAAGGCGTGGTGGCAGCAGGTGTCCCATCGTTCTTGCGTTTCTTGTTCTCAACTGGTCTGACTTCGTGGCTCCGTTTATTCTCCTTATCCGGATAGCCAATGAAGTGTACGAAGTATACAGGATCGGCAGAACTTCCAGTCTTGCTGATAATTTTCGCCTGATAATATTGCTTGTCCTGGGAGAACTTCGCTAGGACGACGTCTCCAACATTGAAGCTGATCGACGTGACCTCAGCTGGTGGAGGCGGCGGCTCGTCCAGACTTGCGCCTGGCGGAGGTGGTGGAGGCGGCGGCAATACATCGGCGGCAGATCTGCTTTGATGATGTTGCTGTGGTGGAGGTGGAGGCGGTGTCGCTGCAGCAGGAGAAACAGAAGATAAAGCGGCAATGTCGCGTTTGAATTGTGCGATTTGAATATCGAGGGCCTGGATCAGCTCCAACACCGTCGCATCTTCCGGGTCCTCGGCGAGTGCTTCTCGACAAGACTGAAGATCGTCTTGGCTCTCACGAAGCTGCTGCTCAAGATCGGCTAATGTGCTCATGTTGGATGTTCGATAAATATGGCTCACGAACGCGACGCTTACGAAGCCGATAATCTTGTCGGCATCTGACGATGTGCGGGACTAGCTGTCCGGAGTTCAGCCGGGGCTTGCTCGCGACGACCGCATCCCGCCCCGCCATGTTGCCTACGAGCGAGTACTGAATACTTTATCCTGCTGAGGGTAGCAGATCTTTGCATCGCGTGCGTGCATTTGCACAATAACGTATCACTAATAGCGCTGCCGAGTCAGGATGGCGCGCAAGAAATGTCGTGATGTGTGTAACCTCATAACCATCACTGTCGAACAGACAAAACTATCATGCCTCCTTGCCGGGATAATATAAAAAGCGCTTTTGTCTGGCGCATGGGACCACTCACCGTCCTGACGCTCGCCTGACTACTTACACGTGGGTCTGTGAGTCATGATGCATGTACAGCACGGCGACGAAGGATTTGTATTGGTTGTTAAATGTCGGGATGCTATCCGATGTCTGTTGCCACTTCAACCTCGAATGCCTGGTGTGAAGGCTGCGGCAAAGTGCGCACATATATGCCATAGTATATATTTGGGAATGGTCGTGCACTGTAACGAGACGTTGACTGGCGACGATTGGTACAGCCGCATTCCGAAACACATGCCATGCCATTCACATGATCTGGACTCTTCGCGGCGTGCGAGACTGCCTACATGGGCATGTCCTGTCCCGAGGTGATTCTAGAAGGAAAATCAGCCTCACTAACCGTGCAGACGGCTGGGCATGCACGGGTGACTGTTCCATAGTCGAAGGTGCCCAGGTGGAGAGAGGGGGCACAGGCGAAAGTTGGATTACCAATCCATCTTTCCATCATCGTCCACCACATGCCCCAACAGTGATCTTTGCTCCCGTCGTGCTGCATTGTACTGTACCGTTGATACTGCCCAGGCCAGCTGGGGATTCGTATTGCACTGCACCGTATATTCACGCATTGCAATCTGTCACTGTCATCGCCATCAATCAGCTTCACCTTCAAAATTTTCTGTTGTTGTTCTGCCCTTCGCGCGGTGACAACTCAAGGGTCTTCAATTCAAGCTTGGACGTCGCGCGCATTCAAAGGACAGCTTCTTTCAGTCCGGTTCTATCCTTTCTTATCCCCGTGCTGCCTTGTTGCCTGAAAACCGGAGCTTTACTTGCCCGCAAGAGAAGAGAGTCCGATCGTGACTGAGACACAGGACCCACGTATACTCACAACAAAGAATCTCCCTTGCGAGGTCCAAGGAAACTGATCGGAATCTATATCTCTCCAATATCACAGCATCCGGTCAGTGGTTGCCGAGAGGTGGAACATAACCGATCATTTCTTCGCTCCTGTACCATCAGCAGTCTCACCCGCCGCTTGCTGCCCGCTTGGTTTTACGCCGCTTTCTCGCCTTTGGACCCTGATCCTCCTCCACCCACACTATAATCACTTTACTACCACGCAACATTCAATTGTTCTCTCCACCTTACATTCCACTACATCTTCCATTCACTTGCCGAAACCAAAACCTGTTGGCTGGGTTGGACGCGCCACGAGGACTACGAATAAGCGCGTGCCCGACATTCTTCATTCGACACCAGCAAACCACAGCCTCTAGGTCACGCTTATTCCGACACCTCACAGGCTCATTCTTGCATGGGCTTCGACTGGCATCAACACTACAACAAAATTTTGGACCCAACCGAGCTGAATTCCTATGGCTGGTGAGCTCCAGCAGTCTGCGGTATCAGCTCAGCCATACCTCACTCGCAACCAACAAGATTTGCTTGCGGCTGCCTTGCACTCACAAGCCAACCCCCCCTCTAAGTTTGCCATCGCGGCAGGTCCAAACTCAATCGCACCAAAAACAACGTCGCCTCGTCAAATGGCTACCCTTGGCGAAGACGGCCTCTACACGGGCCAGCATAACGCCACATTCGATTCTTTCGATGTCGATTTCACTCCTGAACTTGATTTCCTGGATGGCGATGAAAGCTTCGATTTCGACGACACGGAGTTTGGTGATGATCTCATTGGAGCACTTCCCGGGCGCGATGGCTCTGGTAATCAAAAGACCACGAATGGTGATCAAAAGCGAAAGATGTCGACCGAGGATGACTCCGGTGATGCTTCTGACCCCAAAAGGCAAGAACTGCAAGAAGGAGAGAGGAGCACAAAGAAGCCTGGCCGTAAGCCACTTACCAATGAGCCTACCACAGTGAGCCAATCATAATATTCTGGATCGCCAAAGACATGTCACTAACAGTTTTCAGAAACGCAAGGCGCAGAATCGAGCTGCGCAACGCGCATTCCGTGAGCGCAAAGAAAAGCACGTCAAAGATCTTGAGATAAAAGTTGCGGAGCTGGAAAAGGCCAGCGAGGCTAACCGGCATGAGAATGGTGTACTCAAAGCTCAAATCGAACGACAGCAAGCAGAGTTGCGGGAATACAAGAAACGACTATCGCTCCAGGGCACAATCAAGCGATCGCCATCATCATCTGTGTCTCACTCGCAGCATCACAGTCTTTCTGGATCGCTAAGCGATAATTTCCAGTTTGATTTCGCTCAATTCGGATCACAGACTGATGAAAACAAAATTGGAGCACTCAGACCTCCCGGTAATCTACATTCGACCATTGAGCAGCAAAATCCCACATCGCGGTCACTCTCAGAAAGCTCCTTTTCTCAACCTCGAGCTCAATCTGGGCACGGAAGCCAGGCGGCACAATCATTGAGCCCTCCGGATATATCAAATAATGGAGCCTCGCTTTCGCCTGGGAGCGGGTCAAATTTACCAGTATACGGCTCAAATAATGCACACGAACTTCCTAACCTGTTTCCGACCAATACTTTGACCGACTTGTTCTCTCCTGGACTGCTCAAGAGTGCCAATCTCGATGCATATTTCTCCAACACCCAATCCAACTCTGATTTGGGCAATGCGAGAACGTACACGGCAGACAACGGCGGTGACTCGACTGCAGGTCTGAACCGCGTGTTCCAATTCAATGGAGACAGCAATGCTAGCGACACCACATCCCCCAGCGCTAGCTCTAACAGTCAATGGAATGCTAACGGTATCACGAGCAGCTCATGCGAAACGTCGCCGGAGCCGTACAATGACGCTCCGTCGGCAAGGAACAAAAGCTTGACTACCACTATATTCGCTTCTCCACAAAACTCTGCTCTGTCTTCGTATAACAGTGATAGTCCAAACACGCTTCCGACTGGCCCAATCAGCTCGACATCAAATTTTGGAACTATTGACTACAGTGTACCTTCAACGGCTGGCTTCGACCCGGTGTTGTTCGGAGACTATCGCGAAAGCCAAGCAGCGATTGTTGGTGCTGGAGATTTCACAGGTGGATTCTTTGATGATGCACTTTACTCCGCGCCAGTTGACTACAATTCGCCCAGTTCGCTGTTTGGAATCCTCCAATCGCCTCAGCAAACGAAAGCGTCACCCGTCGCCACACAAACGAACGCAGCCGGGGCGCCGTCAAGTAAGAGTCTTATCGCCGAAATGGAGAAGGCGCGGGACGGCGATGAAAGCGCTACGTCTGTTGACGGAAAGTTTATCAGTTGCAACAAGATTTGGTACAGTTCTCCCCAAATTGCTGTGTTTTTGAGCAAATATTCTAACATGATCGTTTCCCACAGGTCGCAACTTCAAAACAACCCGGACTTCCAGGATGGCAAGTTCGATCTCGATCAATTGTGCTCAGAGCTTCGCACGAAAGCGAAGTGTTCTGAGTCCGGTATGATGGTGCCACGCGAGCACGTTGACAAAGCACTCCGAAAGCTCGGGCATAAAGATACCGCGGCTCAAGCTGTTCAAGACCATCCGCATCTGCAATTTGAGGCGGATAGCTTGGATGCTTTCATGAAGAAGTTCTCCCGTTGATAGGCCTTGCGGCACTTGTGGGGACGATGCTCCAACACTTCCGCATATGCCGATTTCTTTTCTTATTGCGACCAGCACCTTGACGGAGCTTGAGTTGAGTATGAAAATCACGACGACGGAGTTCCCATGTCATATCGTCACACTATCCAGGCGAAGGGGCCTGTAGTAGGACGAGCATAGCTAGGTATGAGATCATGTACAGGGCTGTGCTGAATTTGGGAGTTTGGGAGTATGTGCCATTCAACTTTGACTCGCTTGATGGACGGCATCTTATGAGCACATGCACAATTGTCACCAGCATTAAGAAGAAATGTTCACACACGATGCATTGCGTTATATATATCTGCCGCTGTCAGGACTGCTGAATTGCGTTGAATACGAACTGTGATATTCTATGCTCGTGCATCTCAACTTTCCGTGGATGATGACTCGGCATTTTGCCAGGACTCGCAGGCCAACGAACGCTTCGTTGTCTCTCTACATTTGAGTGACGAGCAAAACAAATGCCATCGTAAAGAGCGACAGGGCACACAGCTCATTACCCGTTGCTGACATTATGGCGTATTGATGACCTTGAGCGATTATCGCAACCAAAGCATTAGTCGCACACGAGCGAGCTCAGGGCCCTCCACATCTTTCACGTCACCGTGATAAAGCCGATGCCCTTTCTCGCGACCTCACACGCCGCGCGCAACTTTCTCTCCTCCACATCCGTCCATCGCACGCTCAAATCGTCCCATTTCTTCACCTTGTACTCCTCCTTGAACCGCTTCTGCAGCTCCTGCATGCGTGCCAACGGCCGCGGATCGCCCGTCCCGCTGTACACGATCAACACCGAGGCTGGCGGCAGCGCGGCGTGGATCGCGGTGAGGTGAGCTGTGAGCGCGGTGAGAGGCGTCGAGAGTGGGACTGTGGTCATGTTGGTTGTGGCTTGGCTGCGGAGTGTTTCGGTGTCCGCGGCCTTGGTGCGATTCCACCAGCCGCGGTGAGCTTCGAGTTCGCGGAGTCGCGCCCAGATGAAGTCGCAGCCTCCGGGAGGTACGTCCGAGCCAGTAGTAGGAGTTTCGTTCGATGCTGGAGTTATCGCGTCGCCTTTGATGGCGCGGCACATTCCAGCGACCACTTCTGCGTCGGATTCTGCTCCAATAACGACTCCCGCAGCTGAGCCATAGCCACGTCGGGGATCACCCCAGTCTACGACGGCGCCTAGTCGAGGCTCTTCATCGGCATGAGGATGTAATTTGTCACGTCGTGGACGGTGGTGGCGACCCAATCGTGTGAAGATGCTTTCAGAGTGTGCGTCGGGTGTACCCCAAGCCTTGCCCTTTTCGCATTTCTGCTTCACAAGATCAAGGGTTGCGCGCGCATCTTCAACGCTGTCATGTCCGGTTGAACCATGGCCTTTTTGAATCTCGCGGCTGAGGTACTTCTGTGCAAGCCATTTCAAGGATGACTTGAGAGGAGGTCCTCGCGGATGTGGGTATAGAAGAGTGGTATCGATGATGAATGGGAAGGTCATCTGTAAAGCGTTGAGATCACTGTCTAGAGAGTGGCCGACGAGGATGGTCTGAGGTGTGATCAATTCGATGAGATCTTTTTGAATGTCGGCCAGTGTAGTTGTGACACCCTCCAACTTGGCGGCCGTGATGCCAGAATATGGTGTGAGATAGTCGGTGATCGGCTCAGTCGGCTTGACTAATTTGTCGAAAACAACTTCTCCATTCCAATCGACGACGGTTGCTCGCGTCAGACGGAAGACCTGTGTCTCGCCTGGTGGCGACACGAGGCACATCTCACAGTCCATGGTTAAAACTTTTCGCCCAACAGTCACCGAGCCTTTTTGGATGTTCTCTTCGCGAGCGCTGCCCTCGGCGAGGTTCGCAATGCCAGGGAAGTCGATCCAGCCGTCTGCGCTCGTCTTCTTGGAAGCTGTGCGACTTGCAGCCTCCAAAGCTGCCCTAGCTTTGTCGTTTCCCGTATGTGCCGGATGTAATGGAAAACCCGCGTCGGCTAACTGATCGGTCGTCGCCAATAGCTCAGTGATAATTGTACGACGGTTTTGCCAGTTCTTCCCTTCTGACGGGGCTTGTGGTCCTTTCGTCTGCTTGTCTTCCTTGGATTTGGGCACCGGAGCAGAGAGCATGCCCGCCAAGGGCGAATGTATCTTACCGAATTTATCATCTCCGGGTGCCTTGATTGGCCATAGATGGTCGAATAGATCCGCCAGAGGTTGCAAAGGGTCTGGTAAGCGATCTTTCTTGAGTCGTTTTGGGTAGTAATCGTCCGGCGTCACATTTGATCTGTTTCGGGAGTCTTCCGGGGGCGGTTCTTGATCCTCGTATGCGGCAGAATGAGCGGCGGCATCTGCGTCGACAGAGATCTTTCCATCAAACATGCCAGCTTCTAGACCGGGTACCATCACAACTACGACCTTTCGAAAGTTGTGGTGATGCCTAACAGAACACCATTGCGGCGCGGTGCCATCGGCAAGCAGATATAACACGAGATTCTGCAAATCAGACACCTTCACGAAGCTCTGTAGGCGTGCGTTGGCCGAATGGGTGATGGCGGGATAGTTGCCGGAGTTCCCAGTGCTCTCGCTGTTGTCGTTCTTCCTTTCATTCCGATTGTCGTCGTTGGCTCCATCCTGTCGGCGGCGTTTTTTCTTCGCTCGCTTGCTTTCGGCGATTTGCCAATCACCTTCATCGTTCTCTGCAGATCTGCCACTTCCTACGTTCAAGTCAGCCATGGCGTTGCCTGGACGTCGAAGGCAAACTCACCATTCGCCCGGTCCTCACCATCCTGTGCTCGTTCATTCCTCAATAGTGCTAATGTGCTACCTACGCCGAGCTGGTTCGAGTCGCGCGCGTCATCAGGACGACTTCTTTTACGGTGATTGTGCATTATATCGTTCTACCTACAGGATACGATGATCATGCGACCTCGAACTGATAAGTACTGTGGTCTTTGGAATATCTGCAGTGCAACAACGATGTCTGCAATTTTCATTCACGTTTGTGGTCCGTCCACTGGGGGAACGGCAGCTGAAATTTCGCAGGCAGTCAGAGCGCGGCTTCAGCCGCCCTGGATCATGGCACTTCACCCATTCATAAATACACGGCCATACGACATGCCAGAGCGGCTTCCTGCTATTGTTGACTGTGATAACATCTCCTCGGTTCTCGGGATCTTGATGTCAGTATGTCGAGGTCCAGCCCAGCAACCATCAAATTCTGTCTCGACGACGCGACAACGAAGATGATATCTCCAAATTCAACTGCTTTCAAGCTCCAGACAAGACCATGCAAATGCTCATGACACGACTGAACAGACTAAGGCATTATGCAGGCGCTATCTCGGGTACATATACGGGCAGATCTAATATCATGGGCATTGGCAAACAATGGTGGCAACTTTCATGGAGTAGCATACAGAATTACGTTCCTGTTCTTCAGCAATTTCATTTCTTGCTGACAGAACTGATTCGATTACTCCTGGAATGCTTAAGTCCACCAATCTCGCCTTGCGGAACAGCCTCCGATCAAAGATTATTGGTCCCCGCACACTTCCGCCCGATTTTGGACGTCGCACGAACGGTGTGTACGACCTGGCGGAAGCTAGGACATGCATGTGCCTGATGTGTTGTCCTATCGCGTTCTAGGGGATTGCAATCGCTACGAATGATGAGGTCCTTTGGCTGCACATGAGCCCCGACTTTTGACGCTATTCTTCTTCTGACAAATGTGCAGTTGAGGCTCTTGGGAGAGACCAAGGTCCCAGCGTAGTCTCCACGACCTTGGGAAAGGGGAGAGGAACGATAAGCGACCACGATTGTGCTGGGTCTGTCATGACTACGATACATAGCATGCAAGGCTTAGTGTTCTGACACGTCTGCAAGTGCGCCTGAATTCATCGTGAATGCAGCATCACATATATGTACGAAGAAGTGGGGCCGTTGCACGTATCAATGAAGTGCGCAAATAAGTAAAGGAGACCGTTGCACATAATCTCGTGTCGAAGCTCTACACAACTCAATGGCCAAACCTCAAAGGTGCCCGCTGAGCTTGTCTACTCATTTACATTTTGAAAACCTCGCGCTGAACGAGCTTGTCGTTACCGACATCAGATGATCACACGCGCAATTGCTTCAGACTAACCGATAGGAAGGGCGTTTGAGCAGAAATGTCGTCTTGGCCACCTTTGCCGATGGCGGATATCGATTGGTCAAGCCCAAAAGACTTATTCTCGCACCAATGTAAGCCGGTCTAGTCGACGTTTTGGTTTGCTTGCTCGCACTGAAATAAACGAAAACATGCAGATAATGGCCATGTGCAGGCAACTTACCGAAAGTCCACTGGACGATGGACTTTACTGCAGATTGTTCAAGACCCGAATATTCGTGCTCATGGTCTTGCCGCTGGTCTCAACTATGGCCAACAAGCATTCGAAGGCCTCGGGGCCTTTCGACAAACGGGTACTCCTGGGGGCATATCAATCTTTCGACCAGTTTATAACGCCTTGCGTTTTCAATACTCTGCAAGAGTGCTTAGCCTACCAGAAGTGCCGACCGAAATGTTCATCAGGGCCATTCGTATGGCAGTCGCGGTCAACGCGACCTATGTCCCTCCCGTCAACTCGGGTTGGAGCATGTATTGCGGTCCACTGTTGCTCGCCACCAGTCCAACACTCATGCCCGGATTCCCAGAAGAATGCACCTTCTGTGTTTATGTCTTCCTAACAGCTCTAGGGTCGCAGGCCGACTCTGCTCCCGTGAAAGCTTTGATCCTCGACGATTTCGATCGCGCGGCGACGAGAGGCACAGGACGTGCCAAGATCGGGACCAACTACGCAGGAGTCGCATCCTGGAGTAGACAAGCTAGCGAAGCAGGATTTGGCATCACGCTGCACCTCGACAGCGTTCGACATGAAAACATAGACCAATTCAGCACTTGCGGATTTCTTGGTGTTTCTAAACTGCATATCGATAAGGTGACAAATTACACAATCGTTGTTCCCGACTCCCCGAGCGCCGTTGTCGGTGTTACCAGCGACAGTATTTTGCACATCGCGAAGAGTTGGGGTTGGAATGTGGTGAAGCGCCGGATCAAGTATACGGAACTTAACAATTTCAGCGAGGTGATTGGGACAGGCACTGCTGTGGGACTGATTCAGATACGATCTATAACGCGGCGTTGGTCCGATGATTTGCCCAGGTGGTCCTCTATCCTGAGACCGGCTCGCTGAGACCCACCGACATACTCGAGACGTTCACCTACGACTCGGATGCGGACCCAAATGCGGGAGAAGTCTATAAGCAGCTGCTGGCTGAACTAAAAGGTATCCAATCAGGAAAAAATCCCTGATCGATTTGGGTGGGTTACGGAGGTCCAGGAAGGAGATCACCGGGTCGACACTGATGAAGTTGATTGACAGCCGCCTTGCGACTCCTGTTGTGGAAAGCCTCGCACGCAACCGACCTAGCTGACGCTGATCTTCTGAATCGACTCGGTACGAGACTACAATGTAAGCAAGGAGGAAAGCACAGAGCGACGGTGCCATAGGGAAAGAACCTTATTTCCAGATTTAGATTTTAACCTACTTATAAATAGGCCGTACGTCCTTCCCAGACAATGTTCATTCCATCTCGAGAGATTACGCAAAAACTGAAGCCCTGCGTGGGTCCGTCATTTTCAGAAATAAGGATGACCGATTTTTATCATATTCAGATTCTGTCATTTCTGAATTCATATTCTCTTTTTGAATCATCAGTAGTTTATAACTATTACGAAACCTTTCATAATATCAGGTAAGGCCTTAGAATGCCGTGTAAGGACAAGAGTACTGAATGGTCCACGATGCATCAAAGTTCTGTGTTGTGAACCTCGCTACAGAGTGACCACCTGGGAAACCCCCAAACTAGCCACCTTCGCTACAATCAACGTTAAAAGATTTGGCTAGTTTGGAGTTTCCCCAGGTAGTGACCTGTGTTCTGTCTGGCAGGAGTCAGGTAAGTATAGGCCGCAATTTTGGATAGTATCGTGTTTTTTGATACAGCTGTCGGTCAGATCGAACGCGGCACTTTGGCAACTTAATAGAAACGACGATGATTTGTTCTGCATCCTACATTCTCCAGGCCTGACCGGTCATATAGATGCATCGTCCAATTTGACCAACGATTGTATACCGGCGGGACCGGTCAGGTCAAATTTGTGCAGACAACCTTCCTGCTCGGGCCATCATTACACAGGCCCCCGTTGTGTTTGCTCCGCCACGATCGCGCAGTATTACCGGTGAGATCCTACATTATAATGCCAATCTGCGCATACAGCCCTGGAGTACATACATCCACCCACTCCACCTCTGACCTCAACATCTGGCCCCATTGCCAGACGCCCCGTGCACGGGTTTGGAGATTTCGTTGTGGCTCCTGCACGTAAGACACGCACAAGGCACCTGTTTCACCAACCTGTTTCACCAACCATCTCACAGCAGTATGAATATACCTAGGTGCTTCACACTTCTATCATTTCATTCCTCCGATCGTCTAGACGGTGTAATGATACATCTTCTCACACCAGCCTTCCTCGGTCCGCACACGTCACAATGCCCTATCGGGGATCCCATTCCGTACAGACCGCCGCTAGTTGGGCGAGCCGCAGCGGTCCGTACATTCTTATGGATCGTGGTGACAGGCCTCCCCCCGTTCGTCGAAGGCCTGCCGCTGCCATCAAATCAACAAATACAACAAAGCAGCGCCAATGTTTCCGCACTCTTCACCTGGCATTTGTACAACTGGTTTGAGTTTGTGGTGCGGTTCTGTATCGCAACAGCGATAGTCTGTGCGATCATCTGGCTGATCTGTGATCGGGCCTTCGCAAGAGCCAAGCGATCCAGCAAAGTTACAGACATTTTTGGAGATCTTGCCATTGCCTGTGGAGTTTGTCTCTGGCCTGTAGCTTCCACAGCGAAAGAATCTGGAACCCTCGATCTCACGGTGTTGCTAATGACACTCTGGGTCATGCTCGGCGCCATTTATGTGTCCCGCATGTATCACATAATCGCACTGCAGCGCTGCCATCTGTGGACCGCTTTTAGTCTAGCAGCATTCCTATCGCTCCACGCAGCCTTGCTATGCAGCGGCCCGAACCGAAGCGGAACGCTATCCATCAACGCAGCCTTACCATCCTTCCCATTCTTCTTCTCGCTGGCCGCACGCCTGCTTTTACTCGTCGCACCTCACCGACAAAGTGAAGGCCAACATTGATAATACTATCAGCGACTGATCAGCACATTCGTACAACTTTATGGCTGAAAATTCGCCTCAAGACACGCCATGGTACGACGATCAAGTGTCTCTGACGTAATTGGCATCTGTGGAGGAGCGAAGGCGATCAACAATCATATTCAAGCAACTTGGAGGCTAGAATCTGGGGGTTTGTCGGGGTCACTTTTCCTGAATGATACTGACCTTGTATATCTCGCGGGCATGCAGCTGAGTTTATAACTTTTTATTATGTTACTTATCATGCACGGCCTTGAAACACGATTCAATAAATCCACGATAGAATGCGGAGTTGAAGTCGTTTCCACGGATGCTGTGGCCCTCGTCCGCCGCACACAAGACAATTGAATGCTCGTGTGCGAATCGTGGATGGGGCCTTCGGCCCATATCAAATTGCTGAATGTTTGCAGCCCTTAGCGATCTCATTTGCCATGTCCTCTATCTCTCTCTGTGTTTTATGCGACCCGTCCTTGGAAGTAAAGAGCTAGAGAATGGCAAGCCTCACTTCAGGCCTGGTTGGTGTACAACATTTAACCGTTTTGAGAACAAATTGCGAGCTACTCACAAGTGGTCGTTCACAGGAGACACATCTGGAATTGAGAACATGCACATTCTTGTCGCCTGTTTGCTTGTAGGTCCTCCGACTACTTTAGCGGACCTTGACGACGTCCGAACACTACAGAGGAGGAGCGTCTTGCAGTATGCCCCGACCGCGTGCGAGGCTGCATAACTGGTTGTTCATCACCTTTACCACCAGATGACGGGAAATGTAGGTATAATTCGGAGGCGCAAAGGTAATAATATTCCGCTCTCCCTCATGGACATTGGCCCAAGGAATAATTGATACTAAAGGTAGTAAAAACTTGATGGAAAAAAAGAGTAGACGAGCATAACATAACCGGGTCATCAAAGCCTTAACAATCGTTCTTCCAAAGAACCGAGAGAAGAAGAAGCAGTGGGCCAGTAATAAATCGAAAAGTAAGGGCCGTTCTTCTCCTCTCGGTCAGTGTTCGGGCGCCATTCCAATATAAATGCGCCCCCCAAATACAGTTTGCTCCATCCATCGTCGCCCAAAATCACCCCTGTGTTGATTTGTGCCTGAGCCTGATATGACCTGATTCTGCTGCCCGGCATGGCGCCGCTGGCACCGCAGCAGCCGCCGATGCCGTACCGTGTAGAGAGTTGTAGAAAATTACAGAGTGGGGTATGAGTATATGTGTGTACACCAATTGTGTGTTGGTGGGTTTTTCCGTGTGTAGAGTGGACATTTGTGTAGGTCGTGCACGCGAGAGGTGCCGCGCGTATGATTCAATGGTGAAGAAAGTCGGTCCTCTGCAATGCTGTCCGTTCTACTAGTAGCGAGGACGAGGAGTAACGGAAGCGGGCAAAGACGATTGACGACCCTTGGTCTTCCAGAACATGAGTTTCTTGAGCCGCAGATGCTCTACCGGACGTTGAGATCCATCAGTTGTATTTAATGAATCCTTGGAAACGGAGGAGCGAACTGTGTGGAAGGGTGCATAGGACGTGCCAAGGATGTTGCTGGCAGTCTGTGGTCGCATCGGCGAATCAATCGGCGATGCAGAAGCGGAAGACAGAACAGCGGAATTGCGAGAGGAAACGAATGGAACGCCAACAAGTTGCGACAGACTTTGGATACTCTGGCGCTTCCGGCGTGGTCGTTCCTCTGCGGCAGGCGAGTAGTCGATGACCCCAACTCTTGAAAGAGGTGAAGGGTCGAGGACATCGGACGATGCTGGAGTTGTACATGAGAGGCGAGGACGCAGGTCATCAGCAGAGAAATCGCGATGCATCGACGATGGACGAAGAACGTTGTGCAATGTGCTCATCATGGTCGACCTGGAGCTTGTGAGTGATGGCACATCCTCCACGGAATGGCGTGGGTCACAGCCGCCAGAAAGCTCTGTAGTGGTGGCATACGAGCTCATGGTGCGGTTGTCTGTTGCAGATGAAGCTGATGTGCCGAGGCGGGAGGTATCGAAGGATGTCTGGCCACGACTGAGATCCGGCGTGGAGTAGGCCGAAGGCGATTCGCAAGTATCCGAGCTAGTCTGAGGTCGTGACGTGTCGAAAGTATCTCGATCCGATGCGTTCGGAAGAATTGTGGGCGTCTCACTGGAGTCGGAAGATTTGGTGAAGGACGAAGCACGCGGCTCCTCGTGGTCGTAAACAATTTCAACGGGATGCATCGAATGTCTAGAAGCACAGGGAGTCGACTCCTCGACGATGGTCTCCTCAACAAGCGAAGATGGCTGATGTTCGGGAAGCGAGGCCGTCATATCAATCATCTGACGTGGATATCCGGTGCTTGGTCGTGGTGAGCCCCATTGCCCGTCTTGATTCCGCAGGGCATCCAGACTGACGAGAGAATCGGTGGTGGAGCTTGGGTCAGAATCGATGATTTGAACACCGGTACCCGCTTCGTCAGATTCGGCGCTTCCTCGTCGTTCCGGCTTGGACGAATCTGCTTCTTCCTCGTCTTCCTCGAACACGTCCGCCATTGCAGCGAGAGCAGGAGTTGACAGTCTGCCGTGGTCGAATGGCGTGAGCATTGGAGCGCTCTCGGTCCGACGATGGTTTGGGTTAGCGGGAAGATAGATACCCGGGGTTAGAAACTCGCGGTTCACACGGCCACTGTGCATCCCACGTCTCTGCTTCGGTGCGCCAGCGCAAGGAGATTGAAAAGGTCCCAATGCTGTGTCCAAATCGAGCATGAATTGTTCCTCGTCAGCGCCATTTGACTTTCCTAGACTGCTCTGACTCGTAGCAGGCGTGATCTCGTCCAGTCGTGAAAACATGCTGGAAGTAGGTGCTCGTCGCTCGCGTGGTGAGACCGGGCCACCAAACACGGCATCCAGGTCAGTCTCAGCCGTCGCTGAAGGAATTACCAGCGGTGGCGGAGCAAGCCGAAGTGCGTCTACCATTGGTTCAGCAGGCGCGAGGAATTCGGACTGGCCGCGAGAGTGTTTCTTGATACTGGTGCGGGCGATTTTAGAAATGGCCCAGTCCTTGAGCTTGCGAGAGGATGATCGTCTTTGAGCAGAGCGGTCATCTTGAGCATTCTCGGGGACAGCCTCGAATGACATAGTGGGAGTGAGTCGGTGCTCAATAGGTTGAATCACCGGCTCGCTTTGTCGTCTTTCCAACTCGGTGGCACGAGTTTGCGCGTCCTTCGCTCTGCGTGACTCGCGAGCCTTGATAGGGGAGTCTTGCAGCGGGAAATGGACGGTCGAGGAGAGTGGCGCAGAAATAGGTCGGGGAGCACCCGATCGAAGAGAACCGGTCCGGAGCCATTGGCCCTCCCTTTCCACGCGTTTCACGGGAAGCTTACTTGGCTCTGATTTGGCATCGATCTCCGCTTCTAGTGTGGTTGCAAGAGTAGTGACAGCCAAGCGGGTACTCGGTGGGCTTGGGGTGCCCAGGCTCAGCATAGATGAGATGCTGTCGTTGATCGAGTGACCATTTCTGGTAGAAAGAGAACCTTCGGTGCCTGAAGAGATGGTTGATAGTGGTCGAGGAATGAATTCGACCTTGTCGGAAAACTCGACTTGTCGTCGTGAAGGCGGTCGCTCGGGTGCTGCGTCTGTGGTTGGGCCAAACGGATCGTCGCTGCGTGCCTCTGTTTGGGGTAAACACTCGACGGGTGAATTTGGTGCGCTGGTACTAAGACGTGCACTGGATTCAGGAACGCGCATTGCCGCTGCCACATCGTGGCTAGAGATGGCAGCCGACCGACGATGTCGGTGAGTCGGCCTGTTGCTCGGAATCGGGATTGGCTGAGATGTGAAAGCAGGCATTGGCGGGGCTTTGGCGGTAGTCCCCAGCAGTCGCGAGTCACCACCAACAAATTCGCTTGTCGTCCGTTTGTGACCTTTCGACGGTGTCAAAGGCGCAACCGGCTCGTTGTCTGGCTCCAACGACGTCGTCTCGGCCTGCAATCCCGATGTGTCGGCTGCGTTAAAGCTGAAACTCGGGAGTGGCATACTCGATTTGACTCGTCGGTGCTCGACGGTAGGAGGTCGGAAGGTGTGGTGGTTGGCAGAGAATGATTGCGGCCGCCGAGATTGAGTTGAAGGAGGCTCAAGGGAAGCGGAGGGCATTGTCCTCGGAAAGACAAAGTCCTGGTTGGCCATCATCTCAATGCGAGGTGCAGTACGAAGTAGTGATGCGTTGGATCCAAACGCATCCACATCCTCCGAGTACGTCGCATGGTGCCTGGAATATGCGACTTCTGCCATTATGCCACGTCTTTCCGATCCTGATAAAGTCGAATGTCGAGTGTGTGAAAGGTTCCAAGCTACATGCGGCTTCTCTGCAGCAATTGGGCTGGTCAATTGAGCTGTGGAGAGGGCGAGTCGCGAAGTTGAAAGGCCGCTAAGTTGTCGAGGCGATAGGTCGCACGATTGGCGATTGAGTGAGTCGTTCGAGAGAGTAAAAATGTTGCATGCGGTGTATGAATTGACTGTTCACGATAATGCGAGCGATCAGTATGGCGTATCAGGCGTATGCGAATGCAATGGTCGAAGGTGATTCACGTACGAATCAAAGGTGGATGTATGAGTAAAATTGCGTGTCAGTCTTGCGAAAACTATACCAGAGCTCGCAGAGCATGAGGTACAGCCGGAAAAGCAGAAAACAAAGCCCGAAGCTGAAGATGCCGGGAGTCCAGAAAGACGGAGAGACAGTGGGTTGGAGGTGTAATGAACGGACGGCGACGGTCACAGACGAAGCACGACGAGGCGTACTGAACTGCAAACTCGTGCCAAGCGAGCGGTCGCGATGGTCAGAGAAGAGCGGCGGGACGAGAGAGGAGGAGGAGGAAGAAGGGCTAGAGATAATGATGAGGAGGAGTAGCGGCGGAGGAGGAGGAGGGTAGAGGACGGTGATGGTGGAGAGCAGATGCAGCAGAGGATGAACGACGACAGGTACAAACGGCAGGCACGAAGAGAAAAGCGAATTCTCATGCAAAAGCCTCGACTCCGACTGACCGACCGACCGACCGATTGACTGTGTGCTGGCCGCGGTGGAAAGTAGCAGCGGATCGGACAGGTGAAACAGCGTACGAGGGAAATGGCTGATGGAGGATTTCAATGTACGACGGAGACTACCACCACCCACCAGAAATCTCGCCCTCACGCATTCTTCTGCTGCTTCGAGGCTTTTCCTCGCACACACCCACACCCACACCCACCACCCACACCCAAACGCACGCACGCTCACGCACGCTCACACACCCACACCACACCCTCAACCGACAGACAAACAGTTGCAACTGGTGTTAAGCCGGCGGGCAGGCAGGGCAGGCAGCAAGTCCGCTTTACGGTCATTTCGCGGCATGGACCGCCTGATACTTACTCATCATAACAATACTGCCGTACTACCATTATTACCATCGTTACCCACTGTCCGATATCCAGCTCATTAATCATCTCCCGGACGGGCTTTTCCAATTCGCCCTCTCATTTCTCGCACCCCAGAAGACCTTTGATTGACAATCACCACTCATCAACGGCAAACATGCGACAGATGGCAAATTGTGCTAATGGCTTCGATTGAGACAGTGAATCGATGGGATTACCCTCCTTCTTCCGGCAAAGGCGAGCTTGTCGGAGTGGTGATTGTTTGGTCGTTTACGTATGCTTCCATACTTTGTTCTACATGCCATCACTTCGGACGAAGGATCCCTAGTCGGACCATCGAAGACGAGACGCATCGTCAGACGGACGAAAGTGGTGTGTGTCGGGATGTACAGGGGAGGGGAAATGGATGGGCGCAATTTGCGTGTGGTGTAATGCACTCGTGTGCCTGCGGGTCATGTCCAAGATCCATGTATCACTTCTCTCTTTTTTCGGTGTTGGGCGTGACCACCGCCGTCGCCGCCGCCAAGAACGCCTCTACCGCCCGCATCTCACGCTCGGACTCGCGCTAAATTTGCGAACGACGGAGGAAGACTTTGCACCGCTCTCGACTCACCCGCTACCTCATGATCATCACCAGACCGATTGCGCAAGGCTCTGTACAACAAATACAGAGCACGATGTCCCGTGACTATGAAACTCGGCAATGGCCGGAGCAGAGTGCGTGCCTCGGTCTATGTATGTCGTCCCGATGATAGAAAAGACTGCCCGGGTGCATGCAGGCGGCATGGTGTGTGCATACGCACAAAGATATGGATGTTCAGCAGCTTGATGTAATGATAGTAACCATCCTCGTGTCGCTTGGTTATAGGAGCGAATACAATTCGTTCCTTGCTGGGTGCAGTGGACTGTTTAGGTCAAGGCATGTACCTGCAGCTGCAGGCTGGGTTCGAGACTAGTTCCTTGGATCTGCCCTTGTCCTGCATCATTATTACATGTCATACCCCTGCACACCTTGTTCAACGATGAAACGCTGCAATTTACGTTCGAGTCGAATGTTTGCGCTATACAAACGTCCTGGGGAAACCGATGGTGACAGCGACAGCAATAGAAAACATCATGAATGTCATGACGACGGCCAAGCCGCTCCATGCTGTCCCTGTAACAAATGTACAAACTACACGGTTTCCAGTTCATTAAGGATTATGGAATTCAAACATCATGCCGTGAAAATTCTGGCGGCGTCGGGATGTCAGGAATGTCAAGCCTTACAACGGTGCGGCGACGACGGATTCCGCCGTGTCACCAGACTGTAAAATAAAAGCTGGTACGAAAGAGAGCTTCCGCCGCCATAGTCAACTGAGGTGAACATATTGTGTCTGCTGCTGCTGCTGCTGCGTCCCCATCCAAGACTCTGCTCATCCCGGGAGTGGTTGTTGACAGCCCTGGAGGGCCGGAACGATGGACGACCCTTTCCATACAGCCATGACTCCGGCCCATGAGCGAACGCAAAGTGACAAAGAGTCGCAACCCCACAAAACATAGGCTTCGAACGACAGATTAGCTCGGGTCTGTGAATTCACTGGCTGCTGAGCTTGGACTCGTCTGCAATGGAACTCTTTCTTTGTGAAACCAGGATGAGCGAATTATTGCGAAAGCAGGGTATGCAGATGCGGCTCGACAGACAATGTAGCACCAAACCAACTTTGCCAGTGAGCTACCATGAATAGATGTTGTGGCATAGAAACTATGAAATGCCTGCAATCCGAACCAGTCCCGCAAGCACCATCATCGCCACCTCACCCTCCAACACCGACTGCAAGATCAGGATTGTAAATCGCGCCCAGGTCCAGTCTGTACTAAAGCCTCCCAGCATTTCCTCTCTGCCAATAACGACCAGATTCGTCGCCAACGCGATGAAGCACAAGAGAATAGAGATGACGCCACCCAGGGTGGTTTGCAACCTCTTCATTGCGCCCGGCTCCGAGAGCCGTTTTGTCTCGGAGTCTGGCATGACTTGAGTGAGGAGTGCTCCGAGCGGTCGTCCGACCATCCTGCCCGTCTGCCAGACTGCAGCGGATAATGCGCCGATGACAGCTGTTGCTAGAGCGTGGTGTAAGCCGGTCATGATCCCAGAACCAATGGATAATGAGGGTGGGTCTTCGGCAGCAGAGATTATGCGGCGCTGCATCCTGAGGGGAAAGGGCTCCAGTATCTCGTGAAACGTGCGTGTTGGTGGAGTGTGTGCTGTCGGTCTGGGTAAGTGATCGCTGCGGACACCACACTGAAAGTTGGACTGCTCGTGGAAGTCACCGATACCAAGACCTGTGTAGAAAGAGCGAACTGGGTAGGGGCACACGAAAACTGATGATGAGGAATGGTGGTTGTTCGTGTGCGCAGCTAGAAACGGTCTTGGTGTGGATGCGACATCTAGGAGAACCTTGAAATGCGGAGAGATTTGCTGGCATCGCCGCACAGACTGAAACCGTGCCCCTCGGTGGCTCGCTCTTGTGTTGCGCACACATCGCGTCGTCCGACCGCCTTGTTCGATCCGCCGTGTCCCGCCTGTGGCCAATAGCGATCGTCGTGTGCTGCATCATCGCCCGGGGCTAATGCTCGTTCAAATTGTTTGCTGCGGTGCTCGGACCCGCTCATGCAAGTACTGATGCAGCTAGATCTTTAGTGCAATCGGTACCTGACGCTTACCGATGAGCACTCACTCCATGTTTTGTTGTCGTGCAAACGTTGAGTGAATTCCAACTTTCTCGGACGGAATGACAACAGCAGTCGTCTGAGCAAGTATCGTCGTCGGCGACTGCATTGCGATGACCTCAGGATACATCGCAGACTCGTCGGCTTCCATGTCCGTATAGAGCTTCGACGGTCGCGCCGACATTCGCACTTACCCAGGGGCGTTCCATGGCTGACAATTGTGGCTCATGGTGGTGGCGCGATGCTGTACAGACTCGTCAGACCAGTTGAGGTCCTTGCTCTCGCGTGCTTTATATCATCCAACATCGGTCTGGCCAAGTCGGCTCTCGCCGACATGTACATCGTCTAGTTGTCTTCCCCACGGGTACAATGGACTCGTCTGTGTTTCCAACTCACAACACACTGCGTCGTTCCCAAAGAGCACTCGCCCTCCATCGAAGCGATCGGTCGGCAAATGTAGTCTCGAGTGAATCATTGCACGCTCCTCAAATACAGTAGTGCGACCAGATCTTCAAATCCCCTTGTGGCTGAAACACATTCACAGTTTCTGAGGTCACTACTGGTGTCCGAATTGTGCTTCGGCTACTGCCGGACGGCGGCGGGCGGCCGCAAATTGACAATTTGATATTTGAGATGGAAGAAAAGGTGTCTCGTGCATGATCGACCGAACCGTGCGTCGCCGTTGGAATTTGCGGCATCTACAAATGATCTCCCACGCGGGCATGAATCATACCAAAGTCTTTTCTTCAGTCCAATTGCTGCGTGTTGCGATCATCTACAGTGGACTCGGCGAGCATGACAATCACCTGGCAGCGATATCGATCTGTATGACGACAGCTACAAGCGACGGCATTTAGATAGACGAGGACTCATATGTTCGGAGTCATCACTCTGAGCTCGATCCAGAGGTCAGCACACGTAGAGTCTTACTCAGCATGTCAGCAACACGGACGTTTTCACAACTCTATCAGAGGTCACGTTCTCATGGGAGGGTTCAACAGCTGACTTGACTTCCGGGCATGGCACGAAGAGGCACGAGCGTCGTCGTGAAGGAGACTGAAATGAGAAATGAGACGCGTGGATAAGCATGGACCTACGGCAGGGCTCTCCAGCTTCTACGGCCGCGGACCACCCATTGCCCCTGGCGCTGGCGACGGCGACGTACATGGCCGACGATAATAACGATCATCATCATAATCGGAGTAATAATAGTAATCCAATCTCGCTCGGGCGATTCGCGGGCTCACTAACCGTTTCATCGTCAGTCGCTGTGATGTCGAAGCGATGACCGAAAAGGGAGCTGCACCCTTGCACGGCCTTTTCGCTGATCCAAGAATTGTCCTCTCTTGGTGCGGAGATCGATCGCCGTGACCGACGGCAACGGTCATTGGATCTCGTTGATGACGGTTTGAAAAAAGTCATTCTCTATCTCCTTCGCCCAGCGCTTCAACACGATCATACGGTGCACTATATACAGGTGACCATCCTGTAAATGCGTCGTTGCCACGTCGCACCCGAGTGCACTGTCTGATTGCCATTATCACATTGAACCCGGCTCGATGATTTCGGCAGGGCTTTCCTCTGAAGCGCACTCGTCCTTTCTCGGTCCTGGGTGGCGATAGGTGCCATTGGAATGATATTTTAGACATGCTTTTGCGGCGCGGCAAATTCGTTCGGCTGCAAAGACTCTAATTTCGAGCGTCTGAAATGACCAGACACGAGCGAGCGCTTGCGCCGACACTCAGATCTACTGTGATAGACTAATAGCAAAGCAGGCTTTCATTGGCGACGAGTGTGGTCAGCCGCGGCATGTAACTTTGTGAATGATAACATTTTCCTTTGTTATTACCAGCTGTTGGTTTGTTTTGATGTTCCACGACAACGCCCCCGTTAATCTCATGCAGTGTTGCTCAGGTACTACTGCGGCCGTATTCTGCAAGGGCGCGTTCTGATTGCCCTGCATGTTCCCGTTTTCATATCTTGTCGTCGTAGCGCTTTGCCCTGTTGACGAATCCACACACGCCTTGCTGCACGTTACACTGCCTTAGCGACATTAAGTTCTCCTTGTCATTCCGAATGGTTCTCACCAATGTTCATCTTCTCATTACGGTAATACGGATTGTCCAGGATAGACTGGGAGGACTATCCATAATCACAGAGGGCTCACGAAATGAACACTGTACCCTTATGAATCTACCTAGGTATCGTGGCTGTTCTCGGGATTCCAGATCGGAATTGATGACCCTGCATCTCCATTCCCCTGTTTATGATCCAGGGCGTAGTCAATGTGGTGAAGATTGTCGGCCTGAGGAGGAGGTGTCTCACCAACCCATGGTGCACAACAATTGCCGACCCTCGGTCACGCCCATAGCTGGCGGCTGTAGCACGCTTTCCAGTGCGCGCCAGACCCTGTGAAGAAAGGTACACCAACGTGGCATTAGGATTCAGGGTCCTCGGCTTTCTCCTCTTTTGCGTGTCTCGCCAACACTCCATTTCATGCATTAGGACATGAAGATCTTTCTCATCGCAATGCATTGTTGATGAGTGATCTTCACTGATACAGTGCAGTCCATGCTGAGCACCTCGGTCTGAAGATAATGAGAGCTGAATTTGTTTGTCTCAATTCACCAATGTGCTAATGAGGAAGCAGAACAGCTTGTCATGCAATCCAAGTCCGGCAATTCGAAATTACTTGCCTCTCGATATTGATGCTCCAGAGCAGACTTCAAGGGTCAACATCCTGGCGTAAGCTACTGCACGTATTCCGACCCAGATACCCATTCCCTTTATGCGTACGTAGCAGTGCAGTACGAGGTACCTCCATAACTAGCTGTGCTTTGACTCCAGGACCATTATTCCTCTCATGTTCGGGACTGCGCCAGTCCGGTCATCCGCTCCCTGAGTTCCGCTTCGGACCCCTCCTCTCCCAGCGTCAGAGCAGCAGCCGTGACGCTGGTCGATCTTTACCCAGACAAGCATGTGTATCCAGCGCGCCCAGCGGTTGTTGGAATTCCATAACCTTGTTCCTGACTTGATTGATGTTTGGTAATGACGGCGTGCACAACGAACGGATCATGTAGACCCCTTCGAGTGAAGCCGTTCCAGCGAAGAGATCTTCTATTCGGACTGGAACTGGGGAATGTGGATCTCTTTTTCGGCACATTCGATGTTTCCTCCCGGATGGAATGATTCTAGGCTCGATAGACTGGAATCGCGCCAGATTTTGTCCAACTCCCTTGGATCGAGATGAGTATGAGTATCACAAGGGACTGCTTCACCCAACGCAGTGGGTTTGAGTGATATCATCGATGGAAAAGCTAAGGTTGACAGTAATTGTCATCTATTCACTAGCACTCCAAGGTTTCGAATGCGTGCTGGATGCATATTGTATTCGTCATAGACCATTGATTCTGAACATCTTCAAATAGAGAGCATGTGTAGCCCAGCATAGTATTCTATCCGAATGCAGTCTTTGCAATCAAAGGTCAACATGCTCTGGAAGGAATCGAATCATCATATCTTGGCAACCTCTCCTTGTCGGGGGTTCTTCATTGAACTTAAAGAGGCAAGTTTGAATACATTTCGGCCTGGCACGATGGCCTCTCAACCACACACAAAGGTGTTTATTCGACCACCATTTCCATGATCTTGCTGTCGTTGAGCGTCTTGATCGAATCTCTACGTACTCGTTGCAATCCTCTGTTGTTGTATCTCATTGCTTCATCAAATTCGTGATAGCCATCACACTTGGTAATAATTTTTTCTCAATCCTTGCTCATTCGAATCACTTGTCAGAAATGTCAACCGCAGCGCGTGCATTGCGCATGATATTCTTGAGCAGCTTCTCGACATCGTCCCAGTCGCTTGTGTCAAGCTTTGTTGGCTCAACGCCGAAATGTTTGCAGATTGCCATCAACGCCTGCCAGCTCTTGCGATCATGGACAAAACTGAGCGCAGCTCCGGTCTTGCCGAATCGACCAGTACGGCCGATACGGTGCAGATATGTCTCATAATCAGGTGTGCCGTCGACGCATTCAGGAATATCGTAGTTGATGACCATGGTGACTGTCTGCACATCGATACCACGTGCCAAAACATTTGTTGTGATAAGCACCTTTGCTTCGCCAGAACGGAAACGGGCAAAGACCTTATCTCGTGCCTCGCCTTCTAGCGCACCGGTCAATGAAGCGACTGTGTGGCCCTCCTCGGTCATGCGTTTCTCGATAATGGCGGCTGTATCTCGACGCTTGACGAAAATGATGGAAGAGGCGATAGTCATGAGACCGTAAAACTTGACAAGCGCTGAGTACTTTTCTTCGTCATTCTGGCAGTCCAGGTACATCTGCTTGATGCCCTTCACGGTGAGCTTGTCAACTTCGAGGGTGATGCTGTTTGCCTTTGGTGCGAAGATGTTGGCGAACTCAAGCACCTGAGGGGGAAAAGTTGCAGAGAACAGCACGATCTGAGTATTCGGGAGCAAGATGTTCTTAACACGCTTGCACTGGTCACCCATCCCTTGCATATCGAGCATGTTATCGGCTTCGTCTAGAGTGAGGACTTTGATGTTACGCTTGTCGATCAGATTCTTTCGTAGCATGTCAACGACTGTGCCTGGAGTACCGATCACGACTTGTCCTTCTGCCGGTTTCGTCGGTGTTGAGGTATCTCGCACAGCCTCGAATATTTTCAACCCCTTCTCTTCCAAGAATACTCCCATCACCCGCGCGACACCTGCGATTTGCTTCGCAAGCTCACGAGTGGGCCCAAGCACGATTGCTTGTGGTTTGGGAGAGCTGAGATCCACTCTTGACAATATATTGAGCACAAACGCAGCGGTCTTGCCAGTTCCGGATTGTGACTGGCCGATGAGATTTTGTGCCGGGTCCTTCAAGAGGAGTGGGAGGGCGCGTTCCTGAATTTTGGAGGGCTTGACAAAGCCCATAGCATTGAGACCACGTTGAATCTCATCGCGCCTGTGTGAGTGTTAGCGACTGTGTAGCGCTGTAAGACTATGAGAGTACCGACAAGTGAAGGTCCTCAAATGTTTTTGCTGAGTAGAGAGGATTATTGGGATCCTCTTGTAAATCTGCGAGCTTCACATTGACATCGAATTCTGGCTCATCAAGACCGAAGGATCCCGACATGAATTCAGTTGCTCCATCTTTCTGCGCATCTGCGACGGTGTCCTTGGTTGCGCCCTTTTCTTCAACTGGTGGATCCGCTGCAGGCTTGTCTGCCGCCGTTGACATGGCTGCGGTGGTGAAGTGGAAATCTCAAAGTGTGGACAATGAAGTTTGCACAGAACTTCTTGTATGGTAAGGATTTTATCAGAAGTGAACTGGTGCTTGTGACTGACGTCGAAGTGGGGTGGAATGCGTCAACGTTGAAAATGGTGATGGGAAAACATGAAACAGTCCCTTCGGTAATATTAATTGAGCTCGCGAAGCTTGGGCCATTACAGTTCAAAATATGCAGGCAGCGCGACTGAGAACGTGGAGATGCACACTACCGATCAACAACATATGTATGTCAGGGACCGAATATCTCCATATGCCATGTTTCATTATATCGTGACTATCCTGGATACTGCTTCCATCGACTACAGAGCACCCTCCGCCATCCATGCCACTTGACAATGCTCTTGATGACTACATAGTATGACAATTTCCTTGGGTGTCACGTGCTCCGCTCACTCCCACCTGCACCCGACGAAGCGTACGATACGACGTTCATGTGAACGGACGTCATATCCCTTGAGTTATTAATTCACCTTAGATTCAGGTCAATGACAGATGTAAAGAACGCTCAGCACTTCGTCTCCCCTCGGAATTCTCCAAGAAGAGGCGCCACAATGGTCGTGATGTGTGAGCTTGCCCCACGTTCTCAACGACGTAGTTGGGCTTCGCTTGGTGTGGCGGTGCTCCTTTGGGAGAGCGGCTAATAATAAAACTGTCCATGTCAATGTCGCAGAGAAGGTGTGCATTGTACAGATCACCACACAAACAGCACACAGCATACTCCTACGCGATCAGTCTTCTCACTTTGCGACGTCTTCGAATTGTTCCAGCCTTTGTTGACGCCGACGCCTCCATCAGGGCGACCTGCCGCCTTCTGCGTGCATGACGAACACACCTCAAACCCGCGCAGGCCGCATCATCTACAGCCTTTAATCCATCCAACATGGCTGAACTCGAGATTGCGCCGGACTTCGGTGCGGAACTCAAGGACGGATTCAAGCCAGTTAATGCGTGGGTCACCAATGGCATCGCCTGGTTAGACGACATTCAACAATTCTACCGCGAGCGTAGCGCCATAGAAAAGGAATACAGCCAGAAATTAACAGCGCTGGCTAAGAGATACTTTGAGAAGAAGTCTAAGAAGACCAGCATACTGAGCGTGGGAGAGACGCCCACTGTGACGCCAGGATCTCTAGAAAGCGCATCAATGACGACATGGTCCGTACAGCTTAATACTTTGGAAGCACGCGCCGCCGAACATGATCGCTTGGCTGGGCATCTGATCTCATCTGTGGCCGAGCCGCTGAAACACCTGGAGGCCAAGTACGAGGATCTCCGGAAAAAGCACGTAGAGTACGCAGGAAAATTGGAAAAGGAGCGCGATGCGAATTATGCGGATCTGAAAAAGACGAAAGGCAAATACGATAGCATATGCCAGGATGTTGAGAATCGGAGAAAGAAGACGGACACAAGTTTCGATCATGGCAAACAAAAGGCGCAGTCGGCATTCTACCAGCATCAGGGAGAGATGCGGAATACAAAGGTTGGTCTACACACGGGGAAGATGAGTGCGAGGGTTGAGCGGCACCGCTAACGTTCTGCAGAACACTTATTTGATTGCGATCAATGTCACCAATCGGCAGAAGGAGAGGTATTACAACGAATATGTTCCTGATTTGATGAATGTACGGCTGTTCACTGAGCAAAACCAATACTCGACCGTCATCTCACTGACTGATCTTGACCCTCTAGAATATGCAAGCACTTTCCGAATCACGTGTATCAGCCTTGAACAGCATATGGAGCACCGCATCGTCACTCGAGACACAAGCATTGACCAGATCGACTGAGTTGTTAGAGCACCTTTCTTCCGAAATTCCGCGCAACAATCCTATCCTTGACAGCATGATGTTCGTGCGTCACAATGCTGCACCATGGCAAGAGCCGCAAGACTTCGTCTTCGAACCCTCACCTGTGTGGTTGGATGACGATGTCATGGCGGCAGACCCGGCAAGCAAAACGTTCTTGATGAACATCCTCACCAAATCGAAGTCGTCCCTGAATGAGTTGCGGCTGGACTGTGACGGGAAACGGCGAGAAGTCGAAGCAACAAAGCAGGTTCGGCAACTCATCAAAGATGGAAAGGATGATAGAGATGAAGGTGAGGTCGTGCGGGCCTTGTTCCACAACCAAGAATCCCTACACGAATCCGAGCGTAAAAGGGTCACAGCCGAGGTCGAGGTTAGCACTATCGTATCCGCTGTTGGTGACATTTCTATCGGAGCCCGCAATCACACTTTCAAGAATCAAACATACAAGATCCCTACGAATTGCGATTTGTGTGGAGATCGACTATGGGGATTGACTGCTAAGGGAATGGCTTGCGAGGAATGTGGCTTTACTTGCCACACTAAATGCGAGCTCAAGGTGCCTGCGGACTGCCCAGGTGAATTGACAAAAGAACAGAAAAAGGCCATCAAGTCAGAACGACAAGCTGCTGCGCAGGCACAAGCCGCAGCACCACCGCCGCCACCATCCAACGGAGACAGCAGTGGTGGTACGCAGCGATCGAGTCTACAACGCAGTGACACTGTCGGTTCCATGAATACGCTGAGTTCGGGATATGCAGCGAGTGCTCAGCGGAGCGTGTCAAACATGACCACCAAATCCTCCATCGACGATGGCCCAGCTGGCGCGGCGGGTGTCCCGACCTCAACTGGCGTGGCTCGTCCACGAGTAATGGCACCTCCGCCTTCATCGTACCGAACCAATGACGACGATTCTGCTGTTGATAGTACCGAGCCCAGAGGCAAAATGCTTTATGCTTACCAAGCGGGTGGCGAGGGCGAAATATCCATTGCCGACGGCCAAGAATTCACCCTTGTCGAGCCAGACGATGGGTCAGGTTGGATCAAGATCCTTCCGACGACAGGATTTGGCGCTGTGGCAGGTCTTGTGCCAACGAGCTACGCCGAAATCAACACGTCGTCACTGCCACCACCAGTGAATCTTGCAACGAGGCCATCGCCCCTCGCTTCAGGTAACGGCGATCTACGACCACATAGCCAGGCGACCTCGGGCTCAACATCGAGTCTCGCTGGAGCTGACGACTCCCTCGCAGCCTCAGCGCCCAAGAAGAAACAAGGTCCTGCGGTTGCCCCTCGACGCGGTGGAGCCAAGAAGGTCAAGCATGTCACTGCACTGTACACTTACTCGGCGGGTGGGCCCGGTGAGGTGGACATGGTCGAGGGTGAACGAATGGTTCTGATCGCTCCCGATTCAGGGGATGGTTGGTGTGAAGTAGAAGCACGAGCAGGCAAGGGCATTGTGCCCTCGAGTTGGGTAAAGGAGGTGTAGCGCGTTGCACGGTCTCATGTTTTCCTTTTCCTCGCTTGCGAGCGTCATTCTATTTCCCACATGCTATTACATGTCAGGAGCGGCTTCAGCGTCGTGCCATTTCTTGTCGCCTTTCATTTATCATGTCGGAGAATGGGTAGCACGGGCGAGCATAAAATATGGAAAAGTCTTCTATTTTCACATGATTTGTGTATAGCATTACGACGATGATCATGAGTCTGCAAATCCCGTGACGAGCAGTATATGCTGCACCAATACCGAAGAGCGGTGACATCAAATGTAGCAGTTTTCGCATGATTAGACTGTGCATACCTGCAGCAGCTAGCTAGATGCCTCTGTATCGACCACTGCTCTAAATAACACAATACCTAGGAGCTATACTAGGTAGCTATGGACCTAGATTGGCGGCGAGGATGCATACTCACGTGCCGTCCACCGCATATGACAGACACCTACGCTCATGCATTGTGATTCTCGACCCCTCCGAATCCTCACTAACATTCCTTTCTTCCACATTGGGTTATGCGAATCCTACGCTCCTCCGGCGCTTCACTCGCCACCCATGAGAACTTGTGCGAGGGGCAAGGGCATGGCGTTGTATCACACCGCTGGAGTAGTGCATAACTGAAGTATTCCAATGAGGGAGAAGCAACAAGGGGATGGGCAATGTCACGAGGTCGGGCAAAAAGCTCCACTGCCGGGAAGACCTATGTAGATTGAGAGCTTTCGAGATTGATGATTGGATGGAGTATCGCTTTGTCCTTGGATGTTCGTCACATCTGGAGGACGAGGAATGTACTATACTTGACAACACTCCAACAGGCGGAAAGTCCTTTAGAGAGCTGTGTCCTAGAGTGTTCATTGGCTAGGTATCTGCTGAGTGCGTGGTGGTGGTTGCATATCTCGAGAGCGTGAACTCCCCCTTCCCTTCCTGGTCGGCGATAAGGCGGCCGTCATCATTGATGGGTTCAATGGTTGGGCATGCACATTGCCGCTGCCGCCGCCGCTGCCTATCCCGTCTTTTCCACTTTTTCTCACCCAGGGAAACGCTGCTTGTTCGTCTAGTAAATGACGATGTGCTATGATACCACTGTTCGCAGTCGTGTGCAATACCCGCCCGACCATAGAACGTCAACCTTCTTTTCAATGCTGCCAATGACGAGAATACACAACACTGCTATTTAAAGCAAAGTTTCGGAGAGTGAGAGTAGCACGGGTTTCCAAGAGATATTTTTGCTCTGCCGTACATATCATGCACATGCAACATGGAAGAGCTTTTCCTGTCAGAACCTGCAGCTCTGATTGAGAGTTTCCGACTGCATGAAGACAGCACAGCGACGCCAACGAATGACGAAGCCGTGTGCGTGAAGCGGGCCTCCTTGAAGCAGACCAGCAACCATCACTCGAGTCTCGGGGTGCACCATTTGCCGCCCGGGCGCTTCCGTCTGTGAGAATCAGCCAATTGAGATGCGACAAGACCCCTGTCGACCATGCGAGACTACAGCAGATTGCAGGGCACTAGACCCGATCACTCTCGAAGGGGGTGTACGAGCCCATTTTGTATTTTGTGCATATTGGATCGCCTTTTCCTGCTGTAAACTGTATGTCAACCCGTTCTCGATCGGTGTTTCCGATGATGCGAATGATGATCAGATGGGGATCGCTTGCCGCCGGTTGCGCCGCTTCGTTCGAGTCCGAGACATCTAGGGTCAGTACTTTCCTGCATCATGGAAAGATCACGTTATGTAAGATGGAGAAAGAGAGAAAACGTTGAAAACAGCATACTAGGTACTGGAGAAGTGAGAGTGAGTTCATGTGCGTGCGGGAATGACCAATCGAGGAAGAACCATGGTTCCTGTTCGTTCACCATCATCATCTGAGTGCTCCCTCTTGGGATTATGATTTCTCGCCCAATTCGGCCGCACTTTCCTTCCAAGGCCATGATGATAGAGACCACCTGGGCAGTGTGTGAGAGGGTTGGATCGACCAGTGGCAGCCACGAGAGAAGGGTTTTGGTGGAATCCACCCTCCCGTACCACCAACAGCAAGCCTCGAAATTGGAGAGAGCCGTGAGAGCCTTGGAGTGCAGGAGTACTTGATACTATTGGCATCATCGCACAGGACGAAACCCACTCCGGCACACACCAACACACCAACACACACACCCACACACACCCCCGGGCACCCATAGTACAGTACGGAGGGGCCGCCAACGCACCACTCACACACAATTTCACTCATCACTCTCTCTCCTTCATCCCCCCTTCTTCTGGTTCCCCTTCGACAGAGACCCAACGAGCTTTTCCCTGTCCTGCAGAGTGCGTCCTGGTCCACCATCGCTCATTCACACACACTCTCTCTCACTAATCATTATCTCTATTGCTAATCTCTCCTGTTCCCTCTCCATTCCCTCCGTTGTTCGCCCACACACCGCCGCCCATCGCACACGCACACACGCATCGTGCTTACCCCATCTTTCCACTCCTGTTCCTCCTACTCTCTCCTCCATTCTTTCCCTGTCCTCGTACCGACTGCCTGTTCAACAACCTCTTTCTCTCTCTCTTCTCTTTTGCGTACGCGCGCGCCCTCTCTCCCTCTCTCTCTCTACCTTGTCACCATCCGGGGAGTGGTCTTTCGCATCTCGTCGCTCGACTTCGCAAACGTTCTTCTCGTCATTGTTACCGCTCCTGCATCAATTTCTCGCATTTGTGTCGCCCGCCAATCTATCCGACGACTGTTCAAGCAATCGACCTGCCCGTGTGAACCACTTCTGTCCGTCCACCATCGGCAAGAACCTTCATCAGACTGCATCAACACGCTCGACATATACCTACCCTGTTGATCGACACGCGTCTTCAGACAGACGTACACTCGAAGATCCGATAGACAGGCTCGCTCTCACACGTCGCAGTTCCTCGACCAAAGGACGCCTCATCACGTCGCCAATCTCATAGCTTTCGTCTTATACCGACGCGTCACTTTGTCACCTACTCGGTGCACCACGCTACCTTCACACCATATCTCCGCCCGCCTCTGAAGCGACCCGCCGGCCTCGTCGCAATTTTAACAAAACTTATATACCGCCTCGTGCCGCTGTTGTTATACCACATTAAACCAGCTCGCCAGGCTTCTGGATACCTTTGCTCTTTCCATCATCAGCACTTGCAACTTCGTCGTCTTCGCACGAACTTGCCGCTTTTTTCCATCTCCGTCCGACGTCTGGTCACTTCCCAGCTCGGTTCGACCCTTCTATTAGTCTTGCATCATTAACGTCTTTCTTTGCTGGCCAATATCTTATCCGATTACGCCATTTTACGACCCATCAAACGAACACAACCTATCTCCGTGGCAGCTGGTTTCACTGCCTTGACAAGAGACACACTCGAGAACTTGTAATACCGATAATCTGTACTCTACACCATCCGCTGCTCGGTCCAGCATCATCTCCAACGATCGCCTTGACAATCCTTTGCATCGAGCATTGCTAGGTGCTCGAAAACTCTCCCAGCAAAAGCCGGCCTGTGACTCCGCTTTGCTTGCGAGACTTCTGCCACACATTGGTGCTGAACATATTTTATCACACGATTGTGCTTTTTATCAGAGATCTTGACAGATTTCACGACACCCGTCAATTTCACGCACTCCAGAAATATCCTTCTCAAAATGAGCTTTGACGCCGGCGCTCTCGCTCAGATGAATTTCAACGGAAATGGTTTCCCGGCCGGTGGCCTTGGTGCTCCCTCTACCGGCTTTGGCACTCGTGGTTCGCGCTTCAACGCTAAGAGGTTGAGTGTCGCACTGCCACCGAAGGTCGCCTCCATCAGCGAGAATGCTGTGGAGAACCCGACTCCTCGCACTAGCCGCTCGCACCTTCTCGCTGGTCTTCGCACCCAGCCCAAGACTCCCGCTGTTCCAGCCTCTGCTCCGTACCACCAGACTCAGCATTTGCCGCAGGGTTTGAACGCCTCGCAGTGGTCCGATGCTCAGACCAGCAGACACCACCGTGGCATGCCCCAGACTGCCACTGCATCCAGTTTCGACTTATCCGCTCAGCAAGCAATGGGTGGTGCACGTCAGATGTACTCCCTGCCAGAGCAGGTCTTGGCTCCACCTTCGGTCTACGACCAGGCAGAGGAGATGGATCCCAATGTGCTGCAGCAAATGCAACTTACTAGCATGTTCCTTGCTCAGCGCCAGCAGCAGCTGCAGCAGCAATTGGCCACTCTCACTGCTACCGCCCAGGGCCTCAACTTGAACACCAATATGCAGCACATGCCATACCAGCAGGGTCCTATGTCTCCGCAAGTCGGACAACCCTACTATGGCCAGCAACAAATGCAACAACCGCAGATGCAAGCCCCGATGGAGGTGCCTGGTCAACCTGGTGTTTACCTCGTCTACAACCCCGCCATCCAGGGCTACACTTACGTGGTCGGTCAGTCATTGCAAGAGCAACAGCAACAACAGCAACAGTTGTACCATCAGCAGCAGCAACAGCAGCGAGTCATCTCGCCATCTCAGCAGACTCAGATGCCCCAATTTGCTGCTCCTCAGCAGCAGTTTGAGCAAACTCCCTCCGCCTTCGGCGCTGCGCCTGCACCCTCAATCGAACGCATCACGCCTACCAACGGTAGATCATTCACACCTCCTAAGAAGGCCCCTTCGCCTCCGACGACCATTGAACATGTTGAGCCGTTGCCTCCTCCGTCTGCCACGGCGTTCCGCCGTGGCCACAAGAAAGCTGCTTCGCTCGCCATCAATCCATTTGCCACCACTACGTTGGATGGCCCAAAGACGGCGTCGATTGCAACTTTTGGTGCTCAGCGCAGTGCCGCTTTTGCTGCTCCTCCTCTCACTGGCACCTTTGGTCCCGGTGCTGCCCGAGCGGGCGAGCACCCCATTCGTCAGCCCCGAGGTCCTCCTCCGCTTGACCAGCTTACTGCCGCTCCTACTAGCCGTCATGAAGGTAGCAAGAACTTCGCCACACGTCAGCGCCGTCGTGCTCTGGATAGCTTGACCCGCGCTGGCAACGTGCGTCGTGGCGGTGCCACTCGCTCTGCAGGTGGCAGCCCTCTCGGCGATGATGTCGACTACTACTTTGCTCCGCCTTCCTCGGTCACGCCGACTCCTGGTGTCGATTCCGAGGACCGTGCTCCTCTCGGCAGCCGCAGCTCTTCTTTCACCCGCAAGATGAGCCCCATTGGCTCAGAGATGCAGGAGAAGCGCAGCAGCCAGGGCTCGTCATCGACGACCTCGCTCGCGACCGCAGCGGCAGCCTCGTCCGCTGACGAGAGCTACTTTGGCTCACTCCGCAGTGCATCTAGCATCTCCTCGTCGAGCAGCGTCGAGGACGTCAATGGGCTGTACAAGGCCCCGCTGACGCCTGTCACACCCGTCACGGTCGATGCGGCTACGAGGAAGAAGCTCGGTGTGCTCGGTGGAGTGTTGAACGCCGCCGAGAAGCGCAAGACTCTCGCACTTTAAAATATGGTTGGGACACGGTTGTGGACATCTCTTGTCGAGCAAGACAATACGGCTTTACTTTGTGCGGCGGCGAATTATCTCGGTATTATTAGGCAGGAAGGGAGAAATTCACTCTGATTGATATGGAAGGAATAAAGAACTATTTCCCAGTGATTACCGCTTCGCTTCGCTGTCCGCTTGCCATGACTCATGACCATGACTGTCTTTCTCCAGATATCCTTCCACCTCAATCTACACCAATGTCCTCCAGTCAAGGCCTACATCCTGCCCCAGCTCTAGAATTTATCAACGATCCTTCAAATGAAGCACGCACGTTGTGCACGTACGTAGAGTAACATTGCCTTCCAAAGATCCCGCCCGTTATTCATCACTCCCTCGTGCTCTGCACATAACTCATATGCAATCCCATGCCATCAGCGGGGACATCGGTCACTCCTGAGACTTACCCGTACAATGTGAGAGTAGAAGCAGAGCAGGCGATGGCGATCAAGGGGTGGTGCATGCGCTTCAGGTGAAGTTGTCGATGCGATCCCACCGAGCCTGTCGGGCGGGATCTCCGCACGTCCTTTCATCCCAACATCGACCACATCGGCCATCGCCTGTAGAATTGATCCTTCGCTTCTCCTCTGGTGAACTTCCCACGATTCGTCTCCTCGCCGAGCTTGATCTACAGTCGCTCGTGGAAGACGCAAGCCCATGTCTGAACTACACCTGCCGTCCTCCAATCTTCTTCCGATGAAGACATGAGTTTCCTCAATATGTCGAACGGGGCCGACTCTCTTCTCTTCTGCAGTACGTCCTGCCTTAAGTCGGGTCGGCCTACAAACTCTCCTTGGCAAGTCTTGTCTCGCTGTGGCTTTTGCAGGGAGATGTGCGGCCCCTATTGCTCTTTCGCACAAATGCCCGGAATATGAGACCAGACACATGGACACGGGACCATATATATACCGGGTCGTACCGAATTTTCTTCGTGGAGAAAGCTGTGGATTATGAAGAAGGTATACAAATAATGATGGGGCCTTTCCATCGGAAGGTAGCTCGGACCTTTTTATGACGATGAGATCGAACGGTATGATTGCTATTTGACGAGCGTGCTGGAGGTTTCCTCTCACCTCTTGAAGAGCTCTCATCTCTCTAGCGCAGACGTGCGACATCTATCGCAACGATGAGGAAGAAGACGATGACGGTAACGATGATATTAAAGACATGTTCACGATACAGGAGGCCAAGTACATCGTCTGGGGACGGCCTTTATGAACAGGCGGAACAAGTGTCGAACAAAAAAGGTGCGATTCATTAATTGATACTCTAGTCGAGGAAGGCGGGTAAAGAAGGGCAAAGAGAAGAAACACCAAAACAAAATTGATTCCAAGTCATCTTCTTTTGTCTTCGTCATCCTTCCTCAACGAAAGAAGAAAAGGGGGGACTTTCATTGCATCAATCTCTTCCGCCAGCGTTCAAGGGAAAAAATGCAAAAAGGTCATCTACATCAGCACGGCGCCGAAGAGCGCGCTAAAGAAGACGGCGCCGGAGACGATGAAAGGCGCGAAGCTAATCGATTCGGCGTTGCGGCCGATGGTGACGGCCGCGTTGCTCGTCGGGCTGGCAGTGTTGGTGGACGTGCCGGGAGAACGGGTGGCAGCTCCGGAACCAGAAGTGGCGGTAGCGACATCCTCAGGGCCGGAATTCTGGCTACCGTCGCCGGCGAGGCCGGGGCCGGTGCCGGCGCCCTTGATCATGTACTCTTTGGCGCTGCTGGGTATGGCCGGGAGGGCGTTTCCGGCGAATTTGCCGAGTTGCCAGTTCTTGGAGGCGTCGGGGCACTTGGAGGCGTCGCCCTTGGCGTTGTAGCCGCCGTCGCCGCTGGGGTTCTTGGTCTTGGAGAAGGCGGACATGAGGTTCTTGAAGTCGGAGAACTCCTCGATGGTGTTGTCGCTATTGATCTGGACCAGACCGTACTTGCTCTCCTCCTGAGAGTACTCGTAGACCAGACCACCGGAGTAGACGCTGGTCATGTCGCTGCTGTAGAGGGAATCGACGGCGCCAAAGGTACGGGCGTTCTTGTTGCAGCCGTACTCCGACAAGAAGATGGGGATGCTGTAGTCCTTGAACTTCTTCACCTTCTGGTCCCAGCCGGCGGTCGTGAAGGAGGACTGGTCACACCACGAGTAGTCGTTGAAGGCGTAGAAGTCACTGCGCTCGTCCGAGGTACCGCAGTTCATGTATTGGGCCATTTCGAAGCGGTTCTCCTCGACATCGGCAGCCGAGTAACCGACCGGGATGGCACGGTATCCACGGTTGGCAATGTACTGGCGCATGTCACGGGTGGTGGCCTTGACGAAGGGCGCACAGTTGGTGGTCTTGTCGTCGTTGATGACCTCGTTTCCGGAGAAGAAGAGGAGAGTGTTGTCGTATTTGGAGAAAGCATCGATGGTGGCGAAGATGCTCTGGAGGTACACCTCGTTGTATGACGGAGCCGGGTTGGCACGGTTGATCGAGTATTTCGGGGTGTTGACATCCAGGGCGAGGTAGATACCGGCGGCCGCAAGCGCAGACATACACTCATCGTGGTTGGCGGTGTTGTCGACAGTGTACACACGAATGGTGTTGATCCCTAGCTTTTTGAACTCGACGATGTCACGCTTGCAACCAGCGACGTCGGCGATAGGGTCCTTGGCGTCGGAAGAGCCACCAGGTTGGTAGTCGACACCACGGATGTAGAATCGGGAGCCACCGGCGAAGAAAGCTGCGCGGTCATGTCAGCACGGCGGAATCTGTGTTTGCGTCGAGGTCTTTGCATTACCATTGCCCTTGACAGTGACGACGGGCACGCTACCAGCGCGTGCGGTCAACTGTGCGGGAGTGGCGACAGCCTGGGCGATGGTCGCCGCGGCGGTGAATACGGCCAGAGTAACCTTCATGGTGAATCGACTGATATTAATCGGAACTGGAAAGTGGATGAGTCGGTCGAAGTCGAGCGCGAACAAACGAATTGAGTTTCGAAGGTCGAACGAAGGGAAGTTGCGATTGAAGTGGTTGAAATAAAAAGAGCCTCGAAGCGAATGAGAGGCTGGTGGTCGGAAAGGTTGGTGTTCACGATGGGAGCAACAACCGCAAAGAAAGCGATCGGAGAAATGAAGAAGGAGTTGATGTCTCGGAAGAAGATGTGAATTCTCAACTGCTGTCTGAAGAGGTCGCGGAAGTCGTTCGAGCAGGGGTGTTGGGGGGATACGGCCAAGACAATTTTGTATTTCCTCTTTCGGTTTGGCGATTGTCTAGTGGACGGGCATGGCTCGTATTGCACATTGGACGGATGACCGTAGCGGATGGAATGGATGGGCCGCCGCAGGGGTCCATCTGTATGTGCGTGGATGCATCCATTCGCTACTGTGTAGTCACGTAGTTAACACTGCAATATCTCCAGTTAATAAACAACTACAGCGGAGACTCGGCTGAGCCCACGCGCGGGCGGATGGTCATCGTCCTCCTCCTGTTGATAATGGCGGATAGGTGCCCAGGTGGAGACGGACTGGCGCGAGAGGGAAATGGATGGAACAGATCCCATGTGGTTCAGTCAGAGTAGGCATTCGCGCGCGTATTCGAAGGAACCCTTCGTGATAGAGTACATCCTTATTTTACTATCAACGGTAGCCATACGAACAACCTTGGAATGGTCGTATTTGCATGGCATCGACTTCCAAGAGGCTCGTCACCACCCATTGAACTTTTGGGCCGGGACACACGCGAGGGCGAGACGCTCGGAACATCCAACGATGCCCACCTGGGCAGGTTCTTCGTGTGTACTAGTTACGGTGCCACTCTGCCATGTTGGCTGGTGTTTATCACACCACAGTTCCCAGATGATACAGCATCGGAGACAGTCTCTCTCGCTCTCTACAGGCCCAGCATTGGCCTGTCCATTCTTACGCAAACGTAACATCTTGTTGTGAATACTGCAAGCCATTGTCACAGCACAAGTCTACCACGTATCGTTCTTGCCACGGCTCGGGCTATCCACTCACCTGGATTTCAAGGTCGTGTTGGTGCTACAGTAGCTCATGGCAGGCGCCATACGTTCCCGGTCTCTCGCATATCGCACTGCTGATTGGGCGGCATTATCGTTACTTGTTTATTAAAATAGACGATTGACCTGGAATTGTGCTCTACCATACATGTGCAACTTTTCGATGTGTGCCCAGGTGGTATCGAAATTCTCACCCTTGTTGCACCATGTATAGTATTCACGTCGGGGCGGCGGTTGCATGGGGAATCTATCCTCGTGGTGGAGGTGGTTGTGCATGGTTCATTACGCGTTCGGTCTTGGCCCAGCGGCGCGACGTTGACCCTTCCACTGTTACTGCCATGTCTCTCTCCCGCCGAACGTGTCACAGCTGTCGACTTCGAAACACCTGCAGGTTGCACCCTGTGATGACATCGTCCAACCCGGCCGGGCGTTCATCGGCGACAATCCATCACTGTGCCTTGTATGCAGCACATTTTAATCTGATCGAAACAACAGCTCATCGCCGACGGTATCATCAACCCAGAAGACCAAATCTCAACAGCTTCTGGTTGCCATGCCATGTCGAAACTCAACGGGCGCAGAGGAGGCTCTCTCTCGGAACGCTCGCTTCATCTTTGAAATTACGCTTCCACGATTCAGACCGTCCTGATCTCTTCCTGCCAACTGATCTCTGTCATCATCAATACACATTTGATCTGCAGTGCAGCAGCGCAAAATATAGATCGACAGCGACGACGTTTCCCCCGTCAAGCTGGGCCATGTTTCATATTTCCTTGTGCCAACCACGATGTTTCATCATTGCACTGTACAACTGTTCTGATCGATGATCTGAGACCCAATCCATGCCACATCCCTCTGCCAGTTGCAGTGCAGGGGAAGATCACACAACCGCAACAACGTCATCCCGGCGACGATCTTTATTTTAGATATCATTCCGCCACAGGGAGATTTTGATATGTCGTGCACGGGTCAGGAAGCGCTGGTGGTCGATCGTTTCGAGCGCGCGCTTTGTCCGCGAGATCGTCGTTGCGTGCTTGTGTCTCATCATATTTCCTCCGATGCGAGATGGGGGGGTCGCTTAGGGTTGTTGCGACGGAAGGGTTGGGGTTACTTTTGGTTGCTGCTCATATGGTTCGTTTGAGCTGAACAAGTTCAAGTTGTAGATACGTCGCCGGTGTCTATTTGGGAAGCTGGAAGGATAACTTGATGGTTGACTGCTGCTGAACTATTTGACTGCTTTCTGCTTGATCGTACATTTGATACGTACGCTGTGTGGATTACAACCGTGCTTTTAAATCTCGACGATCAATTACTCATCCACGAGCGTCAATATCAAGGTCACTCTTTTGGACAGACTTGAGAACTGACATTGAGCAAGCTACTCATCTAAATGCCAGATTTTAACGAATATCTGAAAGCGAGCCGGACATGACTAGAAAGAACGCCCAGAAGCCATACATGAAAATTGCATTATAGCGCCACACCCAATCACGCCGTCCTCGAAACATACGGCTCATCCGACCTCGTAAGATAGACCTCGCCAATCAACACCGTGAGGCCTACCACCATCGTCAATGTGATAATCGGCAGATTCACCCAGACAAAACTCCTCGCCGACACGAAAATCTTCTTACGCGCGAGAATGTCTCGCCAGAGCAGACCGGCCAGCGACGCGCTAAAGGCAGTGCTGAACGCCCCGTAGTTCACCGCCAGCGCCATGCTGTACACGCTGGCCCAGAAGGTCCGCTGGCTGATCGGCGTGGGCTGCGGTCCGTTCGGGTTGTTCGGGTCGGCGGTGTGTAGGCTCACCCAGGCTTGAAGGATTCGGCAGAGTAAGATTGTGGTGCCGATGTTGGTGCCGGCGAACTGGCAAGGAAAGCAAAACGTCAGTGAGACCCGTCATTGCCGGTTGTTGCCTTCGAGGCTGGATGTTGATCGAGGAAGTGATTGCATGACTTACATTGCAAAGTACGACCCCGAGAAATCCCATGCCGCCGATGGCACCGACAGTTCCCGTCGCGTTAACCCAATGATCCCACCCATGCGCGAACACTGCAATGAAAGGAGAACGTCAGCATCTGTACATCAGGGCGGAATGTTTCTTCACCAGACTCACCAGTCACCCAACCTTTGGTCACCAGCGCCTGAACAAGGATAAACATGCAAAACCCAAAGGGCACAAGCGGAAGTGGTAGAAGCGTGAGGACCATCGTCGCAGTCGGGAATGTCACCTGTGCCCGCCTGTACAGATGTTGTAGCTCCGACTGCAATGTTGCTGGCTCGTGCTCATCTGAGTGGAAATCGTCCGCTTTCTCAAGCTGATCTTCTCTAGCGGATGATACCTCGCCTACGGACGATGTCCGCTTAACAATAGCTGCTGGAGCAGCGACTTCCTTCTCGGATTCCTTGCCACTCTCGTCCTTTTCTACATCAAGACGTTTCGATCGTTGCGCGTCAGCTTCTTTGACCTCAGCCTCCAGCTTCGCCATCGTCTCCTTCGTATACTCTCGGTGAATCCATCCATACGCCAAGTCCCATGAGAAGACGATGACCGCTGCCGGAAGCGTCACCCAGTAGACTTGGAAGTGGTTGGGGAATTTGTCTGACACAGCATTGAGCACCAGAACAGAAATCAACGTGATGGCCATGACCGTTCCTGCGAATATGGCGCTCTTCTTATCTAGGTAGGGATTCATGATCTCCTCGAGAGAAATAAGCCGTTCTTCTTCTTCGTCCTCCTCCTTTGCAGCCTTCTCCGCTCGTGCGCTTGGAATGTTGGGATTGACAGGTTCTCTGGCCTTCCGGTCCTCGGGGAGCTCATGTAGCTCAATCTCATGAGGGACTAGATTCTTGTTGCGAAATTGAACAAAGATCAAGAATGGGCAAAGGACGATTGCCGTAATTATGACTGGTACAATCATATTGGCTGTGTATTCAACGTAAGAAATATCGAAAGCTCCCGCCAGCACCAAATTGGTCGGATTGGACGAGACCAGAATCGCGGACGCGAGGTTGGCGATGGAGAACTGCGTGAATATCCACGCCGTCGGCTCGGAGATATTACGAGAAACGCGGGTGAGATATGCCAGAAAAGCAGTACCGGAGAGCACAATCGGATCGTTGCCGACAAAACTCGCGCACGCGAAGAAGAATAGATAGAGATACAGGAAGAGCAAGCGGCCATTCTTTCCTCCTTTTTGGAGAACCTTGAATGAGAGAAACCGAATGAGTCCCGAGGCGTCAATAGAAATGGCGATGTATGCTAGCGTCACGAAGAAGACCATCACGTCGATGGGATAGATGTGGTCAGCGCCCACAGTGCCATCGTGGACCTCTTGGCGCCCAATGGCGAGGATGGCGAGTAAGAACAGTACTGCGATCAATGGTCCGGTCGTGAGATTCACGGGAAATCGCCATGGGTCAGCACGGCGATCTTTTCGCCGTTCTGGTATAACGCGCCAGTATCCGAGGAGGTCCCACCAACGATCCCGCAGTGACTGCGGAACTGGGACTGGCAAGTGAAATGGGAACAAGACAATGCAATCTGCAGGTACACAATTTCGAGTTAATGTTTGTGCCTTTCACTTCTCGTCGGAATGATGTTTTGTCTTGGCTTGGACGTACTAGCGATGACAAAAACGACAAGCGTAACGATGGAGCGCCATTCTCGGATGTCGCCCGTATCACTGGCTGTGTCGCTGCTCGACATCCCGATGGAGCGAAAGAGGTGAGGTCGCAAACGCTTGCTTCTGATATGCTTGAAATGACGACAGTCGATGTCACGCGGATTATGTTAGTAGAACAAAGGGCTCGCAGCTATGGAGCCGCAGCGTGTTCGGAGTACGCTCCTCTGAACAAGGACAATCCGATCTATTTCGCGGGATGGCGATGGTTCAAAATCTGTATATATGTACGCCTACTGAGCTTTCGCCTTCATGCGCGCGCCGAAGACAATCGCTACGAGATGGCGGCGCCTCACACATCATATGTCATTGACGCAGGCCTGCTGTGTTATTTTTTCCTGCCTGCCCGTATTCGTGTATCAACGCACGTGGCAGAGTAGGACTTTTTGGTGGGGTGCTGTTGTCATGGAGGCCAAGCTTCCAAGATTCTCAGCCGAACGCGCGTACCGTTCCGCGTTGTCATGTTTTACCCATGACGCTCCTGTCTGAGATACAATGTTCGATTGAGTTGGAAGTCAATGCGAGATCTCATGTGTTGTCTCGTATCAGGGTCTCACGGAGGAACCCGTATGCTGGAGAGACTTATAGGACGAGATCTCTAAACAGCCTTCGTGATTGCCCCGTCGCTTGTTCCTGAAGGCGCCTCGGTGCTAGCGAGCCTTTACAGGGCGGGCTGGCGCAAGTCTTGAGCCCAAGAAATCGCGAGACTTCCAAGACCCATATCGCCAAGTAGGCTCATCGCCAAACTGCACCTCAAACATCCGACCATTCTCTCAACGCTGAGCACGTGGGCAGCTTGTGTCGTTACAACCCCGAAATACAGCCATCCCGCAGTGGAGGAAACAACGCAAGGATATGCTGTGCGCACATATAACGGCCCACAAGGCACGATATATACTCACTGAGGAAGTGAAAATGCGTGAAATGTATGTTCGCCTGTTCTCAAATGCGGACAGATCTATGAGGCGCGATCAGACTGTACCTTTTAAGTCATGCCGACGTAAGGTCAGCTTTTCTCGCGACTTCTGCTTCAAGGGTCAAGCGCTATCATTTGGCGACAGACGTGCCACCAAGACTCTGCTCTAGCCCTTCTACAGTAGACATGTGAACAATGGACATATGTGGTTATTAATCAATGCAGCTCAGATGTTCGCGTGCATACCTACTTGCCACTGTTTCCAGTCTCTGGAGCGTGCCGACGGCTACCACAGAAATACACAGACCTTCCGCGTGACAAGCCAGCCCTAACGCCTCGCATCCCATGTGAAGCGGCGTTTTGTTGATCATCGTCTTGTTGATCGACGTCTTGTTTCTCGGCGGCTTTTGTTTCCTTGTGTACCGGACACAATACCCTGTAATCCACCGGGCCTATCTTTAGATTTACCGGCTCTACGTTTGACTCCCCGGGACCTCGCTCGAGGAGAGCCGAGATCTCTTGGAAAGGCTGAATGATCGGTCCGGGGTCGTCAGCTTGCTCGGAGAACTCCTCCTTAATACTAAACATCGACGGGCCTTGAGATGCCTGGTCTGCCTTCAAAAGGCCTCTCTCTACCGTAAGAGATGTAAAGACTATGTGCTAGGAGTCCGGCTATAATGATACTCCGACTTTTCAACCTACTATTACGGCCCGCGTACAGTGACGATGTAATCAAGTTGTTTCGCCAATTGCTTATACCAGTCCCATTCGTGGAGGTACATTGTCAGTGCAGCGTCCTTGCTCGTCTTACTTTCGTCTATGATTCTGGTCTGAATCTTTGGCAAGGAGTTTCGTAGATATTCACCAAGTCGCTGGAAGAGCTCCTATGATTGATTGAAATTACCTCCACTTCCACGGCCTCCCCGTAGCGGTTTGATGCAGAATTCGAAGCGTAATCGGTATAGCTTCATATAGAGCTTAATATCATGATGATATGGCTCGAGCCAGATCTGATCGAGGCCTTCGGAGATGGTATCCCGTTTCAGTGAAGAACGGGTGATTTGGACTGCTGATGGACTTCAGTTCTTGCTCTACCGGAGCTTTTGTTTCTAAGTCGTCCATCGTGAAGACTCCTATCGCTGTTTCGAGACTTCCAAAGTATCAATCAGGATAAGAATCTATAGAGTGTCGTCTGATGTGAGTATCTTTGAAATAGCAAATACCTAGGTGGCTACTGCGGCATGGTGGCTGTTCTGGACGGGAGCAACCTTCGTGCACGTCAATCCTTGCTTACAATCGGAATTTATAAATCGTCAATGTGCTAGACTGATCAGCGATTTCCATCCGAGAAAGTCGGCGCTGACGATAGTTTGGCGATTTTGCAATCGTGGAGTTCGATAATTGTCGGCATAAATGACATCGGTCCATATCGCTTCCATCGGCTATTCACCATATGCAGACTTTCTCAGGATGTGAGAACGACTAGAATACTTTTCGACTATAGAGGACCTCGAGAGCTGAGATGAGCGCGTGGAAATACCATCGGAAGTCTGCACAAAACGTATGAGCATGTGATTCGAGGATGCTCACGAGGTCCAAGCAATGAAGACTCGTGGCGCCTATCAAAAACTATGGCTAAGGAGCTTCGCCATGCCATCGCCGACGACTACCTTCCGAACGCGCGAAACTCCGTGACGCACGGGAAAAGTTAAAGGTATGTTGAATACCGACCATGCTGTTCCTCCATCGGCTGCCAAAGAGGTGCGGCTGTTCCGACGATGTCTCTGCTTCTGTCCTCGGACACGGGAGACTTTCCCAACGGTCGACGACATGCTTGGCGACGGGGGCCTACACGGGTCGCAATGCGCTTGGCAATCACCAAGAGATTGTGTGATGAAAACTCTGCCAGATGGGAAGGAATGTCAAATTCCAGTCGGAGGCACGCGACCTCGAGAGAAAGTCGGCAGTTCTGTGGAAGTATGCATGCGCAAAACCAGGTCATCAAACGTGACAGGGCTGTGATTGATCGCTATTTGCTATGGGGGCGCCGCTAGAGAAGGGGTAGGCTTGGTGACCTAAAGTATGTCTGTAGCCGACATCCTCACCCTCACGATAGGTCGTTTCTACTGTTCAAGGATTCGAGTTCATAGCTACGACGATACCAATAGATATGCTCCTTATAGCCGATTCGAATGTTATACTCAATAGCATCAAATCGCAGGTGTATCGCTAATTGATAGAACCGAAGTGGTATGTCGCATAGTCACAGCATACTCCACTCCCGCGTAGTTTAAGCTTACTAAGAAGTGCAAGGGGGGTCGGTGCGGTACGACCGCCCGAGTGGGGTTGCGCGCTTCGTCAATCTCGAAATTCAGGGGGGAACTTCTGGCATCAAGGATGTCATACAGCAGTCGGCAAATGCCTCTTGTCGCTGGGAGAGTAAGTCACGCCTCGGTCACGGACGAGTAATGCTATCATAAGGAACGTTCAAGCACGAGTGTTCAACGCATCGTCCAGCTCAAGCATTGTCTATGATGTCGATGAAATCATCTTGTCCTAAGAGGTAATTGCACCAACATCGATCGAGATGACCGACGGTGATATATATTGCTGCTGTGATTTGGGGGGACATTTGTCACCCACGACTATTGTGAGAGACGTTGGCGATTGTGGCCGTCCCGATCGCATGGCGTCCACACCAGGCCGTGCGTGCGGATCGCCAGTGGTCGGCTTGCTCGGTCCTATCACTACGATGAGTATCTTTTGATTGATCGAGGGCTGATTTTAATGTCATTTCCGCGCGTAGTATTGTGTCGTGACTCGTGAGTGGGGTCGAGCGTGGTGTTGGCAACTTGGCATTGTGATCGCGGAATGCTCGTGGAGTCGTGGACACTCTTTCTCTCCTCACGATTCTGACTGTGATTAGTAGTCTAAGTGTGCACTCTCTCTCCGCACCGATGGACAACGCGGAGGCGGCCCATTCGACCATCACAGGCCACCCAGGTAGCGTCAATTTCCGCAGTCATCATAGCCATTCCAGACTTCATTCGTTACGCGAATCAACGTCTACTGGTCTCCAATCGTCACCCCAATTGTGTAAAGCAAGGATTGAAGACGGTGAAAAACGCCGCCAACAGAATTCATGGGAAGAATGTTAAACAGGGCGCGCAGAAGGATCATCAAGAGTGCTGTGTGGCACGCCGTGTGGACAAGGGGGAAGTGCAGGGAAGGGTTGGTGGCGCCCTCCGGTCCGCTGTAGCGCAAGGGTGAGCGACCGCTCAAAAGCCCAAAGCGGAGTTTTCATTTCAGCCCGGCGGGACAGGCCGTGCCACTAGGCGGACGCAGACGTAAATTATATGCCAATCGGGTGGACAACCAGAAGACATCATTTCTCTCCTTTGGCACGCTGGGACGACAGAGACACGCACACGCACAGGGAGCGGACGACGTGATCATTGCTAGCGACCAGCATCGGCAGCATCAGCACCAGCCAAAGTCTGGTACTCTCTGGGGTGCAGGCTACTGATCTGCTATAGTGCAGTACTTTGCCGAACGACTTACTCGTGTGCGTGTCCCGTCGGTTCTGGAAAAGTGTGCACCACGCGGACAGCAATCAAGTCTGGTACTGCATCGTTCATCATTCATGCGTCTCTCTTCCTTCCCTGTCGCGACCGAACAAGCACTTTTTCGAATCCGTGAGGCATCATCATAATCACTATCGCATTCTACAACCAAGACCACTGTCGTCCACGAATCGCTCAGCTACCTTGGACACCGCTGCGCGATCTAATCTTGGTCTACAAGATATAAACCCTCTCGGCGCATTTTCGAACACATCTCTATCGCTCCGTCACTGAATTCCCATCTCCGGCAATCTCCACCAGCTCAGTGAGCAACGCCTTCGATCTACACACACGTCAAGAGAAGCAGGCGATTTGCCTAGACATAGACGGTCCTTCGTCATTCGCGTTTGAGCGAACCACACTCTTTTGGCTGTCTGAATTTCCAAAATACATTATCTCCTTGTGCTTTCTTCGATTGTCGCGGCTCAACGGCTCGGGCGTTTTCCTCGACGTTGAATTTCAGCATCCACGACCACCATCGCGTGCTACACGCAGATTCCTGCTCCGTCGCCATCGCAACACAAACGACCTCGCAGGTTGGATTTTTTTGATATTTGCTTGGACACCTCCCGCTCATAAGCGACTTGGGCAATGCGCGTAGGCTGCGTCCATATCGGCATACGGTGATATCTTCTCTACAATCGCTTCACAGCACGGCTTTGCATTCTGTAAGACGTCATGTCGTTGGTCACGCCTTTCGCCGCGACTGGCAAGTCTTCCAGCTTTTTACCGACAATCAAATGCTCGAACTGCGCCAGAGAGATCGAGATTGCGAGGATGGGCGAGCATGACTGTGTTTCGGGCGCGAATGGGACTTTCCCTGGAAACGGAGGCCACGCGCCAGAACCGAGCAACCCATTCATGTTGCGTCAGACTAGCTTTGACGATGCGCCATCTTCCGCGCCCTTCAATCAGAGCCACCAACAGGCACAGCCGCACTATCAAGAACATGATATGCGTCAGCAGAATCCTTATCACGATGAGCAATATTCACAAGGATATGAACCGCGGCAGCAGTATCCACAAGCTACGTACCAAGAGCCATCTCAGCAGCAACCGCACCAGACCTCGTCTCAAAACTCCTATGGTCACTCATATGAGCAGCAGCCAATGCCACAGCAGGAAGACAGGGAACAATACCCTTACAACACAACATACTCTGGACAGGACCCATACCAACAGACAGTTCAGACACCTCAACCGGAGCCGTTTCGCGAGCTTCACCATGATACAAACCACGAGACATATCAGGCACCACGCCACGATGAATACCAGGAAACGCCAATGGGAGATCAACGACAACCGCATTATGATCAATATCACGAGCAGCAGCAGCAGACATATGTAGGACATCAGCAAGATGCATTTGTAGGACAGCAATCCCAAGCATATCAAGCGCCACCTCCAGATTCCTTCCGGAATCCGCAGCAGGATCGGAACTACCCTACGGAGCAGCCGTACAATCAACCACAGATGCAGCAGTCATCGATGCACCAGCAGTATCCAGCAAACTATCAACAGCAGCGAGATCCCATGCGTCGTCCGAGCGACGCTGGGCCGCGTATGAGGAGGCCAACCTTGCCATCCATGGGGGCGGGTCATCAGGATCCGTCTCGAAACCCAAGGATGGCGTTGCCGAAGATTAACTCCAATCTTCCGAATGGATCGCATCTCGCCGCACACACAGCTGTAGATGCGCCACGTTCACCTGCATTCAGTTCTCGATCCGGCATGAGCAACAATGGACGCCCGCCTTTGGGCCGTAGTCACACGAATCCTCGCCCTCGGTTGTGGGACCCGCGGCCCCCGAGCATTGAGATTCCTGTGAATCTGGATTGCGCATTCCCACCATTCCCGAGTGCTGCACCGCAGAAACGTCGTCCTTCTGCTGCACAAGGTCGCAAGACGCCCACAGGGAGTGAGAGAGCATCGTCCCGTAGTGCATCACGCAGCGCATCTCGTAGCGCATCCCGAAGCGCATCTCGCGGCGGTCACAGAGCAGATACTATGCCAGTAGCGAACGAGCCTGCGTTACCGTCACTCCCACCGCTCGAGGATCTGCATGATATCCCTGCAGACAGTCATATCGCACCGGTTCTTGCTGCTCCCCAGGATGGTCCTTACGGTGTACAGAATCGGAGTGCCAGTGGTGACTCATATCGCGCACCATCACCTAATGTACAAAGACGGCCGAGTGAAACATTCTTTGAGTCACCGCCACAATCATCTACGCCTGAGCTCTCTGCGTTCCCCTTGCCGGCCTCTATTCTGCCAAACGAACAGAAGCCTGACGACGATCAGCGCGACTTCCCTGAGCCACATGATGTACACCATTCTCGGGAAGAGCACGAGGTTCACGACAATTTCGAGTACAACGGCGCGATGACTACCGAGCCACTACCAATCCACACCGATGAAGCACCGCACATCGATGCTTCGGTTGATCGCCTAGACTTCTCTTTCGGCTCGCCCAAGATAGAGCCAGCCGAAAACGATCATGCTCCAACGGTTCCGGTAGTGTCCCATGAAATGGAAAACTTCCACATCGCCGATCAGCCAGAGGCCAGTGAAGTCGACGAGTTTGCACTAGCACCGAATCAAATCCCGCAAGTCGTTCAAGCTCCACCACGCGGTGACAGCCGCAATGCCGTGCTGTCCGACCATAGCCTAGAAGATGGGCCGCCATTTCCCAAGCCTGTACAACGATTCCGACAGGACAGCAAGCATACGTCGTCTGAATTCGAATCATTCGAGTCTTCAAGGAAAAGCTCCCTTGAGCACTCGGGCACACCTCTGAGCTCTGTCGAGACCGCAGCGAGCGGCGTTGAGGCCTTCCCAGACCTTGATTTTGAGAGTGCCCAGTACAGTGGAGAAGATGAAAAACATGCAGAGATTCTTGCCGATGTACCTGTACCAGAGCCATCAACCCAAGCGCCAGCTCAACCCCCAGCAGACCCGCCCAGAAAATTTTCCATGCCTCGAAACTTTGCTAGACCCGGTCCGCCACGCGATGCTCAGCTGGCCAAAGTAGATCCTATCATTGAGCCCGCAGAGTCGCCAATGGATCCGGCAATGCAAGGACACAGTCCCTCTGGTTACGGGCCATGGGGTGTACCAGCGCCTAGAGAAGTGCGTGCTCCTCTGGAATCCACCCAGAGTAGCGATGCGATCAACCCAAAGCACCAGCCCGAGCCGCTGCTTATACCAGTTCTGCCCTTCAGTGACCACGATGCACACGGCCCAAGATCGCCCCTGGGTCCTCTTGATAGTCCTGTGTTCAGTGCATCTGGAAGGAGTGCGAACTCGGATCGAAGCATAACACCGACCATTCCCAGACCACCACGTGAACCCCAAGACGTAGCTATGCGCAAACCGATGGCTCGTCGTGCGACTATCGGAAAGCCCATCTGCCGTGGTTGCTCGTTACCCATAGAGGGAAAGTCTGTCAAGGCCGCGGATGGACGCCTCACGGGTCGCTGGCACAAAGCTTGCTTTGTCTGCCGATCTTGTCACGAACCGTTTACGACTGCTGACTTCTATGTCATCAATAACGAGCCGTACTGCGAGCGCCACTATCACGAGCAAAACGGATCCATCTGCAACGGCTGCAACCGCGGTATCGAGGGTCAGTATACAGAGACCACCAGCACACTGCCAGGCCGCGCCGGCGCACCTCCAGAGCGGAAGAAGTACCACCCACGTTGCTTTACTTGTCGCGAATGTCGGGCCGTCCTCGTGGACGATTATTTCGAAATTCTCGGCAATGTCTTCTGCGAGCGCCATGCCTTCGCAGCCATGCGAGCACAAGCCCGCATGGTTGGAAACGGCCCGGGCAGGGGTGGCGGCCGGATGCAAGACCGCAGCGGTCTGAAAGCTGAGCGGCGGACGACCAAATTGATGATGATGAATGTCATGCGATGAACGCAACATGACTCGCGGTCACGCGTTTTCCGCGATCCGGTGATTGACAATCACGCTTCTTTGGCGATGTGGTGGCCCTTCATCGGGACGGCCTTCATGTTTACGTCCCTCTTACCGTTATTTTTTCCCTCGTTTGGATTTCTTGCCGCACTTCAAGCCATCATTTATTATTCATCTGCAATTTCGGATCTTCTTATGTCGACATCATGGGTTTGGCGTCTTTGATCTTGGATTTGCTTCTTGAACTTTTTCGTTCCTGCTTTTTTCGAGAACAGATCGACTCGAATTCTCCTTTTACAATTTACGCAGGGCGGATGAGCACGACTTAAACTGGCATTCTCGATACCCCAAACTGCTTTGCCTTCCCGCGATCAACCTTCCGTCCCCACAGCTTCAGAACACGATTGCCCGGCTGTTCCTCGAAGGAAATCGCCGTCTCGTGCGGATGCCTGCGCCAGACGCACGCAGCTTGCACGTTGCGAACGAACATGTCGTGAGGGTGTGTGCACCTGGAAGTGCTACCTTCTTGGACTTCGATCTGCTGGACTTTGCGATTAGCATTTCCTACTACGCCGTGGCGGCTTCAAGGGATTTATTATTATTCTTCATCACCCAAAGAGGCGAGGAGCGAGGATCTCTCGTCCTTGATGGCTTATTTCTCTACTATCTTAGTCGTAATGTATATACGATAAATCTAAATTCATCGTGAACTAGTAACCTCCCATCATTTATCGCCAAGATATGGTTACTTAAGGACAATAAGTAGGTGATCATGTCGACTGCGTCGGTTAGCATCACACAATTAGATCTACCAATTGCGAGCAAGTACACCTTGCGGAGCGTACTTCTAGTCTGCAACTCTCGACTGCGTACGTCATTGCCCGTCGTGAGTCCCGAATCCAGAAAAATCTAGAGCAAGCCTCCAAAATGCTTTCCATCGCAACGAGGGCTGGAGAAGGTCCATTGGTCTGTTCCTGCTGCAAACCGGTATCCATAGCATCTTGAAAGTGTTTGACATGGCAAGCGCCCATGTGCCAATGCGGCGGCACCTCGGTCGGCTTTTTCCTAAGGCTTCTCTGATGCGCGCGCCAACGCGCATCAATAATCTTGACCTGCTTAAAGTCGATGGTCAGGTAGACCTGTCCCCGGTACGATCGGCCAAAGAAGGTCACTTTCCGCATGTTCTGCACCTTACTTGGCGTGGTTTTGTTGCGTGCAAACCATCGCTTGATGGTCGCCAGTTGCCCGAACTTCGTGATGTTGAAGACGAAGGCTTTGCTTGAGTAGAACAACGGCAGTGCCTCTGCTCTGATTGTGCGGCAGACAGACGCGACTTTTGGATCGCGTACACGTGTACCGCTTTCAAGTATGTCGCCTGCGAGAATTGGCGCTTCGTCTTGGAACACAAAATTCAAGATGAGGTATCGCAGTTCTCTGGGAAGATCGAGCAATCGTGAGCCTCCGGCTGTCATGGCCTTTGCACGCTTCTTCTGCTGACTGCGTGTGACAGGATAGGCGAGAGTATCCGCCTCCGCCTTTCGTTTCGTGGCAGTTTTCTTCGCAGCCATGTTTGAAGGGAGGAACAACAGCAGCAGGCAGCTACTTGTCGATACTTATGATATCTTATACGGCTATGAGCTGCATTAGGCGCATATGATTGCACTATTCTTCATGCGAGGGTGTCGATGAGCATGGGTGCCAAGTCCTGCTGTGCCACACAGATGCAGAGAAATCCTTCAGCCAGATGAGCTGTTAGTGTGCTGCCTGGTCGTGCTTAACGCTACATCCGTTCGGTCTGACTCCGCGAACGCCGACGACGCTTATTAATATCTAAACTATCAGGTCTACCAATTGCGAACAATTACACGGTCCACGGCTTTCCTTTCCGAGCCTGCATGCTCGTCCCGCGCAGTCAATTGTCCGAGCACTTTGCGGAATGCCAAATGATCCAGGACAAGCTTCCAGGATCAGAACCATTGCGCGATACGCCCGGGACTGACTACGAGGTAATTCGCTCAGCAAAGCCGTCTCAATTGCATCTGAAAGCTTACGGCAATGGCGAACGCCCATATGATGATGTATCGGCTTGGGATTTCGGCCGGCACTGTTTTGATGTTGTGTCCACCTAGCATCGATAATCTTCATCTTCGTGAAGTCGACGGTAATGCTTGCTTGAACTCCCAATGACCGCCCAAAGAAGGTCACCTTGCGCATATGCTGGACTTTACAGGGGATATTCTTGATGCTCGCCACCCATCGTTCGAGCTTTGCCAGGTCTCCGCAGAACGAGATGTTGAAGTGAAAGACCTTCCGGGAGTAGAAATATGACAACAGTTCGTCTCGTAGCTGATGGCAAACAAACAAGACAGGCGGGTCTCGCATCGCAGTGCTTCTACGATAGATGTCACCCATGAGCTTAGGCGGCTCATCTTCGAAGAGGAAGCTAAAGATAAGACCGCGCAACTCTGGAGGAAGACTGAGCAGTCGTCCTGGCGCATTCTGTCTTAATATATGTTGTGCCTCATTGTCAAATTCCGCATCGATCTCGGCTATGCGCTTAGCTGCACTTCTCGTGAGCCTCATGACGGGGAGACTGAGATATTGGTTCGCGTTGGTTTATGCATCGACATCATCTTCGACGCATGGCAGCAGACGATGCAGAGTCCTTGATCTCGATCACGGGGGTACGCCTTGCCTGATGTGTTTTTGATCTGTGATTCTGCCGGATTGGAATGCCGCACAGCAACGCGCAGTGATGTGATGTCGCCTCTGCCTGCTTGAGTGATGATCAATTAAGGTTAAGGTTTACAAGTCGCGCTCCACACGCGTTTCGAGCCAAATTGGAATGACGTAGCCTCGTGGCCCAACGCGCTGGATTTCAGGCATCACGCTCACCATATGTGAAGCGCAGTGAAAGCATTCCAAGGTTAATTTCATTCCACTGCTCTTGTGAAATACCCGATGATGCAGTCATACCTAAGTAGGCCTAGGTAGGATGATATATAATTCAATTGAACATTGTAATCGTTGCATCGGCTTTGATTTTTTTTGTCGTGCTGTCAAGATTGTTCTGCATTTCCTCGGGACATATTCAATGCAGATCAACGCGTGGCCAGCACACATGGATCAAACGGGTCAATCGGATGACGAAGAGGTGGGAGAGCACGACTTCAATGATGGAATCCTTGATTTCGCAACGATCGAGAGCGACGAGAAAGAAAAAGATGAAGACGAAGAAAGCGAATTCGATCTTGGCAATCCATATAGGCCGGAATACGTGAGATACGCTATCGAAGTAGCCAAACCAAGCCCATCTATCGCGAGTTCACCAGCTGTCTACGGTGATGTGAGAGATTCACTGAAAACTCAGTTCGAACGCATAGAAAATCCTGGCCGATTCTACGCAACTTTCCAATCAGAAGGCCTCAATCCTGGGCTGGCGATAGGTGGTCTACGCAAGTTTGGCTCGCCATTAGTCGAGCATGACGTTAGAGCTATTATTGCGGAAAGTCACAAAGCTCCTTATGGTAAAGGTACCGAGACTCTTGTTGACGAAGAAGTTCGCAAGACATGGAAGATCGACGGTCGCCAAATCTCGCTCTTACATCCGCAATGGCCGGATGCACTCGAGAAGATCATCGACGCAACTTGCGAACAAATGGGTATCCCTGGAGGTGGTACTGCTGTCGAAGCACAGCTTTACAAGCTTTTGATTTACGAAAACGGGGCCATGTTTAAGCCCCACAGAGAGTGAGGCCAGTCCCATTCTTGATTGAATCAATACTAATGAACGCATAGTTCTGAAAAGGTCCCGCGAATGTTTGGAACATTGGTGGTATCGCTGCCTTCAATGCATTCGGGTGGCGATCTGGAACTTTCATTTGGCGACGAGAAGCAAACGTTGGCTACAGCACCGACATCCGAATGGCATTCCACCTGCATGGCATGGTAAGCCCCAGGCCTCGCCATTATTGTGTCCATTGATACTGAAACATTCAGGTATTCGGACGTTCTACATGAAGTTAAGCCCGTCACCTCTGGGTATCGCGTTGTCCTTACTTTTAATCTCGTTTTCAAGGGCACAGCGCCTCCACCTGCGTTTGCAGATTTTGAGGAAAATGTCAAACAGCTCAGACATTGTCTGGCGCCCTGGTTGCAGAAACCTGTGCCGTCATTCCTCGTCTATCTACTCGATCATCAGTACACAGAAGCCAGTATTCAAACGAACGAGCTCAAGGGCACTGATCTGCAACGAGTCCAATGCATGATGAGGTTACAACAGGAGTCAGACTGTGCCTTCAAATTATGCCTTGCAAGTCTAGAGAAGTATGTGATGGGCGAGCCTGCGGGCCAGTGGGATAATTCTGGGAATTTCCGCGAAAAGATTTCCGAAGGCGAAGGATTCCATCCCATCGAAGAAGTATACGAGAAAACTTTGAAGTTGAAAAGTGTCTTTGATCTTGAAGGAAATGTTACCGCAAGAGAAGTTGATATCGACGAGGCGACTCATCTTGTTGCAAATTGCTTCCGTCCAAACAGGCCAGACAGGGGGAGTTCGAAGGCTATACAGGGAATGCGGGCGCAACAGCAAGTCACTGGTATCGTGTAAGTCACACCAACCGTCTGTGAGACCGTGCGGCTAATTTTCGCATTCGTTCAGAATATGGTATGTTGTTCAGCATCGAACGACTCATTATAGAACCGTATGGCGAAAGACTGACTGAACAGGCTTTGGTAATTATACCAGACGGAAACTGGTCCGACCTGGTTCTCAGATCCACTGCTATCTCCACCGAAGGGTATCAAGATATAATCGCGTTGATCAAAGAGGAAGTGGACAGGGTTGTGGAGGATCCGTTGAATCAGCGCTATCGTGCCAGCTGTGGCAAGGTCTGCCAGGCTACCATCAGAAAAGACCTGTTGCAACATCGCGAAGGCTTTGACGTCGCATTCGGGTGCTGTTTGAACATTGAGAATATCATCTTGGCTGCAGACATCATACAGCAATATGTGCATTATTGTTACGAACCTCAAGATTGTGTCGCCGCGCTGAAAAGCTGCCAAGTTGTCGAGCGTGCCGACCTCATGGACAAATTCGCTCGTAAACTCTTCTGCCACGACGCGGCGATGCTAACATCGGTATTTGAGATTTGTTCTCAAATGAAACGTGCCGATCTAGCTGCGCGCATCATCAGCAACTTCCGCTCCCGCGCCAACAAGAGTGATCTGGAAATCGCTGAGATTGTTCTACCCCTGATCGAATCAAAATCTTCCGAGCATCCGTTTGAGGAACTCAAAGGATGGTAAGCAGCTGCTGACGCTTGCTCTACTCTGAATGAATCACCACTGATCAGCTCACAGCATGAATGCTGTCTTCGACAATTGGAGAGATCTACTCAGCTGTCAGCGTCTGGTTGAACATATTCCAGAACGCTGGAGGTTTTACCGTTCATCGGATCGCAAGGAGATGGACGTGTGGAAATCCGAGTCCTTCGGCAGGGAGCTGGACAGAATGAACGGAATTACATCCGACCACGCCGCAGCTATAGAGCATATGATTGCTACGCGAGGTTCGGAATGGATGAAAAGCACCTTGCTGCCCAAAGCCATCGAAAAGAACGTCAAGGCTAAACCAGCCTTCCCACTTTCGCTCACGAGACTACTTCTTCGAGGAGCAAAGACTCTCAGCGATGTCGATCGCGCGGAAGCCCTCGCGATGCTGGCGCCCTCAACAATCGATGCGATCACATTCGCCAGCGGCGCATTCAGGAGCTACAAATGTTTAGTCAATCTCAGATCTGGCCTCGTTGCTGCGAAGCTGGATGACGAGCTCATGCGCTTTCAGAACAGAATCTTGCAGCAGTGGAGGATGTCCAATGGCCTGGACGATGAGGCAAATGTGCTATCTTTCCTCGAAGCGCTGACAGGAGACATGGTATCCGAAGAGTATGCAGCATGGTTTCGGGACATCATAGAGACATATATCATCCGGGTGGTGGGATTCGAACCTGAAAAACCCCGAAATTGGATCAAAAGCCGCAAAGGATGTGGCCGTTGCGACGCTTGCGACGATGTCGATCGGTTTCTGGTAGATGCAGACGAGCAGACACAATCCTTTTTCATAGTACTAACCATCAGGAAGCACGTCGCTTCAAGATTTGGTGCTCATTTCATGGGAACTCGCAATATCTCAAACAAGGACGGCGAGTTCACCTTATCGACCGATGCCAGCACGAGCCCACACAGTCTGAATGTCACGAAGCACCATCATCAGTATAAGCATAATCACATCAGATGGGCAAGCAGAGCCGATCGAGAGCAACGCTCTCTGAACTCTCTGGCTATGAAAGATCGCCTACGGACTCTCCTCGGCGCGGAGAAGACGGACGATGTTGTCTCTCTGAGAATCGTCACGCTCCGTCGCGACTCATCAGGAGCGACTTCAGGAACTTACCTGGCAGACATGCCAGAATCTGCCGACTGCTCTGCTTCGCCATTCGCGTCGGCTTCATCTCAAGAGATTCCGTTGACACGGCCGACCAACATCCAAAGCTCTCATGCCCCCGCTCAGCATCCAGGAACCAAGAGGCCTGCATCCGTGACGGCGGATTCTGCGAAGCGGCATGCAGTTCAGGTAGCAGAATTTAGGTGAACACGTCGCGGTCAAAGGCTCGTCGTCTGCCTTATTGTGCAGTCATTGAACGAAGTAGGCGTGAAAATTCCCTCTTGCGTTGATCCAGGCTGGGTACAGCGTCATCTTGAATGGGAATGCCTGCCAGGAGCATCCTGGGATCGACCGATGTCATACCCCCAACATGCTATTTCTCCAACTCGAGGCGCCCACGTTGTAGTCGTCAACGACCGTCATTGGATCAAGGTGAAATCTACACCAGAATAACACTATAGATGTAGTAATAAATCGTTTCAATCAATGCAGCTCGCGCGTAATTGAAATGCACCGATCGGTCAATGATCTCATCATCATTATGCATGATCGCCATCATGTTCCGTCATGTACAAGTAGTAGTTCGCTTGAGAATTGGGACGGGTCTGTCACTGAAGCTCGGTCATTGGACCTCGAGACTGTACTAGGCAAGGCGACTACTTCGGATCACGGCAGATAGGATCGTAAACTAGCTACTGCTTATATAAGCACAGTGTGTCCTGACAGCAGCAGGTGCGCTCGTCTCCACTTCTCGTGTGAATGAGATCCAAAAGAGAGAGTGACGTCTCTACTTGAATCACGACACGGCGCATTGGGGTGAAAATGCTGTGAGTGCATGCGAGACGATCTAGACTGGCATGTCCAAGGCTAGACCCATCCATTGCTGCATCGCTCATGATTTGATCAGGCACGCAGCCGATAAGGAAAAGGAAAATTTCGAGATACAGCCGATAGGTACAGTACTGCACTGTACAGCTGATGGATTCCAATGCTGAATTCTCAAGATCCTGGCCGAGAGGCTTGCAGCTTGTAGTCCAAGCCCTGCAGCCGAATAAACCGCAAATTTTCGTCTGGCTGTCTGAATTTTTCTTTTTTGCAGTTTCTGCCTCGCTTTTTCCGGTGCGGTGAGAGGGAAGCTCTGGGCGGGCGTGGAATGATTCACATTCTATAGTATAGCCTGTGTGTTTCCTCTGCAAAAACTCTGGGCGAGACAATTGAGCATTTCAGTATGTCTGTGCGGGGGATTGGATGGGATGACCAGAGTGTGGAGAGAGGAGGGCGGCGATAACGGAGAGGCCGAGAGACTGCCTCTGTCCTCTCTCTCTTTCTCTACAAAGACGTTGTCGACAAGAACCACGAACATTACGTTTCTCCTGCGCGGACAGACGCGCGTCGACGACACGATCGTGGACGACCACGAAAAATGCATGAGACTGTCTCTGCTGCATGATCAATTCACACTGCTCTGCCACCACGGTCGACGTAGACTGTAGCTAGTCAGGGCGATCGACATCGTGGATGGAGCATTGGATGATGCTGTGTGGTACGCCATTGAGCATAGTGACTATAATGCATACAACGAGTGATATTTGCGGGCATTTTATATCGCTCGTTCTGGGGATACAAGTACCGTCACATCCACCATTGCGTCGCATCCGTAGAGAAGGAGAAAATGCCTCTTCCTTCAATTGTACTCCTCATACACAACATATTATTTTGTTCCTCACATTTTACCGTCCGAAATCGTTAATTTCACCTGAGTATTGCATAATTCTCGACCTGTTCGGCACGTCGTGCGACAATCTCCACTCTTACATCACAGGCGGGAGGAACGATAAGAGCTGCTGCAGACTTTTGACCATTCTCTGAATCATACCTCACCACCGTTTCTCTCGTCTCTCTTTCTGCCACCTTTTCCCTTGCTTTACTCTCCACTCCACTCGCTGTCGTCTGCTGACGTGAATCACCCTCGCATGTCGATTTCCTAAATCGAGCACACATCGCCGCAGCAAACATCATGCAAGCACTCGCCCGACCCTTGCTCCGGCAGGTCGCGCGACAGCGTCGTGTGCCTGCCAGAGACGCTTTACGTGCCATTGTCGCCACGCCAGCATGCTCATCCACGTCTACGATCAGTGTACGGCGGCGGCAGTATGCTACTTCACGAGCAGAAGACACCAACGCCCGTTCGGCGGTCATCAACGTCCTCAACAACATTGGCTCTAAGCGAGAGGTTCAGCAATACCTTGCTCAATTCACCTCAGTTTCTTCCCAGCAATTCGCCGTGATCAAGGTCGGCGGTGCGATCTTGACCGACTACATCGATGTCCTCTGCGCCTCCCTCCGCAACCTTAACCAGATGGGCCTCTACCCGGTCATTATTCACGGTGCCGGTCCGCAGCTGAACAAGCTCTTGGAAGAGGCGGGCATTGAGCCACGATACAACGAGGGAATTCGCATCACTGATGGCAAGACGTTGGGAGTAGCACGCAAGTTGTTCTTGCAGGAGAACTTGAAGCTCGTCGAGGCGCTGGAATCATGGGGTGTTCGCGCTCGTCCCATCACTTCCGGAGTGCTCATGGCTGACTACAAGGATCGCGCCACCTACGAGTTCGTTGGCGAGGTCAACCAGGTCAATGCCGAGAGCATTAAGGCCGCAATCGCCGACGGATATATTCCCGTGCTCACGTGCATGGCCGAGAGCGAAGACGGTCAAGTGCTCAACGTCAATGCCGACAAGGCGGCCGCGGAGCTGGCCAAGACTCTCGTGCCACTGAAGATTGTCTACCTGTCCGAGAAGGGAGGTCTGTACGACAAGGAGACCAACAAGCTCATTGAAGCCATTAACTTGGACGAGGAGTACGACGAGTACATGAAGAAGCCGTGGGTCATTCACGGCACCAGGAGCAAGATTCGGGACATCAAGACCCTCCTTGATGAGTTGCCTCGCAGCTCCAGTGTCGCTATCATCCACCCGGCTAGCTTGGAGCGCGAGCTCTTCACCCACTCGGGTGCAGGCACGCTGATTCGCCGTGGCACAAAGCTTCTGCAGGCCTCCTCCCTTGACGAGGTCGGAGATTTGAACAAACTCAAACAGACTCTCGTCCGGGATCGGGGAGGACTCGATGCTGCCAACGTGGTTGACGGCTACCTGGAGATTCTCGACTCGAAGCCCTTCAAAGCGGTCTTCGACGAGAACATGGAGGCTCTGGCTATTGTTTTCCCTCCTGAGGCAGGCGGAAACGCCCTGGGACACCTCGCCACCCTCACCATGACCCGATCGGCTTGGTTGTCCAACATCGCCGACAATGTCTTCCAGACTCTGAAGCGTGACTTCCCCAAACTCGCCTGGACCGTCAAACAAGACGATGAGAACCTCACCTGGTTCAGCGAGCAGGCTGATGGCTCCATCGCGCGCAAGGGAGAGGTCTTGTTTTGGTACGGCATTGAGAGCCCCGACGAGGTGCGCGAACTCATGTCCGAGTTTGTTCAGCACGGTCGACAGATGTTCGGCGACATCAACCTCGAGTCGCAGATCCATCGAGCAGCGGCCGCCACAGAGCGGATACGAGCACGTGCGGCAGATCTCGCCAGCCGACGACCGCAACAGGCTCGCGCATTCAGTACCAGCGCTCGACCTATGCAGCGGACACGCGTGACCACCAGCAACCAGGTACGAACCTATGCGACCACTAACCCCAACCCTCCCCTCGGCATCAAGAACAGCGAAAAGGACTACCCATCAAAAGTCGCCCTGATCGGCGCCCGTGGATATACTGGTCAGGCTCTCATTGACCTCCTGAACCGCCACCCCAACATGGACCTATGTCACGTCTCATCACGCGAACTCAAGGGTCAAAAGCTCAAGGGTTACGAAAAAAAGGAGATCATCTACGAGAACCTGTCTCCGGATGACGTCCGCCGCATGGCCGAAAAGAAGGAGGTCGACTGCTGGGTCATGGCTCTGCCCAACGGAGTCTGCAAACCCTACGTTGATGCCATCGACGAATCTGGCCACCAGGAAGCCGTCATTGTCGACCTCTCCGCCGACTACCGTTTCGACTCCGCCTGGACCTACGGTCTTCCCGAGCTCGTCCAACGCAGCAAAATCGCCTCGGCCACCCGCATCAGCAACCCCGGTTGCTACGCGACCGCCGCCCAACTCGGCATCGCGCCGCTCCTCCCCTACCTCGCCGCCGCTCCCGCGCACCCGACCGTCTTCGGGGTCTCCGGCTACTCCGGCGCGGGAACCAAGCCTTCTCCCAAGAATGACGTTACTAACCTTACCGACAACCTCATCGCCTACTCCCTGACCGACCACATCCACGAGCGCGAGATCTCCGCCCAGCTCGGCACCCCGGTGGCTTTCATCCCACACGTCGCGGTCTGGTTCGCCGGCATCCACCACACCATCTCCCTGCCTCTCAACCAAACCATGGCCTCCCGGGACGTGCGCCAGCTGTACCAGGACCGCTACGACAAGGAGAAGCTCGTCAAAGTCTCCGGCGAGAGCCCCGTGGTCAAGAACATCGCAGGTAAACATGGCGTCGAAATCGGTGGTTTCGCCGTTCACTCGAGTGGTCAGCGTGCGGTGATTAATGTCACCATTGATAATCTTCTCAAGGGTGCCGCGACACAGTGCTTGCAGAACATGAACCTTGCGCTGGGCTATGCTGAGTATGAGGGTATTCCTGCGATGAAATAGATTGAGACTTTATGTGGTATAGTCAGGGCCAGAAGAAGATTTGAGTTGAGATGTGTGCGCTGTGTTGTTGTATATATTTGCAAAGCGAAATGGGACAATGTTTATGCCACAAAAAAAAGCGATGATGCTGTTTCATTTAATCTCTCAATAGTTCCCTCGAATAGATGATGGAGAAGTCTATGCCTTATAGTGAATGGCTTTTCACGACATATCTTCTTGCGCCGCGCAATGGTCTCTTGTGGCTCGATTTTGTGCGTTTCTTCTTCCTTGCCTTCGAGAGCACACTTTGAAGAAGTTCATATTACACTCCTTGTTTCTTCTCTGCCATTTCCGTGTGACATACCCGCAAGACATCATCCTCGCCTTGTGCTGTGCGTTAGCGCCTTCGTATCTTGAGGATCAATTCAATGGTACCTAGGTATGCATTGGCACAGTTGAGCAGGTACAAGTATTTTCAAATGTCAGGAGACATGCATCGTGAAATTGATATTTGCTTCGAACTTACTCTCCTCTTCTTTATTTCTCATGTGCCGCTCGATACATTTGCGTTAAGCTTGTGATTAATAGGAGATATTGTTGATGAGTCCCTCTGCCGCTGATCGCCAATGTCGCTTGGTATATATTGCGTGAGCCTCGCCCTCAATCTCAGTCTTGGTCTCCATAACTATCACATTCTCTCTTTGGTCACGCATGAGACCGGCTCAACGTGACTCCCTTTCACTTGTAACTTCACTCACTTATCAATTCACACACCAATTTTCTTCAACATTCCGCCACACACACCATTCTTGCCCTTTCTTTACTTCCTCCACATCATCAGCCTCATCGACGAGCAAACATTCATTTGCTGACAGCGATGGCATATCACATGGTATCTGCATGTCCGCCTCATCTCATTCTGTCAAGCCAGCCTACTGAACTCTTGAACCGGTCTGTTAAGAAGAGAGTTCGCTTCCGAGACGATCCGAACGTCACCAACCTCGATGCTAGCAATCACGGATGTGACATTTTGCCCAGCTATGAGCAGGCGGTGATGTCGGATCATGCTTTTCTGTTGCCAATTCAGGAGTATAATCAGGGACACGACTGTTTGAAGTATATCAGTCCGTCACAGACTTGGACTGCTGACACGAATTGCTCAAACAACAGCACTATTGACGAACGTTATCCGAATGGTGTTGCCTGCGAGGACTGGGCTCAAAGCGGAAACATCAAATCTGAGGAACACATTGGCAACGCTGTCGAAATCGGAGATAGTGACGATGGCCACTCTGCAATGCAGTCGCCAATCATCCTTGAACCATATGATCCGACCGAAACGACCCTGATCGAAGATGTGATCGACAGCAGACTGGCACTTCAAAAGGCACGAGCGGCATTGACGGCCAGCATGCGAAACCCCAAGGATCACATGTCGGACGAAGCTCACTTCATGCTCGCTACCATACTCAAACAACGTAACTTTGACGTCAGCGCAGCAATGAAAGCTTTGGTTCTTTACAGACGACGCAAAGCTCGAAGTTTAACAAATTCGGGTGTCAATCCTGTCGTCGAGGGCAGACGTGCTCGTCATGCTGTCCAACGGGCGGGCAAGAAGGGGAGTGACATATCCCGAAACTTCCTGCACGCTTTCATACACCATTCAGATCATTAGCCAGAAGAGCTATTCACTCGTTGGTGGAAGCGTTGTTTGATTGATGCTGAATGGCTTCTTAGCGCACTCGCCGCATCCATGACAAGACATCATTGCCACAACCTCGCCAGACGGAGACTCAGACATCGACACAGGCCGATTCCAACATGCCCATCCACGAATTCGAGCGGCTGCAGCTCGTCGACCCTTCGGCAGTCAAGGCGGAGGACGTAGTCATGTATTTTTGAAAGGTTTGAAAGGCATCTGGCTTGAGAAAATTGGAAAGGTCAAAGAGACATAGGAGCTTCTGGCTCTTCAAGGTCGGGCACAGGCATCAAATCTGCAAAGCTGACCCCAGGGCCGATCGGTGCTGCGCAGGCGAGCATGGGAAAATGGCTCATCAACGTGAATTGCATGAACAGCGTCAGGAGTCGGGTAGTCTTCAATGAGATCATCGCTATTGTAACATCATTGGGGACGAAAATGCCTCAAAGCCAGATCACAATGTCCTAATAATCGTTAGCAAAGAAACTCTATAGAGATCGATCATGGCGCGTCGGCAGCGCGATCCCCATCAATCCTCCGCCGCGGAGAGTTCGCGCTAGTGTAGTGTCGACGTCAATTCCCATGTCGGGAAATATCTCAAGAAGCCCGCCGCAGAAAGCTGAAAACATCGACATGTTGTCCATCACCAAGAAATGCCTGCATCGCATGGCATCCGTACGCCAGCATCGTCCTGTGTCCGACTCCTACGCACGTCTTGCCACATTCACATCATCCCTACAAGTCATGCGGTGACGACCTGTGCGGCGGTTGGCCGTCGAACGACACCTCCGCCATCATTATTACCATCATCACAATGCCGCGCCTCATCTTCATTAATACGACGACAGCCGCCAGCCTCATCCACATCTCTCATACCGTTAAACCATGACAGGATATCGTCTCGAGAGCTTCACAGCTCGGCCGCTCATGGCCAGCCAAATAATAACGCTTTTTGGCGTCGACTGCGGCCTATGAAGAGCTCGAAGCTGAAGTTTGGGGATATGCCGCCTCTGCAGGGCTTCCTAGATGACAGTCCGGGTATCGGAGGACGGATCATCAAGCCAAGTAATGAATTGAAGCTGCGCTGCACAGAATTCGATGAACACGGCAATGTCACATTGGTCAACGGCGAATTCCGAAAGAGCGAGCTCATTGCGAAGTACTCCCTCCTACCTCGCGATTTGCGAAAAATCGACAACAGTGTGCTTCCGCACATCCTCATTCGACCTTCGGCGATTCTCATCAATCTCCTGCACTTGCGGTGCCTGATCAAACACAACCGTGTCCTCGTTTTTGACGTCTACGGATCCACCGATTCATATTCGCAAAGTTTGTTCATGTACGATCTTGAAGGGAAACTCCGTCAGAAGCAGAGTTCCACTACGGTCGGAAACCTTGCTTATGAATTCCGTGCGCTGGAAGCCGTTCTCATTAGCGTTACTACCGGGCTTGAGAGCGAGTTTGAAGGTGTTCGCGAGCCGGTCATGCGCGTGTTACGGGAGCTGGAGGAGGACATTGATAGAGACAAACTCCGATACCTCCTCATTTACTCGAAGAAGCTAGGTACATTCGAGCAAAAAGCGCGTCTGGTTCGGGACGCCATCGACGATCTCCTCGAAGCCGACGACGACCTTGCCGCCATGTATCTTACCGAGAAAGCCGAAGGCATCGAACGCGAAGACGACAACCACGAAGAAATCGAACTGCTCCTAGAATCCTACCACAAAGTCGCCGATGAAATCGTCCAGATTTCCTCCAACTTGGTTTCGGCCATTCGTAACACGGAGGAAATCGTCCGCGCCATCCTCGATGCCAACCGCAACAGTCTCATGCTTCTCGACCTCAAATTCAGCATAGGCACGCTCGGCATAAGCGCTGGTATGTTCATCGCTGCATTGTACGGCATGAATTTGGAAAACTTCATTGAGGAGTCACCATGGGGCTTCTTCGGCGTCTCGGGCACTTGCACTGTGCTCTCCGTCATTGCCTGTGTCTACGGCTTCCGCAAACTGCGTGCTGTTCAGCGTCTATCTATGTGGGGCGAAGGCGGACTGCGCAGGCGCGCCCAGGCAGCTTCACGGAGGAGTTGGCACGAGATAGGAACGCAACCCCAGTCCTCCTCGTCCTCGACGGGTTCCTCAGCATCGTCGTCTTCAATTTATGGCTCGTCCTCCGCGGCCTCTGGCGAGTCCTCATCTACGGAGGTTGGAGATAAGCACTTCGCCGAGACGGTGACGGGCGTCAAACGTGGCGAGATCCGCGCCGATACGATGAAATTGTGGAAGAATGTCCAGCGGGACCGCTTGCAGCAGGCACTGGAGCGCGAGGGTGGTGGTTCAGAGCAGGCTGGTACTGGTCAAGCCACTTCGTCTTCGTCGTCAACGACAAACAAAGGAGCTCCGTACTCGGGGCCCCATGATGATCCTATGAAAGGATGATTCAAGCAAGGCTCATTTGAGAATTGTGGTTATGGAAACCTCGATCCTCCAGGAAAAAATCTTAGATAAGAGGAATTGGTATTACTGTACATTTCACAGGCGAATGCGGCGGGTTTGTGGTTATTTCTCACCTCTACTACTATTTTGTATAGACTTACTTTTTGACTTTCTAGTAAGGTGGACGATTATTGAAGTATCAGTATCTAGGTCTTTGTCTCTAGATTTTTCTCCAACTTCTACACCTTGATTATCGGCCTTGAGCTGATGTACTACTCGCATCATGCCAATGTTGTTATGAGTGCCTTGGTTTGCCGGCTACGACCATAGGCTCCCAAATGTTATATTCAAAGCCTCGGCATCCATGAGCAGAAACTCAACTTCTGACTCTCGATCCCAGGGTCGGATTCGCAGGCGATTCGCAACTTCCAGCCAACGCAGAGACGAACGATGCAGGTCGACAAGCTTGTCAACAATCCGACGTGACGTCCGATCACAAGGACAAACCATTCCCTGTTCATAGCTCGTATCGGACCTCCTTGCCGGCGAGGTCGAGGCATCTCCAGCCCGGATGTTCGCGCCAGCGCTTCACTCATCGCATCCTACGGAGACCACATACTACCATACCCTCCCACGGAATTACCAAGCAAATGAGCATCACGAGAGGGGCCAACTGACCACACACACCACTCGCCACCTCTACTGCACCCCTCGCCACGTAAACCCCCTCCTCCCATGCAGTCGCGCCGCACCGCAAGCAAATTTTGCCGCTCGCGCGCATCTCCAAACACCCAGCTTCTCGCTAGCCTGTCCAATCCCCGACCTCGAGACCGATCACCAACACTCCGAACCGACCTCTCGCTTAGAAGCTTTGAGCAGTTGTGCTTGTGCGGTCGACGGCAGTGGATTTTCGAAGGATTGGAATGGTGCGGCGGCGGTACGTTTGTCGATCCTTTCTTGCAGACGGGTACTTGTTGTTGGATCCTGCTGTGAGATCGACGTGGTTAGAGGAGTGGTCGGTCACTCGGAATGCGTTGGCTTTGATGCCTAGATGCACGGGTTGCTTGGTTCAGGCGGGAAGATCTTGTGCTCTGTATGGGTATTGGATGTGTTGCGGTGAGGGAGGCCGATCTAGATGCAGACGGGAGGCGTGCTTTTGGGGGCCGGAATGCCAGGTTGAGTAGACTCGTTGGTCGTTACATGTCGTGATCATCGTCACCGTTATGGCCATTGTCGTTCGTCGCCATGAGGAGTAATCAGTACAACGTCATCGATTGTGGATGAGCATTTGTCATGAGGCTGGTCTGGCATGGTCGTGACGACCAACACAATGAAATCACTGACATATGGCGTCAATTTTTCTGTTTACTCTTCGACAGTTCATGTTCTGATGGAACCGATGTTCAATGTCCGTCCTCTGCAGCGCAGATTTACTCCACTACTCATGGTCTACAACAACTGCACAAACATGAGACCGGACGTCGTGTTCAGGAACAAATCCCACATAACCACAACCCTAACCACTGTACCTCGAAAAGTTCCATATGCATCGACGGAATGTCGCGAACACAAATACCACCAGAACCGGCAAGATTTGCCTTCTCCTACTCAACGAGATGAACTTGTCATACATTTGGGAAATCCCAGGATATCACGAGATGTTGGTTTGTTGGTGCTACAATCCAGATGATTGGCGCAGATCGATGCCACCGCACAGCTCGCGTGCCGCATGACCGTCAGTCTGCTCATCATATACGCCGCAAATTGCCTCGATCAGGGCGGCGGCGAAGGCGGTGGCGAAAGGATTTGGACTGATTGATTACAGATACGAAGGTCCGAAGAGCGAGGAACTGGACCGGATTGAGAGAGGCCTCTCTTTTGGTTTCTTCTGCATTAATTTGTCAATAATTGTGGATGTTAGGTGATGTTCCAAGTAAGGTCTCGGTGATCTTATTTGCGTTGCCAAGTTCCCAAGTCAAACAGAAGTCTGGGCCTTTTGTAGCAGGGCCAAGAGATTTGTTACATCTCCTGCGTAGCGTGCGTCACCGTCCATCCCCATTGTTGCGGCCGTCGGTTTCAAGCTTGTTGCTGACGATGACCAAGATGGGAAGGACATGATCGCTGCCAGGTGCAGACACTCTAGTCAAGGTAGCCTGTATGCCATGGCGGCGAGAGGTGCGTCGATCCGACAGACAGGCAGGCATATCGTGATATGCGATAGGTAGGATCTCATGATGAAGATCACAGGATATACCAGACACTCTCTCTGCCCATGCAAACCATGATCTGCGACGACACACCACCTTGGGACAAAGTTGGAGGATACGCTACATACGTTCATGCATGATTGATGAATATCGACAGCCAAGGATTGACCTCTGAAACATAGAGCATGTATCAAAACTTCTTTGCCGGAACATGTCCAACTCAGCCAACAACGAGACCCGTGACGATCACAAAGGCTGATGAGAAAGTCACGACTCGGCCATCGCGGGGCTGCAGTGGTTTGCCCAGCTGGCCCGCATCCTGCCCCGGCCAATTATGAAACAGGCCCCGATCGCTGACGAAAGCAGAGCAAAACAACGTGAAACTTCCCAGATGTCCACGGATTACAGTTTCTGATCCTCGCGTACATACTTTTGTATTTGCCGTCAGCGGTCAGGAAATGCAGCAGATCGCACGCGACCGGATCTGACACGCGCATCATACAGGTATCGTACCCACTTGACACATGTGCAGAGCCTCGTGGTTGGGCACAAGAGAGTTTCCACCTCTGCGAGCATGCATGCGTGCGGTCGAGTTTCCTGTCGCTAAGCGCCTTCGCAACAAAGGTTCGGGCGTGGGTCACAAAAGTCAAAAATCGAGTAGGGTCGAGGGTTGCAGTCGTTCGTGGGTCGGTGAGTCGAGAAAGTCTATCACCTATCTATCTGCACATCGCAAGGCCGATCTCTACGAGGGAACATTCTTTCATCGTGCGACATGCTCTGTATTTCCCCTTGCCACGAGGTTTGGTTATCAACAATCATGTTGAACGTGCCGCTCCAATTCGTCTATCGGCTCACGTCTCGTCATCACACATCGTGGGTACCACCAACAAAAGACGGCAAATCCGCCCGGCCCGATGATTGGACGGCTCGGGAACGCTCTGCAGCGTGCCGTGTGTGTGCGCGCACGATGATATAACCCCAGTCCGTATGATTCCTCTTTCACCCTCCACCTGAGATTTTGCTTACATATATCGATCTCATCATGTTTGCGTTTCGCATGGGGCATGGGTCGACGAGTGCAAACCTTGGCGCTCCTCGCTCGGACCTTTCCCAACACCACTGGTTTGCACGGAAGCAGGCCGTGTCGCTTGGAGATCAACGACAACGATGGGAATTTGAGCAGAGAGAGAGAGGCACAGGCGGCGGCAATTCTTTACCTCGAGCGAGACCAAATCTTTCCCTCTTGGCAGCAATATATTCTCCCTTAAGGAGAGGAGCCAGGGGAGAAAGGAGAGGAATGCGATCGGTCGCATCTCGTAATGCGCGTATACATCATCGTTCTCTACGCGAAAGCGGGCAGGTCAAGAAGGGTAACGATTATCGATGGACGTCGCCCGGCCTCATGTCATACTCATTGCTATGCCGCGGCACAAGCGGAGATCGTCGTATTGAACGTGTAGAAGTACCATAAGTCACATTTCATTCGGCTCATGCATTCATTTCCTTGCGAATCATTCTTGTCAGTAGTATCGTGATTATGGCTACCATTGATTTCGTCATCGTCATCATTAGGATAGAAGAACACGACCAAATCCATCGTCACACAAGCAAAGAAACGCCTCCGTCGTCCTCACTTGCCCTGGGCCGCCCTTCCGCCCGTCAGCCTCAGTAGTTCAGTACCTAGGAATTGATTGTTGTACCCAGGTATTTCCGGGTGCGTGCATCGGGTAGTGCGAGATCCCGAGGATTCCGCCCCCAAAAATAGAGAGCAGCTAAAAAACCAAGGAAGCCTCGGGCTGCATTGGTCGAGTGTATTGGACTGTATGCAGGGCGGAGTCGTTCTCCCGCGAGAGAACATCGCTCATCGCACCGCCTTGTACTGGACTTGTTTCTGCACCTACTACTGTACCTAATGCACACGCAGGAATAGCATGGCAGCCACTTGCTTCACTTCCCTTGGCGCGCTGGAGGTTTGTTTGTGTGAGAGAGAGTTTCACTGGGCAAGTGTTTAGTTTCGGTAGTCTCAACATCATATTGAATTGTTGGCATTCTACTCAATCCGTGCTCGTTCATTTCGATGTTATGTATGCGCCACAGTGAGCATGGGGCTCTCTCGGTCCCATTAGTACGGCCTGGCATATTATCCCTGTGCTGGTGGTGGCGAAGAGCCGAATGTCATCAGAGAGAAGTGACCGTAGAGCAGGGCCGTGGGCCCGCCGCAGTGAACCTGTCCTTCCGGCGGCGGCGACTGGATTTGACTTCCGGTAATTCAGATCGTGGTTCATCACTGTAGCATGGCCTCACTGCTACTGCTGCGACTGCCTGTCCTTCTACCTCAACGTCTCTCTGCTATCATGATCATCGGTACTGCTTCTTGCTGTCTTTGTCACCGCCAAGATCGATCACCCCTGTCGCCATCGTCATCTCGCATTCATTCATCCATGACCCTGGCGATGTTTCAAGCCCAGTGCCGCGACGGCCTTCTGCGGCGAGAAAGACTTGGCAGCCACGGTCTCAGCATGAAAGCATAGATCACATGTTGACGATCCAAAGCCTTAGACCCTCTTTGTGCAATTAATCGTGCCTCATGAAAGTCCATGTTACCGTAATGAAAGGTTGGATTCATCTGATCCAAGCACAAGCTCAAGCACAAGCCCAAGCCGGGGCCGAGAGAGACTCGCCGCACGCCGCGTGCCTCGCGAGGCATGGCAGATGCATCAGTGCCGGATTGTGGTGGTGGAAAACTCTATTACATCTGTGACACTGGACCGAGCCATCGAGAATTGTCGAACAACGTGAAGAACCAACAAGTTCCGATGTCGTTTCAAGAAATTCGAGAAAGATCTTGGACTCGTCAGAGATCAGTGTGAGAGGCGCTTTGTTTCCATGCGGTCGACCGTCCCCCCGCCGCCGCCTCCGCCGCCTCGCCCCATTGTGCACGCCCCCCCACACTATTCCTTCTCCCTGTGTCGCCTACTGTTGCTCTGGTCGTGAGAGCATTCCCTGCAGTCTAGAATACCGTAGATACCAATCCGAGGACCAACAAATGGAAGACGCGACACATGTGGTCGTTGGCATAAAAATGTGGGCCAGGCAGGAGGTCATGAATGGAGTCTGGTATGTCCCTTACGCCGCCTATGCAGATCATGTTGGAATTCCTCATACGGGAGTTTCAAACCAACGTGAAGCCGAGGTCGTTGGCAATACATGACTATGCGTCTTTCGTCGATTTCACAATTTTGTTGACAGGAATGTACTGCATCTCTCTGACACCATCGGATCTTCGATGGAAGAATCACTCCGACGGAAGACGGATATTTCGAAACTGGTCACTGCGCGCTAAGATGATTAGGCCGAGGATGGTGGGTGCGAACCGGTAGATGTTTGATGTTGATGATCATCAGATGAGGAAAGGGAAAGCCTTGGCTCTCTCGCCGCATGTCGCCGCCGTCGCTGCTGTGTCCAGCCCAGCCCAGTCTGTGTGACACATTGAATGACCATCTATGGACCCAGATATGATGACCGTAGTTGTGTGTACTGATTGGGGGATCTGGTGTGCGGGCGATTTACGCCGTGAAAGGAAAGCGGGCGCTGATGGGCCAGGCAGGATCGGGTTCGGCATGGCAAGTGCCCGGGCGGGCTTTGCCTGTATCACATCTGATCGGATATTCCACCGTCGTCTGTTTCATGTGTGAAGAATGGAAAACACGGGAAGAATGTGTGTCATCAGATAGAAGAGGAACGATCTTCACGCATCATGCCCATCATCATCAATCCCGCACACCCATCCACATCACACGCGCACACAAGGCGACGCGTTGCACCGATCCATACATACTAGGCAAAGCGAGAGGGTCACCAAATGAGACCATTCCGCTCAGGGACTCTGGCGTCTAAATGCCACCACTGAAATAACGACCTCTCTGCGCAATTTTGGACATGAAGAACTCCACTAATCCCGCTAGTTTCCCCTGCCCATCATCATATCAACGGCTTTGGCTTTTCGGCCTCGGGGCAGTCGTGTCGTTGCGGGCGGCCTGGCAGAGGGAGAAACACGCCTTCGGCGGAGACGATCATTTCTGCTCTGTTTTCATTTCGGAGGATTTGGGGATGGGGCCGGCGATCGTGGCCTGTCGTTGGAAATTGGGGGGATGTGTGTCGGTTAGGCGAGGATGCGCAGATATGGTAATGTGTGAACCGTGGTGTTTTACAATGCGATTGGACGACGGGTGAGGTCTCTTGTGCTGCTGCTGCTGGTGTTGCTTGTTCCTTCTGGCATCACTGATCAGGGCTGCTTCGGTCTGGGCTGAGAGCCGGGCTGTGATGATGAATCGGCGCAGAGGTGTGTGTGGGTGGGTGGGTGACGGTGGAGATGGTGGTGATGAAACTACGCCGCAATGCATTAAAATGTGTGTGTGTGTGTGGTTTGGTGTGTCGTGCGCAGAGAGGGAGGCTGTGGTGGTGGGCGCAACAACGGTCGCAAAGAATAGAAATGTCCTTGCTCACTCTGTTCGTCCTCATTAGTGTCTACTGTATGTAGTAGTATTCTCGTCGGCATGCATGTAGGAGAATGAGTGTTTCTTATTTCGTTTCGTGGAGTATTAGCCGGCGCAGAACCATCAGAGGCTTGGGGGAGATTGGTCGGCCCTGTCTCCCTGCTTTCTTGTCTCGTCCGTAGTCCTTCGTTGTCGCTGGAGTCGTCGCATGCCTCTTTACTGCTCCTACTGTACTACTGTACGCCCGCTGATGGAGGATGATTGAGTGACTGTGCTGTATCTCTACTCTCTCTTCTCACTTCCCTCTCCCTCACACACACACACACACGCACACCCATCTTTCTCGCGATCTCTCTCTCTCTCTCTCTCTCCCCCTTCACTAGTCACTCTCCACACGCTACACTGTGCGCGCGCCGCAGCTTGGATCCCTCCCATCCTCCTCGTCCCCATCCTCTCTCCTCTAGTGTCCCTAGTAATTTGCTTCCTTTTCTACTCTTCCTGGTCCTTCACTATTTCCTTCCCATATTTGTACATTCACTACGTCCCTACAACTGGCTCGAGTCTGCCACCCTTCTCCAATCTCGACACCTCTCGGGTCCACACAATTGGAGACGCGATAACATTCATCCTCACCCATTCACCATCAACTCCGACCTCAATCACAGCCGTTTTGACCTCGCTCAACATGGATTCCACCCAGGTCGCACCTGCTAATGCGCCGGCCATGTTCAATCCCGATGTCGAATATGCCCCCAACCCTTCCGTCAACCTTGCTCGGCGCACCATTTCCATCTTCAGCCGTAGAGGGACGGAGTTGTCGGAGGGAAAGCCGGCGTTTATCGAGCAGGGTTCCATAGGTCTCACTCGGACCATGACCGAGCGACAGAAAGCCTGGCTCAGCCGACGACGAAGCATTTCCGGTAGCATATCCCGCGTGGCATCACCCAAGAAGAACAAAAGTGGGACCCCATTCGCTGTCCCGCCGCCGAAGAGGAACAGCATGACGGCATTGGAGGACGAAACGGTCCCGCGACCGAGTGTTGAAGAAATTGTGCGCCCGACCAGCAGCCCTTCACAACCCACGAGCCCCAAACCGATACAGCAAGGGTTCACCAACCCAACGTCACACCTACCTCTCGATGAGCTCCCTACGAATCAACGGACACAATCACAGCGTAAACGCGACGTACGTTCGCGGATCGGCACATGGGTGGATGGGATTGTGCGAGTGGACATAGAGCCTCGACCGCAGAGCTTCCTGCTCGACGCCAAGATCGAAGAGGAGACAGGACTAACACCGCTCCGACCTGAGCAACGGAAGAAGGAAAAGGTGGTCTCGCGACCGAATCTTGCCATCAAACTTCCCGAGGCGAAATCAGTCATCAGTGCCGTCAGCGACTCAAAGGTAACGGGCGAACCCGATGCAACTAGCCCAGTCAGTCCTCTAGGATCTTCAGAGAACAAGTCGGACGTCGCAACGTCCAAACCCGCCGTCTCCGAGGAGTCATCCTCCACAGTGCGTCCTGACGAGCCTGCTCCACGGCAAGTCATCGCCTCCCCAGAGCCCGAAGTAAAACCTCAATCGTCCGTACCCGCCCAAGATGCCAAACCGAAACGAGCCTCACACTCATCATCTTCCTGCAGCTCTCCGGTGGAAGACGTTGGCTCTGTCTGCAGTAAGCGCAGCTCAGCCACCAGTGTCGAGGAAGGCTTCAAAACACCGCTCGGAGCAGCAGCTATTCGCAAGCGCCACACCGTCGCTCACCACAGAGTCGCATCAATCACATCATCCCTCGATGGTTCTGTGCGTGCCGTGAGTGTCTCAGGTGCGCTGGATAAACCGCTGCCCCGTATGCCCAAATCCTTTACGACCAATACTGCCGACGCCGCCACCGCTGCTGCTGCCGCTGAAGAGACAGATATTACCACGCCACTGATTCCGAAGAAAGCTTCGGGTCGACGTGCGAATGGCACTAAGTCGCTACGTGTCAGCAATTCATCACGTGCGCAACCTGCAAGAGATATGCGCAAGTCCATGTCAATGAACAAGCTCGATGCGTTCGATCGTGCATTCATGCTGACGGCGCCAATGGGCGGCGATGAAGCGGCGCCTAGTCCCAGCCCGACACTAAGCCAAGCAGAGTCGGCTCTCAACGCCCAGCTAACCAACATGACTGCCACCAACCCAGCGCCTGAATCAAAGCAACCTAAACCTCGGCGGAAGAGGAGTGTGGCCAACAGTGAGATTGCGCCGAGCCGGCCAAAAGAGACCATTCCTAAGAAGTCGAAGAGTGTTTCGGCAGGAAGTGTTCACAGTGTCATGCGACCACCGGAGCAGGCTCCCTCTATCCCCAGACGATCACGGAAACGCGATTGGAAAGACGCTTCCAAGACTTCGCAGGAATTGGAGGCGTTGATGATCCCTCCGACAACGGCTCCGTCGCGTCGACGATCTGAATCGGAAGCCAAGAGCGCCGAGCGCGCAGCTGATGCCAAAGCATTCCGCCGCACAGCGAGCATTGCTCATGTCGCAAGAAACAACTCTCGAATCTCCCTTGTGCGGCCGGACCTGGCTGAGTTGCCTGAAGACACGGTTCCTCCCGTTCCGACGATCCCAAAGATCGTCGTGGATGATGGTCTCATCGTCGTCAATGGTCCCGTGGTCATTCGCGCGGAGCCGGAGGTCGAACTTGATGCGGCAATGATCCAGGCAGCGGCGTGTGAGGAAGTGCTCCTTCACATCCTCGCGGCATTGACTTCAACTGAGGACCTTGCTAATATGGCGGTCATCAACAAGGGCATGTATCGAGTCTACAAAGAGAACGACATGTCTCTGGTACGCAGAGTATCCTACAACCAGTCTCCGCCTGCGTGGGAGTTCCGCGAATGGTGTCCTCCCGATCTAGGTTTGCCAAGAGCTGACAACGTGATGGTCCAATCGGTATACACTCCTCAAATATGGGTGGCGAATCATCGGCGCGATTACGCCACGATTGTCAGCTTGAAGAAGATTATCGTTTCGCAATGCTCAGCTCTCCGTGGTGAGGTCAAATTGGCGCTGGCAAATCCCAAGCACGAACACGCTCAGCGCATCGACGATGCGTTCTGGCGGATTTGGTGCTTCTGTCTCATCTTTGGATATGAGAAGGGCCGCGAGGAGGACATTACTGGCCAGCTCGATTGGTTGAAAGGTGGCCTCTTGGCGAACAACCAAGGCTGTGTGGCCACCGTGAACACCAACCTTGATTTCGAGATGGGCAGCGTCTTGCTGAACGCTCCCGAGTATTTCGCGGGTGGCAACTATTCCTACTCCTCCGCCGACAAGGAAAGTGGACTCAACGCCGAACAGCTTTTCGATATGACAGAGATTTGGACTTGCTTGATGGCACTTCTGCAGCAGGGCTACTTGGGCTACACGGCGCTAGCCCGGAAGTATGGTGTCTTCGACAAGCTCGAACTCAGCGAGGATGCCGATGAAGACGAGATTGCCGACCGCGAAGACCAGGTACTCGAGGAATGGACCTTCCACTTGCTCACACTCGGCCTGGATGTTGTCCTGGCCATGGTCGAATGTGCCATCGCTCAAACATCCGTACAGTCTGGCTTCCAGTTGGCTCAAAAACAAGGCTGGACCAAGTGGACCCCTTCAACCTACCCAACCGCCACCTCTCCAGGTTTTGCACCTGCACCCCTTCATTACAACCGTAGCTCTTTCCTCAAAGAGCCTGTCGCCCGTCTCTACGAAGAACGTATCATCAGCAGTCAAGCTCGCCGTCTTGATCCTCGCGCCGTCGAGCAAAAGGAAATCTCACGCAAGCGTGTCGCTGCCTTGGCCAAGGAGATCAAGCTTCGCCGTCAGACCAGCGCCGTTCGTCGCCTGCCGCTGATCGACATGAACAACGAACGCCCGATGAGCATGGTCAGTCGCCGCAGCAGCATCAACAGCACGAGGTCGTTCTTGCATGTCGTCCCGAACCATCAGCCCGGCATCCCGGCGAGCGGCTTGACTCGGAGAGGTAGCACGTGCGCGGACTCAATTCTGGAGGAGGATGAAGAAAGTGTGCAGAGGCAGGAGCGGGACCAGCAGCAGCAGCAGCAGCAGCAGCAACAACAACAGCAACAGCAGCAGCAACACCAGCAATCTCCGCAGATTCTGCTGCCTCACCAGCAGCCCGCCCTCTGCTCCCCTCTTGAGCCAGAACAAACTTCACCAATGTCCTCCGCCGGCTCGCGCCTCCCTCACATCGTCTCTCCCCTTCTCAACAGCCCATCCGGCTACAGCAGCACCACTTCACCCGCTCAGTACCGCCGAATCAGCCCTATCCTCGAAGAAGAACCCCCGGTCCAACAACAACAACCACCACTCAAATCCTCCTCACCACCACCCCAACTCCCACACGCTCCACCTCCCACTCAACGCAACCTCGGTATTGGCATCCTCCAAACCCTCAACTTCCGCCCTGCCACCGCCGCCAACTCCCCCAACCCCAACAGCGCAACCACTCTCCCAACTCCCAACACCCCTTCGCTCTCCGCCCTAGGCCTTGGAATGCACCACCCAACCAGCCTCCCGCCCTCCTCCGCTATCCCTACCGGCGCCAGCGGCGAAGGCGAAGATGCCTCTTCCGTCGCAGATTCGTCCTCCCTGGGATTCCGCAGCGAGGCGGATGTCGAGGAAGAGGACGCGGCTCGCCGCACTCTTGTTCAGATGGGTTATTCCGAGGAACAGGCCGATGAGGCGTTGTGGTTGACGAGGACGATGGGCGTCACTGGAGAGGGCAAGATGAGGGCTGAACGGGCCGTGGAGGTTTTGATGAGGAGATGAAAGAAAACATCAAGATTCTTGTCGGTTCTGGCAGGGCAATGCAGGAAGGAGCAAGAACTTTTTTATTTGTCGAAATTTCGGGATTATTGGGGGTTTTTTTGAGAATCTTTGGCTCCCAGGTCTGGGTTTTCATTTTGTCTTTGTCATTTTCTTCGTCCTTTCTCGGTTGGGAATTCTCTTCTTCTTGTCTAATGATGTGATGATACCCACCATCTTTCCTCCTCATCTTTATTCACACTACTCACTACCATTACATTATGTACTACATTGCAACGCATTTTCCTCGTTGGAGTTCGGTTTTGGGCATTGCAGGGGTGGGGTTTCCTCGGCGGGCTGGAGGCACACGCTTGTGTATGTAATAGACAAAGATTTAGAGAAATTGATGTTCATTGGCAATGAAGATCGGAACAGGAGTCGACTTTGGATCGTGATTGAGGTCTCGAAGACGTTGACGGGAAACAATACCACTGGTCAGCGGAAAAAGAGGATCGATGAACAGTATATGGCTTCGCAACAAATAAAAATAAATGGAATTTCTAACATCAATGATTGGATATCACAAGATTTTCACATAAACAGCCTGTTCCCTTCTCTGACTTTTTCTTCCACCGCCTCTACGCTTAATGTTGTATGACTTTCACTGCCCATGGACCATAGAATGCTGTGATCCTTAAGCCCGGTGCTGAGTGACCTGCGGCGGCGGTGCATCCGTGTAGATCGGCGCCGTGTAAGTCGGCTTACTGTCGGCATACACCATCCCGCCGGTCGCGGCCGCAGGAGAAACATACCCAGTCTTGTCGTCACCGAGGCCGTGCGTCGGGAGCAGAGCGGCGGCGCTGCGGTCCTTCAGCTCGGTCGACATCTGCGCGAGGGCGCACGGCTGGCAGAAACACGACAACAGACAATCGGTGCACCCGTCTCCCGGGATGTCGAAGCGCTGCCGGATCTCCGCCCGCTTGAACATGATGGGCAGGAAAGTCAGCCCGAAACATCCCGCGGCGTACGCGATCATGCAGTCCCCGTTGAAGGTCTCGAGTCTGGATTCGTCGCTGTCCGGGAAGACTTCGTAGCGGGAGGACACGCGGCCGTGGAGACAAGGCGTGCAGCACCAGGCTCCCATCTGGAGTTCTGTTGTTAGCATGCCGGAATGAGATTTGACCGCGGTATATCTCTCTCAAAGAAAAGATTGGGAAAAACATACGCAGGTACCGCAGCTTCCACCGCAGATCTTGCCGAAGAGGCCATTTCGCCAGGAGCCAGATTGAGGAGCAGCCATTGCGATGACGATGATATCGTCGTGAAATAAAGTCTTGTGGAAGGGATTTATGAGGAAGGAGCGATTCTTCCTTGTAGTTTCGACAGCACAATGAACGATCCCGCGCAGCAAACAGAAATTTCGAATTATGACAACAGGAGAGAATTGGTGGAACACGGAATGGAGACAACCAGAAATATAAAAATGATCATGGCAATCCTCTGTGGAGTATGGATCGAATGAGCGATGGCTCGTACACCTGACTTAGCCCTGTAGGCTGAGCCTGTAATTTCGAGGTGTGCAGCCTGCCCGAGACCCTCGTGAGTGTAAATTTAGGCGAGTAATGCACGCTTGTCAGCACTAGCACCATGCATGCCGTGATGGCTGTCGTGAGGGCTGTCGTGAGGGCTGTGCCGCCATTTCGCTTGGGCCCATGGGGCACGCGCGCTTGGGCGTGCTTCTGAGGGGTGGTGGCCTTGGAAGGCTCATCGAAAATCTTGGGCAGGCCTCTTGGCAATAAAAATGCAAAGAACGATGGATCTGGATGGCCCATGCTTGCACTTTTGCAACCGAAACACTCTTTAAAGGCTGTTTTGCACCAGGTTCATGTTCTGGTGATGCGCGTGCCTCCATTCATAGGGACCCTGAACGGTTCGCATATACTAGTCTTGGATATGCTCGCTTGATGGTGCTTATGGTGAGCGCATTGCACTTCTTGCGCTGCCTCTCGAGATCTTCGCAAAAGAATGTCAAAAATTGTTGCTTTTGTTATTCCACCGGAACAGAGATGACATTGAGCCATGAGAGTTTAGCACAAGGTATTCACAGTATCCTATGGAAAGCGCGTGATTCTCGGGGCCTCATGGCCCTAAAACTCGCGGGCCGACGCCGACGGAAAGCCAACAGCCATCCTGGAACTTGACCGCATGTGGACAGTGTGATTTAAACAGGCCGCCGTTAATTTCCGAAGCACATTCGTCTCGAAGCCACGGATTTCGGTGAAAGGCTCTGATCTTCTTTCCCTTCGTGTATAATAACTCAACAATCGGATTATTTGTCGGGCTTGACATTGATTGTCTCGACCCATCCCGTGAAGATGGCGAGCAACGCCTTCAGAATACAGACATTCCTCCATCGATCACCATATCTGCTCCATTGATATAGCTTCCGGCTCGGCTTGCCAGCAACACACACATTCCGTCCAATTCTCCTACAGCTCCCATGCGTCCCATGGGATTGCGACTCATCCACATTTTTCGTGCCTCAACAATATTGCCTTCACCAGAGTTAAGGATCGTATCCATGTAGCCCGGAGAGATGCTGTTGACTCGAATCCCGTGAACGGCCCATTCTGCTGCGAGACTCGATTTGAGTGCCACCACGGCACTCTTCGACACGTTGTACGCGGCCTGAGCCTGCGGGAAATTCACAGCATGGGCTGAGACAGAGCCGATGAGAGTGATGGTCCCTCCGCTCGGGATGAGGTTACCAGTGAACTCTCCTTCCGCTGTGACGGCGTCGCTGCCGTTGCTTTTGCGTCCCACAATGTGCTTTCCTATAGCTTGAGCGCAGAGGAAAGACCCTGTTGTGTTGACGTCCAAGATCTTCTTCCATTGTGCTTCGGTCATTTCGAGAGCATGATGACATCCCACGATTCCGGCGAAGCAGAAGAGATGACGGATTGGTCCACCGATCTTGACGACAGATTCTATGGCTTCATTGATGGCCTCGGCATCTGTGACATCTACCGCAATGGCAAAGACTCGCGCCTTTGGGAAGGTTTGTGCCAGCTTCAGAATCTCTGGCTGGCTCGATCGAATCGTGCTTTCGAGGTCCCAGAGGCTACATCCCGATGCGCCATGTTCGAGCAGAGCCCTGGCAGCAGATAGACCGAGATTGCCAGCGCCGCCGGTGACTAAGGAATAATCATCTGTTTAAAATAGGTCTTTTCTCCGTGCGCGAATTGTGGTGCGTAAATACGCCATGCTGCTCGGGTTCGCATTCTCGCGTACGGCTAGACATTCAACATCGACTTACTGAGTATGTTCCCTTTCACCTCGAAACGCACTTGCGCACGCTCTTGAGCAGATAGGTCTGATGGCAAAGGAGATGGTGGGCGGTTCGGTGGCGTTCCCTCTCCGCCTGACAATTTGATGAATGGTAGCGTGCGGGAGGCCAGGGAATCGCGATCGGCCATGTTCTCGTTGGAGGCGGGTATGTTACAGGTACAAAAGATACTGCAGAGGAGATGCGCGGTTTAGTTCAGGAAGACGACGCTTAAAAAAACACCTGCAGCCTTGCCATATCATGTTCAACGTGTAAGCATGGTGGGATGCCTCCGCTTGCGCGTCTGTGCGCGAAGGCGGATGAAGATAACGACTCTCGTAGACGTTAAAAACGAACGACAGTTGATATATAATTACCTGGGTATTCGCCTTCTCCATCGTGATCTTCCAAGTATTCATGAAAAGACGTCTTTCGACAGACTGTGCTTAAGCTTGTGCAGTCCATGCGCCTCACGTCCAATCATGTGGTCCAAAATTCACGAGGATGCGCTCTGGCCCACGCATTGCGCCTCCTCAAGCCGCCCGCTCACATGTCTGGGAGAACATAGCTTGTTTACGACGTAAACTTCTAATTGAGAAGTGCCCACAACAATCGCTATGCCGTTGAGTATCAGCCGACTCATGCGAAGCGGTCGGTGTTGATCATGGCGGTCACACGAGCGACTGCTTTGGCCGTACGCACCAACACAAATGCTTTGCAAGACGCCTTACTCAATTTTCAAAACAGGCTCGGGAAGGAAGATCGGAAGGAGTTTGATGCGCAAGCGTCTATCCCCGATGCATCTGCCGTTATCAACTTAGTTACGAAACTCGACAAGGCAAACCGCGACCGTAAAGGCCGCTGCTTTGCGTCACGTTTACATGTCGTACTCGAATCGATCAACCAATTCAGTCTTGTTGTCTCCACATTCGTGTCCTCAAACCCAGCGACTGCTGCACTGGTATGGGGAAGCGTACAATTCACGCTCCTGGTAAGCAGAATGGCTCCCGCACAGAGAACGTAGCAAGGTCTGACCAATGCATTAAGCTCGTCAGCAGGAGTCTGTCACGGTTTGAGCGCATATCTGAGCTGTTGATGGAGATTGGTCGAGAGTGCCCTCGTTTCGATTCCTATCAGCGCATATTCCAGGATTCAACCCGCGTTCAAAATGCGCTCTGCTCGTATTATGCTAGGATCGTTCGAATCTGCGCCGATCTGTATGTGGACATGCAGAAACCTGGCAAGTACTCCCCGCACTCTGAATTTGAGATAGCCTCTGACAGTTATCAGAACCGCTGTGGAGAGAATTATACACGAATCCAATGTCGCTATTCACTTCGCGGTCTCTCATTGAACAAAATGAGGTTCGGGACTTGGCACGCAATGTCGCAAAAGAGGTACAGCTCGCAAACGTGCAAAGCCAACATGACGAGCGGAAAAGCAAACGAGAACTCGCTGCAATAAAACGAGAACGTCAAAGACGTGAGATCCTTACACCTGCTCCTGTTACTGGCCCGTTCAACTCACACATACATCAGGAATCGAACGTTTGGATCTGCTCAACAAACTATCGGCGCATGATTTCAAGACACCCTTTTCACAGCTCCAAGGCAAGCGTTGCAATGGAACTATAGAATGGCTGGACGATGATGCTATCTTCAAGAGGTGGCGCACATCGCCTGCATCATCAATGTTGTGGCTCACCGGCAAATGTAAGGCATACCCACTCTTGATGTGCCCTGACTGACATCAACAGTGGGAGGCGGAAAAAGCGTTGTAATGTATGTTCCATATTGGCATACGTAATCGAATCATTCAACTCACGAGGTTTCTCAGGGCATACGCTATCGGATTGTTATTCACGCACCAAGCGACAGCAAGTTCTCAAATATCATACATGTTCTGCCGCTTTGACGATAGCGCGTCCCTTTCAGCTTCACGCATATTGCGGTGTCTAATTCGGCAATGCTTGAGCGAGGACTCGATGTCAGAAGAAATCGAAAACGCACTCAGAGAGCGTCTAGATGATATACCTCATTTGGAAAGCCTGTTCCTGCGAGTGATTGCCAACAATCCGCTTCATTTTGCTGTCGTTGACGGACTTGACGACATGGACAGGACCGAGCAGCGAAAACTCTGTGAATCGCTAAGCTCGGTCTGTAAGCAAGCCAGTCGTCCTTTCAAAGTGCTGCTGAGTTGCCGGCACAAAGTTCCAGAGAAACTTCGCGACAGCAATGTCGACATTATTGAGTATCCTCTACCTGCAGGATTCATCAGGCAAGACATTGAAGCTTATATCGAATATGCTGTTGTGACAAGCATCGAGAATCAAGATCTTTCGACCAATGACCCAGCATTGGTCTCACAAATAGCGACTGACCTTCTTAACGGTGCCGAAAATATGTATGTGTTGGCAATCGTAAACTTGCCTCAGCTCTGACACATTGAACAGGTTCCTGTGGGTCGAGCTCATGTTGCGAGAAATTTGTCGTCAACCTACTGATGACTCAATTCGACAAATTCTCACTAAACTGCCGGCTACACTGACGGAGCTTTATTGCCAGATATTCTCAAGTATCGCTGCCTCCGGCCGAAGTAAGGAAGCTGCGGAGTGTTTCAAATTTGTTGCAGTAGCTCGTCGCCCGCTACTTCTACCTGAACTACAGGAAGCCATGGCTGTAGAGCCTTATGCTAAATCATCTCAGCCCGGAAGATTTATCAATAATATTTCGCAAATTTTTGATTGGTTTGGTGGTTTGATCATCCAGGAAGAGATTCAAGGCGAGGTCCGATTTGCTCATCCAACTATCCTTCAGACCGTGTCAGACAAGACACAGCTGCGCACGCAAATTTGGGCGCATATTGATATGGACAAGGCTTCCAAGAGATTTGGAATAACTTGCACCACATATTTAAGCTTTGACGACTTCAAGAAGAGGCAGCTCGTGAAGCAATCGGGCTTACAAGACATCGATATGACGAGGCCAATCTGGCAAGCTTCAATCGGAAGTGCGATGCCTCGCCTCGCGAAGCTCATCAACAAGATGCACACTACTTCACCATCGTCCTCGGGAGTCTCGCGTGGCATAGCGCAAACACTAAACGAAGCTATAGAACCAGAATTCTCAACAACACACAAGATACAGCGAGATCATCCATTCTTGCAATATGCAACGGAATTTTGGGAGTTCCATTCGCGTGATTTTGAACCAATTGATCGAATATGGCCATTGTGGATAGCACTCTCATCAAGCACGGACTCGCTGATCCGTCAACCATGGCCAATACTTGATGGAACTCGTCAATCGCAATTAGCGTTCCAAAAATACATCGTGCAGGAGAAGCATTTCGCGTTGCTAGTATGGTGTCAATCAGGACCGAATCCGCTTCCAAAGAACCAAATGAAGGAAATTCTGGATGAAGCATTCTTTACTGGAGCCACTGCCTTCGTGACGAAATTTCTACGATTTCTATTCGACCTCGCACTTGATGTCAGTATGCTCGGCGAATTACTTCGGGGTATTATTCTTTCGGACGATGCGCCGGCTGCGAGTCGTATAATGAGCCTGAGGTCATCAAGTATAGGAGTGCTTTTCGAATGGGATGAGATAAGAGCTGAAGTCGGGCCTTTCCATGCCAAAGCTTACCCTACCTTACTTGCTGTAGCTGCTGCCGCAGGTGAGGTCAAATATGTTGAGGAACTCCTTGCCGCCCAGGAAACAATCAACAAAAAACCTGATGATGGTCCCGCTCGCTGCAGAGCACTTGAGGTCGCCGCACGAGCCGGTCACATGAAAATGATCGAGTTGATGATGGCAGTACCTGCCGAAATTGACCCCAAGATCACTTTCGATGCGCTCAAGGCAATGATATCAAGCGGCCATGCAAGTGACGTTGCCAGACTTTTGACTAAGCGATCCACAGCAAAAGCCGTCGACGGCGGTCTCCCGGCGTTATTGCAAATGGCTGCGAGGGATGGCTATGTAGACATGGTGGCAATGCTCATATCTGCCGGCGTAAACGTCAATGACGTATACACGCGATCAGCACTCGAAGTCGCCGCACAAGGCGGCCATGCCGAAGTGGTCGACCAATTATTCTCGGCCGGCGCAACAGCGGATACCACCACTGGAGGCCTTCCAGCATTACTGCAAATGGCTGCGGCAGATGGCTGTGCAGACATAGTAGCAACGCTTATATCCATTGGCGTTGACGTCAACGAGGTATTCAAGTGCACAGCGCTCGAAGTCGCGGTACAAGGCGGCCATGCCCAGGTGGTCGACCATCTGTTGTCTGCCGGCGCAACAGCGTACACCATCACTGGTGGCCTGGGTAAATTGGTTTGGGATGCTGCATATTCTGGTTCTGCTCGGATCATTCCAAAACTGGTTTCTCAGGGCGCTAAAGTTGACGAAATCGTCAACGGAATGACTGCATTGGAGGTCGCCGCACGGAACGGCCACGCTGATGTCACGAAGGAGCTGTTAGTAGCAGGAGCAAACTACGATAAGACTGCACTGTTGGAGGCCGCCGTACGGAACGGCCACGCTAATGTGACCAGGGAGCTGTTGCTTGCAGGAGCCAGCTGCGATAATGCTGGATTGTTGAAGGGCGCCGTACGGGATGGCCACGCTAATGTGACGATGGAGCTGTTGCTTGCAGGAGCCAGCTGCGATAAGGCTGCGCTTTTGGAGGATGCCGTGGGTAATGGTTACGCCAATGTGACGAAGGTGCTGTTGGCTGCAGGAGCCACCATAAGAGCCCAAGAAGTGCACCGGCCCTCCAATTGGCTGCTTTCCCGAGCCGCTTCCAAAGGCAATGTCGGTATCATTGGGATGCTGCTGGAAGCCGGTGCGTATGCAGGTCACCTTGACGATCCAAAGAATGCGGCCGTGATCGCATCCAAAAATAAACATGAAGAAGCGGGCAGGATTCTGTTCCAAGCCGTGGAGGCCAATGGAAGAATCAAGGATTGTAAAACTTGTACACGTAAATCGCGCATGGGTGGAAGACTGGTACATGATACATAGCCCTGCCGTATCGTTCGGGTCGCCGCTTGCTTCTCTCAACACGACGATGCAGGCCAGGCCCAGATCTTGTTGGAGAGCATTTGCACTTTCAGATACTCCCTTGATTATACGGTAAAAGTATGACCAAAGGCTGCGTACAAACATATAGAAGATCCCACTCTTCAACCATTTCCAAAACCTTGGTGAGCGTAATCAATCGCCATGTCCAACTTCGCTCTCAACGTCTCCTTGTTCGGGTATCTTGGCAAACCCAACGTTCCAAAACACGTCGAAGCTGTGGGGAGGTTCTCTTTGCCTTCCTCCTGGTCATAATACCATCTCTCATCAATGACAAATTTCACGAATTTCTCTCCACCAAAAGGAATCTTCTCCAGAGCAGTGACAAATTGCAACAGCTTCTTCTGTTTCTCCTGCGGCCACGCCATCACAATCTCCCAGAACCAATTGATATATTCTTCCTCGGGCTCGTAGCGTTCATATTTGGTCGCGGCGCGGAGGGCAGCGATATCCAGATATCGGGAGCCTTCTACGAGCTCCTTCAAAGTGCCGGATGGCGCGAGGACGTGCAAAGCTTCATCTTCGCGGTTGAATACTTGTCTGATACCTTGCTTTAAGGCGTAGTGTTGTGGTTGTGCGGCACCAAATTGTAGCCAGTGACAGTAGCGGGTTTGAAAGTCCTGTTTGTTCTCTGGCGTGAGCGGCTCAGGAGGATCTTCGGCATCAACAAGCTTCCATCCTGGCCAGGCGTTGCGAAGGCCGAGGGATTCGACCGTCAGATTCGTCTCGCTCGAAGCGGAGCTATGTGCTGAGAGGGACCCGATTGGCGTGATACTATGAACATGTAAAGCTTCGATCAATTCTCCCCTCGTTCTTCCTTTGTACGACACGTCCAGCCGAAGTCCGTTTGCTTCCATCGGGAAAATGAAGTCCATTCCATCGAGGACATCATCGGTCAGCTTCTCCAGCCCAGCCACGACGTCCGGCCAGATCTCTCTGCAAGCCTCAAGGGGGTCCCCTCTCTCGTGAAGGAGGTCGCCGTAAAAGAATGTGGGAAGGTCTATAGGAATCGTGATTCCGTTATACATAGCCATGCCGATGAGGATGCCAACCATTTCGTACATGTGTAGCGGCTGCAAGCTGCCTGCCCGGACCCAGTATGTACCCGAGGCTTCGTTTGCCACAAACATCTCTTGAGACAACGTCAGCATCATCGCCCTATAACAGCTTCACTCAATGTATGATTACTTACGGGAATTTTCCATTATTTCCTTGAAGACCAGGTTGAAAAACTCAACTTGGACGCCTCCCATATCGGTCGCGTAGTCTAGCTCGTCAATTTCGCCGAGCCGTACACGCAAAGGACGTAGAAGCTCACTGCGGCGGCGGTGCCACAATTGATCGAAGGTGTCTTGCAAGATGTGATTTCGGCTCACGTTCAGAAGAAGGAAGTAGCTTTCTGCATTTGTCACAGCCTCTGGAATATCGTTACTGCTCGCAGAGCCAAGCTTCAAACGCATCCGGGACACTTTCACAGACTCTGCGTTCTCTTTCCTGCAACGATGTCGTTAGTTAATTTGATTTATATTCCGGGAACCTGCAAATTACCTCATGACCAAGATGTTCACGTTTCGAAAATAAGTCAAGCGCTGAGTCCCATCAAAGAGGGTCCAATGACTGAAGATGTGTAGTTTTCTCCGTTCCAGTTCTGACATGCTAAGCCACACTCGTGCTGCTTTACCCTCATCTAATTCGAGCGCAAGCCTCGGCATTTGGAATATCGTGCGGCGTCTGCTCGGTGTCAAGTCTGAAGGCCAAGAAAGCGACGTCCAGTCCCATGAGATAATGCTGAGTATGCAGCGACAAAGAGGCGCTTGACCCAGATTCGCGCTCCCGTCCCAGTACTTGAAGAACAGAACCTCAAGCCAGACCCGAACTGTGTATGCTTCGGTCGCTGACCATGTCGCATTTTTTTGGAATGCTGTTCTCAGCTCGATTTCGATATCTGAAAAACTGTCCACACTCCACGCTGACCCAATGTGATGGTTGTGATTGAATAGATTTAGTTTTGTTCTGACAAAGGCTTCAAGAGTAGAGCGTTTCGAAACCGCTCCGATAACTCGTTCAAAAAGCCCGAGGAACTCCTCGTCGCCAATCGCATTCCATGCAGCAGAGATTTGCTCTTCTCTGGCAGGGCCTGGCTTCTCCGAATCGCTGGTTGGCCGCGCTGTCCTGACGCCGTTGATACGGTCGTGGACCCCGACTATGACCTCAAGCTCTGGAACCGGAATTCTGGAGACAAGCCATATCAGACAAGGAACGAGCACTGCCGCCAGTGCAGCATTAGATGTAACGGATTCGCCAAGTTGTGGCTGCGTTAATTCCAGCCCTTTTAAGTTATCAAGCTTTTGATGCCAGTGAGAAGCCCCTTCGGAATGAACGTTCTTTGTTGTGCGATCAGGAGCACTTGTGAGGTCTGGTCGGCGGAAGGCATGGGTTGTCGCTATAGATTGTGGGAGTGAACCAACATCGTGGCTGGGACCAATACTCTGCGCTTCCGAATCGTCTTCAGTGGAAGCAACGTAGTATTGACATAGAATTGACCCTAGATCTTGGGATGAAGAGCTGTATACATCAAATGCGATTACTCGGGCTGCTTGTATGGTGTATCTGCGTGTTGGCCGTTTGCTGGTATTGGAGCGACCTGTATGACATAAGATCTGTCTACATTGGGTGCTCCCACAGCCATTACGCAATTGGCCGACAAGAAGCGATAATACTTTCTGTATCCTTTTTGTCTTGTGGAGGAGGTACTCATCATGTGGTGTGATCTCGTCGGCGGAAGTCATGATGCGCGCTTCAAGTGACTCAATTCGCCAGGAGCAGAGACGCGATATTTTTTACATTCACATGTTCTGTATTTTCGGTACATGATCAAAGATTACGATCGACAAGTGGACTCAGCGATACGACGCGCTGGGTTTCGTGCCGCATCTAACAGGCAGTTGCATCGATGGTGACAGCGACGTGTCTGGCGTTCGTAATGATGATAATGATAGTATGGAAGACGGTCTTCAGTGACTATAACCATGTAGCGCAGATGTATGGAACCCTGGGGCTAGTCTCGGGCGCAGCGGGGCGTGCCGGCGGACTGCCGTAGCGTGACAGAAGCCCTGAGCCGACAAATTTCTCGATATCATTATCGATATTTTATTGGATCTCAAAAGCGCATATTTGCCATCTTGGTATTTTTGCGACTTGCAATCAGAATCATGGCAAGTGGACGCTCACTACCACCTAAAGTGGCGGCTATGCAAGCAAGAAAGAAGAGAAAGCTCGAGCAAGAAAGCGAACCTCAGAAGCCACAAAGTCGACGAAAAGTGGACATCAAGGATCAAAAATGGGTGCAGAGTAACACCATTGACATCCGAGACGACGTCGAAGGTCTACATGGCTTTCTCGAAGAATTGAGCGACATAGAAGTCACCAAGGATGATACAGGAAATGTCTCATTCTTTCAACGCGCCGAGCCATCATCAGGCAAGTTGGTGAAAGGTGAAGTCACTCATCCTCAAGATCATGACCATACCGACCGCGAGAACGATGACGCCGAATCTTGGGATGGATTTGACGACGAACCTGTTCGACCATCAGAGAATTCTACGACGGAGCCTGGTGTTACAGAGAGTGCGAAAGCGATATCGAAGAAGCAGAAAGCCAAAAAGCAAACTAAAACGAAAATTGACAAGAAGTCTGCGACTGCCAACGAAGGCTTTGCCACTTTGCTTGAAGAAACCAGCGAAACCTCGACCGATGTATCCGCTTGGAGGAAACTGAAGCTATCACCAGATACGATGGCCTCGTTGAGCCAACTGAAATTTTCCAAACCGACCGCGATTCAAAAAGCCGTCATCCCGGAGATTCTTGCAGGCAAAGATGTTATTGGAAAGGCTCCAACCGGTTCAGGGAAAACGCTCGCATTCGGAATCCCTATCATTGAACGATTCCTCGAAGAAAGACAACAGAGAGCACGGCAAGGCTCAGCCAAAGCGCCTTTGGCATTATTGCTTTCACCCACCAGAGAGCTTGCCCATCAACTCAGCAAGCATTTGACTGCCCTTGCATCAGGTTTGATTGAGCACAAGCCATTGATCGCGACCCTTACTGGCGGTCTGTCGTTGCTCAAGCAGCAGCGTCTCCTCAAGGATGCCGACATTATTGTGGGCACTCCTGGTCGAATTTGGGACATCATTTCCAAGGACAAGAGCGTCACATCGTCTTTGAAGCAACTTTCGTTTCTGATCATTGATGAAGCCGACCGTCTTCTTGGTGAAGGTCACTTCAAAGAGGTTGAAGAGATTCTTAATTCACTCGACAAGGTGGATACCAATGACGACGAGGATGATGACAAACTCGAAGCTGCACGTACTGAGGATGCAAAGTCTAAGCGTCAAACACTTGTGTTCTCGGCGACCTTTGACCGTGATCTTCAAAGAAAGCTCTCGGGAAAACATACACACAACAGCAGCAATATACTAAACAATGAGGAGTCCATGGAATATCTCCTATCGAAAATCAACTTCCGGGACGAGGTGCCAAAATTCGTTGACGTGAACCCTGTAACTCCTTTGGCATCTGGTCTCAAGGAAGGTCTCATCGAATGTGCTGGAATGGAGAAAGATCTGTATTTGTACGCGCTGCTCTTGTTATATCCAACATCAAGAACCATGACTTTCACAAACTCAATCAACGCAGTCCGCCGCATCACTCCGTTCTTACAGAATCTGGGCATCAATGCTATCCCACTACATTCCGGCATGATTCAAAAAGCACGCCTTCGTTCGATTGAGAGATTCACTCCTGCAAAGGACGGAGCAAAATCCGGTTCGCCAGTAGTCCTCATCACGACCGATGTGGCGGCCCGCGGCTTGGATATTCCAAATGTCGAGCTCGTCATCCATTATCACCTTCCGCGTGCGGCAGACACTTACGTGCATCGATCAGGACGAACGGCACGCGCTGGACAAAGCGGATCCTCGATCCTCATTTGCGGACCAGAAGAAGTCGCTGGTGTTCGAAGGCTCATTGCTAAAGTCCATGCTCAATCTGCAATTTCCAGAGCAGAGGATGCAACAGATGCGGCCAAGCAAGGTTTCTATATCCGGACCCTAGATATTGACCGGCGCGTCGTCAATCGTCTCAAAGAGCGGGCCACGTTGGCAAAGAAAATTGCAGACACAGGCATAGCGAAAAGCAAACGCAGTAAAGAAGATGACTTTATGCGCAAAGCCGCAGAGGAACTGGGCGTCGATTACGATAGTGAAGAATTTGAGCAGCAGGCCAATGGACGGCGAGGCCGCGGCAGCGGCCGAATAAAGAAGGAGAGGGAGGCTAGCGGAGTCAGCAAGTCGGAGATGGGGGCTCTACGAGCCGAGCTCAATGCGCTTCTCAGGGAGCGCGTCAATATTGGTGTCAGTGAGCTGTACCTGACCTCTGGACGCGTTGACATAGACGAACTACTTCGGCAGCAAGATGCTGGCGCAGGCAAAACTGGAGAATTCCTCGGCACCGTGAACAATCTCGGCCTGGACGACCTCTGAAATTATTACTTCTTCTCTAATGTCAAACCCTCCATGCCCCCCTCGAATTCGGACACGTCATACTCATCCGGGTATTTCTCAAGATGACTACGCAGCTTGGCCATCTGCTCCTTCTGCTCTTCTGTCGGCTCAGCATAGACATCACTCATGAGCGAGCTGAGGGGCGGTTTCTTCTCATTCTCGGCCTTGCGATAGGCAGTCAGCACGCTTTTACGTGCATCAGCGCGAAGATTTCTCTCCTTCTCATCATCCCAGATACCCTTTGCCTCCATCCATTTACGCAAGCGTGTAATTGGATTGTCTCGTCGCTTCCAATCTTCAACCTCGACTTTGGCACGGTATGCAAAGGAGTCGTCAGAAGTACTGTGGTGAGAGACGCGATAGCTCATTGCTTCGATCAAGACTGGTCTACCGCCATCTTTGAGTGCAAGTTCTCTGGCCTGACGAGTCACCTCGCGTACAGCCAGGATGTCATTGCCATCGACACGGATTGTATCAATGCCGTAACCAACCCCGCGTGAAGCAATGCCGTCTCCCCGATATTGCTCCAATGTCGGCGTGCTGATGGCGAAGCCATTGTTTCTACAAACAAAAAGCACAGGACATGACCTTGTCGCGGCGATATTGAGGGCAGCATGAAAATCTCCCTCCGATGCGGCACCTTCCCCGAAGTAGCACGCCACAACACGTTGCTCGTCCATGGGGTTTTGCATGTTCTGCATCTTTACAGCGTACGCTGCTCCAGCAGCATGAGGAATTTGTGTCGCCAGAGGACTGCTGATGGTATGCATGTTAAGCTTCTTGCTGCCATAATGCACGGGCATGTTCCTTCCCAAACCGGGATCATCCTTGGTGGCGAAGAGCTGCGCCATGAAATCATCATGTGTGAATCCGCGGTATTGAAAGAGGCCGGTCTCGCGATACTGTGCAAAGATGGGATCGCTCAGGCTTAAAGCGCTGGCACTGCCGACGGCAATGCCTTCCTCTCCTGCGGAGACCATGTAGAAACTTACACGGCCTTGACGTTGAGCGTCAAACATAATCACGTCCATGACGGAGACATTTACCATGTCCTTGTAGAGACGGATGGCTTCTGAGTCGGTAATGTCAGGAGGCTGTTGGGCGCCGTCGACAATTCTGCCTTCTTGGTCTAGGATACGGTATGTGGGCATGGCATCATCTTCGCTTGCTCGTTGAAACTTGAGGCCTGTTGTAAATTTCGAATTTACTGCTCCTGGAAATTGTACACTACAGAAATTGTATCAGCTTTGGTCCAATAAACCTTGACTTCATCGATCACTTACCGATCTGAACCTGGTCTTTGGGACACCGAACTCCATCTTTGTTGGCATCTCGTGCACAGGTTTGGTCTTGATGTTATTCTGGCCACAACGTGGTTTGTCACAACGCTTCCTCTAAACAATGTCCGATTCATCGCCATGACTTAATAATTGCACTGCTGAGTTGTTCTTTGTTGTCTTAATCAAATGTATGCAATCAGAAATGCCAATATGTGTCGTTGGTTGTACCGCGGACGGCTCATCCGCTTACTGTCGGCTTAGTCCCGCACACATGTGAAACCTCACGTGTGGGCGCTTTTGCAGGTAAACGCCGGCTCGACGGCGCGGCCCTAGCCGTCGGAGATCGGGCGCCCGCGAACGACTTCATTGTGGATGCTCAACTTTGAACTTTATCGCGGTTGTTCATTCTCGTGTCAAGTGCGTGCTCGACAGCTAACCTTACACGTGCCTCTTCATCCAGCGACTGCAAAAGGGCTCCATCAGCTGCTCTTCTGCTGAACGGAACATTTGATCATGTCCTGAGCTTCTTATCGGCGCAGTGTCGTGATTTGCGCCTACTGCAGACTGCGATCGCTTCAGCCGACAGAAAGTACATTCCACATCACGAGAGCGCGCGCATCGATCAGATTTCGCACCACCATACCTTCTGTTCACCGCAATCATGCCGCACTCTACAAAACATGACAGCGCGCCTGGCGCAGACGGTCAGGCAGCGATGGGCATGCTGAACATGTACGGCGACTATGACATTCCGGAGAATTTCGACACTACTGGGAAGGCCGATGACGCTTTTGACTACGCCGATCTGGACGATGATGAGTCTTTGCCTGAAGAGGAAGAAGCGACGAACACGCATATGGAAGATGAAGAGGAGGGCGATGCATTCTCAAATGCCGTGCCCGGAGGTTTCGCTGGTCTACCTGCTCAGTCATCACCTGGTCTTGCTGCTGTGGATGCCAAACCAGTCACAGGTGATCTGTTTGGAGAAAGCATGGAAGATATCGATCTGTTTGGGGAACGCTTTTCTTCCCCCGAAGACGAGCGTCACGCGCAGGACTCGGCACAACCGCTTGCTCAACAGCAAAGAGCTACGAACCTAGCTCTACCCAGCAAATCAGGACTTGCGCTTCCACGCCCATCCGCTGCATCTTCTATACGGCCCAGTCCTTCCTCGCTCAGCCCGCAGCCCTTCAATCGGCAAGTGAGCCACATCCTTTCGCCGCCGGAGACAACCTCAGATGATGATGACGATGACGACGATCTGGATGAGGAGGCGCGAAAACAGCGAGATCTACAAAGGGAGCTGTTTCGAATCTCAAAGAAACGCAATGCGGGTGAAGATGTGGCTGCGAGTGGTCCACAAACTGATTTCGATGTTTTCCACCAACTTTTCTCTGGCTACGAGGAGTATCAGATTCCACGCTTCATAGAATTATTCCCTCCTCGTGAGGTTCATTTCCGTGGCAAGGAACCTCTCAAGCCACCAAAAGCGGTTCTTCCAACCAAGCTTGCTTTGGAACTGCTACCCGACCAGGAGCGCAGCTTCCGAGCTTTTACTACATCCAACAAGGTCGTTCAGGAGAGCAGTTATCAGAAAAGCTTCATAAATGCTCGACAGGGAGTCGCATCGGATGATGGGAATGATGAGGATCTTGGTCTTGATGATTTTGATCTCAACGAGCGCATCGGCGGAGTCACCATGCAGGATTTGGCCCTGATCTGCGAAGACTGGGATATCCCCAGTATTGATGGCGAATCTATCGATACAAACATGATTGATGACACAGTCATGGAAGGTGGCTGGGATGCAGAAGAGCTTTCGCGCCCTTCGAAGAAGCGCAAGACCGAGACTCGTGACACTGCAGTGTCGCTGCCCGCTGTCGACCCGTACTTATCGTTTGACGACCCGGAACAAATGGTCGCACGAATAGCAAAGACTGTCACCTTGGACTTGAATGATCCCAAACTGCTTATTGACGAACATGCCACTCGCGCAAGCACGATCAAGAAGCGTGTACCTGGTGACATCAAACGAGACCCCGCGGCCAGTCGCGATCTCTTCAAACGGTACAATATCAGCAATGATCAAGCCTATGACCTCTTGAAAGAAAATCATCAAAACAAAGTGCGCAGCACTCTGGGCAATACTACAGTCGAGCATAGTTTCCCAGCCACAATCTTGCAGTACCCATTTTACAAAGTCAATCTTGATACGAAATCGAAACGATCTTTCCATCGACCGCCACTTGAACTCAAAAATGGACCCGGCCGAGAGTATCGCTTTCAGAAGGCGAAACATATCAAGAAGAAAAATTGGCGTGGGAAAGAGGCTAAGGAGATCTATGCAAAAGCTGAAGATCTCTCCCTTGGCGACAACGCCTCTGCTCTACTCTTGGAGTACGCGGAAGAGGCGCCAATGATGATATCGAACTTTGGTATGGGTAACAGATTGATCAATTACTACCGGAAGAAAGACGCCGATGACCAGGAGCGACCCAAGCGAGAAATCGGCGAGACCCAAATTTTGTTGCCGCAAGACAAAAGTCCATTCTCGACCTTTGGCTGCGTGGACAACGGGGAAATTGTACCCACCATCCAGAATGGTCTTTACAGAGCCCCAGTATTCTCGCACCAGCCCAAACCTACTGATTTCCTCATCGGCATTAGCAGCACATACGAGTATGGCGACCGCTTCTATCTGCGCAACGTGGAGAATCTTCATGTTGTTGGTCAACAGTTCCCCTCGGAAGAGATTCCGGGACAGCATTCTCGTAAGGTCACGGATGCAGCGAAGAAGCGCCTGCGAGCTTTAGCATACCGGATATACACGAAGAGTCTAGAGCGAAAGGACAAAGTGCTGGATAATGCCACGCTCTTGCCACATTTACCTGGTCACGATATGCCACAGACCAGAAGCAAAATGCGAGAATTCATGAAGTACGAGAAAGTTAGCAAAGCTGGCGGAAACGAAGGATCCGGCGTTTGGGTGCCTCCTCCAGGCACGCAAGTGCCGAACGCTGAAACCATGCGCGGCTGGATTCGACCTGAGGCAGTCTGTGTGCTCGACTCTATGCAGGTCGGTGTTCAACACTTGGCTGATCTCGGGATCAGCGAGAACAAGGACGGCGATGAGGACAAGGACGTAGACGAAGGCGCCAACATTGAATTGCAGCTTGCGCCATGGCGCGCGACCAAGAATTTCCTCAACGCATGTCAGAGTAAAGCTATGCTGAAACTCCATGGAGAAGGAGACCCAACTGGTCGTGGTGAGGGATTCTCCTTTGTCAAGACATCCATGAAGGGAGGTTTCACTGCTTTCGGAGAGAGTGTCGAGGATAAGATTGACGCTCGTCGCCGGAAGGAGAATGGAGGTCATTCCTACAATGTTGCGAAGCAGCAAAAGGCCTACGAGGATTCAATCCGTAGAATTTGGGACGCACAGAAGGCCGGTTTGTCGCGTACTGAGGAAGACTCTGATGAGGAGATGGACAATGAGCCACAAGAAGCCGACAGCAGCATGTACGGGCGCGCTGCGACACCGCGGTCGTCCACCGGCGCTGGTGCCATGAGTCGTCACGAGGACGACTCTGCAAGCCAGTTCAGCGGCATGAGCACTGGCCGTGGCGAGAAGACATTGGTGATCACTCGTAAGGGTGGTTACGACAAATATGGCCAGCCAATGGAGGACAGCGTTGAGGTCGTCACCAATCCACGAGTCATTGCACTTTATCAGAAGCGACGCACTGAAAGCAAGCTCAAGCAACTAAGGTTTGCAAATTTCAATTCTCCCCATCTTCATTGTGCATACCATGCTGACCACCACCTTCTCGTTTTACAGCGTCCACGATATGCGACCCACCGGAGACGCTGAACTCGATGCCATTCAGCGACAAAAGCTCGAAGCCGAACTCGCTCGTGTACAACGCAACGCCGAACGCCGCGAGGCTCGTGACAAAGCCAAGGGCAAGCACGGGCTGGACCGCCGCGCCTCCACTGTAGCAGCTTCACCAGGTGGAGAGAACAGCGACAGCATGGCCGTCGACAGTCCTGGCGCAGGAGCCACTCCCGCCAAAGGTACGGGCAAGGGACGAAGCAAGGATGGAACCGCGCGGAAGTGTGCGAATTGTGGTCAGGTCGGCCACATCAAGACCAATCGAAAGTCAGTACAGTGTTTCTTTTGTCCCTCAATCATCTATTTGGATCCACACAAGCAGCAGCAGCGATCAACACCGCCGAACGACTGCAAGGCCGGACGGATGGCGGGTGCAGAGTCGTTCTGGGCCTTAGCCTCGCCTTCATTGATGTTGTGATCTTCTTTGATTGTCCTGTGTGCTTTGAGGCCGAGGCGAATGGAGAGGGGAGCAAAGGTCGTGAAGGATGGCGGCACTGGCAGCAGGAAGCTTGCTAGCTTGCGCTCTGCATAGCCGAAGCCGTCGGCTCTGTTTTCCTTCTTCTTATCATCACGTTCTCCTCTGTCTCTAACCTCGTGATCCATGTCGCCCCGACGTCATCCCCTGCCCGACCCGGCAACGCATTGGTAACGAAACATCTCGCTGACTCAAGCACCTATTGGTTACTTGCCTTTTCACAGACTTTGCCCCCTACTCAATGGTACCATGAAGCCCGAGGATGCCGGTCTGAATGGTGATAGCTCCTTTGGCGCTGTTCCCGCACCTCTCACGTTATAAGTGCAAGCACATGCCTTGTCCACCTGTCGCTTATACGTAGGAGTACCCTCTCCAGACGCAACATTTTCACTAAACCCCGAATGCAGACCCGTGCTCCGCCTTCGCCTTCGCCACAAAAAACCGTCGGCCGCAATTCGGCAAATTTTTAACGTTCTAAAAACTTCCACCCACTCTCCGTCTCAAGTGGCGGAGCTGAACCAACGACATCGATCAGAAACTTACCGGCTTTTCCCCCTATGTCGCCGCATTGGATACACTACCCCGACGACAGATCAATTTTGTTGGCAGAGAAAAACGTCAGCACGCTTCGTTCGTTTTTGATCACTTCATCTCACGATGGTGCTGGGCATGTCGGAGACATTTTTACCATTTTCATGCTATGACATGTTACATAACTGTCGCTTTGTTTTTAATGCTATTGACACTGCTCGTGTCACATTTCACGAGTTCCCTATGGCTTGGTGGTCGTGATTCGCATTTATCGTCTTCTCCATGGATTCGTAATGTCTACAATATGCCTCCGCTACTTCTAGTGGCGACGGGAGAAGGCAACGCTCATGCGTCGTCCATCTTGTCATCGTCGCCGCCCCGCTTCTTGTCCTGCTTCTTCGACGACGAAGGTTCGCCTGCGCTGTTCAATAATGGCTGACTCTCTTCCTTGCCTTCGGGAACCGGCTCGAGATCCGTCTTGCCCTCTGCTGCCTCCCGCGCTCGCTTCTCCCGTTCTTGTCGTTCCTTCTCTTCCTCCGCACTCATTCTCAGAACTAATGCCAACTCCGGGTCGATATTTGGGTCCACGCCGAACTCAAATGCCTCTGCGCCTGCACCCTCACCACTGCCACCACCGCCTCCTCCGCTCCTAGCCGCGGCGGCCGCGCCGCCTTCGCCTTCGAGAATCGGTGATGCGATGATTGCATCTGACAAAAGGTTTGGTCCGGGCTGTATAATCTCGAGGTGAGAGCCTTCGTTTGACTTGACCTCCTCGTTAAATGCGCGTAATTTCTCCAAATTGTCGTCAGTGAGATCGCCAAAAGCGATGATGTCGATGCTGGTGTTGTTCTTCTTCATGCGCTTGGCTAGCTTTTTCAGTGTGGATGTTGAGTCGGTAATTGGTGAGCAGGTGAATACGATGATTCGTTGACGCTGAGATTTGTTCTGTCGATGCTTGAGCGCTAGCTATAATATCCGACATGTCAGCGACTTGGTCTACTCTTTGAGTTGAACGTGCGTAGCACTTACCGCAGCAATCATTATTCCTGTGTATAGATGCGACTGTCCCTTGACCTTAGTCCGATGTAGTCCATCAATGAGCTTGCCCTGATTTGTTGTAAGAGTAGTGAGAACTTCCGGACCACTTCCGCCCATGCTCATCAAGCCAACAGATGACTCGGGGTTTGCTTGCGTCTTTGTTTGGAAAATGAAATTGACAGCATCGACTTGTGCTTCCCATCGCGAAGGTACATAGTCTCCATTACGACTGCTCTCGCTGTTGTCCACACTGCCCGCCTGTCAGTGAGGTGTTAAACAGTCAAGCACGTGAGACAACGTACACGATCATCGTCGCTTCGAGACCCATGTTGGTTGTGGTGATTGTGTCCCGCTTGTGAAAACTTGCGCCGAATTTGTGGAGTTCTGATAACACAGGATATGGATTGTTCGTAGAGGTTGTGTATGGTATGAGGGCTTTGTAAGATGGCTTGGGTGTGTCGGAGTCAACTGTAACGGTGATGATGAACAGCTATCGGGTACGTGAGGCGACGCTGGCAGCGAGGGCAGGGTTGCGGGTCGTCCCGCCGCCAGCGTCATTCTATCAACAGTGTACACATGCAGGTGCGCGACAACAATACAATCGCGTCGGCTGTTGGGTTCTGCCAGCAACATCAAATCTGGAAATACCAACAGAACATCAATTTTCCGTAACAAGTTTGGAATATCTGGCAACAGTCACTTATCGATCGCGCTTGGAAAGTTCGAAGACAAAAACATCCTCCAGTATCTTTGCGCCAACACAATCCTCGCGATGGCTTCGCGAGATGTACACACGCCGGAGCCCGTCGCGTCGAGTCGCAGCGCGGGCATCTCAGAGGTACAAAAGCAGGCCTTGGTAAACAATCTACAACTTGAAAGTAAGATGCTGAACCATGGTTCGAGAGCTGGAACGTCAACAACTGACGTGCTATGTAGTCACTGAACGAGCGCGCAAACTACGAACCCAATATGCTTTACAGGCGCAGGGATTACGGACACGACTCGAGATGCGCATTAATCGGATACCACAGGCGCTTCGAAAGCGCACCATGCAAGAGCTTGTAGACGAACAAGGCGTCCGAACGAAGCCTGCACCAACTGCACCAGTGCCTATCACGGCCAGGATACCAGCAGCACTCTCAGTAGAGCCCACTGCGGTTCCTCGGAAGACTACGACTAAACGCAAGAGGTATATCACTGTTCTTGTTTGGAAGACTACAATACCCATCTGACAATTCCATCGCAGTGAGGTCATGTCTAAGGTGGACGACAAAGAAAACAATCAGCCCATGGAGCAAGAGATTGCGAACCCAAAGAAACGTACAAAGACGGCTGCTGCGAACAGTGCAACGGCCAACATCAAAGCCACGCGCACGGTCTCGCGACGAGGGGGACCAACCGCAGTCCTATCACCACGATCGCACAACTCTCGCACTATGCCCCGTTCGCCGATCAAATCAGATAATCCCGTCAACGATAGCAGGACAACAACCACGACGTCACGCACCGTGGTCAGTGCCAACAAGCCGACCGCCGCTGCTGCACGTGCTGCTAGCCGACAAGCAGCAACTCGGACAGTCTCTGCTACCGCTACGGATCACGACTCACGACCGAGCGACGCCAGTAACAACAGCGTCACAACCACCATCGTCAAATCCAGCAGCACGCGAGCGAAGAATAAAGCCAGCGCTGCAACTCGGACTGCCGTCGCAACCACAGCCAAATCAAGTCGAGCTCCTGCTGCACGGAAAGCGACGGCTGCAACGAGAGCGGGGAGTGGCACTGAAAGTGACAGTCGTAATGACACTATTGCAGTGTCGTCTGCTACAACTGCTGGAGGACGAAAGGCCACGACAGTGACCGCTACGACCACGAAAGCTGCAACGGGTCGCTCATTACGGAAGAGAAATTGATTGTTCGAATTTGCCCTTTTATTAGCGTGGAATCTTATTGTCGGATCTGACATGTGGAGCTTTTGCTGGGAGAATGCGGTTCAGAAGATGCTTTCGATTGAATAGGGAGTTATGGACGATCGAACTTGCAATTCTGGTGCAGGCACAATGGGACGGGATTGGATGACGAGGACATTGGTCGTGATTGATATACTATAGACGGCTGTGTTCTAACCTAACATTGTGTGGACGATGCTCATTTGCTCCAAACTCAATGTTGACGTTACGAGCACTCTCCCTTGACTCAAACTCCATCAGGGCCCCGTCTAAGGGCCATTGGACAGGCAGCGGCCGTGGCATTTGGCAGGCTATGCATTTGAGGAGAAGGGTCGGAAAGATCCTCGAGTTACCTACGATGACTACACACGCATCACTGTTGCGCAGGTAGTCATGGTGGTTCTTGATCAGCCCCCTTCGAGAAGAGGAAGGCTGATTTGTCGGAGGAGTGGTCTGTTGCTCACAACCAACCCTAATGGCTTTGGGCTTGAACCTCAAGCAACGCTCACCCAAAATTGCTGCGCTATCCCTCGAGCGATAATGGCGTTTTGTGACCTCAGTCTCTGGTTCTCCCTAGCCAGAGACGACAGTGCGGGCGGCCCAAATGTGATAGCTTGGAGGGCGGCTGCACTGACTTGCTGCGCCCACGCGTCAAACGATCTCCAGCTGCATGTCGGCACACCAACTACAATTGATGAAGTGTTGCACGAAGAGCCCTAAAGGCTTTCAACTCACAGGGGAGCCTTCGAGCTTAGCGCTGTCAGCAATGGCCTGCTAAGGTTACCTTGGAACCTTAAAATGTTTCTAGATGTACTTCTCCAAGGGCCGTTGATCAACAATGTGCAGGAGTCTAATGAGCGCCCAAGAAACAACGGGGTAGCCGACGCATGACAGGATCGCCTGCCAGTTCCCTCAAATTGTAAGGTATTAGCAAATGGGTGTTGCATTTCTGATGATGAGAGAACGTCCATGTCCTCCCAGGGGCCACATCCTTGGCCCGCCCGATAATCTCACTGCAGCACTTACATGCTGTGCGGTCGCAGACCGGTGATAGGTAGAGATGCCTCAAAGGCAACCATCGCATCTATAAGAGATGCATCACCCGTATGAATGGGGCATGGAGTGTTGCATCACTCGCTCTACTCACCGGATCCATCCTAAGAGAGGCACTGCCTGCTGTTGGGAAGATGTCCAAGCAAAGCACATCGTTGCACTGGGCCAAGTCGACGACGATGCCTTATAGCGATTTGCTAATCGCATCCGTCGCAATTGCAATCCTCTACGTCGCATACAGAACGGTGCACGCCATCTATCACCTTTATTTTCACCCTCTCGCGAAATTCCCAGGACCTCGAGCCGCGGTGCTCTCGGGAGATTGGTTGTATCGTGTCTCGCAGGAAGGGAACCCGGAGGGTACTTTCGCAGAGCTCCACCGAGCTTATGGTGAGTACGCACAGATCTCACGGGCATCGACCCCGATAACGTGTTGACAAGAAGTAGGCAGCCAGGCTATCCGGATCGGGCCGAATGAACTTCACCTGACTGATACAAGCCTCTATAAAACAATCTACAGCCAGGACGGACGATACGCCAAGGATGAAGTCTTCTACAAGGCGTTCGCAAATGAAGAAGGGAGTTTTGAGACACGCCACATGGGCCTGCACAAGGTGCTCCGCCAGAAACTCGCGCCCAACTTCTCACCCGCGAATGTTCTAAAGTCGCAGAACTTGATAGCGACCTCTCTCATCGACCTTGCTGCGAAGATCAAAGAGAGGAGCAAGGGGCAGCCCGTAGACATGGTCAAAGTATGTCGTTTGTTCCCGCCCGATGTCATTATCAAAGTCGTCTTCGGCGAGAGCGATGTGATTGCCGTCTCGGATGACGACTGGGACACCCCTGTCTGGCGCACTTTCGAAGTCGTCGCCAGCAGCCGATGGCTACGCGTCTGTTTCCCTTTCACGCGATGGTTCCAAGACATGCTGCCACTCGGCCTGATCGCCCATTTCGACGCCAACTTGCGGAGTGTGAAGGAATTCCTCGAACTTTGCGTCACTCACGTGCAGAACTTCCGCTCGGGGGAATCGGACATTGGTCGGACACCAGTCCTCTCGAGCATTGACGATTTGCCGGACAGCATTGTGATCGCAAACGCAGGCGACCTCGTCGGCGGCGGAGCCGAAACGACGGGTTATACAATGGCCTTTGCAAGCTGGCACATTCTCCGCGACACGGAATTGGCGAAGAGGCTGGTGGCGGAGCTGGATCCCATATTTGATGCTGCCGCACCCGGCATGCCCGGCCTAAAAGACCTCGAAGCCGCGCCTGTCCTGAGCGCCATCATCAGAGAGTCGCTTCGCAACGGGCCAGCGTGGCCTGGCCGGATCCCGCGAGTAGTGCCAAATCACGAGGACGGCAAAGCACCTCTGATTGTTGACGGCCAGATCGTTCCCCCAGGAACGACCGTGGGCATATCATCGACGACCATGCACAACGACCCGAAGCTCTGGGGATCCAACCCAACCAGCTTCAACATCGATCGATGGCTCGAGCCCGATGCCGCCACCAAGGCCTCGTATCTGGTCGGATTCGGCAAGGGGCTGCGCAACTGCGTGGGTCAGAACCTCGCCATGGCGGAACTGTACATGGGACTGGCGTTTCTTTTCCGCACGTACAGCTATGAGCTGCAGTTGCAGCCCGGACAGCAGGGGTGGACGTTTATCGACCGCGTCGTTGCGCAGAGCACCACGCCTTTCATGGTGAAGATGACTCAAAGGAAGGCTGTGCCGACTGTAGCTCGAATGTGAGATTGGAAGCGGAAGAGGTATGACGACGAAGGGGTCGTACGTTCCTTGGCGTAGTCACCAGTCCTTATGCACTCGATATCTGCCGTGCTGTGTAGATGCTTTCATGAGTGACGTTTTCACACGCGGTACTCTCTCTTTCCACCCGAGGACGAGTCAGCAACGATGACATGTCTCTGTCCAGCTCGAGAGTGTCCGTCGCGAACCCAGATCCATGAGAATTGGCGATAGGTCCATGTCGTACGACCTCTCCACAATGGTCGACTGTTGAATTGAAGTGACAGCATCGAGAACAATTCCGGGCGTTGGTGGGAGAATCGAGGTGAACCCTATCGACACCTTTCTCTGTCCCCACAGGATTGCGTGTGAGAGCCTGCAGAACCACTGTGAGGCAGATACCACCACATCAAGATCGATCAAATAAATCAGCCTGTGCCCATGACGTCGTCCTCGTGACAAGCGGGTTCAAATTCGGGTTCTTCTTATCATCTATCTGAAACCATCTTGTCTATTGCCCGCCCGCAGGGAAAAAACGAGTTGCGATATGCAGGATGACGATGCAAGTCTCAGAAAGAGCAGACCGACAACCACGCCTGTTTTACATCCGGCGCGTTTCTATATTGGTGCTGCGAACGGAAAGGAGGGGATGTATCGGTGGCAAGGGCTCATCAATTCTCCCGGCCCCAACGACCCTGTAACAACCATCACGTAAGCAACCACGATAGAGGACAATAATCAGCAGATCATGGCACGGCACAACAGACAGATTCCAGAGGCTGGATCTGTACAGTCCAGTCGATCGGCCGCGTACTATACTATTCTGGAAAAGGGAAGTTTAAATTTAGCCAGGTTTTCGCCCGTATCATGTCCCGATGGATATGGTGATAATAAAAGATACATGTACCGGGGCGACCCAATCCACCCACGAGCGCGTCCTTCCTTCCCACCCGTGGACGTTTGGGTGGAAATCTGCAGTAGTCGGGTTTCATGCATTCCCGGAACTTTTTTCTTGGAAATTCCATTCGTCTCGGGCGCCTGTACGCATGAATGGAATACATAGGGAGGACCTGTCTCGTTCTCTCTCGCTCTCCGTCTCTCTCCCGAGGTTTCGGCGTCGTGATTGCTACGGCACAATCGTGGGGTTTATGGGTCGGGATGCAGATGGGAGGACTCAGTTCCGCCCGTGGGTTCGGCGGCAGAGGAGGGAGGGTCACCGTCCTGTACGTATGAAACGCCTCTAGGTTGGTTTGGTTTGGCTCGCGGTTTTTGGTTGATGATGTGCGTGTTCGCCCGCCCACCTGCACTTTGGCTTTGGGTTGGCTGTCTACAGCGCACTCCACACATCTGTCAAGTCGGTGGATGTTTTCATCAATCAGGGTTTCCTCCCTCACACTCCTACTGTCCCCTCTCCCTGCCTTTCCCTGGTTGGCGGTCGGCTGTCCAGGCCACACACACACATGTCGTCCCATCTGCTGCGTGCATGTGAACGTGTTCTGTCCCGTCCCCAATCTCTACTGTTGGCCGTGGAATAAATATAGCTCCAACGTCCGACCCGCTCTTTGTCATTGCTCTGTATACATCCACCTGGGCAGTGTCCATTAATGTCACAAGACGACCCTCTCTTTGAACTCTCTTTATTCATCGGTGCCCAGGTGTTGACGACGCTGAAACAATTGTGAATGGTGAGGTGAGTGTTCCTCGATGTTTGTATTCTCCCCCTCGGTCGTGGTGGATGCTCGAGATGATGTGGACCCGCTGTGGATACCCAAATGGAGCACGACACACAGCTAATGTAGGTACACAAACGCCTCTGCAACGCCAGGGAGAGAGAACGGGCGCTATTGTACGTGACAGCTCGCACTACTGACGGCTGCTGTACCCTCTCATCTCGTGTACGTGGACGTGTAGAAAGCTTTTGTTGTTGTGCCTGCTGAGCGAATACGGCCCCGAGGAGTGTCTCGTCACAATACGGTTTTGTACGTTATCATTACACGTGTGTCCTGTTGCCGTTTCCCTACGGCCTAGGTGCTTTCCAAGATTCGTGCTGCTGCCTCGTGTACGCGTGTGCACCGTGTGTCCTTATCTTCTTCCTTTCTCGTACTTACTGAGAGATGTATGTGTCGCTGCATGCACTTCAATGTATACATACATTAGGGGCCGCGAATGTGTACAATGCATTTGTATATCATGCACATGTACTGTGCCACACAATGTGTGTGTGTGTATCCTGCTTCGTGTGTCGGATGTGAGAGAGTGCATGTGCGCGAGTGTTTCTGAGCATTCCCACCAACAGCAGCAGCTAGCAGGTCTTTCGCCTAGTCCCCTTCCTCGTTGGCGAAGCCTCTAATCTCCTCTTCGAATCCTCTCTCACATGCACCATTCGGGATAGCGATGGGGAGCACGATCTGAGTGAGGGAAAGAGAGAGATTTCTAGGCCTCTGCCAATCCCGCATACATCCACATGTTGCATGCAGTCAGTACACACCCCATCAATCAGTTCTCGCCCAGTCATCCTTCCATACCTATTATGTACATAATACATAGATAGTGTCTTGATGTTGTACGGGTTGACTGTTGACTGACCTGCATGGACGCTTTGTCCCCGATGGGTCCCGACCCTCTTCTTCGTCCCCTCTCAGTATAATCCATCACCGGCAGGCGCCCGGGCTTAATTTAACCCACACTACTGTACTACTGCACAGTGCACACACAGTCGGTCCAGTGCAGTCCAGTGCAGTCCTCTGTCTGTTGGATTCCAATTCCACCCGGCGCCCATTCTCTCCGCTGCCCAGCGTGGACTGGACGGTCTCAGTCTGTCGCTCATTCGTATTCCACCACACATCCATCCTCCTCCTCTCCATCATCATCACGGTAGTCGCCGCCGCGAGTGACAGGTTGCGACGTGGGAAACAGAATCCGACGACGACCTCTTTCTCTCATTATATCTGTCGCCGATCTTTCGTATTGTCAACCGACCGAACCGATCAGCAGCGGTCCGCACCGCCACACTGCCCACATCATCGTCCGATCCCTCGCTCGACGCGCCGCGCGCTCTGTCTGTGTCAATCTGTCCGCTTTTTGCGGCTCACTCTCGCTTCGTCGCCTCATCCGCCCCATTTCTCGACGCATGTCAGCCCCGGTCGGCCGATCAATCAATCTATCGACCAACCAACGCTAGATCCATCACCACCACCAACACCATACACCTCCGAACCGGAGAGGACACTCCTTCACACGCTCGTTACATCTCGTCGGCTCATCAGCCTCTCTAAGAAGTCAGTCCAGCATCCGCTCACATCGCGCGCGCGGGTACACGCAGCTCGGTGGATGTCGCGATATTCTACCAACGCACACGCATAACACGTACTCGCATTCGTTTCGCTCGTCCGTTCTCGCCGCCTCCCACTCACGACCACTTGACCGGAGCGATCGTCGCATGTTCATGGACACGGCATTCCAAACATTACCGACATCTCGCTTTTCTGGATTCTGCGAACTGTGCCTCGCCCATCACATTCCGATAAATTGTCGGCGCATCGACATCTCTACAAATGGACTCCGACATGGCACGCCCGGTGAAGAGGCGGAAATTGGTTGATGCAAACATTCGCTGTCCTCTGGATATTCCATGCGACATCCAGAACGAACACACCACCTCCGAGGCTCCTGCCCTGCTACCGACCGCACACACTGGACACAACCGAGGGACGAATCATCTAGGACTGCGGAAGCGGCAGGAGTCTATCGCGTCCACCACCAGCGATGCGGTCATAACGACTACGAGCACCGCCGTCGAATTGGTGCAGGTTACGAGCACTGCCCTCGTGAATGGTGGTGCATTGCCCGTATTACAATCCGCATTGACAGCCATCGAGAACAATGTGACTTCAATAGCGGATGTTGCCATCAGTGCAGTCACCGCAGCGATTCCAACTGTTTCTCTTTCAATTGAGATCAGTATCGGAAACACGACCACTTACGCGGCGCCCAGCGTCACACCGACATTGACCTCAAGCTTTGCGAGTGACAATACTACCTCAACAGCAGCGACAACAACAACCGGCTTTAGTCCTGCAAGTAAGTGGCTTTTTTCTCCTTGGCGCGTGAGCAAATGTGACTGACCTACGACAGCCATCACCTCATCTACAGGTAACTCAACTACATCAACTGGGACGAGAGGTAAATCGAGTCTCCCACCGCAGACCACATCTCGACCAAATGCCACTACCACGGCACCAGTTCTCTTTTACATTACGCTCCCGAACGGCGAAGTCAGGACACTCACCGAATCTCGCTCTTCGTACACAACGCTCATCGACGGTCGGACATACACCATTCCAGGTCTATCGGATAGCACGCTATTGCTGACCGCCACTTCTTCCGACGACGCTTTTTCAATAGCTACAGCTACTTCTTCCGAGGCGGACTCTAATACAGTGGAGGAGACGTCCACTCCCGTCGTAGTACCTGCCGGCGCTGGCTGGACTGGCGGCCATGGCGGCATTCCGGCGAACACTGGCGTCGCCACGACTAGCTCCGGCTCGCCACCTGCAAACACCAGTCCTCCGGCTCCGATTGCGCCGCCCGGAACCATCGCTGGCGGTGTGGTAGGTGGTGCAGCTGGTCTTGCGGTGATCGTATTCATTGCTATGCTCTTTATGCGTTGGTACCGGCGACGTGATCAATTCAGCGGGCATCAGCATCTGCCATCGTCGAACGGTGGAGGCAGCACCATGTCAAGAGGCTTCCTGGATGATGGGCCAGACGACGGCTCAGCAGCCGGTCAGCGTTACAACATGTCCGAGCGTGCTGGGGTTATGCCGCTGGTCGGCGCCCTTCCCGCGCTATTCCGTCACCCTCACCGTAGCCTGGCGTCTACCACCTCGTCGACCGGGTCACCTGCAACCTCCGAACGTGGTTTCACTCGTGTTTCTGGCCGCAAACTTCCTTCACAATTCAGTCCGGGCATGTCAAGTTCGGAGCCGCTTCCGCCGGCGGCGCCACCGCTCCTCCTCGACACTTCCTTCACGGCTGCGCCAGTCATCGGTGCAACAATCGCTGCTCCTACGAACGCCCTCCGCAAAAGCCCGACCGCTCGACCCACAGTGCCGAAGCATAACCCTTTCTCCTCCAGTCGCGACAGCACCGGACTGCTATCCGCCAATGGAGATTACGAAGACGACCACTCCGATGCCGAGGATCCCGCTCGCAGGAACTCATCACTCCCCCACGGCCACGACAACCCAGCCATCTTCCCCGGCCCGCAGCGCCAAGCCACCCTCCACGAAGGAAGTCCCTACATCCTCACCACCCCTCACGGGAGCGAAATTGCCTTCGCCAACGACGAGGGCGCCGAGCCGACTCTCTCACCGCGCAATCGCCATCCAGCCTCTCCACCGCTCCCCTCCGCTGCAGGCACCCCTTCATCATCGCCTTCGAATAACCTCTCGTCCAAAGCATCGGCCGACTCTTCCTTTTATCGTGCATCCCTCACCCCGACGTTGATGTCCTCATCCTCATCTTACTATGACGATTCGCAGTCGATGATGACGGTCACGGCGGGAAGTCTCTCGCGCGCGGGATCCAATCGGACGAGTCGTTTCACGGAGGAGATGTGAAACCGGGGGCGCCCGTCCTCGCTCCTCTTTGTCGTTCTCCGTCTCGGTGTTCTCGGTCCGACGACGAGGAGCTTTCCGACTGAGTTCCTCTTGGCCTTCTTGTCTCTTTTCTCCACACCCTGTCCCCAGAGGACCTTCCCCCCCTTGTTCTTTTCGGCACGCTGTGATACATCTAGATCATGACGGATGATTGTCACGGCCTCTTCTTCTTCTTCTTCTTCTGCTTTCTCTTTCGACGACCGCCCCGGCGGCTCTCGCACTTCCCCACCTCTAAAATCTTTCTCTCGTCCCCTGTCCCCCGAAATGTACCATCTTCGCCGCGACTTCTTTTTAGCTTCCCTGTCGCCTTTCCACAATTTCATCCTCCTCGAGGTTTTCCTCTCGAGAGAATTTTTGCTCTTTTCCTTTTAAAACGAGGCCTTTGTTCTCCGCGGAGATGCCTCGCGTCCCCTTCTCTATCCTACCATCACATGTATTCGAACTTCCAAAGACCTTTTTCCATTTGAGGCTCGCAAGGTCATTCTCACTTTCTCGCCTTGAAAAAAATTACATCAGCTATTCTTCCCCATCGTATCTGTGATGTGTTCCGCCACGTAGCATGTAGAGGTCTGCAAAGCCCCCCCTTCGCTCTCCCCGATCCAAGAGAGCCCCCCCCTCCGCTCTCCTTTGCCTGTGATCTTTGCGTCCCCGTTGCACCCTCTCTCCGATTGATACCCAGGACCCTGAGAACTCTGACGCGCGGGTCTACGCCAGGGTAGCCATCGCCGTACCGGAATGGATCTTCACCACTTCATCGTCACACACACACACACACATACACACCCAGAGAGAGAGAGAGTGCGAGACTCAACGTGTGGGAAACGGCCAGATTTCCAGATCCCGCCTTCTTCCCAACGTCCCCGACCCCTCGCTCGCGGAAAAACCCCCACAACTGCCAAAAGAATTGCATTCATGTTCCCCCCACAATCTCCAGATTTCCGTCATACCCATTTCCGCCCCTTCTGTGCACTTTGCCCTCGCCGCCCTGGAGAGCCGCTCTCGGCGCGAAGGATCTCACCCCATCTGGTGGCTCGCCTCGATGCCCTCCTGCATCAGCCGCGCCACGACATCCGGCACGAGGATGTCCCGCCGGAAGGCCTCCTGCGGGATGAGTTCGAGGGCGCGGAGCGTCGGCCCGGGATATCTGAATGGGTTTCCGTAACCCCGGAATCAATCAGTCGGAGACTCTCTCTCTCTCTCTCTCTCTCTCTCTCTCTCTTTCGCTCTCGCAAAACAGAATCCGGGGCTCGGGAAGAGAGACAAAACGAAAAACAAGGGAAGAAGAGAAAACGAAGAAGAGGGAGGAAGGAAACAAGGAAGGAAGGGAGGATGAAATGGCACTGACTGGAGATAAGGCAGATACTCCGGCCGCCGGAAATATTGCAGGTAGTCGACATATGCGAGTAAGTCGTCGCTGTCGAGGATCTTCTGCGAGGCGAGGTGTTGAAGGTAGAGCGGGTTGGAGAGCATTTGGACGAACTAGAATGTTTCCGCGCAGATTCCGACATCAGCGTTTCTCCCGGGTTCATTATTATCATCGTCATCATCATCATCGGCAACATCATGAGTCGCGATCACGGCCGGGTTCCTTGCAGCGATTCCGAGGACTTTGGTCTTGTTTTTTTTTCCTTTCCTTTCTCGGAGATGATGGAGAAGATGGATATGCATTATGATTATTATTTCTTACCTCTAATTCCAATTCGAAGCGATCGTAGCCGCCGTAGTGTAGGCGCGGAAGAGCAGAGGTCGAGGCGGTGGCGGCGGTCTGGGTGTGTGAGGATGCGGCGGGCGAGGGATGGCCATTGGGCTGGGCTTGAGTCGCGGACATTTCTGTATATGCCGTCTTCTCCAAAGTTTGTCAGGAGTGGGTTTCGTTCGGCTGTGCGCGGTCGTCGAGTGTCGCGAATTTCGGCGTCCGTTGTCGATTTGATTGAACAATACGGTCTGCGGCTGGGATCCAAAGTTTCGAGGTGTTGTCGTTGCTTTGCTCGCCGGCAGCAGAGGGCATGAATCCGGGGTCGTCGGACGGAGGACGGTGTGATGACGGTCAATGTTCACACACCTGCGTATGATGACAGTGGACGGCCTTCGAGATGTTATGATTGGATATTTTGCTACTGCAGTATGTAGATATCTATCGGATGTTTGTGCTGAGGCCAATGAATATGGATCACAATACGATCATCGATTCTGTACCGCATGTATGCTCGACGTGCCTGGTCTTCCTCTGTCGACGAACATGGATGTATATGTACACGCTACATTCCGACGATGTGATTCTGGACATCATCATCCACGCGCCTTGCTCCGACACCGTAGCGGACCTTCATTGGAGCGTTGAGACATGGAACTTTTCGACACGAATTATGCGACTATGATGTTTCTCACTATTGTCGCGCCAAGAATGACCCAAGCCTCACGGAGATGGGAAAAGTCCACGTACCCACGATTGGCGATGATCACGATCGAGACGACGATGGAGCTAATGACCGAGCACGAGCAAACATGCTAATACACACCAGACATTAAGATCGTGAATGCGCCCAGGTGGTGGTGGTGTTGGTGGTCCTCATTTCAGCGACGGTCTCGTGACCGCCTTGTTGGTCTGCAGCCACACGCCGAAACAACGCCAACTCCTCCTCCTCCTATAAACAGCCAAATGCGCACCGTCACCTGATCTCCTCACCAAACAATCGGAAAAGAGATGATGATTCACAATCACTCATCGGCTTCGTAGATACCCTAGATACCCACCTTCTCAGACGACACTGAGACCGAAAGACACCATCCCATGTTATATTATATGATGAGCCGATACCGGCGAGGTGGATACCTAGCCTAGCTGTCTGTCTTGCAGCTCTGTTGTCAATCATCATACTGGTGCGACAATTGTGTCCAGAGTTCGGATAAAAACAGAGCTGGTCTCCTCGACGGGCGATGGACCGGCATTGCGCACACGAGACAGTCGAACGAAGCCAAAGAGTCGAGTAGGCTAACAAACACCGGACTCTGGTCTCCGGGGCTACACGAGGTTTCTCCCTTCGCTTGCTCTTGTATGATTACGCTCTGTGGTGAGCGTTTTGGAGGTTCTAAACTCTATCCGAGCCCGGTGCATCCTCGCCGGCACATCGGATCAATCAGGACAAGGGTCAGGGCAAATGTTATGCGGAGAAATAAAAAGGTAAAATTGGTTGTTCGTATGTGCACACGTGCCTGCGGATTGCCTCATCACCACGATCATGATTATCATCATCATGTTCATAAGCAATCAGTGTCAAGCGGGTGGATGAATTTGGACCGCGTTGTCATCAACATGTACACTTGTTGTCCTTGGAGATCCCTTCTTAATGTACAGTATTTGACTCGCAAGCTCGAGTTCTACATCCTTCATCCTGCCAAGATGTCAAATAAGATTGTCATCCAATCATGGGTGATCCCATGGTGGAAAGTCCACGAATCAATTGCGAAAGGCGCCACGATTGTTCATTCTCCAAGCCTGAATGTCTGGATCGATCGCCAAAGTGATCGTGATGGAAGTGGGCTCTCAGTGTCGTGATGAACGCTACATTCGAAGTGTCTAATGAGCCCTGGAGGCATTGAGCGGACAATGTGTTAATTATTTGCTCACGGTAGCAAGGGAAGGAACCTCGCTCATGTCGACCTTGCCATGGAGGACGAGCAACAACCATCCCACTGTTGACAAGATAGACCAATGTCCTTTCTCTATCCACGTATCTGAGTTTGACCTGACTTGCAAGGCTCCCTCTCATCTTGCCGATTGTACACACGAGATGCTGCTATAGCGTTCTGCGGACATCATACGAATTATCATCCTCAGCGTCAACATACGTACATCGAGCACAACTTCCCATTCGGATATTGAAAAGGAATTAAAGAGCCATCGAGGAAGATTCCGTCGCCCGGTTAATCTGTAAAATCGAGGTGGCTCATCGCCTGATGCGCATGAAAAGAGCAAATGCAAACGTCGCAACCCAGAGAGAGAGTCGAAGCATTTTCCCATTTCGGTTCTGCGCGCGTCGGGAGCAAAAGGCCCAGACTGCAAGTACATACATGGCCTGGGACATTGCAGCGGTCGCATACACAGGCGTATACCACACCACCAACGCCCACCTCTCTGGAGAGGGTGGACAAGCGAATAGGGGATTCTCGCATGCTGATCGACCTCAACGATCCGCTGATCGCGCGCCGAGCGCTGCAGGAACGCGCACGCACTTCGCGATACCATTGATCGCAATCTCGAACTGGATCGCAGCAGGCGGGATTGGCGACTGCGCAGACTACGATTGCACTGCTCATCGGCGCCCGTGGATGACAGCGACAGTCAGTGGAAGAAGCACTTTACACAACTCTGACACGTTCGCGCGATAATTGAAACGTGACGAAAGACAGACCTGCCCTGGAGCCCGGCGGGTGCTCAGTCGACCTCCGTCAGGGTCCTAGCTGGCTGGCTGGCGCCACTACGGCCATCAAATCCACCAATTCGGACGGGCGACGCCTATCGATCAAACCATCCATTCACGCCCCTCCTCCTCGTTGTCGTCGTCCTTCGTGTGTGCCCTATTCCTCCCATCCACCATCCTCTCTGTTCCCCTCTTGACCTGGGCGAGCGCTAATAAGAAGCATCCCGTGCATTACCCCTTCTTTTGAAAACCCCCAGCTCTTTCTACTCGTACCCGAGTCTCGATTTGCGCCCTCGCGTTTGTCCACTGCTCGTCAGTCGCGCAACCACATCGACAAACACAGACAGTCGGCACGAGACAGAGAAAGAAAAAAACGGCTTCTCCCTCTCTGTCTTCTGTCAAACCCGGTAGCGATCACCATACAGATCATAGAACAATAGAATAAAGTGGCAGTGGATCGACTCCATCGGACGAGACAGCCAGGCCCCGTGTGTTTACTTCCTCAGAGAAAGAAGAGACGCTAAAACGAACCCTGGGGGGACACGGCGACTAGCGAGTCCGAACGATCGACCCCAGCATTTCATCCGTCGCCGAGGAAGGAATTCGTCATCACCAGATCATTTCTCTTCCTCTCCAGCTACTTGTTAGTAATTGTCGTGGTCCCTTGTCCTGTCTCGTCCATCCCTCCTGACAGACGTTCCTTCTCATCATCAACATCTTCGTCATCTGCTGTGCACTGTGGATACAGCATAGTCCCGTCTAGTCGTTCTCTTCCTCACACGTATACTGCAGGAGAAGAGAGAGAGAGAGGGAGAGAGCATCGAACTGCTGCTGCTGGTCGCATCCTTGTCTTGCACCACCGCCGCCGCCGTCGCCGCGAAAAAGAGTCCTGCTCAGTTTTATTACAACAAGACAATTCTGCGCCGGAACCTGATCCGAATTCGCACCATCCCAGAACACTCTCTCTTCCTCCTGCCTTTTCTCTTGTTGTGAGACAGATCTCCATCGGCGGATTTCTGAAACAATCGCGACAATCCTCTGTCGGCAATCGGCTGCTTGCTCTGAGCAGCAAGACATTTGTTGCAGGCCGATCTCGTTGGTCGTCGTCGTCGTCGTCGACCATTGTCATCTCCATCACCGTCCATTGCCACCATGGCAGCACAGGGTAAGTCATTCCGATCTTTTTGAATCCTCGACGTGTAAATGAGCAATCGGGAGGATGTGAGCGAGCTGGAGTCCAGTCCTTACATGCGCCATCGTATTCCTGTCATCATTCCTTCGTCGAGAGTCGAGCAGCACCACCATCCTCGTCACCTCCGCCGTGCGACATTTCACCGCCCAATCTTTTTCTCCCCATTTCATCAAAGTCGCTCCCGTGGTACGACGGCAATCGTTGTGGACGGCGAATCCACACATCTCCATCAATACCACCACGACCACGACCACGACCACCATTACCGCTGCCACCAGCACCAGCACCACCAGCACCACCAGTTCCCGTTCAGCCCGTCGCATCACCTACCTCTCGCCCACACACAGACGATTCATTTCTCGCCCAAACAGCAGCACGTTTCGTCCACCCGAACCTGTCCCGCCGCCGACCGAGGGCAACGTCTGTTCCACTGCCACTTTTTCCTACTGTGTCACCAAACAGTACCCCGTCTCCGCCATACTTGTCATCTGTCAACGTTCTCCCTCTGCCACTCGCATTTCCCACTCACACTCACACTCACACATACACACACTCATACACATCCGCGCACTCACTCACGCATCCCGCGACAACGACGACGAATCCTCTCAACGTCTGGGCGAGCTTCCTCGCTCACGCACTTTTGCCCACGTTGGAACTCTCACACATGATCCTCCCTTTCTCATCTCGCCTCTGCACACGCCTGACGCTCCAACCGTGCTGCGTCATAATCCACCACCCTCGCTCCATTTGAGCACCCATTCGCCCGATTGACGTGCTGCTCACCTGCCTTCTTCTCCCGATCAATATCCCAGCCTCACCACCAACCTCCCGAGCTTTGCACAACATATTACCGTATCGCCGCATTCTCATCCGTTTTCTCTACCAGCAGCAGCTTTAAGTCCAATGTCGACCACTACTACAGGGCGCCAGTCGCCTCCCAGCGGCATCAGCATCAACCTCGCGTCCAATAATCCTTTCCGCAATCGCAACACTCTCATGCCTTCGCCGCTCAACAGCCCCGATCCGCGGGTGTCACGGTTCCCCATGGCGCACAACAATCCTTTCCTCGATGCCAGCGAAGTCGCCAACACATCTTCCCGCCCGGCCCCTGCTCCCGCCGCCATTGGTGTCGCCAAATCTGCCAACATTGCTGTTCCGGATGACATCTTTGTACGTTCATCCTGCCGATCCTTGCTCCTGTATCTGGGCGTGAGGGGTACTTGATTTGTACTCGCGAGGGTGTCGGCGTCTTCGTGCGCCTCACCCCGAAAACCTCGATACCCTGTCACCTCCTCGAGGCGACTGTACCTATCAACCTCGTATTTCCATCATGGAACGCTTCCAGCATTTCTGTGACCTTTTTGCTGACTTCCCATCCTTGCAGAGCGATCTGTCGCTGCTGGACAAACCCAAGAAGAGCAGTAAGTTTGTGATGCCTTGAGCATTCCACTCTCGCGATACTGACCCCGTCGGTTCTTCAGCAACTCTGCCCGTCTCTGGTCATCGCACGCACATCTCCGAAGATCGCCGGGGACAATCACGCGGCCCACCTGTCAAGCCTGGAAGCCCGGGTAAGCCTACTCAGAGACACCAGCGCCGCGCATCGGAATCGTCCGTCATGGAGAAAGAGCGACGACCACGGGAAGAACGCGATCGAAGTGATCGGCCACCTCGAACCGAGTCTGAAGAGCGACGCCGACGAGAGAGACGCCGTGAGCGCGAAGAACGTCACCGGAAAGAGAAGGAAGCTGGCGGGCGGAGCACTCGAAGCAAACGTCCCCAAGGTCTGGATATCATTGACAAGCTTGATGTGACTGGTGTCTATGGACAAGGACGTAAGTTGATGTGATGCACTTTTCTCTGGCGTTCGGTTCTAACGATTGGCGCATGGTAGTGTTCCACCACGACGGGCCATTTGATGCATGCAACCCGCATCGTAACTCCAAAAAGGATCGCAGGGCACCCATGCAAGCCTTCCCTGCCGACTCTGCAAACATGCGATTGGGTGGCTTTGGCCCCGTCAGTGATCGCATCGATCTAGATCGCTTCCACGGCCGAGGCGCCGAGGGGTTCAATGATTTCTCCACGACGCTTCGTCGCGGACCTGCCACTACCGTCATCGACCCAACCGCACGCACTGAGCCTGTGCACGGAGAGGAGACGCACGGCCTCGGAACATCCACATTCCTCGAAGGCGCGCCCGCGAGCAAAGCTGCCGTTCAGCAACAGCGCCGGGACTCTGGAGACTTTGGCGACGGCGTGAGCGGCAACACGGGAAACGCCGGGGGACTCGGCCGCAAAAAGTCTCTTGCCCAACGCTTCCGCGGCATGTCTGGCACACGCCCTCAATATCGTCCTTCGGTGATCGATCAGTCGAGCCCGCCGCTCCCAAATGATGCCAAATCACTAAGTGCGGGCGGCGTCAGCCGAACCCGACACGCCAACAAGGAAGACGAAGTCAACCCATTTTTCGAGACGGACAAAGCGGATGGCCCTGCCGACTACGACAGTGCTTTCGAGAAGAAGGGCACCCAGATCCGCATCGCCGAGAAGGCGCTACAACCGCCCTCGTCGAGCACCGAGCGACCGAAGACTTCCTCCGGACGTTCTTACAGCCACAACAACGGCGACAGCACGAGCCACAAGAACACCAGCAGCCACGCCCGCGCCTCGAGCAACCCCCGTGGCGGCCAGCCTCCTCGGGCTGCGCCTCCGCCTCCTCCGAACCAGCTCGTCCGCACTCTGACTGACGAACAGCGCGCCAGTGGAAGCAGCAGCGAGATGGAGCGCAGCGGGAGCGGCAGCGGTGGAGGAGGTTTCCTCAAACGGATGCGGTCGCTCAAGGGTCGATCATAGATGCCCACGCCTTCCAGGCGCTCCTGATCGAACCTCGAGATGCGCATGGCCATCCTTGTCCTGGGGCATGTGATCTTCTACTTATGACGTGCCCATCGTGGCTTCTTTGCATTTGCTTAAAAACATCGATTGGATTCAAATTGTGGGATTATGAGAGGAGGGACGGAACTCGAGATACCATCAGCAGAGCCAAGGTTTTTTTTTGTACCCATTTTTTCTGCTTTTAGATTGGATCGATCGAGTTTTGAAGGGACGAGAAAAACGCTTGATTTGTATGGAAAACGACTTAATTCTTAAAAAATTTCAATACCTCCCAAGAGAGAAAGAAAGAGACCACGCAGACACATCTGGTCACCATAAAATCACATAATTAATTCTCACGTGTTGGTTGGTACCCATCCCACCCTGTTTTTCCTAAACCGTGCCATCTTTGCAGAAATTTCGGACTTCAGCTCCGACAACCAGCGTCCGAGAGATGGCCCACTCCCTTCGATCGGGACGATTTCCCCAATCGATCAAACCGAGTCCTCCACGCAGAGCCGAAACCCCCAAAGGAAGCAGGAATCCCACGCGAAGTGGAATGAAAAACAAACGCCCGCGCAATAGTTCCCATCATCTCCCCCCGTTTGGATCTCCCATCCATGCATCCATCGTCCCGATCAATTCTCCCGCCAATCCGTCCCGCACTTCACACATTTGTAGAAGCTCGTCATCGGCTCGTCGGCGCTGCGGATCTGGACTTGGCGGAAGTACGCCAGGCGGGAATCGCAGTTCTCGTTGGCGCACTTGGCTGTTCCCGTCGGTCAGTCAATCGGCACCCACATCGTCGCGTCGGCCGATCCCATCTGAAACGGTCTGGTCCCTTCACACAATGCATGTGTTTGTATGTGCGCAGGTACAACATTTGTTGGGAAACAGCATGGAAATCGGGACACGCGGAGGGAGGATATCCACTCCGAGAAAGAGGGCATCCGAGGGGAAAAAAAAAGAAGAAGCGGGAGAAACAAAAACAAAAAGGAAGGGGGAACCCACCGTCCGTCCGATCCACGTTCGCCCAGCTGTCGGCGCCCCCGAGGATGTCCTCCACCTCCTTGAGCTTCATGTTCTTCCGCTCGAAATACCGCCGGTCCAGCACCATCTGGTAGGGGCACGTCCGGCACTCGAAGCGGTTCTTGCCGCCGTGCGTCGACGCCTCGCTGGGGCTGACGTGGTGGCTGGGCAGCGTCGTGATTATGAGCATGTTGCTGCAGGAGGGACAGACTGTGGGAGGGTTTATTTTTTCCATCGATCAGCATTTTCGTGGAGATTTCATTGCACGATTTCACCAAGGTTGCGGGCGAACGGGGTTGTTGGGTTCGGAGCATTTCCTCCGTTGTTCGCGGACCTCTCTTCATCTGGTCCGAGGATCATACTTCGATCAGGTCGACGTGAGACTTACAGAGCAGCATTTTCGTAGAATTGAGATGGTGTTGGGGACTTGGAGTTGGTTTCTTCGCAGCCTGTCCGCTCGATCTTTCAGGGGTTGATTCCTTGTTATACGCGATGCTTCATGGCGTTCGGATCTCGTCTTTCATATCATGATCTGGCCCGTGTAGAAAAGTATGCAACTGCGACTCTTTCTCACGTGCTGTCATCACGGATGGAGCGGTTTTGGAAGAATGATGAGGGAAGCGTCGCATGACTCGCGGGGAGGATTTGACGACGCGCCCTGAAGAATTCGAGGTTTGGTACCGAACAGCTGCAGCAGCCCCGGACGGTTGACTGATGACTGATGACTGAGTCCCTCCTTCAAAGTCGGCGGGGCATCTGGACCGGCAGGGTCGCTTTACGTCAGCTTTGGGCCGTGTTTCACAATGAATAGCCGTTGCATTCCTTGACCATTTCGTTTCGTCATCCTCTCTATACACACGAAGGACGATTCGCGATTACGCCGCTGCAGCGTGTGACTCTGTCTTCCTTAGCGACTACGGACTTCAGGGAAATATCGCAAGACCGATCAAATCGCCAGAAGTCCCCTCCACAGGCCGCATACAATCATGTCGAGACCCGCCGCGAACGAAGACGACGGCGCCAGTCCACGGGAACAACTGGTAGAAGCATGCCGAAGGAACAACACAACACTCTTGAATGAACTTCTCGCCGCACCGCCGTTATCCTCTCAAACTGACGCCATTGCTCATTTCCTCAACACCACCACCGACCCCCTAGGCAGCAGTGCACTACACATTGCCGCACAGTACGGCGCATACGATGTCCTCGATACCATCCTTGATCAAGAAGGCGTGGAGATCGACGGACAGGAGCGGAGAGAGGGCGATACGTGTTTACATAAGGCGGTGCGGTTTGCGAACGGGTTGGACAAGGCCGAGTGGCCCTTTGGGAGGGAAGTGGTGGACATTCTGGTAGACGCAGGATGTGATCCGAGGTAAGCGATGGGAGGGCAGAGAAGGGTGGCAGGATCAGAAGAGCACATAGACAAGGCAGAAGGTTGCATGGGCGTCGACTTGAAATATGGCTTTGCTAACCACACATGCTTCCGCAACAGGATACGCAACAAAGCCAAACTAAAGCCCATCGATCTGGTCGATCCACGTCATGCTGAGCTTCGCGATGCGCTTAAGAAGGCGGAATTGACTCTCATCGCCGGCGCCGATGCTATCGTGGACGACGACGACGACCGGCCAGACGGACCAGGAAGCGAGAGTGATTGAAGTAAGCAATGTCATTGCTGCGGAGTAGGCACGGGAAGCGGAGAGAATGCGCCTCATGGGCTTCTCGTTTGATTTCAATAGATGGCATCGGCAGAGGCGTTCTTACTGTTGGGCTTGAAAGCATTTAGCGATGGTCAAGCAATAGAGTACTGCACATTAGCATCACATTCTTGAGATCGATTTTCGATGGTTATCGTATTGGCTTTGTACTGAAGTCAACCTGTATACCTCACGAGCTTCTCTCATGAATACGAAATGCTCACAATCCGTGTAAAGAGGACGTTTGTGCACGGCGGTTTATCAATTCGCCAGGGGTTTCAGCGACCACAGGGCGTTGGGCACTTCAAAAGCTCGTTCATTGCCGGAGGCTGGCACATCAACAGCCTTTCCTCGTACCTTTGCACGGCATAAATTCGCATAGACGAGAAAGAAATCGTACACCGAAAGGAAGTCACGCCGGGGAAATGTCGGTCAATGGAAATCAGTTGGAGACTGCAATCAGGAGTAAAATAATTACAACGACGCCTGAGCCAACGGAGGGGGGCCGCCAGGCTGGGGGCTTCATCGTAGTCGCATTGGCCCTGCATATTACCAACACCACCATTACTTTTGGACGACCGGCGAGTACGTGACAATATTGGCACAGGCCAGGCAACACCATCCAGACTGTATTGCGAGGATCACGACACATGCTCGAACAGATCACATAGGTCGATTGAATACCGATCATCCGCGCTCGCTGCAGTGGTGTATATGATCATGCCATGATCACGGGTCCTCTTGATTCACCTTCATTTTCACCTGAAGTCCGCGCGATCGAATAGAGCAAGACGTTCACCTCGAATTGATTTCCCAATCAACACGCATCTCCGACCTCACCACAGCGGGCCGATTACGAGATCACCCTTCCTGTCGCCAAAAGCTGCGCTGGTCGCAGCGAGAGCCTATCATGTCGGCAGCACAAACCCAGCCGCCAGGAACCTTTCTCCCGGGCACGAAGGTGACCGTTGGCAGCCATCGAGTCACCATCGAGAAATATCTATCAGAAGGAGGATTCGCGCATGTCTATGTGGTTCGAGTGCCTCGGGAGGAGGGCAAGTATGAGCTGGCGGTGTTGAAGCGTGTGGCGGTTCCGGACAAGTCGCATCTCGCCGAGATGCGCACGGAAGTCGAGACGATGAAGAAGTTGAAGGGGCACCGACATATCGTCACGTATTTCGACAGTCATGCCAGTCAGCTGCAGGGCGGCGGATACGAGGTGTTCCTGCTCATGGAGTTTTGCAGCGGCGGTGGGCTGATCGACTTCATGAACACGCGGTTACAACATCGCCTGACCGAGCCCGAGATCCTGAAGATCTTTGGTGATGTTGCGGAAGGTGTCGCGACCATGCACTACCTACAACCGCCACTCCTGCACCGGGATTTGAAGGTTGAGAACGTGTTGATCTCCAAAGCCCCCGGCAGTGGAGGGACGCCTCTGTATAAGTTGTGCGATTTTGGAAGCACTGCACCACCGCGGCCGGCAGCGAAGACGGCGGAAGAAGGCCGTTTGATTGAGGAGGATGTGCAGAAACATACTACAATGCAATATCGATGTCCTGAAATGATCGACGTCTGGCGAAAGCAGCCGATCGACGAAAAGGCGGACATCTGGGCGTTAGGAGTTCTGCTGTACAAGCTGTGCTATTACACGACGCCTTTCGAAGATGTGGGTCAGATGGCAATCCTGAACGCTACATTTAAATATCCCTCGTACCCAGCATTCTCGGATCGGCTCAAAAAGCTCATCGCTTGGACACTAAAAGAAAATCCACAAGCGCGACCAAATATCTTCCAGGTCATCAAAGAGGTCTGTAGCATGAGGGGCACAGAGGTGCCCATCAAAGACATCTACACCGGTCGTCCAGCCTCTGAAGCTCGGAGAAATCAAGCGTTACCTTCGCCGGACCCGAGTGCGACCGCCACGATCGGGCTGCAAAAGACCGCCCCGCAGGTGCATACCCAGGCAATTCCAGACATCGCACCCATGCGAAGAGGCAGACCTGCTGCATCAAGCGCGCAGCCGGCTGTTGCCAACAAGCCAGCAGCAACTCAGGGCGACCCGTTCGCAGCGCTCGACTCGAAGAACTTTGATGTTCGTGCAGGCGCAGTGGACGAGCTCTCCAAGAAGTATCCTTCTCTGGACGAATTTTCAATCACTCATGATGGCGCGAAGAAATTTGCGTTTTCGAACTCATCCTCACCGCCTGGCTCATCTGGCGGGAACAAAGCCAGCCTGAGTGAGCGAGTCACCAACGCCCTCGCCGATGAGGCTTTCTCGCGATTAGCAGCTGCAAACAATATCTCGGCTCAGGGCAAGGTCACAGCGCAACAGCAGCGACCGGTCTCCACGAACGTCACAGCACCAGTGAAGACCCTTCCCGTGAAGCCGGCGAAGGACTCACGGCATGTCGGCGCCGCAGAACACATCCCAACGAATCCAGCTTATCGATCAACGGCCGTTGGCACTTCGCCACCACTGCCGGCAAAGCCGAAGATCCCCGAGGTCAGCAATCGACCTGTTTGGCGCGTCCCCGAAAAAGCTGCATCCCCACGGATCATAGAGCCGGCTCAGATGTCTCTACCACAACGCCCGGTAATGGGTGAAGCCCAAAGATCGAAATCGCAATTGCAAGTTTCAGGCTCCGGTCAGATCGGAACGGCGGGTCTTTATCCTGGGTCTAGCAGTCCTAACATTGATGGCCAGAGGCAAAGCTCCCTTCAATTAGATAATACCGGCACCTCGCGCGGTCGCTCGGCTGATTCACAAGTACGAACGCCAGGCTTATATGTAAGCTCGGACATCGATTACCTGCGCGACCAAGAGCAGGCCAGGAAGCGGCCGTCGATGGAAATGCGCCGTCATAGCCGACAAGCATCGTATACCCGCGAGTCTTCAGCAGACGACAGAGCCACCGATACAAGTGTAGAACAAGCAGCTGTTGCAGTTGACAGCGATCTTTCCCGAAAGAGTTCCGTGAAGAAGCATAGTTTCGGTCACCATAAGCGAGCTAGTCTGAGTGCGTTGTCCGGTGCAAAGCAGATGCTGACAGGACGTTTCAACGATGCTCGCAAATTATTCGAAGGGAACAGACCAGAGCAAGACCTCGCGCTGATCACACCAACTCCAGGGGATGATGATGACGAACCAAGGTTGTTGTCGCCAATCGCGGGATCCGAGGCCGCCCTCAGCCGCCATTCTGATCGCGACTCTACTGTGGATGAGACCGAGGATATGCCACCTGAAATGCGCCGCGAGATGGAACGGAGGCGATTGAGCGAAGAAGAACGCAGGGTTGCCGCGGCTGCAGCAGACTATCGTGCTCGCGTTCTCGCTCAAGGTACCGGGGGTCCTGCAGCTGCTCACGGTGCTTCATCTCGTGCCAACACCATTCAGCAGCGCGTTCAATCGTTGCTCGATGAAGGCCGTCAATCCCCAGCACCGCCCAAAACGGCTTCCGGGTATGGTCATTACAACGATGCACAGAATGCCACTGCCGCCGCGGACGAGACGACAGTCCCCGCAAGTGCCGCCAAACCAGAGATTCCATCTTGGACGGGACCTCCGATTGGCGCCAAGCGGCCAATCTCGAGCGTTCCACAGTCATCAACGTCGAACAACCCCTATCCGAAGACTCGTGCACAGCAAATCTCTCAACCTGTGCCCGTCCTCGCCGCAAAGCCTGTCACCGCTAGCTTTCCTCCCGTCCAACACGTCAACTCCGCACCCGCCCAGCTCAGCAACACAGCACAATCAATACCCCAGCGATTGACGTCATCAGCACAGCGGCCGACCGCTCCGCCGAAACCCACCACACTGCGACCCAGCGGCACAGTCAACGTCAGCACAGCGAACGCCTCACCCCAACTCCGGCCTCAGTCCCAACATCACTCGCCGGCCCCACAATCCCCCGAGCTCTTCCAACCACAACCCCGACCGCCCGTCCTTGCCCCCAAACCCACCGGCCTCGCCGCCCTGTTGGCGAAAGACCTCGAAGGCGTCCCCGACTACCCGCCTCGGGGGAGCAGTCTGGCGGGAGACGGTGCTCACTCCGCCGGTCCGGTCCTGACGTCCACGGCACCGGCCAAGCCAGTGCAGCCTCAGCCGCCGCAGCAGCAACGGATCGTCGGCAACGCTGAACCGGATGACCTCGCGGATTTCAGCAAGCGGTTTCCATCGCTCAGCGGGATTGAAATGGTCGAGACGGAGATTGGCGACTCGTCGAACCCTGGGCGGCGGGAGATCCGTGTCAAGGATGTATGACGCGGGACCGGCCAGCAGTCCCTTTGCCGGTTCACTCCATCATCCGTGATGCTGTATCACGAGGGGTCTTTTTTCCGTAGATGGTATACGCAAAGAGGGAGGAAAATCTCAAAATCATATATCGTCTATGTGGTGGGCTTCTGCCCTGCAGTGCTGTCTTTCTAGCCCCCTGTCTCGCCTTCCTTCCATCTGAAACTGCCCTGTCCGTAGACATGTTGCAGCTGGACAAAACAAACAATCATCTCGCGATGCCAACACGCGAATGCCAATGCCAAAATCACACATCCAAAAGCAAAACATGCTCTCTCCCCCGTCTCCATACTCTTCTACTTCTATGATCAGTAAATTCTTCACTTCGATGCCACCGCACCCTCTTTCTCCTCGACCTCCCTCAACCGTCTCTGTCGCTTCTCCACATCCCGCATCTCCTGGTCGATCTCATCGTTGAACTGCTCCCAGCCGTCGAGGTAGACGTGATGGCCCGCGCGGCGGATGATGGAGACCTTGACGCTGCCGTTCTCCCGCGCGCGTTCGGCGGGCGAGGCGTTCACCAGCGCGGCTTTCTGCGCTTCTTGGAGTTTCTCCTCGCTGGCGTACCCGCCTTCGACGTCCATCCAGTCGTGTTCACCGTACATCAGGACCACCGGGAGACCTGTCTCGCGGGGCCGGGCGGGCTGGGAGGATGTTTGTGTGTCGGGCGTGGCGGGACGAGGTGCGTCGGGCGTGGCTTGTCGGTGCGCTTCGAGGTATTGTCTCCCGACGCCCTGGATGCGGCGGATGAGTGGCGATCGGGCGAAGGCGCCGGGCGCGAGGATGTAGGCGAGGGCGTACTCGCCGCTGCCGGGCTGCCGGAAGAGCGAGTAGCTGTAGTCGTGGAGCGCTTGTGCTTCGTCGGCTGGGAGATGAGCGAAGCGACGAGCGGTCCAGCCTGATACAAGGCGAGGCCCAAATGGACCCGAGAGACGAACGATGGAGAATGGTGAGATGTTTGCATCCCATAGAGTACGGAGCCACTTTGGTAAAGGCTTTCGTGGTGTTGCGGGTTGTGAGGATGATGCAGAGGGTTTGAGTTCGTTCTGGAGGGTGCTTTCGGTCGGATCAGGGAGATCGGCGCTCACGGCATAAGGATCCTCCGGAATTCCAACGGGAGATGCGAGTATCAGCTTATTGAGATGACCAGGGTACTTCAACGCATAGCACACTGCGAGGTAACCTCCCAGACTGTGACCCAGAAGCGTGAACTTCTCGATGCCTTGCTTGACGCGCCATTCCTCGAGCGCATCCACGAACCAGCTCTCCGCCTCGCGCGTCTGTTCCTCCTTGTTCTTGGACAAGATCCGGAACGGCGGCCTACTGCTGCGGCCCATGCCAAGCATGTCCAATGCGTAAAGCTTCCAGTTCGGTCGCCTCGACAAGCCTTCGAAATTTTTGTAGAAGAAACCCAAGCCAGCACCATATCCATGCAACATGACCAGGTTATTCTTCGTCTCCTCACCTATCCTTTCCACGCTGAATTCATTGAGGAATCGGTTCTTGCCACTTAGCTCCACCATTCGACTCTGCATCTGTCGCGGTCCGTAAGGATCGCTGGCAGCACTCGTCCGTACAGGTGCCGCCTCCTTGTCGCGAGACTTATCGACACTCATATCCTCCTCTGCAGGCGCAGCTTCGCTCGTCGCGCCGGTCTGCATGTGTGTTGGCGCTCTCTGCAGATGTGGCAGAAATGACAGCACGCGATGTTCAGTCACTGCAGGTGCCAGACTTGTATACCATTGTGAGAACGCCTCTTTGTAGCCTAATGGGAAGTAAGAACCAGGCGCCGCGGCACGACCTTGTTGTGAATCATCGCCAGAATCGCTGCGTGGAGGCGGCGGAGGTGGCAGATGACCAGTTGGGCGATTCGGAGCAGTCATGGTGGAATAGCTGTGCGATACGCCGGGTCCCGCTGAGATCGATGATAGAGAGGTCTGTGGTGTGCAGTAGATGAGATCCTTGCGATTGTTGTGAATGGATGCAAAGATCCAAGAGGAAGTGCGCGCGGGAATGGCGAGGAGAAATACTCCTGCCGTGGCCTGAAGCGGCGCCAGCTTGATATTGATGATGCCGTGGTTTCGGACTTTGGAAGGCCGTAAGCGGCCTATCTCCGCTTGCGGTTGCAGCAACGACAAACGAAATGGAAATGGCGGCTGGGAAATGACATTCTCGCGTGAAGGAGGAATGCGCCACGCCCGCGAGAGATCGGAGGCGAGTGTTCTGCGGATGGATGTGTTGTCGTTGTTGCGGCGATAGGTGTTATATAATATATGTAAATGATAGATAGCCGGAGCGAGGGTAGCGAGCAATGCGGTGACCGGAGCAGTCCGTTTCCCCCTCCCTCTCTCTCTGGCTCTCTGAGGAATTTAGCCACACTCTATTTGCGGAATGATCTGTCGCTCTCTCTCTCGACAGTGGGGCGCGTCGCCGAGTGATGGCTAGCAGGAAGCAATTTCCATCAATCAAAGCCGCACGTTTCCTCAGCTTCGTCCAAATTCAGCTAGCGACGACACAGGATAATACTCGTGGACTGCACATGATAGCGCAGCTGCTGGGCAGCTCAACTTGGCTTCAATCGCTCAACCAGACAACGCCTGCATTCACCGCCCACCGTAACATTCATTTCCATGTGACCGTCGTCGGGTTCTCAATCACGGTATCACTGGATGCCATTCGTGACACTGTCAGTTTCGTCCTGCAATCGCCGCAAGCCAGACGGAAATTCCAGATTACTGGTATCGGCCGGACTTCCATGTTAAATGAAATAGATGGATTCACGCTGGACACAGAAGATAAGATCGATTGTCAGCTCGTTCCTATTAAGCTGTCGGAGTAGCCCGTCCGATTTGACCTAGATTGGTGAGATCACATGACAGGGTTGTTGACAATCATCGTGGTTGAGCAGGCTTACATATCGCGGTGAACTATCAGTGCCTTACTCGACAAATGTAGTCGAGTACTCGTACGTGCGAGATGCCATTGATGTTTTCATTTCCGATGACGTGACTTCTCGCGAGATCGCCATTTGTTGCCCGAAACCGCCCTGGATGCCAGCGCACGGCCGCTGTCAAGTTCCTAAAGATTGAGCCTACTTTGGCCGTTCAGTTCAATCTCCATAGATAAGTGACCTTGCTGGTCAAAACCTTCGTGGTGGACTTCGCCAACCTTTCAAAACACCATTCTACTTTGAATCCTAAGATCGTGGACAAATCCTCGGACATCCTTCTGCTTATTGCAGGGAGCTTTTCCGTTTACACTTTGGGCCCGAATCAGAACGCGCGTCTTCACCTAGGCAATCTCGAGCAGCAGGATACCTGGAGACTATGGCGTGCGAACCAATACGTCGATCTCGAGGCCGTGATGTAGTATGTCCCCGTGAAGGACCGCATCTTACAAATTAAGGAGGTGGATTTCAAACAAAAGGCGTTTGCAATCAGGAAATCGTCTAGCTACCAATGACGCGAACAAATCCCCCATTCACGCTTGGTCTGCCATTTGGCTCTTAGCAGTACGCACCAGCCATCCTCTCAGCACCGCAGCCACAGTATTATTGCCTGCAGCCTCCGCCACGTCCTGAGCTGTCCTCCCCTTCTTATCCTTCGCTCTCGGATCGACACCTCTCTTGAGCAGGTAGTATGCTCTCGACCGCACATACCACGGATTGTGCCTCGCGACCCAATGTAGGAGAGTCTGTCCCTTCGGATCAACGTCTGTCCATCTTGCTCCACTTGCTTCGAACAGTTCAAGAAGATCGTCTTCGATCTGAACCCTTGGCCCGCCGTTGTCATCTTTGAGGTACATCAACACGTCCAAAGTGGCCTCATTTACCTTGTGGTTGTCGAGGAAGAGTTCTATCGCTGTCCGACCCTTGTGGTTGCGTGCGTTAACGTCGACACCTGCTTCACAGAAGAACCGGAAAAGCGCTCGGCGCGGCTCGCGATCAGTCCTCTCGCCGAGGCCGCTGTCAGCCAGGTAGTGAAGGGCGGTGTTGCCGCGACTGTCAATCTCTAGCGGCCGGGCACCAGCATCCAGTAGGTCTTTTACAACCTGTTCAATAGGAGAGAACTTCTGCCACACGGTCGGGAAAGTGATCTCGCGCACTCTGTTCAGCGCAGCGTGGAGTGGATATGTGCCATGATTGTCCGGGCTGTTGACAAGTTCTGGAAGATGTTGTAAGATGTATTTGAAGGTGTTATAGATGAACGGCGGCTGCGCTCTTTCGTAGCGAAGAGAACGCGCTTCGAGCAGGTGATGTAATACATTCTTTCCTCTGTAATCGCGAGCTTGGAGGTCGCCGCCTCGTCGATGGAAGATTTCGAACAATGACGGTCCGGTACCTTCATTTGCAATGAATCTTCCATCGATTGGTTCCCGTATTTCGTAGGATTCAACGTCCGCATGCACGTCGGCGCCAAGAGCATTCCTGCACACGGAGTGCATAAGAGTACGCCCTTGCGGATCTCTTCGATTCACGTCAAAATCAAGCCCGTCGCAATTCAGGATAGGCTCCACTAGTGCTCCATCTTCGAGCATTACGTGGAACAGGGAGCGAGCGGCGTATTTGGTCTCAATCTTGGGCATCTCGCCATCGCTGGACAGCTCGTACCATTCGTCATCTGAATCCGATTCAACACATACCAGCTCACCCACGTCACTCATGTATGCCCCCGGACGATCATCCGCGTCATACCAGAGAGGCTGCAGAAATTCGGCGAAGAGGTCAGGCTTGTATCGAAGTAGCACGTTCATTGTCGCGCGATGACCCTCCTTAAATTCACTGCGCATGCCGATTGAAGCAAAGTGAAGAGGATAGTACTGACTGTCTTTCCGTCTCAGGAGTAGAGCGACGTCAGAGCTCGGCAAGTCCTTGCATGCGAGTGAGGCACCCATGAGCTTGGCTTCTGGTCTGGCATTCGGCCCAGGAGAATCATGGTCCAGGAGTAGAATTAGAGTGTCGGACTCAGATTGGTAACAAGCGGCAAGGATCGCTGATGGAGTTATGACGCATCCTTGTTCCAGCAACAATTTGACCTGTTTCGGATCATTCCCTTCGGTAATCAAAGGCTCATCGCCGAACTTCAAGACTCCAGGACTCGGTCTAGGCGAGTCCCAACCGGACGGGTCCTGAGCCATTGTGCAGTCTTCGGCACACAATTCGGCGTCCATTGTAGATCTTGAAAGTGAAGTCGGTGCCCCGTATATGGGCCCCGGTGCATTCAACCAGTGTCAACTTTTGAAGACTGATAAAGGACGAGTTATGAGCGCAAGATCGGGTCCGAAGCTTTAAAGCATGTTCTGCGTCCACATTTCATTACGGGCCAAAATGAGACGATCGAGGTACGACGAGCAACTTGAAGCGCAGTGAACTACGTCGCTCATTGATGAGACGGCCTATCTTTAGGCCTACCCATACCAGCCTGCGTGAGTCACAGCCGCGCAGTGCACATCACCGCGATAGACCAATTATTGCCAGGCATATCATGTTGAGTGCGCTACACATGGGTCGTATGCCCAGTCGATATGCATGGACTGACGACTTTGGGTGACCACCTAGGTATGTACCTAGGTATTGAGTCTGTAGGCGCGGTGCTCGAGTTCGGGACGCGCGTCGGCCAATCACAGTCAGCAACGCGGGTGCCAGCAGTGTTCGCCAGTGCAGCGCTTACACGTGACTCAACTCGCTCGGCCTCCAAGGCTGAAGATAACAAGGGATGTGGTTGACATATGCAGCATGAACAACTTCAGGACATAGCATCAAGACTTCGACACAGGTGCACGCTGCTACTTTGAATGTAAATTTACCGCTCAAGCAAATCTTTGAACACCTTGGTTCCAGCGCAAACCTGTGAACACCATGGTTACAGCTACTTGACGAAGGTCACATGGAATTACGTTTTCCTCGACAATGTGCACCGAATCGCACGGCAGCGTTATGTTGAGCTCGTCGCACACAGGCAATAGATGATGGTGATGAACGGTATCGGAACAATCTAATCTCCACTGCCGTTGGCTACCTTTTACACGCCGCAGCGACCTTCTTGATCGTGCTCATACTTGCTGCGAGTTTCCCCCCAAGTTTGAGAATATCATCATCGCTCATTCCGCGACGAATGCTCGCTGCCTTGGCCACCTGACCAACATTTGCCAGAGCCAATGGCGCCAGGACAATCTGCATGATACCGAGCAGCGGATTCTGGGGATCATCGACAATGCTGTACACACCCGTTGCAACATCTCCCGCCGCGCTAACAAGCGTCAGAATGGCCGCCAGGTCGCCGACCTCCACCACGCTGCCAAGAACCTCTCCAGCGATGGGGATGAAGAATAGAATCGCACCAATAAACGCCAGAATAAGTGCTTTCTTCTTTTGTTCATCAATCTTGTCGGCGATTTCTTCAACTTGATTCATCTCTTCGATTGCATGGGCAATGAGCAAGACGGGAATACTCACGGCATCGACAAGCTCCCACTCGTCCGCGTAATAAGCTTGTAACTTGACCTTTGTGAGCGCATTAGAGAGTTGCTGTTGTATATTATTCGACGATTCGAGAGCTTTTTGTACGACGGCCTTCGGATTCGAAACATCGCCAGCGCCATAGCCGTTAGGTTGCGGGTAGTTGAAGTCATAGCCATAGTTCCAACAAAGATTTCCGTCATTCTCGCGCAACCAAGGCTGACAACTGTTGACACGATTGTTGGTTCCAAATTTGATCTTGCTCTTCGGGATTCCAGTGTCTCCCAGAAGATCGGCGAAAAACTTGTCGGACTGGTCGCCTCGGAGTGTCCATGAAACACTCTGGTCCCACGTGGTGCTTTGACTTTTGCCGCGCTGCGAATAGTCGGGAGGGCACGGTTCAGCGACTTTGACGTACTTGAGACTTGGTACTGAGTTAGGCGGGCCACCATCGCCGCGCTGGGACAAGACACTGTTGACAACAGTGATGTCGCTAGGACCAAAGCTCGACGTGACGTTGGAGAAATCACTTTCCAGAGCTGATCGGCCTTGCATATCGCGCCTGGCGCCGTTGCTTTGTCTCCTGCATTTGTCGCCAGTAAAACAACGGGCGCAAGGATCGCCCCAACCTGTGGCCTCATCTTTGCATGATGCACAACACAAGGTAGGCTCTGTAACGATGCAGGAGAAGTAATCGTTGCCGTGTTTTTCCATGAAATTTTGAATGCTTTTACCAGCCGAGTCCGCCACGGACGAAGCATAGGTCTTGAATTTGTCGTCGTAGCCGCCATTCCTATATCTGTCAGAGATGTTCTCTTTACAGCGTCCTGGTGAATGCTGAATCATTTGCGAGAACACTTACATCAGATCCTTGTATTTCTTGATAGAGTCGTCCAGGACATTGTGGAGCGTCTGAAGGGTATAAAAAGCCTTGCAATTCTGAGGCAGAGATCCTGCAGCGGCATCCAAATCTTCAATGGTGTTGAAGTGTCCGTCGCAGCTTGGAAGAGGATCGGTTGGTGGTAGATTCTCTTCATCATCGCCATCTCCATCCGACACGTAAAAGTCTTGGAGATCGATGGCCCAATCGACGGTGCCAGCAAAGTTCAGACTTTTGTAATATCCTGTGCGACTAGCTTTCGTCGTATCTGTCATGTATGCAACCCATTGATCCTGGTAGTAGATCATGATGTCGGAATTGGAATCAGTATCATAATACGACTTGATTATATCATCTAAGCCGATGTTAGAGCTGCACATTATAAATTAATTGAGTTCTCGTTTCTCACCGTCTTGAAGTGACAGAAGCTCAGCATTCGATATATAGCCAGGAGTTCCGGTACAATCGCCCGCGATAGCAGTAGACTCAGGACCTTGGAATGTGCAATCGGCCCCTGCACAGTTTGGATCGCTCATCCGGAAAGATCGGCCGTAGGACGACAGACCGACGACGATCTTGCTCGACGGCACGCCAGCCTTCGTGATCATGGCCAATGCGAAGTTGGTCTCGGTAAGATTGACATGGCTTCTTAAACAACTGCCGGACTGACAGCCATCTTGGCTCCATTTGTTGTTGTAATCCCACTGTCCGTGTAAATCATATGTCATGTAGACTAGGTAGTCTAGCGTCTCAGACATCTCCGCGATCAAGAATTGTTTCAAGTACCAATACGATGCTGGAGCCGCGATGGAAATAGATTTGTCCCGGGGCAGGATATATCTGAGTGTCCTCAAGAACGCAAGATAGTTTGGACCATCGGAGGGCAGGCCTGGCGGAATGCCTGGGATATCTGGGGCACCAGGGTACTGCAACCATTCAGTAAGACGTGATCCTACGACGGCTGGAGATCACTCACCTCCCAGTCAATATCGACACCATCGAGATTGTTCTTGCTAATAAAATTCACAATGTTTCTCGCGAAAACGTTCACATGGGCAGGGCTCATTGCTTGACGTAATTTGTCGTAAGTCTCCGGCTCTGTGGAGAATCCCCAACCACCAACTAAGCGATGTCAGTGAGATCTAGAGTCGCGGGAACTTTCGGAGCGATACTCACAGCTGATTATTTTCCTACTTCCCTGGAGCTTAGTGAAATCAGCCCACTGATTAGAGCTATCGTTGATCGCAACGTCAAAGCTATCATCAACAGTTGCAAAGGCCCAATGGATATGCGTGTACCTGTCGGTATCAATCGACGAAACTCGCATGTTGAGACACGGTCTTGCACTGTTCCAGGATTCGTAATATCCGATTGTAGTCGCAGATTTCGGTCCCGCAGCATTGTTTGCGATACTAGTGCCACAGTTGCTGATGCAAGCGTTTTGATGACTAGGAGCCGTGCCCGGGTTACCACGGGGTCCAGTCGCAGGGGTACAGAATTCAGGCGTGATACCGCATTGACCCCAATGGGTGCAGCACGCATTGAGTGGGCAGGGATTGAGGTCTGCAAGGCTCGATCCCGGGGACGGAGGCTTCGATCCAAGAACAAGTGGACCACAGACAGCATTGCTGAGAGGTTGGGGCATTGGAGGGGAGCCTTGACTAAGACAAATAGCTTGTTGCGCTCCGAGCTGGTCACACCCCGACCAACCCCAAGTAGTCTTGTCGTTGAACTTGTCGAGGTCTGTCAACACCAAGCCGTGAGCTGCGGCAATTGCGGAGCATGTATCGCCATTCTGAACAACGTAGCTACGAAGTAAGATCGTCAGTCATGATCCGGGAAAGATGATCCGGCGCCACGAGTGATCAGAAGAACACTCCACTATGCCTCGCGTGCAATGTCAGCGACATACCTGGAACATGACCCGTCAAGGTTCGGCTTAGGTCGGATGTCAGGCAGCGTTCCCGGAGAACAACACACTCGCTGTCCAGCAGCTAAAGTAGAACAGAGCTTCGCGTCTGAATTATATTGAGTGAATTGCTGCGCTGTGATCTTGCATTTTGATACCATTGAACTGCAGCCATCACCGGAGGCTACAGTCTGAGTTCGACATGTGCCGTCGAGGTTGGCCTTCGGGCTGTTATCGGGTGTAGTGCCTTGCCCGCAGCACACCAGTTGACCAGGCTGCAAAGACGAGCACAAGTTCGAGTTCGAATTGTATCGCAAGAAATCTTGATCGGATATGCCGCACTTTCGAGCAAGCGAGCTGCAACCGTCCCCGGCATTCACAGTCTGCGTCGGGCAATCATTTCTGACGAACAACCTCGATGACCGATGTCCAACAGCGAGCACGTTAGTGGCCAAGAGGCACAGGCATATGAAGGACCACATGGACTTCCGAGCCGTCAGGAAAATGATTCAGTGGTAAATTGGGAGTGCGAGATCCGAAAGAAGGGGGTGTGCTTGATGCGGGCTGGGTGTCTGTATTGAGAGATGTATATATATGTGCCCACTTTGACGTCGAAATGCATCTTGACGGGCTCGGGTATGGTGTATGTTGGAGCACCCGTTGCAGGTTGCCTTCATCGGTACGTTGCTCTGACTCCCGGCGAGATCGTGAGTGTCTTCTGCAGCAAGATCACAACAAAGTGATTGCAGGGGCCCGTGCCGCAGTATCAGAAGCCCCATGGTGGGAGCCGGACAGTTTCGAAGCTCTGTGCCACCACATCGTGCCGCCCGGGGGAGGACCGGCATCTAGCAGTCAACGCCGGATTGCAATTCGCGATACTGAAGCGCGAACGTATTCAAGAGCGAGGCTTCGAGATGAGAGGCTGGTTGCAGCGTTTCCCGTCACAAGTTTTCCCGCAAGTAATTGCAGGGGACGTCCACCACTCAGAGGCGGCCCCGCACGCGTCAAGGGGCAGTCCCGCCCTTGCATGCCGGCAAGACCTTCGGGCCATTCCAGCCAAATGGAAGCCCCGATTTCGCGCCGTCGCGTGTTCCTGCCGGCGTCGGTGGCCCTTGAGGGTTTAGGCCTCGGTGTCAGACGCTTCCGCGCGTGCATGCAACATCAACGGCCAGAATCATGCCTGAAAAGCCGACTGTTGGCGCCACTTGAGCTCGCAGCATCGCCCTCTAGCCAACGCGGGAAATGTTCTGAATCAGTGTTTCGGCATTTTGATGCTTCCTTCAGCGCTTACCACAACACCGGCGGCCCAACACTCTTTCGCGCGCATCTGAACGGGAGGAAGTAGCCAACCAGAATCCTCACTCAACCACTTCAGGACGGCAGAAATGTCTGCGCAAATCTCCGAAGATGTTTCGAGGCAGCTATCGTGCGGAATGATTAGTCGTTCATTTGCGAAGCTACTGTGCTGCTCAAAACTGCTAGTAGTGAGAAGGGCAATCGTTCCCTTTCGAGCAGCCAAGTACCGTGAAACAAACTCTCCGCTCATCTCATCGCTGTCTTGCATATAAGAGTAGGTCATATCAGCGAGAATCAAGATATTCTAAAGTCAAAATTATACATTACGCCGGTGAAAGTCTCATCCTTGCCGTTGAGTAGGCCATCACCCTTTTACCGATTCTTTCGCATGCAGCACACGTCTCACTCACTGGAAACTCAAGGGGCAGGCCTGGTTGGAAAACATGAGGTATTTTGCCATTCCGGTACTTCTGTGTCTCTCCCAATTGGTCATACAAGGACTCGCGACAGCGGAGAGAGGCTCGACAGAGAGGTATATAGGCTAAGTCTCTTCAGTTGGGATTTTCCTTTGACATCTCGACAGGATCCTATACTACTCCAGCTATCTGGCCGAGGGATATCTCGGAGTCGCACCGACCATCGCGCCGGGATGTCGTGGTGTCCATGGTCGTTGCAGTTTCGATGAATTTCTATCGTACGTTTGGGAGCAATCTCCGAACGAGAGGACGGGCCGGCCGACCGTGTCAATATTCGAGGGCCGTCCCAGACATTCGAATGCTACACCATTCAAGTTTACCGACCAAACAGCAAGAAATTTGAATGACATGATAGGGCGTATCAATGGCTTCAAGGGCGGAACCATCAATGGCAACATCGATGTTGAACGGCTCATGCCTGGTGTTGGAGACTTTTACGACTGCCTCGCTCGAGCTGGCAACCCAATCTCCCAAGGCGCAGACTATTTGGAGGCGAACCGTGAACAGAGGGAGTCGGATCGTCAAGCCGCTGCGAAAGCAGACGCAGACGCCGAAAAGATTGGCGGACAGGAACACGAAGATCAAGCCAGTCGTGACGCAAGAACCGCAAGGGACGCTCGTATCAAGGCCTATGACGAGCTCACGAAGATCGTCCCGTTCGGAAAAGATACTGCGCGTGTGAACTATGAATTGCGTCTCAAAGACATGGAGATAGTTAAAGGAAAGGAGACCAAAACCTCCGGGGGTAAGCGTCTCTCGACGCTTGCAGAATTTCTTGGCCTCGAACAAGATCAGATATCTGAGAAAGGCCCTAACACAGCGAATGTGGCGAAGAGCTATGATGTTTTCAGCTCTGAGAAGGCGCTTGCATTTCGCACGGAAGAACAGCTGGACGATGCCCTGAGACGATTCGCAGCGATCAAAGGGTATGTTTCCGATGCTGCTGAGATACTCTACAATGGCCTACAGCATGTCACAAGGCTAACTCTCAATTCTGATAGGGTACCGGAGCATATGAAAGCGCTTGAGTCTGCAAAGCAGGCTCTCCGTGGCGCGGGATGTTGACATGGTTCTACGGAGTGCATCCACCACACTACAGGAACCTGGCTGATAGCTTTCTTACAAGTTGTCTGGCGTATTTGGACACATGGCATCTTGACTTGAAACAACAAAAGAGTCCAGCATTGATGAGTCAAGTTGAGACCCCGTGTTACAGGCGAACAGTGATCGACCGGTCTGTTTTGTCGCGTCATCGATATTGATCTCACATTTAGTTGCGACTCTTAGGTTTGTCGGAGACACTCTTTTCGTGCGAGATCGAATTTGAATAGTGCTTACTCGTGTACTGTACTATATAATGGCGAATGAGGTCTCACAATGATCTACAAACAAGCGTCTGCCCAAGAGTCTGTCTTGGGCTCCACTAACAGTTGATCGAATCATAAATCGGAATTCCAATGACATAGTAGGTTCGATGGCATAAAAGCTCAACTTGTTACGAAAAGGCGGGCATGTCTTCTGAAAGTCTTATGTCCAACAAACGTGGCGATGAGGTTGGCCAACAAGATGTAAGGATCGTGCCGCACACAGCACATGCATCGCCTGAACGTATGGAGTGGATACACGTTGACGCTTCCGGCAGAAATTCATGCAATTAAGTTCGCTTAAATCGAAGGGTCCTCATCGATTGTTGTGATGACAAGTACTGAAGCCATGTTTAGCAGAGTGCTGAATTGGCAACACGCCCGAATGACCTACAGGCATCGATTAATTTTTGTGACGAGCCATACCATAGTTTCACCTTTTTACATTGAAAAGAACAGGATTGCGATGCTTACCTATTGGCTATTCAACTATTCCCGATGTATCCCTTAAAAGATAAGATAAACACGTATCCGAAGAGTAAAGCGTAAAGAGTATTCTCATCACTCATACTAGTCAAGCCGTCGGGGCACCCCGTCCGAATTGACCGATACCTGTATCAGCTTCGCTTCGGCGTCTCCAGCGCGCGTGATGCTAATGCGACCCTCCATTAGTGAAGCGTACGGAGAGAGGTATCTTCAGCCAAGATAATTCCCTTGATGTTGACAGACATTCGAGATGATGTTGTGGGCCATGTTGTTGGCCATGGCATGGTCATTGGAAGCGCGTGTAAAGCTTAGATATTCTGCCTCGAGCTGTCAGGAAATTCGCAAATCGCATTCTCCCTGCCGTCACACGTTGCTGGTGGATCACCAGCGCGTCATATGGGGCCAGAATTGAATGGAGCGAGAGCGGCGGAAAACTACGGTCGCCTACCCCAATCCAAGCATTCCGATATGCTTCGAAGGCGCGCCCAAGGCTCGGGAAGCGGAAGTAGGATAGGTCTCTACACCACACTTTCCGAGAAGCGGCAGATTCTGACCTATCAGGGCATGACACAGCCTGCCTTTTCGGACTATCTCGACACGGTCTGTCTTGGCTCGGCGCCTTCTCGCAGAGCCAAGAGCCAAGCAGCAGCAATGTCATGCAGATCTTTGGCGCACAGACCGTACACAAGGTGACGACGACGGCACAGCTGGAGCGATGAAGGCGGCACAGCTGGACATCCTGCAGATGTTGGTGATTCAACGTCACATTCGATGCCATACCAAGCATCAGCGAGCCCGATCAACAAGCAGTGATAGGCATACACATCGTCATCTCATGTTGAAATTATCAGTGATATCATGTCCCAACGACGCTCGGACAAATTCCATCGCTCAGGGAGCGTGTGGATCGAGATTCCCCTCTGGCGTGTTAAATAACGAGCGGCTACTTCTCTTCAAATTATTTCCCTTGATTTTCCGTCTTCTCAAACGCACGACTATCTCCTCTTCGCGTAATTCACCATCCCAAGATCTCAAGTCGACCGCTTTTCGTGACAGTGATCATTTCGCATCCGTCAACACAGCTCCTCGGCGATCGCAAAAGACTTGCAGACCCAAACATGAAGTTCCAGGTCTTATCATCCCTTCTTGCGGTTTATCCCATCAGAAACTGTATGCTCTTGCTCAAGGCAACAGCGATGTCAACTCCTTCGGCAACTACGTTGGGTAAGGCCATTCAAATAGTGATGTTGTAATGGCAATGGCTTATTTGGCATCAGGAACAATTTGACCATCGCGTTCTTCGGAGCCAATGGGAATTGCGCAAACGGGGGAGGTCAACCTGCATCATCCATCTCCTTCACGACTCCAAGCTACAACGTCGATAACGTCTGCTTCAACATCGACGAGCTCTTCACTCAAGGAAACGATACTGGAAGGAAGTCTGGGAGCCCCAGCAACGACCTTCCACCTCCATTCTCGGGTGTGAACTACACCCTCGCCGGGCGAGAGCTCTACCAGTCGAACTTGAACTACACCGGCGTCTGGATCAAGTCGACGAATATCACCGGTGTCGGTGAGGGTATGAATGGAGGGCGGGAGGTGAGGGTCTTCGAAGGCCGCAATTGCCTCGATGCCAAACCATACTTCTCTCTTTCCTGCCAGACCGCGGAGGGTGGACGTTGTCAAAGTTCTCCCGGTGGTTTTCGCAGCTTCTCGCTCGACGACGCCTACCCCTACATCCAAGGCAGCAAAGGAAAATGCGAATCCTTCGCGCCATACAATCTCAGCGCGGCCTCGACACTTTCTGGCCGATCCTCGCTTCTCATCGCTGGTCTGACTATCGCAATGGCGCTCTGGATGTGATATGTTGATCACTATACATTCAAGACTGCACGCGTCGCGGAAGAAAGTCGCATGAACCTAAAAGTTCCCGTATTTCGAAGTTTGTGCGAATGACTCGGCCTGCTTTCGATATGTCCACGACCATGTCTACTACCCTGTTGTGGATTGATGTCAGAAGACATTAAAGCTACAATAGCTCCCGCTCTAGACTAAAGCTTGCTTTTCGTACGAAATTATGATTTTCACAAAACCCACGTATCTGCGATGAAATCCACGTGTAAACTCTACGTGTTTCCGATGGAATCCGCGTGTTCTCAATTAAAGCTGCTTGCTTAAAATGAAACAGCCTCGAGCCTTGAATAACTTGTGTATCTTATATATATTGCGGAAGCTACTATAGCTTCAACGTCTATGCACAACAGTATACCAGCCTGTGTTGTTGATGGATCAAAAGCGTGTTGTAGGCAGATCAAATTCGGCCTGCTATCTGCCATGAAGATACACCCGTCGGTACCTTTGCAAGCTCTGATGGGTCCTGCAACTTCCGCGACTTCGCGTACCCGAATTTCCAAAATGGTACCATGCAGCATCGCCCGGAGATCCACCTCCGCTTCTGGTCGGATTGTGTGGGATGGTCTTGCAAGAGGTCTCGAGGGCATCATGGCGCTGTGTGAAAAAGAGGCACTTGTCTGGAGCATACATGGTGGCGCCGAGCAATAATCATGGAGGGTTATCTCATATCCAGAAACAATTGGCTTGGGGATACATGTGTGCCACGGTATGCGACTGATGAGAGGCACATCTTTTTCGTTCAACCAGAGAGCCGATTCTTCGTCTTATTTTCGATGGGCGCCTGAAACACGATACACCGAACATTCTCCTGCAGCCTATTTAGTGCAACTCTCAAATGAGTAACATGAGATGGTCAGACAGATGAGTTGCCCTTGTACGATATTGTTGCATCCCTTCCAGGAAGGTGTTAGAGGATGGTTCTTATTTTCATAATCCTGGTTTATTGTGTCCAACGAGCCTGGGTCCATGTGGAATGCCTTTTCAATTGCACTACAGTCATCGCCAGCCCTGGCAAGAGTTCTGTGTTGAGCGTGGTCAGTGAGAGTATGAGTGTAGAGGGCAATACACACGGCAAGACTAGATTCTAATCGATCGCTTGCAGAGAACTTACTGCTCACAGGTCTGTCCCTTGTAGTTTTTATTTGGACGATCGCCTTGATCAGGACTATTGTGCGAGTTGGAGGCAGAATCTGGCGAAGGAGCGTTGTGCGAGCCGGCGGCAGGATCAGGCGGAGGAGCATTGTGCGAATTTGGGGCAGAACCAGGCGAAGGAGATAGGTTTCCCTTCGAGCAGCAGACCTGCTGTCCCGCGGCAAGACTCTCGCACTTCAAATTCGGCTGCTTGAGACCGAGGAATTGATCGAGCGACGCAAGTCCACATTTCTTCGCCAGCGCCTCGCAGGTTTCTCCCGGAGCAACGGTCGTGGGCCTGCAAGTTCCGTCCAGGTTTGCCTCGATGCTGATCTGCGGCAGCTTCCCAGGATTGCAACAGACCAGCTGTCCGACGGAGAGATTACTGCACTGCTCGGTGATGTACGGGTTGAAAGCACGGAATTGCTGTGTTGACTCAAGGCCACATCGGCCGGCGAGCTTCTCGCATGTGTCTCCCTTGCTGACGGTCTGGGTCTTGCATGTCCCTGTTGGATCGGTCATATAGCTGTGGTCTGGCAGAGTGCCTTCACTGCAGCAGACCCAATGGTCGAGGAGGAGCTTGGTAGGGTTCGTCAGTGGATTCAAGATCTGGAGACGTTCCGGGGTAATGCCACATCTGCTCGCCAGATGTGTCCAGTCATCCCCCTTGCTGATGGTCTGTGTAGAACAGACATGCGCAGGGACGGACTCTGCCTTTTTGATCAGTCCAGCTGATGCGGTGATGGCAAGAATAGCACCCAAGGCGACGGATTTGAGCGAAAGGGGGAACGACATGATCGCAGATCGATATCGGAGTAGATGGAGTTTTCAAAATTGAGGTTTGTTGTTGTTGAATTGATCTTCCTAATCGCGCCATCATTGACTACTTATGTGTCCTCGCGGAGACATCGAATGTGATCATCAAAGGACATATACGCGCCGCGGGTTGGAATCTCACAAATGAAACATGGGAGTTACTCAATACACGTCGTCGCGCGGCATCGAGAAAAAATAGAAGCAAAGCGTTTTCAGACCTCGAAGCGCCAGCGCATATTGTGATCAGGAAGTCGCCTTGAATTGAAAGATTAGACACATTCCCTTGCCGCGAGCGCGAAAAGAGAACGACATGGTCGGTTTTCAAGACATCCACGATCGGACTTTTCAAGGTCGATGTGTCGCGGCCATGCATACACGAAGATGCTGAAACATCTTGTTGTAGTCTCAAGTACAGTTGATCTTACTCGACAAACACTTCAGGCATTTGATGTCAAGATGTGTCCACGTGTGGTCCGTGCGCTGCCCGACTTGGTGCTGGTGATGACAGAGCGCCTGGAACACCGAAAAGGAGTTTGGAGAAAACATATCAGGTTCGGAATTCACATCGTATCAAGGTATCGATCGATCTCATTCCAGTAATTGTCATTTGTTTCATTAGAATCAGAAGAGCAATATAAAAAACGACAGATAGTATGTACTCCATACACCACCTTTGTGAAAGATTTCGAACCAGATAGAGAGAGGGACACAGAAACAAGAGGATCTTTGCAGGGCGGCCGAGCAAAGATCGCAATAGAATGAACAGAGAGAGATTTTTCCCGTGGCCGTTTGGAACAAAATGTCCAAAAAGGATGAAAAGAAGGTGAAAGAATAAAACATACAAGGCCACATCAGGACAGAAAATCTATCTAAAACGTATTCGCCAACTCGGCGTCGATCTGGAGGTCGAAGAAGCGCTGCTTTTCGGGGCCCAACTGGCACTGCAGTTTCTGCTCCGTGAGCGCCTTGAGTTGTTTCTTGGTCACATTATCGAGGTCGACCTCGGCCAGGCATTCGCGGATGGCGAGGGTGATGGCCTCGTTGGTGGGGCCCTGGGTCTGGAAGCCCTGGAGGCCGAGGGCGCTGCTCGAGCGGTTGAAGGTCATGCTTTGGTGCCCTCCGTACACGGGAGGGGTTTGGGCGCCGGCTTGGAGGAGGTTGTCGACCGATCGGTTGCGGGGAGTGGTGCCTGCGAAGTGTTCACTGAGGTTGCCGGAAGACATTACTCGTGAGCCACGGAGCTGTTGGTCCGTTGCTACAGCCGGGTTGTCTGTGTAACGAGACAGGTGAGAGAGAGTCGATTGGCGGTTAGCTGGCTGCATCGCATTGTATGGTCCAGGCGATTGTGGTGGGCGGAAAGCTTGATTTTGTGTAGGGAAGCCGGTAAGGATGGTTGACGCCGGGTGACCTGACGAGTACACCGAGTGCATATCATCCATCTCATAGCCTGGACCTGGGGCATCGGCATACATCTCCATGAAGCCGTCTTTCTCTTGTGGAATACCACGACGTCCGGGAAGATTGTTGACGAGGGCATAGTCGTCCCAGCGTTGAAGCGGGATAGATCGAGGGTTGAAGCCCTCATCATCAACGGCCACAAGCTGTTTGTCACCTTTCTCGCCGATGACGATACGAGTGTTACCCCATGAGAAATCGTCTTGCTTCCAGAACGAGTAAACCGGAAGAATCAATGACCAGATCGGGTAGGCCATAATGTAAATGATCATCCAACCAATGTGCTGCCACTGTCTCTTGACGATGAAAATGATCGCCTGCAGACCATACACAGCACCTATCATGATCAAGGAGATCAATGGCAGTGGACCGGTGTGTGATGCCACAGTGTAGATCAGGTATACCAAGTACGCAAGCGTGGCGGGCAAGATCAGAGTACCGAAGAGATCGAGGATGACGACGAAGCGCATACTGAACAAACAGAAACCGCAGTGGTCGATCCAGATCATTTCCGCCAAGTTGTGGATGGTGGAGTTAATCCATCGACGACGCTGAGACAGCAACACACTCCAGGTGGAGGGTGCTTCAGTGAGGGCGTATGCATCTGGGAGATACTTGTAGGACATCTGTGGGAAGTACTTGATCATGAGAGTCGTGAGGTAACGATCTTCACCTAGAGACAGCAAGTTCTTCTTGTGCAGAGTGTCGATGTTGTTGTCGGCGTAGGCTTCGATGAGCTTGTCGGAGATGATCAAAGGACGACCCTTGTCAGCGGTGCGAAGTCGGTACATGGTGAAACTAAAATGTGACGTTAGCAATGAACGTCAGAGAGAAAACGGGATCCGGTACATACCATCCAGGCAAACAGGTGACACTGCCGAACAAACTTTCGAATGCTTTGGCCAAGTTGTGCGAGATGTAGTATTCATAAACCTGAATCATGGTCCACCAACTGCCCTCTTCATTTTCAAGTGAAGTTTCACCACAAATACCTGCGATGCCGGCGTCGTTCGCGCATGCAGCAACAAGACGGTTCAAAGAGTCTTCTTTGACTTTGGTATCGGCATCGACCATGAAGAGGTATTCGTAAAGTTCTGGGTCCACTCCGATGATGTTGTTGATTTGGTGGAACATTTCAAGCTCCAGTGGGCTCATAGGAGATCGGTGGTGCACGCGGTTCAAGAAGCTCATAAGCATGATCTGGGAATCACGCTTACCACGGTTACCGGGCTTGGACTTGGTCTGCTCTGTCTCTTTGCCAACCTTGACCACCACGATGTAGGGGACGACATTGCCTTCGTACTCGTAGAGTCCAGAATAGACCTTGCCGTAGTTGAGTTGTTCGCTACCCACACCAATTGATTTGAATGGAAGGGCTGGCGGATCCGTCTTGGGGTCCACGCCGAGGATGTCGAGGACGATCTTAGGGGTTGGGCGATCGTTACCGCCACCAACAATCATGCCGTCACAAATGACACAGATGAGCTTTCGCTTGTTGTCGTAAGCCAGTGCTGTAAGCGAGTCGAGGCCCTTTCGCAGGGAGTCTTCACCCTCAGTGTATGCAGGGACTTGACAGATGACGAATTTATCCTGCTGAGCCGGACGTCGCTTAGAACCCAATTGCAGGGCTGCCAAAAATTTGATGCCGATAACAGCGCAAATAAGGATAGTGAAGCCAAGCAGGATATAATTCTGGACTTGACACCGAGCGGTCTTGCGAAAATCAACATCTCCCACGTAGAAGACATTGTTGAGGCAGTTCAAGGCGTTGATCCGAGTGGTTTGGTTCAGTTTGTTGTTCCAATCGTCCGTGATGTCGAGACCAGGGTTGGACTGGATCAGATTTTTGACATCGTCGGGTAAGAATGCATACTGGGCTAGATTGTTCATCAACTTCAGGGTGTTGAAGTAATCTGTGAGATCGTAGATCTTTCCGTTGATGATCACCCATGGGTGGTTATCATTGACACCTTGGTCATGGACAACGTTTTGTTCGTAGACGAGTTTTCCTTTGAAGAATTCCTTCATCTTGGGCAAGAAGACATTCGGGTACCAGTCTTCGCGCAGTAGGGCGGAGGTGCGGAAGAGCGTGTTGTTTCCAGAATCGTGGTTGGCGATCGAGAGATACTCCAACGTGGCGTTGGGCGTGAGCTTGATGTAAGAGTCGTGAGAGACATAACCAGGACAGGCGATGAAAAGAGGTGGCACGATATACCCAGACACGTCGGTGCCGGCAAACGGTTTCATGTTTTGAGCATTGGTCTCGATGTTGGTGTCCGAATGCTGCAAACGCCAGAATTTGCTGAGGTCGTAGACACTGCCACGGTACGAAACCCAGTAGTCGGTGTCAGTATTGTGGTAACCGACCTCGGCTGGGCTCCAGGCTTTGTCGAAGTTTGGACATAGTAGGCGACCGAACTCAATGATGTAAAACACGACGAGCGCGTTCAAAAGAGCAATCAAAAAGACCAGCACAAGCTTTTCTCGCCAGGCCATGCGAACATCGGGTCGCTTCATACGGCCGACGTATTTGAGCAATGGCGAAGGGATCCAGAAGGTCAGCGCCCAAACGACTGCTACCCACACGCGACGGCCGAATGTTGTCTTCTCCACGATTACTTCCTTGCCTTCCGTGAATTCGCCATCCACCTCGCCATCGTAGGAGATGAAGTTGCGTTTGTCGTCGCCCTTCCTTCCAAGACCATAGTCGCCACCGCTGACGCTCCGTACAGTGTTGGCCATTGTCGGTGCTAGAGAGCGTGCACCCAGGCGGCTGGGAGCCATGCGACTTGCGCGGTCGCCGAGGAGTAAATTGTCTTTGCTTTCGTCAAAGTAGCCTGCTTCGGTGCCTGCGGGTGCGTTGAGGGAGTAAGTGCTTTCCATCCCAGGTGTGGCGAAAGGACCGCCGAGTAAGCTTCCACTCGTCATCTCGCCTGCAGGCTTCATATCGAGCATGCTCTCGGCCTCCCACCAGGCGATCTCACGCAACCAAAGTCTTTCTGTTCCGAGGATAACTTCACCATTGCTCCAGCCACGCCCGGTGACCCATGCTTCGATGCCATCGCGGCCATCCATGCAACCAAGCGGTCGATAGCGATCTGCAAACTCATCGTAATCGAAGTCTGCAGTGAAATCTAATTGCTTGTTGCGAAAGTTAGCCCACTCGGGCAACCTCCACGAGCGAATCTGGCTGGAGACTGATCCCGCGGACCACGGGGAACTTTGCGGAGAAAGATTGGCAAATTGAGCTGGAGCCTCATCACTTGGGTGCAGGCAGAGCTGGAACCATACACGACTGCTGGCCAAGGTTGCAGGAAGAGACACTCGCGCGTGCTTACCAAGCACGATACCTTCACCAGAGATGGGATAGAGGATGCGATGCAGAAAGCTCTCGCCATCCGCCTCCGCTCCGATCTTCTCAAGTAAACCTTGTCGTCGATCCAAAGCAGACTCGTGCTCGTGTCCTAGGGGACCGCTTGAAATTCCAAGATCCGGACCGCTCGCCGAGATTGCTTCCTTCATTTCGCGAAGCACTGACGACCCAGCGGGCGCCACCGGAACGCCATCCGCCTTCATCTCTGCATTGATACCAACACTGTCGTCGAAGACAGTCTTCAAAGTCGTGGCTTTTCCCAGGTTTTGGGCAGGAATTTCCACCACGGTGATGCTGACACTGTCTTCCTCCTCGTGGCTGCTGGGCGGAGTAGCAGCACCAGCATCGCTGTCGGTGCCGGAGCCTAAAGATCTACCAGTACGGATATCATGCCGGATAGCGTCGTTGGCTTGCAGAAGGACCCAATCAACCACTGCTTCGTACAGGGCTGCGATAAGTACTTCTCGCTCTTCAGTGGCACACTTCTGCGCGAGAACTTCCGGCTCGAGATCTAAAAGCTCGCTTACTTCGTCGCAAGTGGCTTCGAGCTCCTCCTGGTCTACGAAGAATCCCAGGGCATCACCAAGGCGCAGGATAGCAGCGAGTACAGCAAGTAAGCTGCGGAGCGATTTTCCTTTGATTCCGATAGCCTTGAGCGACTCTCGGAAGTCTTCCGCGGCAGCCGCATCATCGGCAGTCGGGAGGTAGGCCGGAGTGCCATATGTTTCCGATTTGCGAAGCAAGGAGTATTCGTGTGCCGATTTCAGACCCAGGTATTCTCGCTCTTGCTCTGATTGTGATTCGAGAAGATAGTAGAAAACATCAAAGGCTCTGTAGCCTGGCTCAGCAGGAACATCCAAAAGGCCTGCCTTGGTATCAATGCCAGAGGTGGAGAGACTGAGTGTGGCGCCGTTCACGTCGCCTGTGAGGGTGAGAGAGAAGACACCTGCAAAAGCAGAGAATCGTGGGAAGGCAGGGTTAAAGGGCGTGACACAGTGGAGGAATGGTCGTAAAGCATTGAGAGCAGTGTAGTAGGTGCCTGGCAGAGAAAGTGGCAAGGCAGAAACAAATGCGGCAAAAAGCGAAGGTGTCGAGTGGTGTAGGGAGCTTCAAGCGAGAAAGTCAGTATTGGGTTGTTCTTCACGGCCGATATGCATTTCGACCTACCCGAGAATTATGCATCCATCTTCTGCTCTTCGTCTGGCGTGCTCCCAGGCCCTCCGTGCGAGCTCAACATCGACAGTGCCGCCATACCGACCATCAATCCCAGCTGAAGTGCCAGTGAGCCATGTATTGACGACCAAGCTGGTGCTGGACTCGAGTGGATAGGCTGTGCCAGAGGTGTATGCGCTGTGTAGCGCGTTCAGGAGTGTAGTGGTGGAGACCTGCTGCGAAGAGGCCTGCTGCATGGTGTTTGTTCGAGGACCTGCCGAAGCATTCGAGTACGTCGACATTCGGAACGCCATGATGGGCGGTATTACTATTATGGCGGCAACCCTCTGAGGGGCGCTGGCAAGGGCGAGTCAGTCTGCTCGGGAGAAAGCTGCTTCCTACGCTGCAATCGAAGCGATGTGGTAATTTCGAGCAGACAAAAGCGAGTGTGACTGCAGAAAGCCGTTGCTGTCGGCGCGATCAAAGGATGCGGGTATTGTACAACGCGTCCCGCGATGACAGAAAGCCGAGACTGCTGAGCGAATGTGGTATTGCAACGAGCAGCGTAACGTGGATGAATCCGAACAGAAGAAACGCTTCGAGCGAATGAATGACCAGCAGGTGACAAGCAGACGTGGCGCCGGTGATGAGAGAACTTGGAAGGTCGGAAGTGGAAGACAATACGGCGGCCAAGTAGTGGATGGTAAGACGGCGGGTGAATGTGGTACCAGTTTTTCGAAAACGAGTGTGTGATGCAACTCCACGCGACGCGTAATGTGGTGGAGAGGAGGCGCTGCTTGTCTTTGATTCACAGCAATGCAAATCTTTCAATTCCCAATGTTCCACTGCTCCGGAGAGAAACAAGAGCCATTCAAAGGCAAAAGAAAGAGGATCTGTAATAATTGAGATCGAATTACAGCAGTACAGTAGTACAACGAACAGACCACTGGACTGGATAGAGTGGTGGGAGATGGAAGAGGGACGCCAGGATTCTAGGGGGCTTCGGAAATCTCAACGGTCGCACTGGGTGTGAGGGAGGAGAGAGAGAATACTACTGGGTGGTTGTTGGTTTCGTTTGCTTAACTATCTTCCACTAAACCACTCTGAGCTCGCCGCTCATGACTATTGTTTTTTTATAATAGGGAACTCTCTTCCGAATAACCCGTCTGTACATACAAGCATCCGCATGCTCTGAAAATCCACTGTAGTCCTGTACTGTCTAGTGTGTATGCCTTTGTAGTCATTGTGATCGTGTCCTCCTTGTGGTGTCCGCCCATGCCCATCTTGCTTATTATATTTCATCAGATGGTGATCATACGAGACGATTGCGGCCGGCCGGCTCTGGGTCCTCATCCGCGAAGTACAATGAATGGGGATATCACCCGAGAGATGTTTCAGATGCTCAGCTTAGCTCGATGATGACACGTTCCACGACTTGATGCTTCCTTCCGTAAACACGCGTGAATTATATCGGCTGCTTCTCAGGTGAGTGCAGTAAATAGATCCACAGGGCGAGTCGTCGTGATGGAAACGATGCAACACCGGAAGAAATCCAAATCTTCTAGGCTTTGCTGCTTGACACCCGTGGATCGAACATTTGGGATTGCCCCAGGACTACGATTGACGCGTAACGTTTTGGTGTGGTGTCCATGCTTGGTTCGCTCAATCAGGATGCCAAGCGCGTCCAGAGTCTATTTCGGGGGCGGCGGCGGCGAAAAACTATAGGGCCGAAGCCAAACTTTGTCGTCTGATGAGAAATACAGGTATTGGTGACCACCAACCGTTGTGACATGGTGGTCCGTAAGACGACTCGCGAAGAGAACATGCCTTGACCCGTGCTGATATTCTTTTCTTAAGTGCAGTCATTCCTGGACATGTGATTCATCCTTTGCAAAATGTCACCTACTCCAGCTGAACACGGCGTCAAAAATATGCAGTAATGAAGTCCAGCTGGGCGTATATGCAGCTCCCCCTTCGAACTGCGTCAGGCTGATCGGGAACCATGCGGCGTGCCCCTAAATGTGCATGCACTGTGCTGCGCTCAAGTCCGGATGACACGATAATTACCTGCATAACCTAAGCCAGTACTCGACCTGCCCGTTTGCCCACATCTCCTCGCATAGTCTTCGCTGCACATGGTTATTTTACGATCGCGATGTAGACATTTTAAGAACATGCGTCGATCAGTGGCAATTCGCCGCTGGTAAACCAAGGACTCATTAGACATAGCAAGGCCTGACTGCTGAAAATAAACGCCAGGCCTGCGAATACGAAGCAGCTGTCGTCAGTTCAGTTTCCCGCTACTGCACAGATAGAACACGAGTACAGTATCCCCCTCAAGTTTAGAGACTCGAATGTCCAATCCGCGAGCTCACTGAATTGGTCATTATACACCATGCCGGTTGCATAATCGACGGTGCCGAGCTGGGTTCCATCCACGTCGCATTGGCGATATAGCACAAAAATAATCATGACGCGATTGTCTGCGGTGCATCGTCGTATCGGGACATTGTTGGGCTGTACAGACAGGCGGATTGAGATGGGCCTGCTTTCGCCGCCACCACACCACATGTTCCGTCACCCTTCTCATGATCCCGACCAAGACTGCTCACCAACCAACACATTCGCGGATAGTGGTCATCACCTTAGCTCGCGACTGCTGTGAACCATTTCCAACCGAACCTCGCCTCCGTGGCAGGATACATCTTACCGTATATTGGTCATTCGCGGTGAAATGGTTTTTGGGGAGTAGGAAAGACCATGGAAGCCACAAGTAATGGATGATTGCTGACGGTTTGACGAGATAACACATACAGATCAATGGAAACAATAGCGCAGTAGGTTCTTAGTACTATACTGCCCAGGTGTATAACGGATGATGCGATGTATGACGATCTGGCATCGTGAAGACTTGTTGAGGGGATGACTTTTTCCCGGAGGCGCAGGATGGGGAGGGACGTTGTGCCGGCCTACAGTAGTGCCGTCTCGTTTTGGCGTGCACATTTCGACTAGTGTGTGTTCTCCGTTCTCAGGGGCCGCGTGTTTGTCGCGTCAAGGATTTCAGATGTTTCCAGGTGTCCGCCGCTTATTAGGAAGAGGAGCGTTACAACAGTCGGATAGTTTTCATCGACGGCAATAGATCGCGACCATTCCCCCGACCGTTATTGGCCCACACACTCTCTCTCGTCTCTCTCTTCGACTGCCTAAGCGGGCACTTACTCAGCAAGACTTTCCCCTAGTTGGGCGTGGACTGTAGTGTGGTCTCGTAGTACATCTCTTGATCTCGACTTTCTTCCCGAAGTTCGACATGTGCAGGAGTTGTTGTCCCCTCTCCCACTCTGCTGTGTAATAATCTGTTAATTGGGTCGATCGATTGACGACGTCCAGTTGTACACCGAGTTACTTTCTCTCGTTCGTTCACTCACACTCGCTCTCCCACCGCGCCAAGATTGCTGTCAACAAGTCAGGTTCGATCGCCTCCTTCTGAACCAGATTTCCTTCCCGCATCCAGCAATACAACACACATTCGTTCCCAACCACTCGACATTTACAGACAACACTCGTTCTTGACGCTGCAAATACGTTCTCAAGTGGAATCTGTCCAGCTCCCCGGGCTTGACGCTTTTCATATCTCAGCTGGCCGAGAGGCCTTGTTACCTGCAATATGGCGACCGGTCAGATCAACCAGCCAAATCTCGTGGCCTTGCCTGCCCATTCTTTGAGCGATACAAACATTACCGGGCATCTGGCTTCGCGCTTCCACGGCCACCAGCCTCTCGCGACCTTGTCAACTCAAGGATACATCTCTGTTAACACCTACACATCCGCCGCGAAGGGACCCAATGGCGGCAAGGAAGGTAGCGCCATGGGCGCTGCGGAAGAGATGGCAAGCAGAATGTGGACACGCCTAGGTAGTCGACAGGAAAATCAGGCCGCCATCTTCTTGGGAGAGTCTGGCACTGGCAAGACTACCATCCGATCACATCTCTTGTCGGCACTGCTACAATATTCCGCAACACCGCTGTCAAAGAAGCTATCATTCGCCGCCTTTGTCTTCGATACACTGACTACAACCAAGTCGCATACCACGCCGACCGCGTCCAAAGCTGGTCTCTTCTTCGAGTTGCAATATGACACTTCCTCCACTCTCCACCCAACCCTCATCGGCGGAAAGGTTTTGGATCACAGGCTTGAGCGGAGCCGCGTGGCAACAGTGCCACCAGGAGAGCGCAACTTTCACATTCTATACTACCTTCTTGCCGGCACATCTCCTGCCGAGAAAGACCATCTCGGACTCGATCTCGGGTCCTCACTCACATCTGGCTCTGGTAATCGAGCCTCGCTTACTGGTGGACAAAAGCGATGGCGCTACCTGGGTCATCCGTCGCAGTTGAAAGTCGGCATCAACGATGCAGAAGGCTTCCAGCACTTCAAGACCGCTCTTCGGAAACTCGAATTCCCGCGTGAGGACATCGCCCACTTGTGCGAGGTGCTAGCAGCAATCCTCCACATTGGCCAGCTTGAATTCACGACCTCACAAAACACTGCACCTGCGCCAGACGAGAGCGGCGGCTATGGACACGAGGGAGGTGAAGAAGTCACAGTGGTAAAGAACAAGGATGTGCTGGCGATCATCGCTGCTTTCCTCGGTGTCGGCGATCGTGTCCTGGAGCAATCTTTGGGTTATCGCACCAAAATCCTTCACCGGGAGCGTGTCACAATCATGCTTGATCCGAAGGGTGCCCGCGACAACGCTGATGAGCTTGCTCGGACTCTCTACAGTCTGTTGGTTGCATTCGTGATGGAGAAGATCAATGAGAAGACCTGTGCCGTCGAGGACTCCGTCGCCAACACCATCAGCGTGGTCGATTTCCCGGGCTTTGCATCAGCATCTTCGACTGGCAGCACTCTCGACCAGCTTCTAAACAATGCCGCAACCGAATCTCTGTACAATTTCTGCTTGCAGAGCTTCTTTGAGCGCAAGGCCGACCTCCTTGAGACGGAGGAGGTTTCAGTCCCGGCCACCACCTATTTCGACAACTCTGACGCTGTCAAGGGTCTGCTCAAGTCCGGAAACGGTTTGCTCAGTATTCTTGACGATCAAATGAGGCGTGGCAAGACTGACATGCAACTCCTCGAATCACTTCACCGCCGATTTCAAGGCAAGAATCCCGCTATCGAAGTCGGTAGCCCGACAGTCGTGCTTCCCGGGAACAACTTTGCGACCCACAACGCAGCTGCGAGCTTCACTGTCAAGCACTTTGGCGGTGAGGTCGAGTATCCCATTGACGGTCTGTTAGAAGAGAACGGGGAGATCATTTCTGGTGATCTCATGAACTTGGTGACTGCTTCTAGCAGCCAATTCGTTGCCGAGTTGTTCGGCCAAGAAGCTCTCAACAAGGTCGTTCACCCCAACGATCGTAACGCAGTGACGCAAGCCTCTGTTGCCTCCAAACCTTCCAGAATGCCCAGCATGGCCCGGCGCAAAGGCGGTCGACCGTCAGCAGGAAACCGGCGCGTGGATGAAGAGAAGGACAGCGACGAGGGTACTCCGAACCCTTCACGATCCAACAAGACCACTGATGCACAGCAAGGTGCGGCGGCACAGTTCCTGATCTCTCTGGACAACATCAACAAATCATTGACGGCTCCAAGCACAAATGCCTACTTCTTCTTCTGTATCAAACCCAACGACCGTCGAATCGCCAATCAATTCGACAGCAAATGCGTGCGAAACCAAATCCAAAATCTCGGCATTGCTGAAATTGCGCAAAGGCTGAAGAACGCTGATTTCAGCATCTTCATGCCTTTCCGTGAATTCCTTGGCACTGCAGAGGGCGAAGTCACTGTGGTAGGCAGCGCCCGGGAGAAGGCTGAGATGATTCTCGATGAGAAGAGCTGGCCTGAGAGCGAGGCACGCGTCGGAAGCACAGGTGTCTTCCTCAGTGAGCGCTGTTGGCGTCAAATTGCCGACGTTCGGGACATTGTCCACGGAGCAGCTCCCTTCGCGGACGACAAATACAACGAGGCGGGTCTTCTTACGCCATCCGATGCTCGCAAAGGCTTCGCAGAGTCGAAGGCCCAGCTTTTACAAACACCTGGCTCTGGCAACTTCTATGATGACAAGAATGGCGGATACTTTGGCGGTCGCGACCTCGATGCTAAGAGCGAGGCAGGCAACTCCGCCTTTAACGGGGACATGTTTGGAGGCATTGAAACCCGCGACCAACTGGCAGAAAAAGCCAACGAAGTCCATGCTGCTGAAATTGAGGAACGACCTATGTCTGGTAGCCGATGGCGCTGGCTGTTCATCGTTTACATCTTCACCTGGATGATCCCGGACTTTTTGATCCGCATCGCAGGTCCTAGCCGCATGGTTCGCAAGGATGTCCGGATGGCCTGGCGTGAAAAGCTTGCCATTAACATGATCATTTGGCTCTCTTGCGCGTTCGTCGTCTTCTTTATGGTCGGCTTCCCACGCATCATTTGTCCCACACAACACGTCTACAGTCTACCTGAGCTCAGCTCGTACAATGGCAAGGGCGCAGATTCGTATGTGGCAATCCGCGGTGTTGTCTTCGATCTCGACGCATTCATACCCCAGCATTATCCCAAAGTCGTTCCGGCTGCTGCTTTGAGGAGATATGCAGGCAAGGACATCACGAACCTTTTCCCTGTACAGGTCTCGAGTCTGTGTCAAGGCATCGAAGCTGAAGGTAACATTGACCCCGCCGTGCAACTCAGTTACATCAATTATAACTACACGGGCGAGACTGGCACCATTGCGAGCACCGACACCAATGCGCAGTACCACGACTTCCGTTGGGCGACCAACGATTCACGCCCGGCTTGGTTTCAAGAACAGATGATCACGTTGAAGGGACAATACTGGAAGGGAAATCTGGGTTTCGCTCCATCATACCTGTCGACTTTGGCTGACAAGCAGAATTCCATCGCGTACATCAACGGAAAGGTATACGACTTCACGGCTTACATCGCCGGCGGTCGTGCGCCCCAATACCCACCGGGTCAGTCTGCGCCGTCCACTCTACCCAACTCGAACTTTATGGATCAGAGCCTGGTCGATCTCTTCCAACGTCGCTCAGGTCAAGACGTCACCAAGTACTGGGAGGCTCTCAACTATTCACCAGAATTCCGCGGCCGCATGCTGACATGCATGAACAACCTGTTCTACGTTGGCAACCTCGACACCCGAGACAGTGCGCGTTGTCTATTCTCCAAGTACATCCTTCTCGCCGTGTCTCTGTTGTTGGTTTCGGTCATCGCCTTCAAATTCTTGGCGGCTCTACAATTCGGCAAGAAGAATGTTCCCGAAAACCTCGACAAGTTCATCATCTGCACAGTTCCAGCTTACACCGAAGACGAGGATTCGCTCCGCCGTGCCATCGATTCCGCCGCACGCATGCGCTACGATGACAAACGCAAATTGCTCTTTATCATCTGTGATGGTATGATTGTTGGACAAGGCAACGACCGTCCCACTCCACGAATTGTCTTGGATATTCTAGGCGTCTCTGAGCACACCGATCCGGAGCCTCTCAGCTTCGAATCTCTCGGCGAGGGCATGAAGCAGCACAATATGGGTAAAGTCTATTCAGGATTGTACGAAGTTCAAGGTCACATTGTGCCGTTCGTCGTGGTCGTCAAGGTCGGAAAGCCTTCCGAGGTGTCCAGGTAAGTTATCAAACGCTGAAACAAACTCGGGAAGACGCCAGTTGCTAATTTTCTCTTGCAGACCTGGTAACCGTGGTAAACGTGATTCGCAGATGATTCTCATGCGCTTCCTCAACCGCGTGCACTACAACCTCGCCATGACGCCCCTTGAGCTCGAGCTTCTACACCAGATTCGAAACGTCATCGGTGTTAATCCAACATTCTACGAATTCTTATTGCAAATCGATGCCGACACGGTCGTGGCTGCCGATTCTGCTCTTCGATTCGTTTCTGCCTTCGTCAACGACACGAAACTGATCGCTGTCTGTGGAGAAACGGCCTTGACTAACGCAAAACAATCATTCATCACGATGATGCAAGTCTACGAGTACTACATCTCACACAACTTGACGAAGGCTTTCGAGTCACTCTTCGGGTCCGTCACTTGTTTGCCTGGTTGTTTCTCCATGTACCGCATTCGTGCCGCTGAGTCCGGAAAGCCGCTGTTTGTGTCCAAGGAAATCATCGAAGACTACAGCGAGACACGCGTGGACACTCTACACATGAAGAATCTCCTCCACCTTGGAGAGGATCGATACCTCACGACGCTTTTGATGAAGTATCATTCCAACTACAAGACCAAGTACATCATGCGCGCGCACGCCTGGACTATTGCGCCTGACAGCTGGAGCGTCTTCATGTCACAACGTCGTCGCTGGATCAACAGTACCGTGCACAACTTGATCGAAGTCATCCCTCTCCAACAGCTCTGTGGTTTCTGCTGTTTCAGCATGCGTTTCGTCGTTTTCCTCGATCTCCTGTCCACCGTCGTCCAGCCGGTGATTGTCGGTTACATCATCTACCTGATCATCGAAGTCGCGCAGAATCCGACCAACAACACCGCGACAACGGCCTTCATTCTGCTCGGAGCCATCTATGGTTTGCAGGCAATCATCTTCATTGTACGACGTAAATGGGACATGGTCGGCTGGATGATCATTTACATAATCGCCACTCCTGTCTTCTCCTTCGCGCTCCCTCTGCTCGCTTTCTGGCGCATGGACGACTTCTCCTGGGGTAACACGCGTATGGTCACTGGTGAGAAGGGCAAGCAGATCCTGGTCTCGGACGAAGGCAAATTCGACCCCGCAAGCATCCCCAAGAAGCACTGGGAAGAGTACCAAGCCGAGCTCTGGGACCAGAACACCCAGCGCGACGACGCCCGCTCCGAAGTCTCCGGCATCTCCTACGCCACCCGCAGCTTCCACCCCGGCGCCGGCGTCGCACCCTCCGAATACGGCGGCCGCCCCTCCAGCCAACTCCACCTGCCCATGCACTACTCCAGCCCCCTAGCCGCCGGCTCGCGACTCTCCCTAACGCCGTCCTACGCCGCCGGCGGCCTCAACAACTCCACCTCCGTCGACAACCTCCTCCTCGACCACAGCGGCGTGGCGGGCGTCGATGGCCAGCCCAGCGACGATGCCATCCTCGCCGAGATCCGCGAAATCCTCCGCACCGCTGACCTCATGACCGTCACGAAGAAGAGCATCAAGGCCGAGCTCGAACGCCGCTTCGGTGTCAATATGGATTCCCGAAGGCAGTACATCGGCAGCGCTACCGAGGCCATCCTGAGCGGTCAGCTTTAGAGGGCAGCGCAGCGAAGAAAGAATGTACAATGATTCGCGATCGAGAAGAGATGTGGTTCGACCATTCGGAATTTTTCGCTTCTTGATCTTTCTTGCTTCTTGTTTATTGGGCTGTCTTTTCCCCTGTCCCACATCATTCGCAACGACTGTGATGCTTTGGCGGGAAATTGTCTTGTCATATTGTTTTCTTCTACTACGCCTCGAAGATCTTTGTCTGTTTTCCTCCTTCACTTCCCGCAGAAAAAAATTATTCTAGACCAATTTGGGTGCATGATTGACGGGAAAGGCCCATTTGGACCGAATTTGTGTAATGGGTGGTGGCGTTCTTCGAAGGTATACAACAAGTTCATGTGTAAAAAATGGAATTTATTTATCGAACCTCTTTCCTCATTTCGTCTTTTCTCTCGTTTCCGGTCCTGGCAACATGCCCTGAGCATTGTCTGATCTCACACTCACGTTGATGTTCCTTATGGATGTCAGTGATTCTTTCCTGTTGTTGTTTTCTTGTATCTCTGGTGGTACAGGTGCCCTCTATTGATCCAGCTCGTCTATATCCCACACATATCTCATTTGGCAAAAATTTCTAACCCCTCACATCTCTCTTTATCCATCCTCGTCATACTGAGCCTATTTTTGAAGATATCGATCAACTCCCCCCCTCCACAAAATGTCTCTCATCGCTTGATCTCCTCGCCCTTGCTCTCAGGCTGGACCGCAGAGCCTGCCTTTTCCTTGGCCGTCTGGATCGCCTTCTCGACTTGTTCGACCGCACGCTCGATCTCAATTTCCATCTCCGGCAATTGATAGCTCTCGGCGAGGACGCGGCCGTTCCAACTTTGTAACAGCATGGCCTCTTCTCCTTTTCCTCCTGCGTCTTGCGACTCGATTTTGGCCACGGCTTCCTCGACCTCGGCGGAGCTGATGGATGGAGCGACCTTGGCAGCCTCGTCTGCGGGCTTTAGAATCCCGGCTGCGTAGACCTCGTCGAGGGTACTCGAGGGGCTGGATGTGATGAGTTTTTTGGTGACGAGGTGGTCGAGGAGGCGGGAGCCGTAGAGGGCGCGGTAGTGCGAGTATGCGCGGAAGCAGAGGTAGAAGAAAGGAATGTTGGGGATCCTGTATCCAAGAGGAAGGAGGGAGTCTGTCAGATGGAGACACACCTTTGCGCACGCGAAAAGCAGGATCGGGATTTGGACAACTTACACTGGGACGAGTGTGAAGGGCGCCGACACGGGCATCAGCGCGATACACGTCCACATCCGCTGTCGGTGTAGCGCCTGTCTCTCGGTCGCCAGCTTCTTCAGGATCTCCGAAACCCGGCCTTCCCGGACGAATTTGCTCGGGAAGACGCATTCGAATTTCATCCTTCCCTGATCGACATCCTCGAGCCGCTTCTGGGTGGCTGCCGGGAGCGATTTCAATCCCCACTCCTCAAAGGGAATCCTCCGGAAGAGCTTGTTGCCGTACACGGTGAGTTGCTTCTGCCAGCCCTTCTCGGCTTTCTCCCAGCCCATCCATGTCTTCGATGCGCGGTTGATGATCTGCTCTGACCACGGCGGTTTGGTGCCGGCGGCGAGGATGGCTTCGGGGACGCGCTCGCAGTAGATCAATGTGCGCTTGGTGGATACCGGAAGGAGGAATAACCGCATCTTGATAGAATATTATGATGGAGTATAGTACTGTAGTTTAGGGGGCTGCTGATGGCGAATGAGCGACGGTGAATCTGTCTTATGACCGGGTTGACATGTTGATGTTATTTGAATGTTGGTCCTCTGTTTGTATCGGAGCTGAAACGAGTGTTGATGATCGCGAATGTCCGTCGCAAGCTGGACGGTGGTTGGTACAGCTTAAGGATACTGGGTGATAAAATGTCACTGGCTGTTCGGCGTTCCCAGCTTCGACGCGATGCAGATGACGTAATGAAAACCGACGTTTCGAAGTTCCAGAATCCAGATCATGCAAGGCCTGCAGCAGCTATGATTGGTGTCGTTGAACCGCATTTTTGTAAACTGCGCGTTCTTTGAATATGCATGAAGTTGTCTCCCTTGTTATGATCTATCGAGCGAATATGTCTGGAACGAATTTGAGATTCGCACTCTAGAAGACATGCCGTTCGGACTGATCGAGGCTGAGGGATGGCTAGACTGTAGGGTGTACATTGCAACACAGGGGTATTCGTTGGTGATTAGTCGAGCGTTCATGCGGTGTTTCGTTGTGATCAGATACAGGAGTGTCCCCAGAGATCAATTGCGCATCTAACGTCATGTATCAACTCTAGTAACACACATAACATCTTAGCTAAATCGTCATGCAACAGAGCAATAATCAAAGGAGAAGATCCTAGATCTCCTCAGGTTCCCGCTTGATCTGATGATCCGCAAGCACCGTCTCGACCTTAATCGTCGGAACAACCGGCGTATGCTGCTGCTGCTGCTGCTGCTGTCGTTGCTGAGAAGAATCCTCCTTCTTAATCTCCGTCATTTTCATCGCCGATGGGTCCCACCCGGAATCTCCAAACAGCGTCTCCGTCGCGCTCAGCCGACTCTTCTCATTCCCCGAAAGACCCTTTCTCGACCGTCGTGACGCTCCTGCTCCCGTCGTGCTGCTCGCCGAACTACTAGCTCGTCTGTGCCGACGGCCATCTACACTCCCTTGCCTCGATTGCTGTCCTGTGCCATCTCCGTCCGCGGGCGCAGGCGTGCTCGATCGTGATGAGGCCCGAGATGAAACGGATGCATCGTCTCTTAGTCGGTCCTTCATGCGCTTGGCCGCTACGTTGACCGCTTTCTCCCGGAGTGCCAGTTTCGCTAGATCCATCTGTCTCCGGCTCTGACGGCTCTGAATAATGCGGACATTCTTCCATCCGCGCCAGCCGGTCCACCATAGCCAACCGCCTTCACGGCGGGCGACTTCGCGCTCGCGCGCGCGCACCACAGCCCGCAGCGCAGCCCGCCGTGCGTTTTCCTTCTCCCAGTACTCCTGCCGGTAAGTATCCCAGCCTTCCCGGAAGTCCGGGCTGAAAGGCTTGGGGAGAAGAAGTACGCGAAGTGCATCGCCACCGGGCGCGATATCTTCCTCGAGAAGACCATGGCGTGCGGCGTGTGCATTCCAATGATCCCGCGCGGCGCCGGCTTCGATGTCACGAGGGACAATTTGGAAATTGACACGCTTGGCTTGGAGATAGCCGAGAGGATCAAGAACAGCAATCCAGCCGCCGAGTTCGGCGAGGAAGGAACCCTTGACGACCACGACTTTGAGGTTGAAGCCGCGCAGACCACGGTTGGTCGTGGAGATGAAGCGTCGCGGCCAGTGGACACCCCGCGCGTACATTCCCGAGCCCCAGAAGAGACAGAACGTAACGACACCGGAGCACCAGGCGAGCTTCTCGCCGGATTCGAGGACCCAGTAGACGCTGCCGCCGACGCCCTGGCCGTCTTCACGGGGACGGAAGAAGAGCAGATAGGTAAAGACCAGAACCCATGCGGTCAGTGCGAGGAGTAGAAGGCAGTGTAATCGGAGGCGAGCCCGGAGACTCAAGTATTGCAGTCGCAGGGAAGATTCGAGGATGAGCAGATTGAGGTAGATCTGGGGTGGGCTGGAAGGTAGAGCATCTCTAGGGTCACTACTGTTGCTGTGATGAGGTGGTATGGGAGCGGTAATGGAGTGTTGGGAGATTGCACGAGCACTGGCGGCGATTTGGTCGGGGGAGAGGTCGGGAGGTGGTGCGCCTTTGACGACGCGGTCGATTGGGCTGCTCATTGTTGTGTCGGGTGCAATGCGAGTCAGCTGGGCTTGTTGGTATCTTTTACTCTTGTGTGGTTGTGGCCATGCAGCTGCTGCGAGATGTAGTACGGTTCCTTGCAATGCCTGATTTTCTAACAGTAGCCAGTGATCAAATGTTGTGCAGCAGTGGGTTGCTCATGTCCGGGCACGGAGGTGATCGTATCATCTGACGTACTCGCAAGCAGCCGACGTATTTATTATCGGATGATGATGAGCTGCGGTTCCCGGCTTTGTCTGCCGACCGGGTGTTAGGTTAGGGTTTGGGTTGTTCGTCAACCTTGCATATTCTCCTCCCGCGTACATCGTTTACCGGACTGCTTGCTAGGATGTATACAGGACTACGGAATGTGGTAATTGTGCGCCACTCATTCGTGATATGGTTGCTATGGTGTATGCTGCTTACATTACCAATGTTGTTGGCGGTTCGTTTTATAAATCACATGGTCTCCCCGGGTTCAAATGGTCGATGGCAGCCTCCATGGCCGTCGAATTCGACGGCCATGGAGGCTGCCCGTCCGACAGCTGCGCCTCAACGTTCAGAATCTAGCAGGAACACTTTTCGGCCGGCTTAGAACACACAGATGAGATCTTAATGCCGAGGATGTGCACTCGCCTTTTCCGAATCATGATGTATTTTAAAAAATGCTATGCAAAACGTATCTTTCATTACTTCGTCAAAACAAGTCGCCGTGGGCTGTTGATACCGGCTCGCTTTCTGCTCATCTTCCAGCCCCCAAAACCGCATGATATGCCAATTGCTTTCCCTCCTGTTTTTTTCTATGTATATATAAAAACTCTAGAATGTGCACAGTCCGCCACTATTACTATCCGCCTGCCACAACTTCTCCAAGCCATTTTGACCATCGATCCTATCGAGCACCTTTCTCGCAGACGTTTCGCCCGGGATGGCACCCTTCTCGAGCACGCCTTTCTTGCTGAGTAGCCGACGCGTCCACTCATCCACTGCCGGCTCACCCGTTTCGTCGCGAGCTTGGCGGAGGAAAGGAATCAGCGCGGTTCCGCCGGTGCCCTTGAGGTCCTTCTTGATGTTCTCGTCGACGGGCTTACTCCGGTGCGCGAGGTCGACTTTCTTTGAAGCGGTTTCCTGGACTTTCGCGGAGGCTGCCTCCCGGCTTTTGACGATGATGTAGCGGCTCACGATCTGGATGTGGGTGTCGCGGAACGAGCGGAGCATTGCGAGACAAGCATCGTATGCGAGTGTGAGGCCGCGGTCTGAGCTGTTCTCTTCGACGAATGTGCGGATATTGGCCACACGGTCGACATCGCAGAGGAAGCGCGCGTGTTGGCCAGGCATATACTTCCGCATCTCGTGGATGAAGTTGGTGCTTGGTGCGGAATATTTGCTTTTTGATATTTGCGGACTCGACTGGTTTCCAGGCTTTGCTTCGCCTGTAGAGCGATGCTCGACACCGAGGACAATGTCGAAGAATTGTATGATGCTCGACTGAGCATTGCTGCCACCGCTGAATTGGACGTAGCGTTGTCGGTTGATCGCGCCGCCGTTGTCGAAAATCACACCTTGGGGAAGGCCGGCTTCCGCCATATTCTTGCTTCCAGCAAGGAACGGTCGAATCCGGTAGTAGAAAACATGGGGATCGCAATTGTCGTACATTTGTGCGAGCATGTCCTTCAATTCACTCAGACGCTCCGCAAACGATTGCAGACACCGAATTACCATATCCCTGTCACCTTCCCGTGCAGCCTTGATCGCTCTCAACATCATCGGGATGATCGGTGCGCCTCGTGATTCAATCGCAATGCTGATCAAGTAGAACCACTTCTCGTCGAGTGAGCCAGTGAAGGTCTCGATTGTGTCGAGGTTCGCCAAAGTATCCACAGGCTCGTTTGCAAAGATTGGCTTCCAATTCCAGAGAACGAGACCCGCGTATGTGGCAACTGGAGGCAGCTCGAGCCTCTTGCATGTTGCCAAAAATGGGATCGAGATCGAAGGTGGTATACGATCCGCAGGTTTTAATCCTCCCCAGATATAGCCATGTGTGATGAACGCCAGAATGCTGTATGCTCGTCGCCATTGTACAATGTCCGTGAGACGATCTGTTGACAACACAGGCAGATGATCGACAACCTCCCGCAATCTCTTGCTTAAGATCAAGCCTTGCAGGTTGGTCATGACATGTTCCCATTGCTCGTAGTACGGGTCAGGGAGACATTCAAGCGGCGGTGTGCTCGGAAGGAATGCGTTCTCCAGGGAGACATCATAGTCTAGAGGATTCGGGACGGGAATCATATTTTCGAGTATGCCAGACGCAGGCTTGCGACGCTGAAGACTCTAGAAGTTTTCGGAAGTCTTCTAACGCTGCAAGCCCAGCCGTTCTAGATTCCAGAGGAGGACGAGATGTTGGTAGTTCGACCGTTCACTCTAACGAGAGGGTTATGAGCGGGTAGGTGTGTTCGATTGATTGCCAAAAAATTCGTTGCTTGAAGCAGTGGTGTGTGGTCGCGTGATGAATGTGGTGACTGAGAATAAGCGATTCACGTTAGAGCGGATAAAGCCGGCGAATTGTCCAAGGCTTCCAAGAGTGGGTTGTAGATTGCGTTTCAAGAATGCAGAGAGAGAGAGATTGGTAACAGCACAGAGTGAAGCGAGCGCGGAAGAGTCCGGTATATATATGATGAGTGAAGGTGGACGAGAAAAGGCGTGACTTTCGGGGACGTGGAGTGGATGAGAACCCAAGTCGGCTGGTGAGCTAGTATGCCAAAAACACACGACTATACCAGGCGCGCAGTGCTGAGGGATAGCCGCCACGCCGAGTGGTCCCGATTGATCTAGCCATGGAAATCTCTCAGGCTAAAACTACGACTAGTACGAAACATTTTCATGATACACCTGCCCAGGTGGGCAATAAAAACCGCGCGCGACACATGCACAATAGTAAATAGTCCTGTGCTTCTCTGCGAACAGACGGTATCGAGTATGGGAAACACGATTGCGGAAGATCTCAATCAGTTTCCTCTACGTCATATCGTATACGCGTTACCGCAAGGCCCATGGTTGGATGAGAAATATAGCACTGGAATGAATTCGTGGATCCTATCACACCTGTAGTATGTATTTCTCAGCCGGTTCGCCCGCCAGGAATGGGTGGTTGATGATGATGAGTGCCCAGGTGAGGTGAGGGGCAGCGTTGCCAGCCGGCCGGCCCGAATGGTTTGATTATGAATCGGCTGGGACCGTGTGATCATCAACGATGAGAGTGATCGAATGTTCACTGAACCCTTGCGATTGTGATATCCATGGATTCCCGCAATGACGATGGCATCAAGTTATCGTGAACTGCGAACCTTCATATGATTATGGACGGGCATGTGGACGAATCACATAGCCATGCTAGAGGACGTGATGCATGGAAAGAAAGAGAGGCGAGTCGGCGAATGTGTTTCTTTGGCGGGACTGAAATGTTCGAGGGAATTCGGAATTGATGACGTCCATGTGGGGGTGAAGACTGTCTACAGGCAGGCGTGCCATCAAATTCCGGTGCAGATTTCAGCATGTCGTCGGGCATTGTCCAGAATGCTAGCCAGACTCCAGGAGAGATTTCCGCGACCTCGCCGGTCTCGCACCGAGCTGTTCACGTGCTGTTGCGCTGTTCTCCACGATGATGGCCAACGTGCCAACCAACCTCGACCGTTGACCTGCGGGCTCTGCTCCGGCACCTCACCGACGTGTTTGTTTGAAGAACCCATCTGGGTTCGGCAATGCATCAATGCATCGTTGGAAGGTAATCAGTTGTTCTCGCGTTGCAGTTCCTGCGGCCACAATTTGCATCAGGCCTTTCAATTCCGCGTCAGTGGAAGCGCGTACAGCGAGCATTCCAATCGTCGGATCTTGAGAGGGAGCCGGAGTGATGACGGGTGATGCATGTTGCTCGACATTCGTCATGGTGGCAGGTGCCGTCGGCCGGATGAGATGAGACGAGCAATGGTTCGTTGCTATCTTGCCCGCAGTCCTTGTGACGGGCTGACATTTGATCAAAGTACCCTGCCGTCTCGCGCATTGCACAAATTCCATTTCCCTATGGCACCCGCACGTGTAGCGGACGTAGAGGGATTGGCACATGGTGTGTTTAAGATATGGTTGCGTACGCGTATCACAATGTCGAAGGCAGCTTGTGCTTGTATTGATCGCGAGACGTGCGAGGAAAGCACTGACGCCGTTTCTTTTCCTTTTTTACCTCTCAGATCCTCACACGATCAAAACCTCGATGTGATACAACTCCGACCCCTGACACATGATACCAAACGAATATCGCCCTATTACTTGCATTCGTATTATACTGTACACCGTGTACACAGTTGAGGGATTTTCAGAGCCCTCAAAGACAGCGGCTCGTGATTCCAATCCTCTGGTCTTCGAATCATTCCGTCCCGGGAGCTGGTGCCTTTGGACGACCGTCCCCGGAATCCTTCCATGCGACATCCCGTCCGTGCATCTCAAACCCGCTCTTGGGGCGCTGTCTAAAACTTCTGCGTACCGTCCGCAATCACTAAACGAGAAAAAATGTCAGCTCAATCCTCTTCCAACATTTCAACATCTTCCAATGCAGCCTCATCTGTCATCCGCAAGTGACAAATTGTGAAGAGAAGAAGATACTCACAGCTCAAATAAACTCCCCAGACCAAATTGATCATCTGACTGAACAGCATGCGGTGCTCAAGCGGGACCAGCGTGAAGCTGATGATGTTGACCGCAGGCCAGACCTTGCAATTGGCCAGGAACATGGGCAGAAATTGCTCCGCCACATCATCCTGGATGTAATCCTTCTCGGAGCCGCGGATCAGGGCGAAGCCGACGATGAAGAGAACCGTCTATTTCCATTCAACCAGAGCACAAAGGGTCAGTATGGAGCCTCGATTCCTATGAATAGTAATAAATCGAAATGAGGTGGATGAACTTACGTTGATACACGTGCCGACGGTGCTATCCAGAGCGAATTTGATGAACGTGTTCTGCAGGTTCAGACTTTGGTTCTTCTCACGCTGACCGAGTTCATTCGGAATCTTCTTCGCGGGAGCCTTCTCGCCGCCTTTGTTGACGGTCTTGGTGTTCTGGCCAGTGACGTAGTCGTCGATGTATTCTTCTTTTTTGTCGCCATGGAGTTTGCGGTCGTACGCGGGGAACTTCGTTTCTCTAATTGATTCCGTCAGTGTCAGAAAGCTGCCATGGGTTCTTCTGGAGGTTCTGGCGAGACCAAGAGCGCAGGAATGATGTGTGACTTACAACCATCGTTGCCAGACGAAATTGCCTGGGCTCACCATGAACGCATAGAGGATAAATTGGAAAAATCGTGTCACATCGAATTGGAAGGGTGTCTGTTTCGATGAGAAGAGGTATTACACTTTAGTCCTGATTGAATTTCGCTTCGTGACTCTCCGTCATTGGCCTGGAATTCATGAGATTGGGCGGATAGAAACTTACTCCATCCCGCGAGCTCGCCAGATACTGGGCGACCAGATTAGAGATGCCGGCCAACACGGCCGCCTGCAGGGTGGATCGGACAATCGGATCGGAAGCTTCAACCATGATGACGAGATTTATTCCGAAGTTGATCTTGGTTTTCGTGATGCTTGAATTTAGATAGATGCAATTGATATCTTGTTTTCGCAATAGTGGTATGGAGAGGAATCGACAACGAGGATCTATGAAGTTGTTCGGGCAAGTCCTGAAAGATGCTCCCGCACACTGGCTTGGATTTGATTTAAAAGACAACAATAGCAGCCTGCGAGCTAATAATCCACGATAGGATCTCTTCTATCAGGGCAGATGACGATCAAAGTGATAACAAAGGTTCATTATAAGTTATAGAGGCATGTTGTGCGCTCGTCAGGCAGCCACTATATCTCGAGCTTGCCTCTCACACATGTCCGAGGTCCGTTTTTTCTCGTGACAGATCGATGATGTACGCCCGTAGCCCTTTCTCGGTCGACGGCAGCGATCCTCCAAATTTCACGTGTCGGGTACCTGAAAGAATGACGTCCGTGTCGTCTGATCTTCCATCCAACCTCTGGTCTCATGGACCAATTTCCCCTCTACCGGTATATTGCTTGGCCAGCCATTGACACTCTTATTATTATGAATTCCATCGTTTCCAATTTCGGTCCACAGAATGAGCCAGGTGGAATTTCTCACGCGGGGATGATGTCATCGATTCTTCTTTGTGGAGTCAACTCCAATGCTATCACCAAACTCAATGGCAGGTCAGAGATTCTCTTCGTGATGGCCCTTCCTTACAAGTAAGACGTGAAGCACCTTAACATTACACCAGAGCGATCATGTTCAATCCTTATCGGCTCTTGAACACTACACTGGGTCGAGAGATTGGTGGAACTACCTGTAGACAGTAATGAATTCACGATGCGATGACATCATCTAGAATCACATGGTGCAGGCTTCACACTGTGCATTGGTAACTGACCTCGGTCGGCCATAAGCGAATACCTAGCAATGTTCTGGTCTCAAATACCTGACCTCCTTTTCATCAGATCATTTCATGTGAAAGGCGTTCGATTGGCGCATGCTGCTGCGGCCGTCACGCTGATATCATTTAGTCTTGGAGCATCATGTAATGCGTCAAGATCATGAGCTAATTATAGATATTCCTGTTCGCTTACCCATCCATCGTGAGGTATGCACCATACTGTTCCACACCGCCTAAGGCGTCTAAGCCTTGTTATCGTTATGCATTGTTATCGGACTCGGGTGTCAAGTTCAGAGCTCTGGCTTATGATCCTGAATCCATCTGTAGCAATCCACAGCACTGGGTCTCTTGCTCACGACTTCCTCCATACAGCTAGCAACAATGGAGTTCAGCTTGCGGGAATAGTGTGTGCTACCACAGGGTCGTCTCGCAGCAGCTTGTTGTGGTTCAGGAGACTTTGTCAGACGGCACATGGTCTGTATGGTGCCGCCCGCCTGCCAGATATCTGTAGCTTTGCCATACCGGCCCCGACCATCATTCGACATTGTTTTCGCTTCGGGTGGTAGCCAACGTGGTGTTCCATGCGTAAGCATCAATGCGTGCGCTAGCCCTCGATCGATGTCAACGGGGGATACAGAGCAGCCGAAATCGCCGAGAACGACACGTGGCATGCTTCCTGCGCTGCCTTGCATTGTGAGCCAGATGTTGTCCGGTTTAACGTCGAGGTGACAGAGAGTCGTCCATTCGGCATTGCGGTCTTTCCAAGCCCCTACATCGACGCCGTAGTGGCAGAATACAAGAGCGCACATGACACTTTCAAGGACGTGCCAAGCGAATGACTCCGGCGTTTTCAAATGCTGGAGGATCTTCCGACTGATGTAGTCGGTGATGGAGCCGAGCTCGCAGAAGGACAAAATCAGGCATGAGTAATTGGTCATCCCTGGAAAAAAGCTTTCATGGATCTTGTTGATATTTTCGCATGGCCCAGCGTGCCGAAGTCGTGTGAGCGCATCGATCTCAGCACGAGTCCGTCGCCTTTGCGATTTCCGATCGATGGGTAGACGTTTCTCGATGAATTTCTGCTTGTTGTCCGTTCTTTCAATGACAAATATTCCTTCGTTCATACCACCGGCTACCATATGGCCGGTTCCATTCAAGAGTTGACCCAGCCTTCGATATCGATGGAGTGGCGTATCGAATTGCTCCGGTTGATAACTGGCATTGTACGTGAGTTCTCTCGTACTCTGTCGTGGCGGCCTGGTCGATTTTGATGGGAACGCCGATCGTATCAACCGTGGTTCTGACATCGATGTTCTCGAACTCACTGATTCGGCAAAACCCTTGGAGAATGTGTTTCGTGAGAGTCTTGTCAAAGGCTGTGATCCATTACTGTCCTTTGTAGGCAGCGAGATCATACCGCTTCCATGGGTATCGCTACGATAGTCTCGAAAGTCCTTTGACCCGGTTCTCCTGTCACCTTTTGGATCAAGTCCAGGATGCCCTGAGAGTCCACGATCGAGAAAGCTTTGACTCCGAAGCGGTGATGAATCGTTCTCATGCATATCTTGGAATGTCAACTGGCTGAAAGATAGATCCAAAGTCAATCGTTATGAGGTAGAGACTGTTTATCCAAGGAGTGTTGTGGATAAGTGAACAGTATTTCGATGTGGCACTCGCGTCCTTTGAATGTTGTTGCGAGATGTGTGCCTCTTGAGCATCAAACGCGGTGCGAATATGTAAGATATCTACCCGCATTGAAATCAACCAATGGCCGTAGATTTCAAAAGTCAGTGCTTATTATTCTAGTACGGATCTGAAGTTCGCTATCGCAGCGCCAATTACGATGATCAAAATCCAAAGCCTGTGAGTTCGGTGATGTCTCGAGGTGTCCAAGGAAGAAGCAATGCAAGGAGAAGAAAGGAAATGGCATCAATCTTGTGACGAGAGTTTGTGAGTTGTCACAGACTTGCCGTGGCGGAAGATACCTATAGCAATCACAGGCCACAGTCTGGCGACTGTCAAAGCCAATGCACGTGTCGACACAACGACGACGGCAATCAGTGCGGACTCATCAATCTGGGCACATGTGGTCGACTGCCGTATCCCCCAGGCACAGCTCCAGGTTTTCTAGTTAGAAGCACCATATGATTTCCCGGATCGGTACTGAACGGTAACATGAATCACTAAGCCTCACTGTTCGCGAGATCAAAATTATCCGCTTTGTCTGCGTACATAGCTGATGCTCGCTCGCCAGAGTTCTAACGCTCAGGCGCGGATCAATGTTGACGTTTCGCGGTTCGGAACGGCGAGTGCTCGTCTCTGAAATCAATTGCGTTGATCATCAGAGCTCGCATTATGTTTTCATTGGTATTCAAACCTGGTCATGATATAAGCCTTGATCAAGACGCTCCATGGATACAGCTGAGGTGCGGCGGCGCACGGATCGCGGGAGACTCCCCCGAATTGCACTGAAGGGTTCACGGCTACTCCAGACTATACCGCATTGGTGAATATGCTACATTGCTGCAGGTGCAGAGCGTAAATCTTGGCGACAACTTCTCCCGCCAGTCATCATCAAGCATCAGCCGTCGTCGTCGTTATACTTTCTTGCGGTCGACTCTTTCTCTCATCACCAGCTTCCGCCTCTTCGCCCACGGTCCTCCATCCTCTACTTCTGTTCTTATCTGCAGCGATCTGCTCCTGCTCAGCGTATTCAGCGAGTCGCCATCAACAAACTCGCAATTTTTTAGCTCCTCCGAACCCCCGAGCCGGACCCTATAAACTCACGCCTGATCAATTCACTCATGGCCGTAAGTGGACCCAAGATCTGCGAATTACCTTCGTAGCAACGCAACTCTCAAGATGTTCACGGGGAACAATTCTGACGGTCAAATGCAGCAACCACCGTCGCAACCTCGTGCCTACGCTCAAGCATACATCCCGAACGGTGCGCCGCAGCCTAGCGGCCCTGTCCCAGGAGCCCGTCCGCTTGATCCAAATCAAGGTCGCGTGCAGCAAATCGGCCATGCCAGAGTCCTTTGCATTGCCGATGTCCGAGGTGAGAACCTTTCAGTTCCATCTGCATCTCAACGCTGTGTCCGACTCACAATTTGACAGGTAATCTGCGACAACTGAACGAGCTGGCGCATAGCGCGAAGGCAGACTACATCATCCACACCGGCGATTTCGGATTCTACGACGACTCGTCACTCGAACGCATTGCCGAGAAGTAAGCATCAGTCGCCATCTATGACACGTCCCTGGCAACATCGCTGATCATGAACAAATAGGACCTTGAAGCACGTCGCTCAGTATTCGCCTCTTCTCAGCGAGCAGGTCAAGGCCGACATTACGCGCGCTGGCGCCACACAACCCGTCAAGGAACGTTTCCAGCGAGATCGCCTTCCCCTTTCTGAGCTGCCGCAATTCCTGAACAAGACATTCAAGCTCGATGTGCCAGTGTTTACAGTCTGGGGCGCATGTGAAGATGTGTCCGTCTTGGAAAAGCTGCGCTCACAGGAATACAAGATTGAGAACCTCCACGTGATTGACGAATCACAATCCAGATTGCTGGATGTCGGAGGTGTCAAGCTCCGTCTGCTTGGTCTCGGAGGCGCTGTGGTCATGCACAAACTGTTCGACAATGGCGAGGGACGGACTACGATCGCTGGTGGACAGGGCACAATGTGGACAACTCTTTTGCAAATCGGCGAGCTTATCGACACTGCCAATCGAGTGTATGACCCGACCGAAACGCGCGTGCTCGTCACACACGCATCCCCCGCACGTGAGGGTCTACTCAATCAGCTCTCGGTTACTCTGAAAGCCGACTTCTCCATTTCCGCTGGCCTTCACTTCCGCTACGGCAGCTCTTACAATGAGTTCTCGGTCAACCCTTCGCTTGACCACTACCGCGGCAAACTTTCGGCGTCAAAGGCTTCGTTCCACGACGTGTGGGAGACCGTGAAGCAAGAGGTAGAACCTGCGGTCTCTGAGAACGACACTCAGAGCAAGCTTTTGCAGCTCGCGCTTGACTTGGTGAGCAAGATGCCTTCGGTGGCCAACGGCGGCAACCCATTCGGTGGTGCCCAGCAGCAGAACGGATCTGTGGACGAATCTGCCTTTAAGAACATGTGGAACTTCAACTTGGCAGACGCCGCATTCGGTTGGCTGGTACTTGACGTCGATCAAGGACGTATCGGCACAGAGATGCGCGCACAGGGCTTCAACTTCTCTCACCGTGGAGGAAAGGCCCCCAGGACACAGGGTGCTCCTGCGGCTCCAATCAATTCTACCATGGCACCAACCGGTGGAAACCTCCCCACTCCAGTTCCGAACGCAGCCCAACAACGCCCACCACCGCCATCACAGGGCTCGACTCCTGCGCCTACAGGCGCGCAATCAGCAGCTCCTCAGGCGACTCAGCAGCGTGCCAACCAGACGAACTCGCAACAAGCATCGCAGTCCAAGGGTCCTCAACAAGCTGCGACACCGCAAAAGACGGGCTCAACTCCGCAACCCGCAGGTGCCAGCGGTAAAGACGCCAATGGTGCGGCTGCTGCGGACGCCAACAAACCAGATGCTCCTAACCAGAACAGATTGAATGGTGCACAGCAGTCGCTACCGCCTCAAGAGCCCTCGAAGAGTATCTTTGTCAGCTTCATTCCCAGCTCTGCCGCTGCCAACACCGTAGACGACGTGAAGTCTCAGCTCTTCACTACAGAAGACGCAGAGAAGGTCCAATCCGTGGAGAAGACCGGCAACGGCAAGTGGGTCGCCCACTTTGCCACTCCTGAAATTGTACTGGACGTCCTGAAGCGTAACCCGTCCAAGGAAGTCAAGGACAAATTCGCAGGTGTGAAGATGGCTGTCTTCCGACGCGGCGGCTTCGCTGACCGCGGTGGCTTCAACAACCGAGGAGGACAGAGCCAGCGAGGTGGAGGCGAAGGACGAGGCGGTTACCAATCGACTGGTGGCACCGGGAGCGACAGCGAAGGTGGTCGCGGCGGTCGTGGCCGTGGCCGAGGTGGCTTCCGCGGCGAGCGCGGCGCCGGTCGTGGCCGTGGAGGTCGCGGCGGTGACCGTGGTGGAGCGGGATCATCTGGCCCGGCTGCAGGCGACTCTTAGCGAGAGCCGCGTGTCCAGCCGAGAATGTCTGGGATGTGGTGATTACAGGTTTTTGTTCGGTGTCCGGCGAATCGGTCAGGGCGTGAGCGGTCTGCTCATGCACGTCCGAAGCTGCGTCTCCATTTGCGTACTATACCAGCCATTCGCAAAGCTTAGAGATTGCAGGCACTTGTAATTCGTAGCTGCTGCCTCTGCTTCTTGCTGTCTTCTATGTACTTTATTGCAATATGCGAAAAGCAGAAATCCATTACAGCACCCAGTCCGTGTTGCACTACATCGTTTGATTCACCGACTTTGATACTACAGTATGAAGTTGGATCGTGAACGATCTAGCTGATAACGCTGCAGCTGCCATTATGGTCTAGTGAGGCGGCGTTCCAAAAACAGTCGCCCAAATAGAGCGGATCAACAGGCGTTTGAATGTGTTGTTCATCGTCGCTTATCGATCAACGCCCAGTTGAACATGGAAGCACATATATTGTGCACGTGATCATGTCTCGGATCTGCTGGCGTGGCTGGTGTTCAATTCCGTGACGTAGGCGTGCAGCTCCTCCGCTTCCAAGCTGGAGGTTCCTGCTGATCACCTGCATCTGCCTCTCTCCAGCTGTTTGGACTTGGACCGGGCTTTTCTAGGCAGGCGGCAGCACGCGACAGCTCCGCCACGTCCTTCTCCCATAGTCCTCTTCCAGTACTTACATATACACAAACATACCCCCTTTGGAAACCTACGATAACAACATCACAGCAGAAGCGGACCCCGTTCTCTTCATCGCTCGCTCGTAATCGACTCGAGCCTGTGGACGTGCCGGCATTCCTCTGCCATCCACCATGGCTCTGAAGAGCACGGTGGCAGCATGCCTGTCACTGGCCACCATCACACTCGCCGCCAGCGGTCCTGATCTCACCAAAATTCACGAGGCCGGTCGCTGTGCCATCCGTGGTCAATGTGGCAAGCAGAGCTTCTTCGGGTCGGAACTACCATGCCCAGACAACGGGCTCGCAAAAGACCCCTCCGACGACTTCAGAAAGCAGCTGGTATCGTTGTGTGGAGATGAGTGGGCCGACACCAAAGTCTGCTGTACCGAAGAGCAGGTTGGTACACTCAAGGACAACCTCGCCAAGGCGAATGGGATTATCTCCTCCTGTGGCGCTTGCAAGAAGAACTTCTACGACTTGTTCTGCACCTTCACTTGCTCGCCTGATCAATCTTTGTTCATCAACGTCACAGCGACTGTCGAGAAGAACAGCAAGTATCTTGTCACCGAGTTGGATCAGCTAGTAAGCAATCAATTTGGGGGTGGGTTCTATGACAGCTGCAAGGATGTCAAGCTCGGAGCTACAGGCGGCAAGGCTATGGACTTCATTGGAGGAGGTGCAAAGAACTACACGCAGTTTTTGAAGTTTCTGGGAGACAAGAAGATTCTGGGAAGTCCGTTTCAGATCAATTACCCGCGTCCAGCCAGCGATCGCTTCGAGGACATGAAGCCGATCCTTGACAGTCCCATTCCATGTAACAGTACCGATGAAGCTTACAGATGTGCCTGTGTGGACTGCGGCGGTTCTTGCCCCGAACTGCCTGCAGTCTCTCTGGACGAGCAATGCTATGTTGGTTTACTTCCTTGCTTGAGTTTCGCCGTTGTCCTCATATACTCGGTGTTCATCGCCCTTCTTGTCCTCGCCGTGTCCGGTCACGCCGCTGCTGCCAAGCGCAGACGAAGACGTAACGAACGACTGCAGCTGTTCCAGGATGCAGCTCCGAGTGACGATGAAGATGAAGGTGATGTCATTCACAACGCTGCTTATTTGGATCGTCCCACGAAGCAATACGCGCTCAACACGTTCTGTGACCATCTCTTCAGCAGGATCGCGCGGGCCTGTGCCAACTTCCCAGGCATCACCATCGGGACATCGATTCTCTTGGTCGCTTTGTTGAGTATAGGCTGGGCTCGGTTTGAACTCGAAACGGATCCAGTCGGTCTATGGGTAGCACCAAACTCCGCCGCTGCCCGCGAAAAAGCATTCTTCGACGAGAGTTTCGGCCCATTTTATCGCACTGAGCAAGTGTTCCTGGTAAATGACCTCAATCCACAAGGTGGCGCACCAGTACTCGATTATCCGACTTTAGCCTGGTGGTTCGATGTTGAGCGACGGGTCACCGAGCAAAAGAGTCTTGGACATGGATACACATTGAAAGACGTATGCTTCAAGCCTACTGGAGATGCTTGCGTCGTTCAATCGGTCACGGGCTACTTTGCCTTTGAGGACTTCGATCAGACTTCGTGGGCTGAACACATCAACAACTGCGCTGAGTCACCGGGAGATTCAACTTGTCTTCCAGCGTTTGGCCTCCCTCTGCCATCTGAACGTGTCTTGGGTGGGTACAATCGCACATCCCAGAAAGCCACCTCAGCCGAAGCTATCATCAGCACTTGGGTTGTCAAGAACTTCAACCCTGGTGACCCTGAACTCGCAAAGGCAGAAGAGTGGGAAGAAAGCTTGAAGCGCCTACTTCTTGACATCCAAGGCGAAGCCAGAGACCGGGGTCTGAGATTGAGTTTCAACACGGAGATCAGTCTGGAGCAGGAGCTGAATAAGAACACTAACACGGATGCTAAAATCATCGTGATCAGCTATATCGTTATGTTCATCTACGCTTCATTGGCTTTGGGAAGCACGACTGTGACCATCAGCACCATCTTGCGAAATCCTCTCGGCGCTCTCGTTCAAAGCAAGTTCCTCCTGGGAATCGCGGGTATTCTGATTGTCCTCATGTCGGTAGCGGCTTCCGTTGGCTTGTTCGCAGCCGCAGGCGTCAAAGCCACCCTCATCATCGCTGAGGTCATTCCCTTCTTGGTACTGGCTGTTGGTGTGGACAACATCTTCCTCATCGTCCACGAGTTCGAGCGAGTCAACATCAGCCACGCAGATGAGGTCGTCTCTGAACGTGTTGCAAAGGCCATGGGTCGCGTCGGACCCTCCATCCTCCTCTCTGCCTTGACGGAGACTGCCACCTTCGCACTCGGCACTGCAGTCGGGATGCCTGCTGTGCGCAACTTCGCTGCATATGCGGCCGGTGCCGTCTTCATTAATGCCCTTCTACAAATCACGATGTTCGTCGCAGTCCTCGCTGTGAATCAACGACGAGTGGAGGCTGGCCGTCTCGACTGCGTCCCTTGCATCAAAGTCCAGAGAGAACTGCAGCACATGCCGAATGGCTATGGTGGTGCTCCTTTCAGCGGAACGGACGAAGAAGGCTGGCTTTCCTCGTTCATCCGTCGGTACTACGCCCCTGCCATTCTCGCCAACAAGGCAAGGGTGATCATTTTGACAGTCTTCATCGGTTTCTTCGCTGCTGGCATTGCTCTGTTGCCTGAGGTGGAATTGGGTCTGGACCAACGCATTGCCATCCCTACTGACAGTTACCTCTACAACTACTTCAGCGATCTATACGCCTACTTCGACACTGGTGCACCGGTCTATTTCGTGGTCAAAGATCTCAACGTCACAGCTCGACAACACCAGCAAGAGCTCTGTGGTCTGTACACCACTTGCAGGCAATTCTCATTGTCAAATATCCTGGAACAGGAAAGGAAACGTCCCGAGGTCAGCTACATTGCTGATCCAGCTGCCAGCTGGATTGATGATTTCTTCCAGTGGCTCAACCCTGAGCAGGAGAGCTGTTGCGTGGATGGCAGGAAGACATGCTTCGCCGATCGCGATCCCGCCTGGAACCGTACACTCTATGGCATGCCGGAAGGAGAGGAATTCATCAAATATGCTGACCGATGGCTGAAGAGCCCGACCGGAGAAGACTGTCCACTTGCAGGTCAAGCTGCTTACAGTGACGCTGTAGTCCTTGACAGGGAGAGTTTGACTGTTCCAGCCAGTCACTTCCGCACTTTCCACACGGCTCTCACAAGTCAAAGCGACTTTATCAACGCGTACGCCTCAGCCCGCCGCATCTCGCAGGACATCAGCGATCGCCACGGTGGCATCGAGGTGTTCCCCTACAGCAAATTCTACATTTTCTTCGACCAATACGCCACCATTGTTCGCCTGTCCTTCGCCCTCGTTGGCACAGCCCTCGCCTTCATCCTGGTCATCTCCAGTCTCCTACTTGGCTCTCCTACCACAGGTCTCATCGTCACGGTGACCGTCACGATGACGGTCGTGGACATCGTCGGCACGATGGCCCTCGTCGGCGTCTCTCTGAACGCTCTTAGCTTGGTCAACATCATCATCTGCGTGGGAATCAGCGTCGAGTTCTGCGCGCACGTCGCCCGCGCTTTCACCATCCCTTCCGCGTCCATCCTCGAGCGAGCACAATCCAAATTCCGCGGACGTGAGGCACGCGCCTGGGCGGCACTCGTGAATGTCGGTGGCTCCGTTTTTAGTGGTATCACTGTCACCAAGCTACTCGGCATCTTTGTTCTGGCCTTTACCCGCACGAAAATCTTCGAGGTCTATTACTTCCGGGTCTGGTTGGCGTTGGTAGTATGGGCGGCGTTGCACGCTTTGGTGTTCCTGCCTGTGGTACTGTCCCTTATTGGTGGCAGAGGTGAGTTTTGATTTCTTCCGTCTACGTTTTGGCATCTTTGTCTTTTGCTGACCATTATGATTTCCATCAGGCTACGTGGACTCTGACAGCGATGGTGGGCTGGAGCAGGATCTTGCCAGCAGAAGATATCGCGCTCTGCTCCCGGACGAGGAGTTCGATAGCGAGGAGGATTAGATCGAATGTGTATGTGTGCCGATATGGTGTTTCGAGGCGGAGGAACAGGCGTTTGAGGGGAATATTCATCGGTCATAGCATTTAATTCGAAGCAACGTATCATTTAACGAAGCACGAATCGTCAACGTGATGCATGGTATACTGTACATCTCGCTTCATCTGCCCTGCCAATAATGGGATACGGTCAAAGACATTGCCGTCGATCTGCAACGATGCACTGCATCTATTCGACCCCTGTTGAACATTTCCAGCAGTTACATACAACGACCAACTCACAACAACCCGAGAAGGACGAGTGCAACACAGCACCAACTTGTTCAATCCAGTCCGTCATCTGCATTCACTGCTGTGTAACCCATCGCCTTCAGTGTACTTCTCGGCCTCAGAGAGTGATAGTACTAGGGTTGCACATGATCACTTGGGGTTACGTGTAGGGTTGTGTGGTTTTCTCCTGCCTGAAGTGGTTTCCCTCAGCCTCGATTTCGTCCACACGTACCGTACATGCAATACCCGACATCGTGATGATGCCGATATTCACAGCTGTGGCGAAGGTATAACATGCAAATCTGACATGTGTGCTGCTGCTACACTGCACGAGAGACGATCACCTCGGACAAAGCGCCGTGTGAGAGCGACGATCGCACGGCAGATATCGATTCTCTGCACCAGCCATTGTTGGTTGCACCAATACCGGTGCCTGTGCTTGTTTCGGACATCTAGGCACCTTCGGCTTTTACAAAAGACATTCAAGACTACTTCCATAACATCATTGCAGTACACCGTGAAATACGAACGTCCGGAAATGCGGACCGGGAATGTTGAGATTCGTGTGGTAGTGTCACACACACCTGGCATGTTATGAGAGGGTGATCCTCTCCTGTGTGTATCTTTCCCGAGGAGGAAGGAGGAGCGCGCACGCCGGAGATGAAGATGAGGTGATCGACATTCGCCGCTGGTGTGGACAGTGACCGGCCTCTCACAGGAAGGTTCAGTCTTTGATGGATTTTTCTACAGACAGCGTAGGATCTGTCGCCGACTGGCCTAGTTCCGGGGTTGCTATCGCCGTTTGAAGCGTGCTTTCGGTGTCTGATGCGCTCTCATCGAGTGACATTGCATTCACTGCCGTTGGTGACAGCTTGTGCTGCAATCCCCGCCGCCGGGCCATTAAGACGGCGATCAGACATGTAATTCCAGGGTAGGGGAATGACAATCCACTCCGCGGTCATTTGGTGGGAGCGCGTGGCACCAAGGGAAATCTCGGGCTCCCCTCGGAGGCGATCTCGGCATATGTATCGCCTGCGAAGATGATCGGATGTTCAGCACTGCAAGCTTCGGCGATCAAAATTGATCATCAAACCCCTGTTATTGACAGCACCAATACTACTACATCGCAGCTTCATCACCGTCATCATCATCATCATTGTCATATCATCGGTGGCGAACCACCGAGGGCCCGGGAAAAGCGCCATGCCATGGGCCGTTGTCATAACCATAAACGTTACGCTTTGCCGGGGACTTTAATACGTCAATCTTACAACGGTTGGCGGCGAAGATTGGGCGGTGGGGTGTTGTCAATCTTAGGGCAGTCCAGTATCGACGGCGAAAAGATTGGGCATGTGAATTGTAGAGCGTCAGTCCAGAGATTCCCAGGCCTTTTCCGATCATTTTTTGTCCCTCTCCAAAACCCACGAGACATCGGCCAATCCCAAGGCTCCCATTGACAAAACTCCTCCAGGTGTTGGCCTCTTGGTGACAAGGCTGAACTACTGCAAGCAGAAGGAGGAAGAGGAGGAGGACAGTAGCCGTGTTTCACCAGTGGAAGTCTAACATCTCCGACGCGGTGCCTGCAGAAATCCGCATGCAGGAGGTATGCAAGTCTCTTTCGCCGCCCACGCCAAGAAAGTTCCCAATGCGAACGCCCGTCCGAAGCTGCATATGCACGAGCAGACTGACGAATCATAGTCGTGGCGTGCATAGGCGTGAATATCGAAAACAACAAAACAGAAACAGGACAAACTCTACAAACGAGAGGGGATCCGAGCTGCACACTCGGTCTCGGTTGAAGTCAGTGACTTCGCGTTGCATAAGCTAGAGTTTCCTCTGTTATGATTTTGATGAAAACTAATTTTCTGATTGGTGGCGATATCGTGTGTTGGAATTCCACCACGGTTCATGGTCCGGATGACATTTCCCTCCCAGCTTGCTGTCGGACGGGCGAAATCCGAACCTCGGGACTGGAAGCACACACGACGGGGCGGAACAGGCCCCGGTTCGCAGTTGCTCTGTTCGGTCTCTCTCGGTGATCATACTCGAATTAAGGTGGTTGGTACCTGCATACGTCTGGACCGCCGCCTGCATCTCCATTTGTCGTTCACGATAGAATGCTGTACATAGTGATTACTCCGCCTGATGCTGGAGGACTGTGCTCCTGAAAGAGAGCCAGTCTCTCGATCTGTGCAATGCACACGATTTGTACATGACGTGACTTGTCTCTCCGCTGCCTCGGTGGCCGTCGTTTTTTGGCCTTCACACAGCTATGTGGGAGAAAGTCTGGATGCCTGTTTCAACGCTCGGCCGTCAATCGTAATCGCAGCCGTTGAGGTTTCATCAAAGCTAATCAGTCATGACAGGATAAGGTTTTGGCGTAGGGTAGTCCCCTTCCCCAGTCGAGGGGGGCGAATCTGGGTCTCGCTCACGGTCCGAACTATCACCCTCGTTCCTGGCACTGTGCTGTATACACCCCGAAATGCGAAATTTGTACCTATCAAAATTGACATTATGAACGATGAGATGAGATGATCGAAATCTCGCCAGGGCAGCGGTCGTGTAAATGGGAATATCGCTGCCATCGCACCATCCGAGATATACCTTGTCTGGTGATTGTATACCAGCACAGCGGGTCGTCCGAGCTTGTGGCGAAGGCGGTTGCTTCTTCTCTAGATGGACGCGTGTGCGCGTCTTGTTTTCCATCTGGGCCCATCAGAAGACCGGCTGCTGCGGCCAGTCCGTACCGTATCATGTCGTTCCTGGGTGCAATTGCACTATGTACGGATAGTGCTGTAGATTCGCTCCACTGTGACATTGCGATGTGTGTGTGTGGAGCAGCTGGCTGGCACGAGCAGCGAGCGATGCCCTCATCAGTACCAGAAAATTGGAATTTTGTTGGTCTACAGTATACACCAATAGACAACCCATTTGCGATGTGGCAAAAAGGACCCTCCTCATCCCCGGCTAAGGTTGCTTTTTGCGACTCATATGAGCTGTACTGTATGTTTCACATTGATGACGACGAATGTTCAGGGTCTACACATGGTTCAGATCGGTGGTAATACTGTTAGTGGTGGATCTTAGGTAGAGCAGTTTCGATGCTGATGGGGATATTTCCATTGTTTTGCGTTCGCTGTATGTATGTGGTCGACGACGTTTGTCACGTGGTTTGGGGATGGAGAACATGTGGAGGAAGGCTGTTGCATCTGCCCGTTGTTTGCCCTGCTTATATCGATAGATTAATTGGTTTCCAGGCATATTGGTCGATACGGATCGAGAAAGGCATCATCACATATCAAACAGATTTGGGGGATTGTTTGGATTGAAGAATGAATTGTTTTTGCCTTTGTTCGCCAGGGTCATGATGATAAGTAGTTAAAAGCCAACCAAGAAAAAGAGGAACACCCATCCTCGAACAGAGAGCCGCCCGAGCCCACACCTTTTCGTAGCGAATGACTCGTACCAATAAGCGGCGCGCCGAGTGAGTGATACGAAGTAGAAAGAAGAAGAAGAAATACACAGACATTGTTCCTCCGGTGGATACACACACAACTCAACGACACAGAGAACGACATACGCATGATTTCCCGTTTCCCATCACCGGCACGCGAGGAAAGCAAAAAAAAAGAAGATCAACAAGGCTGGTGGACGCATGCGTCCCCTAGGTCTTGCGGAGGTAGAGGGTCAACCAACCCAGGAATCGGTAGCCGACAATGATGCCGACCATGATGGCGACCCACTTGCCGGTCTCGCCGACCGAGTAGCCGTAATTTTCAAGCACAGCCTTGCCTTCAATCAGGCATTGGTCGGCAAGGGCGGACGGGTACATACACGAGCATTGACCTTGGACGGTCGGGCAGGTGAAGTTGCGGTAGCCAAACTCGTTGACCATCATGCCCTGGAAGACGTATGACTGGTAGTCGATGTAGTGGAAGACGTAGCGCCAGAAGGGGTTCAGGGTCTGCGGGGGTACGAGGAAACCACCCGTGCACATCCAGAGACCGTTGGCAAAGGCAGTACCAGCCAGAGCGACGACGAAAATCGGAATCAAAGAGCTGATCAGCACGACGAGTGACTCGGCAGCGATCAAGTCCAGGAAGAGCCACATGACCCAGGTGAAGAAAGCTTCAGCGGTGGGTCGGAAGTTGGACAACCAGTACGCAACGACGGAGAAGAGCATCGCGATGAGGAAGAGGTATGGAATACCGGTGATGAAGTTGGCGAGGATGAACGACGTCGGGCCGTAAAGACCGTTGGCACGCTCCTTGACGAACAGTGCACGATCTTCAAGGTAGGCGGGAATGTAGGCGACAGCCATGAAGGACATGAAAGCACCACCGAAGAAGATGGCGTTGATGAATGACTGGATGTTCTCCTGCTTGGGCTCAAGGCGAAGCCAGATGGTACCCATCATGACGGCAAGACCCATGTACATGGCGATACGGATACCGTAGGCGATGATGTCACGGTACGACTTGATGAAGGAGCGGTGGATAAGGGCGAGAGGAATGGCAAAGACACCAGCGCTCTCCTCCTTTTGCTCGGGGTTCATGTCGGTGTCCATCGAGTTTCGGGCCATCTCGTCGGTGAGCTCGTTGACGGTGATGTTCGCAAGGCGGGACTTGTGCCATGATGAGTGAACCATGTTAAGTTGCTGGTCGACTTCGCTGCGGTCGCGCGCAAAATCGGTGTTGACAAAGTCGATGATGAATTCGGCAGGGTTCATGTAAAGCGGAATGGGGAAACCGCAGGCATCGAAGTATGGCTGAACTTCAGAGACGGGACCGCTGTATGCGGTACCACCCTGAGACAATAACAGCAGCTTGTCGAACATGGCGAATGTGGAGGTTGAAGGCTGATGGATAGACGCAATCACAATGAGGTTGTGCTTCTTCGCGATGTCCTTGACGAAAGAGATGACCTCGAAAGAGGCAGCAGAGTCTAGACCGGATGTAGGCTCGTCGAGGAAGAGGAGCTTGGGGCTGGTGATCAGCTGCGCTGCGACACTAACACGGCGTTTCTGACCACCAGAGATACCCTTTCGGATGGGAGTACCGATCAAGTTGTTCGACTGGCCTTGCAGACCGAAAGCAGTGAGCAGAGCCTCGATACGCTGAATGCGCTCAAGCTTGCTGACTGAGCTGGGAAGCGAAAGGCGAGCGGCGAAGTTGAGAGTCTCACGGACTGTGAGCGAACCGACGAGCGCATCTTCCTGTTCGACGTAGGCGGAAATGCGACGGAAGGTCTTTGGGTTGGCGGCTGAACCGTTGATGTAAACGGCGGCCTTGACGTCGGCGTTTAAGGCCTGAGTGCGGTGCGCAAGAACGTTCAACAAGGTGGACTTTCCGGAACCGCTGCGAAAATGGTCAGCAATGCTGTATGCAGGCGCAATTCTATTGATTGTGTGAAACTTACGAAGGACCCATCAAGGCGAGAAGCTCGCCAGACTTGACCAATCCATTGATGTCGGAAAGAATAGTCTTGGGCTGTTGCGTCTGACGGTCCTTGACTGTGACTGTGACGCCCTTCCAGCCGAAGCTTCGGATATTTGTGTTGGTGAGCTGGGCGTAATCGCCACCGATCATCTTCTCAATGTCCGACATCCTGCTGTAGCTCCTGCGATCAGGTGCCTGGAGCTCTTGGGGGACGTGAGCCAGTTTGTATGTTGGCAGCTGTTGCACAACTGCAGGCGATGGCGTTTGGGGAGAGGGCGGTATATGCTCGAGTGAATGACTAGCTGTGGAAGAGACAACCGGTAGACCAGCAACCGGGATGTGTCAGGCGTGCAGCTTGGGAGTGTAATATATGTCGCAGATGATCCGGACGAGGTGAGAAGCAATTGAAACACGACTTTGCCACAGCGAATGTCACCGTCGCGCAAAGAGAAGTGTCGTGTTGATTGCTGACGGGCGGATTGAAGAGGACTTGAAAGAAATGGGTAAAGATTGGAAGTGAACCAGTATATGGGTGAAGGAAGAAGAAGAGGAAGAGGAAGAAGAAACGGTTGGGTCGGTGAAGCGGCACAGTTTGAGTTGGAGTGGTGGCGGAAGTGCTCTGGAGCATCAGCAGCGGAAGACAAAGACGGGTGTTGGTGGTTAAGGGCCAAAAAAGTTGGGGGGGATGCGATACGCGTGCGTGCGTGCGTGAGGGAATACAGGGACGTGAAAGACCCGACGGAGAGATAGTGTGAGAGAGCCCAAGTGCGCAAAGATAGGAGAACGATTTGAATTGGTGAATTGGTGAGTTGGTGAGTTGGTGAGTGAGTGCCCAGGTGGTGAGGGTCGTGAGAGGCAGCAGAGAGGGAGTGCAGAGCACGGAGAGAGGGGGGATTCAGCCCTGACACACCCTCTCCCATCCATTCTCTCTCCCTCACACACACACACACACACGTCCACTCATACAAATTCACACACATCTGGTGGTGAGGGTGTGGGGATCCACGGGTCTCTACTCGCGGGCGGTGGGTGACACCGTGAAAAAGACCGACGGTCGGGCGGACGGGAAGGGCTTGAAGCGGCTGGCGGGTAAGTACAAAGCTCTATACCCTAGCGGGGATAGCCCTGTGTGACTTATTCTTGGGCACAGATCTCAGGGAGGATCTTTACCATGCGGATGCTGTTAGAGCGAGCCACCTGGGCATGCAGCATGGTGTGAGAAGAAAAATGCAGAGAGGCGGAGTGGCGGAACACGTCGTATGTGCAGCATCTTGTGGGGCGATGCTGTAGGTACCATTGTGTGTATTGCTACAGTACGTCCGTATGTGCAGCATGGGAGAACAGAAGTCCCGTTTTTGGCATTCGTTCGGTATCATTCTAACATACGCGCTTTTGATGTTCATGGGTATCGCGAATCTGTTTGCCTACGGTCCTACAATGATAACGCGCTGTGTCGTGGTGCATAGCATTACTCCTGTCATCACTGTGACAGTGTTGAACGCGAAATACTGTATAGCACTGGGCGTATTCCTGTTAAGCCGCACCCAATCATTATACCTTGCACGATCTTACATGTCGCTTTTTACTTTCGTTCGACCCTCACACCCAGCATATGATCTGTTTGACCTTGTTGCGCAGCGGTCAACCGCGCGCATACCTAGGTAGTTTTCGTAACTGCTACGTAACAAAAAATCCCGTCTTCTGTTCTCTGTTGTTGAGATGCGAGAGCAAATCGTCGGGGTTGGAATCGCGACCGGGAGTAACCTTGTCAAGTGCTGCGAGGAGACGACGCTAGGCTCCGGATGCTCGTGGGCCAGACCGGCAGTAGTGCAGTGACATTCTCTTTTCACTGCATGTTTCGGGGGCTCAAAGGGCAAAACTGGCTGCAGTCGCGCAGCGCAGGGATTCTCCATGCTATGTTTCAGGTGGAGGGGCTGTAGAAAAAACAACGGATAGGCATCATCAGGAGCAGGTACAGGATACAAACCGACATTCACCGTCTGTTATGCGCGGCGGATCAACAGCTGTTCTCCGATCCGGTTCCCCGTCGCGTGCGGAGCACGCATGCATGCGAGAGCCATGTGATGAGCAAAGACTGCTGTCCAGAGGGTGAAAGACGGCGACAACGTTGACGACCGATCGCATCGCTGTTGGCTGCAACTGTCCGTCTTGTCGCAAAGATGCTCCCGATTCCACGTAATGACTCGACCGCTATTTCGCGCCGGGTTGGATCTTTTCCGACTGATCGTTTTCTGCAAGACGCCGACGTAGATCCCTGCAGTGAACACCGGAAATACCCTGCGCTACGCGCTTCTTGTAACAATAATTCTGGGGAAGCACTGGCGGATATCGCAATGCCAGGAGCCAACGGGCGGAGCGAGGAAATAGAACTTTCAGATCACTTAATCGGCGACTCGTCGGCGTCGTGGTGCATCTCTGTCACGGATGGACGCATACGAATCGCCCGTGCGACTATTGACAACCTCAGCCAGAGTGGCGCGCATTTAAATTTAGACGGTAGAATTCGTCTCCGCATTCCGAGGATGCCTGAAGACAACCTTGGAGGTTGCGAGATGGAACTGACCATGAATTTGTGAAAGCCATGGCGAGCTGAATCTGTCGTCTTGGCGAGACCGCAAATGTCCTCTGGAATGAAAAGTCAATTTGAATCTTCATCACTATTGAATTGAAAAAGTGATAGTTCCTCTGCTATTGAATGCCATGGGCGCGTGGATTTGTGATTGGCGCTCGCTTGACCTTCTGGATCGGGTGTGATTGGTCGTGCTTGATATTGCGCTGGATCCCAATCACACCTGGTTGCACCTCCTTCTCAATCCTTCTTCTCCCCAAATGGAAGTTCCAGAGACGATTCAATTGGACTGTCCCATTTCGGGCAAGATACCGAGAGCGATGTACCTGTGATCGACCGTGCGTGCGTGAGTGTTGTGAACATGAATAGTCTCTCCGTACTCTTCGGTTCATGATAGACATGCTCCTCGTCACACGGGGAGATTGGTTCTAAGATCCAATCTGGAGTACCTTGGTTGAAGACAAGACCCATGTGGCAGCGTTATTCTTTCGAAGACCTTATGGATGTTCTACAGTAATATTATGTGATGAGGGCTGGATCGGCTCAACTGAAGGCGAGGTCACTGGTGCGCCACTCTTTACGTGCTCGTGCGCGCACTCATCATCTCGCGCGATAACCGTTGAGACGGGTGTAGCGGCGCGGCCAGACTGTTGTTCCCCACGGTGGAAACCACTTCCTTTGTTTTCACACACCACCTTCTAGATAGTCCAGTTTTCGGTCATGGTCGAGATAAATCTCGAGATGGCGAAGGTCTGTACAGCATTCGGCTCAGTGGGCCCGCAGCTGGTGACGATACTGATGACGAGGACGAGGACGAGGACGAGGACGGCGAGGATAATTGCCTGAGCGGCAACGACGAACAGACCACGGTGTATCTACAATACTCATCTCGGCTGTCTGTACAAGAGACGACGATTCGGAGATGTACGACTTGTGCCTTTGTTCTCCTGTCTGTCGCCGTCTACAGACAGTCACATAGAATCCATCTTTCAAGATGAAGTGTTAGTCCACTTGTAGCAGACGCCGCTTCGTTGGTCTGGATGTGCATCGTTGCACCGAGAATGTCTGCACATACTATAGAACAAATCGAACGTACGGGCTGGAGAACGAGGCGCAGAGCCCACTACGGGTACACACAGTGCTATGCACTCTTCAACCAGCGCCACTCTCCCCATTGTATTGCCAAGCTATTCACCACTGTGATGAGTTGACCACTCTGAGTCTTCATGACTCCCAAGGGTATGTCTTGGTTGTTGGAATGGGCGGCCACATGATGAAGAGCGCCGCCACCCGTGTAGTCTACCGAAGGGCGATGTGCTTCCGGACCAACAACAGACGCATCCCGATGTAATGCCTCGTGCCGATGAACCACCCAGAGGAGGATCTCCGTCACATTGGAATCACGATGCCGGCGCATGCTGGAGCAATCATACGCGCTGGGATTGATTTTTATGACGAGAATCAGCTCATATGCAGTGTACGATTCACGGATACGTGCATACTGTACTGCTGACATGATCGAATACAATGATTCACGTGGTCATACACAGATAAAAGAAGATGTCGTGTTTTTATTGCTTCCGCTTTACCGAGCCTCACGTCGACTCATCATTGTAGTGACCCACATCTGGTGTGATGCCAATGCGATGACCCGCTTTTGGTGATACATTGCGATCAATAGTGGCCACCGCCTTTTTTTTTTCCACAGGCGCCTGGATGGCTGCAGGCCTCACATCCTGGGGAACTCCGATGAGCATCTGCGAGGATGTCTATTCCCATCACTGTCATAAAAATAATGATACAGACATGGCTTCTTACAGTAGCCGACCAGACCGGATACGAGCAGTAGAGCAGCAGAGCGGTTGGCCGCGGCCAAGCACGTCTACTACTACTGTATAGGTTCACGGCGCGTTACTGCAGTGGTACGCCTGGGAAGGCGATTGAAGCCGAATTTTCTGCCCTCTATCCGGCGTGGTCCAGGGTGCAGCAACAACGCTGCTCCCTTGGCGCACAATTTTTACCACCTCCACGTCTGCTCACGCCTCCGAAGTGCGTTGAATGTCATCATTCCCTGCTCATTATCACTATCAATCACGACCTCCTCCCTTCATCAGAATCCCGCGCTGAAGCTCCTCATAGCCTGAAACTTGCAAGACAAGGATTCCCGCCAGGCTATCTCACAGCATTCCGCCATTCATCAGGCCCGCCCGTCCCAATCGGTCGCTGGCCGGAAGTCTATGCACTCCACTCCGTCCGGGCAGGCGAACATTGATTTAGTGGTTTCAAGACATCCGGGCAGCAGGCAAGCATGATTCCATCATATTTCGCCCACCCGATGCGCACGTACCCGCAGAGCTAATAGATCCACCTCAGGGGCACAGCCGTTTGATTCGTTTGGACTTATTGTGTGCGGGCAGGTGCACTAAACAAGGGCCACCACAAAAGTCTGCTCCCCTCCACCGTGGGCAGTTGCTTATGAAGGAAAACTGCCTAATGTGGGCAAATGCGATGCACGGATCGCATGGCCCTCACTCTCGTCTTGCAGCTCATTAGCCCTGTTCTGGCTTAGTCCCGTACGCCCATTTATTGCTCTTGTCGACGACGCGCTTTTCAAATTTAACAAGCCTATTGCTACAGGGCGGAGAGGTCGACTTGTGTCGATGGAGTCAACGGGGACTGGGTAGAATGAAACGAGCTGTCGTTCCCAGAGAGCGACGGCGACAATAGCGACGACGGCACTGGCGCACTCACTTCCCTGCCCACTCCCACTCCCACGGCCTTGGACATTGTCATCACCAGGAGTACTATAGTAGTAGTGGGACAAGGAAGAGGAGTAGTGGTGATAGTAGCTTCGTCGTCAAATGTAGCAATAGTGCTCGTTCACTCACACACACACACGCCACCCCTGGGAACCGCCCACACCCTCGTTTCCATCTCTCGGGTATCTGCTTGCGACTGGTATTGTAGTCGGCGATCACGTCGTATTCCTCTTGGCTCACACATTGTCTCCGCCCAGCAGCGGCGCCGTCCATGCCCATTCCCGTCGACCATCCATCATTCTGCACGCGTCCGCCCGTCCGCACTCCTCCAACATCCTACCTATCCATTTTCATCCCGTCGTTCGTTAGCGATCCAACCTTTCACCACAGTCGATCTGTGGTATCGGGTGCCTTCTCTTCTACTTGCGCTGCTCTTTGTTCATCACCATTCACGCTCATTAACCGGCTTGTTATTATATCACCTTGGGATCCGTCGGCTGGAACCCCATCCACATCCGGAACCGGCTCAATTTCAAACAAGAAATAGCACTTCACCAACTTGCATTCGCTCCACCGGCTCCTTAGGGACACCTCTAGCTTCTCCCTTGGATCATGAGATTGTAATTAAGACAGGACCCAATGCAGACCTCAACTTCCACAGACGCCTACGGCCTCTTCCAAGGCATGGACATATCACCGCAGATCCTCGAGGCCGTACAGAAAATGGACACGGATCAGCCTCCACGACGTATGAAATCATCCAACTCCCTTCGCAAACAAACACCGCGAAGGACGCCTCGCTACCCTGGCCACCTAACGACCACCGCAAACTCGTCGGCAGAAGATGTATCGACGACGAGCGACTCAGACCGCGATCATGATTATCAGACAGATTTCACAACACCGGCGACGTCCGACATCTATCCGGAGGACATGCAACCCGATGATGTAGAGGACTTCCGAGATCGCGAGTACCCTCAGCTCAAGGGCAAGACCTACATGGACCACGGAGGGACCACGGTATGTTGCTTGGTTTTCTATTCGTTGGGCGGTCGGTATCAGCGTTGACTCAGCGACTAACATGTCTTGTGCGTATCGTAGCTTTATGCCAAGTCTCTTGTCGAGGAGTTCTCTGCCGACTTGATAGCGAACCTCTACGGCAACCCACATTCAGCATCGACTCCATCAGCGATTGCCGGACACAGGATCGACGCTATTCGAGAGCGCACTCTTCGTTTCTTCAACGCCGATCCCGCCGACTTCGACCTCATCTTCACCGCCAACGCCACCGCTTCCATCAAATTGGTCATCGACTGCTTCAAAGACCATGCCGCCACGAGTAACACACCCGTCTGGTACGGGTATCACCGTGACGCGCACACGTCGTTGGTAGGAGTTCGAGAAGCGACCAAGATGCATCGATGCTTTACAAGCGATGAAGAGGTGGACGTGTGGATCAACAGCGGAGGTTTGGGCGGTCCTCGAGCGCGACAAATCGGCCTTTTCGCGTACCCTGGACAGTCGAACATGACAGGAAGGAGACTTCCTCTGAGCTGGTGAGCATCTTGCTAGCAAATGATGTGACACCTGTATGCGCATACTGACAAATCAATCAGGCCTGGTCGGATTCGCAAATCGTTCCACAAAGCCGTGACGTACACACTTCTAGATGCTGCCGCTCTTGCGACAACCTGCCCGCTTGACCTGTCCGACCCGGCGACAGCGCCGGACTTTGTCGCACTTTCATTCTACAAAATCTTCGGATTTCCCAACATTGGTGCGCTGATCGTGCGCAAGGATTCAGCACATGTGCTAGAGAGCCGCAAGTATTTCGGTGGAGGTACCGTGGAGATGGTCATCTCCATAAACGACACATGGCACGCCAAGAAGGATACTTCACTGCACGATCGCCTCGAAGATGGCACTCTGCCATTCCATTCGATTTTCGCGCTGGACCACGCAATGAACGTCCACGAGCGACTCTACGGCCCGAATCCTATGAAGTTCATTTCCCATCACACCGCACAGCTCGGCAAACAACTATACGACAGCTTGACGGGGCTCTACCACGTCAATGGATTGCCTTTATGTCGGATCTATAAGGACGATGCTGCGGTTTACGGTGACCCAACAATGCAAGGTGCTACCATTGCTTTCAACGTGCAGAAATCGGACGGCACTTTGATCGGCTTTGAGGAGGTCGAGGAGGCCGCCGACCACAGACACATCTATGTTCGAAGCGGTTCCCTGTGTAACCCTGGAGGTGTCGCGACATATCTCGGATGGTCTCCGGCCGAGATGAAAGCCGCCTATGCATCCGGTCATCGTTGCTCACATCCGACACAGATCATGCTGGGCAAAGCCACGGGTGTGGTCCGCGTTAGCCTGGGTGCCATGAGCACCGCTGGCGACGTTCAGACTCTTATCCGCTTCCTTGAGGAGACTTACGTCGAGACCAGCATTCCTCGTCTTGCCCGATCCTCCTCCCTGCCCATGCTCAACACCTCCGCTGGCGTGATCGCGACCTACCAAAGCCGGCAAGCCACCACAGCGCTACCCCTCAGTAGTGAAAGCAGCGTCGACCTCAACGGCTCCCATCGATTATGGGAGTCGAGTGAGGCTCCTGCCATGCCCGCGATGTCTCCGACTCTTGAAGCGGACAAGATCCGTGCCTTCATACCCGCTGACTACGTCAAGCGGAGGAAACCTTGGGAGGAGGAGATGCGTAAACAATCCACCACCTTCAACCATGGCATCCCCGGCGAGTTGAAGATGCGCGAAGGAGAGGATGGTGGCAGTGTGTCCAAGGCTTCAACACCAAGCTTCCGAGCCAGGAAATTCGGACGCAGCGTTGTCAATCTCCTCAAGTCAAACCGCTCAAATGTCAACATCAACTTTGCGGATCAGAGGTACGAAATCCAGTGAGAGTCTTTCTGATCCAACCTGCTCGATACCTTATCCTCTTATCTCTTTCGGGAAGCGTCCGTCTCACTTGCTGTTGTTCCCGTCCTTCGCTCAAACATTTTATGCTGACAATATTGTGTTTCAGCCCTCAAGAACCAATGCCACCTCCACCGTCATCGTCGTACGCGGAGACCAAATCACAATCCTCATCAAAACGAAGCCTCGAGCGAAGTAATTTCAAGAACAATCTCAACTCTCTGGGATTATGATCGACATTCCTCGAGCGTGAGACCTCATGAGGCTTTCGTGCCTCTTTAGTCGACTGGTCTCCCATTACGCATGCATCCTTCTGTCACGGCCATCTCAAAAACATGGATTTTCCCTTTCTGCATCTCCTCGGCAATTTCTTCACTTCATTTTATCGTTCCACCGGAGAGCGATCAGCGTTTGCGTTTCAAATTCTTTTTTCTTACACTTCGCACCCTTTTCAGCGATCGTCTTTGGCTTTATTCCCTTGTGTTTATCGGCTCTCTTCCCTTTTCGCACGATTATGCCGTCAGTCTCTACAATGGAGAGTTGACACAGGGGCTCTATCAGTCTATTGGCTACATCCATGGACTTTTTGGATATCTCCGTCTCAGGTCCAATACCTTTCTCTTACGACGCTTCTATGGGAGCGAGATCTCCATCGACCTTTTGGTTATTTCAAATTGATGAAGCGATATAATCGCCCCTCATCTCTGCCTTTCCCCTGTCTTAAATTTTACAATGTACACAGCACACAAAACTCTTCTCGCCGAGTGCGGTCTGGACGACGGTACCTGTCGGAATTGTATGTAACATAAAAAGATCAATCACTACATTGGCGTCTTATGACTTCAAACCTATTCTCTGTCTCCGCCGCAGCTCATTGACGTCTGCTGTCTTCAAGCTTGCCATCTACTCTTCATCACGATCCACTACATATCTTTGCTTAGTTCGCTAGAGCATCCTCAACGCCGAACACAATCCCTCGCCTGTCCTCTCCCTTCACATGCTCCGCGACAATTCGATCCTCCACCGCAGCAGCAGCAACGGTACAACATGACGACGCTCGGTGCAACATCATCACACCCAGCGCACAATTCTTGGACAACTCCGCTCAACAAAACAAGCAATCCTCCCAGAGCGCAACCCGCACCATCCTTGTTCTCTCCCTGTCGTACCACAATCACACACAATCAGCGCGCGCTGCAACCTCTCGTGTCACCGCTGTGTCCCTTTCCTGCTGCCACCACTCGAGTCAATCCTATCAGTCCAACCCTCTCACAGCGCGAGACGTAGTGACAGTGACAAGATGTCGCGAAAGAAATCCTCTTTTTTCGTCATCATAGATCATCTCCTCGACCGCCGATGCGCCATGACACTTCCCGGAACCAAACACAGACATCACACCGATGCCATCGATCATTGTCGATGTTCGACCCAGTCGGCCTACCTGCATATCTCCTCCTACATGGCCCCGTAACGTATCAAGATCCGATGATCTCATTTTTCAAACACAATCGTGGCCAAAAAGGCTCTCTATATCGGGAATTGGACTCCGATCTCTGCATTTTCGGATGACGATGGCCTTTGAGTCTAGAATTTCTGCTGCTTACATGGGCAGATGGGAGACCCTCTTTGGCCGTGTGTGCGGCATTGGCACACACTTTTCTGTGAGAGCTTTGTGCGAGGCACCTCCTATGATCCTCACAATCATCCTTGATCGCTGTCACGGACTTTTGTGCAACAGCTGGAGAGGAATCGATAGTGTCTGCATGTATATGTTCATGTGTACAGTCGTGCATGAATTTCGCGCGCGCGAGAGCAGAGAGAGAGAGAGGGAAGTGAGAGATCTGTGATCGATCGCATTCCCCTTCTCCTTCTTTTCTTGCTCTTATCCTCCTCATCTCCGCATTAGCCAATCTGGTCCTCAGGCGGCACTCATTATCGTCTCGGCCGGCAAGAAAGGCCCCTGAATTGCTTCGATTCGATGCGGTCCTTTCCCCACGGGCAAGATCACAAAAGTAGTACAGTTATTCACATGCCATAACCACCACAGACAACACAACCGAGATGGAAGAATTTCTCCCCTTTCGTTTCCCTTTTATCCCCACTCGCGTCACCGCATCGGGAGGTCAAACTATGCCGCTTCTACGCTGACGAGACTCGTGCGTGTAGTCCTTGTTTGTGTCTGCCCGCCACCATCGGCTCCACTTCATCACGGCCGTGCCGAGGGGAAAGAGAAAACAAAGATTTTATTTCGCTCTTGCTTTTTGTTGGTGGTTGGGAGTGTGGTGTGTAGGACCGTCGGCCCGAGTTCATGCAGGCATCCGGATCTCGCTGTATCTCGTTTCTCGGCTGATCGGGATATTCTTTTCCTCTGCCATTGCGATTTATTTTGCACGTGCTTTGTGGTACGTGACAAGCCGTCTTCGGGCGCGGAGATGCTCGCTCTTTGATTATTTCTCCTGCGAAAATACGAAGGAAATTCTGAAGGAAATTCGAAGGTAGAAATTTACCCTTTGAGCTGCTTGTTGACCGGCACAACTAGAGGTCGCCACTCCTCGTGGAGAGACAGATTCTCTCGGCACTATGAGCGGTGACGCAGCCGAGCAAGTCCTCGCTGCTATCCCACTCATCCTCCCCGGTCACAGCGGTGCTATCAGTCAGAAGCTGTCAACCTGCCAGAATCCTCAATGCGACTACCCGTCAGTTCTTGAAATATGCAGTGTTCGAGCTCGGCCATTGATTGCCCACCATTCCTCCTAGTCGCCGCCGCCGCTTCTGCTGCACGGTGATGAAAGTAGTGCAAGGAATAACAAGGGAAAAAGCGTTGAGGGTGTACGCTGCTAGTGAATACAGACAGTTGACAAGTGTTAGTACGATCACATCATTGCAGAAGAAGGGGGATGAAGGGTGCATCGGTGGTTGTTTGGCACTGATCTTGACCTTGTCGAGTTCTGTCCGTTGATAGAGAGGCTTCGCGGTTCGGCTCGGCTTTGTTTGGGTCATGGACAGCCTTTGCTATGTCTAGTTTTTCTTTCGTATGCTGTGTCAGTGCCATTGAATGCGAGCGCTTCGGCTTTCTCCGAGAGTTGAGGGATAATATTCATATGCGAAAGTATATGTTGAGGCGGTCAACGGTTTCTTGCCCCAAAGAAAGAATGCTGTGCTCGTGAAGAATTGACTTGAGTGATGTCTACGTCTAAAGTCACAAAGTCATTCGATGACAATGTGTTTTGGGAAGCTTGTGGGGGTGTTGATTGAGTGGCAACCATACCTTAATAGTATGCCTGACATATGCCTGGCTGTTGCTCGAGTGCCATAAAGATATACCGGTCAACCAGAACTGCAATCACTGTTCATATCTTGGTGTTTGCAGTCAAAGGTGAAGTCGTAGCTGTTCAATATTCGTGAAGTTCTGCTGCAAGTCTGTCACATCTCTGGAAGGAATTGTGAGCTGAGTGCTTTCGTCATCGCTCAGTCGATGTCCTGTGAGCCGAAAACGTCGCCCTGTCCCGAATCATGGAGACATGGCAGCAATTCGACGCAGTGATATCCAGTCTAGTGAATGTCTTTGAAGGAGGCTATTCAACATATGCATGCTTCGCGATTGTACTTTGCTGAAGAGATAGGAAGACGTGAAATGTTCACGAATAAGTTCCCGTTCGTCAATGAAGCTATCACGTTATTTTGTTGTACCTCTATCGTCTCTCGTTATATTCCAACAGCCTTTGAGTTGTTGTTGCGATGTGTAGGATGGCAAACTTGCCCTTTAGAGATCAACGAAACTGTCTGGTAGATTACAAGCTCTCAATGTATTCAGCAGTCAGACGGCCTGGGTTGACAATAATGCCTCCCGTGCTGTTGTTGATCGTTCCATCGTAGTCGTTACTGTGAAACCACATTAGTCATCTCCTAAGCCGCACTTGGGAGGCCAATGATGCTAACTTACGTGTTATATGGGTTGTTGATAGTGTAGTTCGCAAAGCAGGCAAAATCGTAGTTTGCCAGCTTCATCGACTTATAGTTACTCTGCAAGAACCCCTCAAGACTGCAGAGACCGTCGGTACGACCATTGCATTCTCCCGTTCGAATCGTGTTCAGCGGAACGATACCGTTGTTCACTCGGAGACGGACAAACTTGTTCGTGGCGTTCGCGGCATTGTACCCATATTGTCCTGGGTAGTACTGAGTGCGGCGGGAATGCTGAGCGACCGGGTTGGCGCTGTTGCAGCCAATGACTTCGGTTATCAACCGACCAGCGAAGGGTGTGATATGCGAGAGAATGAAGTGTCGTTTAGGGTTCGGTGGAAATGTCTTCAGATCAGGGTGCTCACGGAAGTAGTCGACGGACATGGATGTCAAGACAGAGACGATGATGTCGTCGTGTGTGAAATCAGCGTAAAATGGTCGGCCCAAGGGGAAGTCACGTGAGTTGTTCGTGATCGTGCTGTTGACAGAGCTGTTGCTGCTGTTGATGTATTGTCCAGTAAGTCGCGCAATGAGCTCTTGTTGATAGCCAAGACCTTGTGATCTCCCAGTCGGATTGCCAAATCCGTAGTCATAATAGTAGATTGCGTCGAGGCTTTGCTCGAACCCGGCCCATTCATCCTCGGTGAATAGTCCACAAAAGTCACTGGAGCCGATGTAGCCGTTCTCGTAGGCACAGATGGATTGCATTGCGTATGTGTCGTTGTCGTTGAACTTGAAACCGGACGGTACGTAGCTGTTCACACGGGCCGTGGCATTCTTAACGTATAGAGGCACCCACTGGAGGAACATATCCTCGTCGCCAATGTAGCCAGGTACATCGAGATAGTTGGTGAAGCACGAATCGTAGGATGCGAGGGTATTGTTCTCAGTGCCACCCTCTGGAATGATAACGACATCGAAGAGACTACCGTTCGTGAAGCCATTGGAAGTGGTGCTCTTCGTGAACGGGGCCAGAGTTGGGCTTGGGTTCTTTTGGAAGGAAGGACCGAAGAAACCAAGTGCCCATGAGATTTGCGAGTTCCAGATTCTTGATTGCCCGGTCGTCCTGATTACTGGCTTTGAGCGAAAAGTTCCGTTTTGGTAGGTAGCATTGTATGCCACTTGTCCCACAGTAGCGTTGTAAAGGATACGACCGTATCTTGTCGGAGGAATCAGTCGTGGCCTTTCACGTATACTCCCATGGTTTGTCCTCACCTGTTCCAGAACGAAACTCCAGAAGCAAACTCGGTCTGGGCGCCGAGACCTGTCAAGTAGCTCTGAATGCGCCAAGTCAGTTGCATATACACGTTAATGCACCGTAAAGATCCTACCTCGCCCATCTGATAGCGATAAGTGTTCAAGAAAGCCAGGGGCCCGGTGAATCGAGCGTTGGGATTGGCAGTGGTGAAGTTTAGAACCCTTTGTTGCTGTCAGTCAACATGGCTAGAGTGGTGAGGCGTTACTAAACAGCTGACTTGGCCGCGAATCGCTCGTCATTAGCACCGTCGTCGAAGCCTCCTGTAGGAAAGCGTTGGGCGTGACGTTGCAGGGTGTGCGCCTGTTCAATCTGGCAGCCATCTGGCAAGCCAATCTAAACTCTCGTTATCGTCTGCATCATCGAGTGGTCCAAGGAGAGAAACACACATCGTCGACACCAAAGTAGTCGTCCGCGTTATCACGGTAGGGCGATATTTGACCTTGTTCGAAGTTAGACATTGCGTTCGGCTCTTGTAGATATCATGATCATACCCCAGTATTGCGAGATGACATTAATGTCGTTGATGAGAGTCTGACTAGCAGCCGCATGGGTCTGGCAGGCCAGAGCTGCAACTCCTACTGCGGTTGAAGCACGCATCGCAAATGACTGTGATCGTGGGAAATGCCGCGCGAGAGGGCAGATGGAGATAAGCTTTTTAGTATATATGCCAAGTACTACGGCGGCTCTGGTTGCTTATATATGCGCGCTCATCAGTAGATTACGCGGCCAATGGCTTCCGAGAATGACATTGTTGCAGTGCAAAGCGAATGGAACTGCGCCAAAAGGAAAGCGAGGTGCATCAAGTGCTCAACAAGAATCCACCGAAACTGCGAGCGTCACAGCACGTGTTGGTCGTGAAGCGCAGAACAATAGACCGTGCATGAGTTTCGTCGGAGGGCTCTAACCAAAGTCTTTCTAGTCATGATCCATCTCGTCAAGCCCATGGCAAGCCACACGGCACGTTTGTGCTCCCAGGCTGTTCCCATGGCCGACACATGGGTGGAAGATACGGATAATCGTGACGATATTGAACATTTGCAATGCCGACCTCCCGGCGCGACACTGTGCAAGCCTGGTTACTATCGTCCGGACTCGGAGTAGATCCCAGATCTCAGACTGGTGGTATGTTTCTGACCAGATTTAGACCCGACCAGATCTGGACCTGGGTGTTATTCGTACCATATAGCCATGTCATTTGTTATCACTGTATCATTAGGACTGCCGTGTCGACAACTCCAAGTGCTTAAAGCATACTGCAGGGCGTGTTAACGCAAAATCATCTGACGTTTTGGGCCACCAGCGTGACGTCAATTGTGCCGAGAGCTTCAATGCTCACAATTGTCCTCGAGTCTGGATTTTGTCCTGGACACCTGCAGCTACTGTCCAGTGTACCCAAAGCTTGCCTCAGGCATCAAAAGCCCGAGGAGAGCTCCGACAGACCCTCCGCTACGCCATATTCGGATTGGGTTCCTAGAAATTTCTTGTCACTACCCAAGACTATCTCTTCTCGCTTTCGACCAAACTCTTCTCACATTCACGGCCTTTTCCTTTTCTTTCTATTCAACCTTCTTGTTCATTGATTGATTTTTCTTGAGATACCCCTGTTTTGTTGCTCTTCCGCCCATCATGGACGAAGCAGAGTTCATTGGCCTCTTGCAGGCTCTTCTTGAGCCTGACACTCAGAAAGTCAAGACCGCTACCGGTCAGCTCAACAAGACTTACTACACTTCTCCCGCCTCAGTGACGGCCCTTATTCACATCATTGTTTCACATCCTGATCCGCAGCTCCGGCAGCTTGCATCGGTCGAGGCCCGGAAATTGGTCATTAAGCACTGGCAGGCTGTTGACGATGCACAGAAGCCTGAGCTTCGACAGCAACTCCTCAAGAGCACGATCGATGAGGACAAGCCCCTCCCGAGACACAGCAAGGCACGCGTCATTGCAGCCATTGCAAGTATTGACATGGAGGATGGTCAGTGGGCAGACCTTCCCGGTATTCTCGAGCAGGCTGCCACCAGCACAACCGCCCACCACCGGGAGGTTGGCACTTACATACTTTTCACTCTCCTTGAAACCATGCCGGACATGTTCCAGGAGAGCATGGGCAAGATGCTCACTCTTTTCAATCGCACCATCCAGGACCAAGAGTCGGTTGAGGTCAGAATCAACACCATGTTGGCTCTCGCCGAGCTAGCTATGGTTCTAGACCCCGCGGAGGATGCAGCTGCTTTGAAGAGCTTCCAAGATACTGTGCCGTTCATGGTCAAGGTGCTCGAGCACGCCATTGCCGAGGACGACGACGAGCACAGCACACAAGCTTTTGATGTTTTCAACAAGCTGCTTGCATTCGATGCTGCTCTGCTGAACAACCATTTTGGTGACCTGATTCAGTTCTTCTTGCAGGTAGCTGCTAAGACTGACATCGATGATGACAACCGATCCCAAGCTCTCAGCTTCTTGATGCAAGCGGTGCGCTTCCGCAAGCTCAAGGTTCAAAGCCTGAAGGTCGGTGAGCAGATCACCAAGGTATGCATTCAGATCGCTACAGAGCTTGACGAGGTACCTTCCGAAGAGGACGATATCTCTCCAGCTCGTTCCGCTCTTGGATTGCTCGACATCCTCAGTGAATTCCTTCCACCTAGCCAAGTCGCTGTTCCCTTGCTCAAAGCCATCGGGCCTTATGTGCAGGACACTCGCCCTGAATACCGCCGAGCTGGAATCCTCGCGCTGGGTATGTGTGTTGAGGGCTCGCCCGACTTTATTGCTACTCAACTTTCCGAGATTCTTCCTCTCGTGTTGCACCTCCTCGAAGACCAGGCCACCAGCGTACGGAGCGCCGCTCTCAATGCTGTTTCACGTCTCGCAGAAGACCTTGCCGAGGAAATGGGCCGAGAACATGCTCGACTCATCCCTGCGATGATCAAGAATTTCGATCTGGCTCTTCAGGGTATGCAGACTACTCAGGCAGAATCAAAAGAGCACTCTTTGCAAACCCACATCGTCAAGGCTAGTGCCATGGCTGTGGATTCTCTTATTGAGGGTCTGGACCCCAAAGACGCTGCGCTATATGTCAATGAACTTGTGCCACGCTTCAGCGCTCTCATCAACCACGAGGACCACAAGGTACAAATGGCTGCTGTCAGCGCTATTGGAAGCATTGCTAGCGCTTCAGAGGACGCCTTCCAACCTTACTTCGAGGGAACTATGCAAGCACTCGGTCAATACATCTCCATCAAAGACTCCGAAGACCAACTCGAGGTCCGCAGCATGGTCATCGACTCGCTCGGCAAGGTCGCCAGCGCAGTTGGTGCTTCGAACTTTGAGCCCTTCGTCAACCCATTGATGGCTGCCAGCTTCGAAGGTCTCAGACTCGACAACCAAAGACTCAAAGAGACAAGCTTCATCTTGTGGAGCACACTGGCCAAGGTCTACGAGGAGAACTTTGAACCTTTCCTTGCTGACACGGTCAAGTCTCTCTTCGAATGCCTGGACCAGGAGGAGACCGACACGGACCTCGGTGTCGAGGCCTCGGATCTGATTGGCCAAGAAGTCACTATTGCTGGCAAGAAGATCAAGGTTGCAGGCGCGAACGGCGTCAGCGAGGAAGACAGCGAGAAGGAGATTATGGAGGCTCTCATGAACGCCGAGGAGGATGACGACGACTGGGATGATCTCGGTGCTGTCACCGCCGTTGCCTTGGAAAAGGAGATCGCCATTGAAGTCATGGGTGATGTCCTCACACACACCAAGGGCAAATTCCTGCCGTACATGGAGAGGGCCATTGAGCTTTCTGTTCCATTGCTAGACCACTCTTTTGAGGGTGTTCGCAAGAGTGCCGTCAGCACGCTCTGGCGCGCCTATGCATGCCTGTGGGGACTGGCCGAGGACAACGGCATGGCCAAATTCCAGCCTGGTCTTCCCCTGAAGGTTCAGCCTACTGCTGACCTTGCGAAGCTCGGCGACCTTGTCATGCGAGGCACCCTCGCTTTGTGGGAAGAGGAAGTTGACCGGTAAGTCATGCTTTTTTCCCTACTCACCTTGTTGATGAAAAGATGAATATCTACTTCCCAGCTCACTCAGATGCTACGGCAAGTGCTGTGATTATGTAGAGGCTGTTTCTGATCATCCCCAAATATCCCTTGTTATACATCATGCTTGATTCCGGGTTCACATCGCTGACTTTTGTCATCAGGGCCACCGTTACTGAAGTGCACCGCAATCTTGCGGCCACACTGAAGCTTTGCGGCCCGGCAGTCCTTGTCCCCGCACAGGGTTCGACGAACTCCACGCCACTGGAGCAGATCACCGCGTTGGTCATTTTGTTGCTTAAGCGACAACACCCTTGCCAAAGAGACGACGACGAAGACGATGAGTTGCCTCAGGAGGAGACCGCCGAATACGACTGGCTTGTCATCGAGACTGCGCTTGAGGTCCTTGCTGGCCTCGGTACCGCGCTGGGCGAGCAGTCTGGCGAGCTCTGGAAGATCTTCGAGACCCCCATCTTCAAGTTCTGCTCTTCTCAAGAGCGATTCGAGCGTTCTGCTGCTGTTGGCACTATGGCAGATTGCATTGAATCCATGGGTGGTGCTTGCACAGAATACACTCCCAAGATGATGCGCACACTTCTCAAGCGCCTGAGCGACGAGGACCCGGAGACTAAGAGCAATGCTGCTTTCGGTACAGGTTTACTTTGCTTGAACAGCAACGACGCCAAAGAAGTCCTCGGCAATTACAACACGATTCTTGGGAAGCTCGAGCCACTGCTCCAACCTTCATCTTCCACAGGCAACAACAGCGACGCAGAGGCACAAGCTCGTCTCCTTGACAATGCTGCTGGTTGTCTTGCTCGTATGATTCAAAAGTCTCCGCAGAACGTGCCTCTTGCGGAAGTTCTGCCACGACTTGTGGAGATCCTGCCGCTCAAGGAAGACTTCCGTGAGAACGAGCCAGTCTTCGAGATGATTGTGGCCCTCTACCAAGCCGAGAACTCTGTCATCCAAGGCCTGACCGGACAACTTCTCCCAGTATTCGAGAAGGTCTTGAGCCCACCAGAGGAGCAGCTCAGCGACGGCACTAAGGCCAAGGTGACCGAGCTCGTCAAGTACATCCAGAGCAAGCAGGGTTGAGCAGGATGATGATGACCAAAATAAAAGCTACTTTTACAGAAAACATTGACGATGAAAAATCGACGAATGCATGAACGCCAAAAAGGCAGATTATGATGAGATGGCATTGAAGGAAGGACAGAACTAGATAGAAAGTAGAGACATTATTGCTATGTCGATCGGACGCGATCAAAATGAATCCTGGAATCCAAGAGACTTGATTGCGCCATGAGGGCTAGATTTCAACTTTCGTGTCTATGTGTGTTTGTCACAGGATCGATCGCGAGACCCATGCGATGACCAGGGGAACGACGTATGCTCTTCGACTCCATTTCCTGACTTCCGAGACTGATAAGACGCTTTCGAAAAGTTCTCCATTGACTGTAACCTGTTGAGAGTGGAAGTTGTACCTAGGTAGTTATTGAAATTGAGCGGACGTCACTTCTCGAGAAAGGGCAGGGCTAATGCCAAGACTGACCAGTCAGGGCCGCCCAACACCGGGCTTCGTGGTTCACTCGCCGCCCCCACATCACCACACACTGACGATGGAGTGGATCGCATGCCAAAAGTAAGACTTCAGGCAGCAATCTAATGTGTACGACTTTCGAGCACTATCACAATCACTCAAGCTTTGCCGTGAACGCAGAATCATCATTGGTGCACTTTGCGAGAAAGTACGAGCGTCAATAAGTCGCCAACATACAGCATCCTCATGTCTCGCCAAACATCCTCGGGCAGCGCCGCCCAGAATACCGCAACACTGAAACAATTGGTCAAACTTGAGTCGAACAAGAGCTGCGCCGACTGTAAACGCAACAAACATCCACGATGGGCAAGCTGGAACCTCGGAATATTCATCTGCATTCGGTGCTCCGGCATCCACCGAGGCATGGGCACACACATATCCCGTGTCAAGTCTGTAGACCTCGACACATGGACCGATGAACAAATGCAGAGCATGGTTAAGTGGGGCAATGCGCGCGCAAATCGCTACTGGGAATCGAAGCTCGCTGAAGGACATGTTCCCAACGAGGCCAAGATTGAGAACTTCATCCGCACAAAATATGACAGTCGGAGATGGGCCATGGATGGCCCAATTCCGGATCCAAGCACACTTGGTGGAGAAGACGACGATGTCCCATTGAACGTCGTCCAGGAGAATTTGAAGGCGCAAATAGCCAGTGGCTCAAGAGGAGCAGGACATGCCCGGAATGGAAGCTCAACGATGGTCGGCGGAGGAGTTGCTCCTCCGCCGCGAGCAGCCAGGCAGCAACCACAGATCGACCTGTTCGGAGATGAGCAGCCGGCTCGCGCAAGCAGTGCCAACCCAGTTTCCGCAAGACCGCAGCCAGTCGCTGCACCTGCCCTTGCCCCTGCGCCGTCCAGACAGACTCGTCCTCAGGAAAGCTTACTCGGATTGGACTTTTTTGGCGGTGCCCAAGCTGCTCCTCCCGCACGCGCCGCTACCGCAAGCCCCAGCGCGCAAGGTGCTTCTGGTAGATCTGATCTCAAGCAGTCTATTCTCTCGCTCTATGCATCTAAGCCTGCAGCACCGCCTGCTTCGGCCAACGGGGGTGCCTTCGGGGGCATGCAGTCACCACCACTAGTTTCGCCTTCAGCACAATCAGCGAGTTCTGCCCTTGGAGGTTTGGGCGATGCTTTCGGATCGCTTTCATTTTCTTCTCCTGCCCCTCAGCAGCAGGCTGCCCGACCAGCTGCTTTTTCGAACTTTTTGCCACCGGCTGGGCACGCGAAGCAGGCGTCTATCTCAAAACCAACTACATCAGCGCTCAGCGGTGGTAGCTTCTTCGACACCAAACCCGCCGTGCCTCCTAAATCGACTTCAACAGCGTTCGCACAAGATAGCGGCTTTGATTCCGATTTTGGCGCCTTCTCCTCCGCGACATCCCCTGCTCCTGTATCTTCTGTCAACAAGTCCTCAGGCCTGAGCAGCAACGCCATGGGCGATCTGTTCAGCCTTGCTCCTGCCTCTGCCCCGACGCCGCCCCCCAAGACTTCTCAAGCCCCACCGCCGCCCACAGCCACCGCAGCACCAAGCTACAGCGCCTTCAATCTCTCCCAACCGACCCCCGCTCCACCCAAGCCCGCAGCTCCCGCCACATCGAGCATAGGTGGCTTCAACAACATGGACGCCTGGGGCAGTAGCGACGCCTGGGCAACCCCTGACCCTCCCGCCGCCGCCAAACCCGCAGCTCCTGCAGCGCCCAAATCGTCCACGACCGCGCTCCCATCGTCTTCAGCCGCAATGTTCGAAACTGGCTGGGGTAACGAATCTTCTTCTATCCCGCAAGCCACACACACTTCTGCCTCAACGACTACATCCAACACGAAACCTTCCGCGGGAGGGTTCTCCGTGCAACAGGATGAGGAATTTGGCGGCTGGAGCCATGCGAGTCCTGTGGCGACGCCCAGTGCAGGTGCTGGTACCGGCGGTGGCAATGCGAACGGCTCGAAGGGCTTCGGAGCGAGCGGTGGTGGGTCAGATGATCTTTTTGGGAATGTGTGGGGATGAATGCAGGAGAGGCTTTTTGGTGAAACATTGAAAGCGGGTGAGGCGTAGTATGAGTATGAGTTGATTTCACATTAGGGGGGTGACGTGTGGTACGTCTGTATAGCGTTTTGGGATTTAGTCCCTTTGGGAAAGGAGAGTCGAATAGATATTCAAGAAATCGAAGAAATAACTGTGGAAACAGATATCAACGTGGGAGAGTCGGTCTTATGACGGTGTGAATATGATGATGTTAACTCTATAGAAGTCTCTCCCGCTGTGACGGAAGTGCTGTACGACGGATGGACGTGTATGTACAGGCTTGTAATTTTCCTACTACTGTACACTGACATGCGACGGTGAAACGATTTTGTAATCCCTGGAGAAATCACTTCTTCTCCTCGGGCTTGGGCTCAGGCTTTGGTGTAGGCAGTTTGAACTGTGAAGCTTGTGTCAGCAAAGTTCCCATCTGGTTTCATAACATCGCGAAGTCAAAACATCATGAATTTTGGCATACCGTGTCGGGCTTTCGGTCGTGTCCTGGGCCGACCTGTTCCCACGCTGCAGTTCCGCCCTCGAAATTTCGGAATGCTTGCGTCAATTCCAATGGCTCGACGACTATGCGCTTCTTCTCCTCGTCGTATCGGACTTCGGTGTATCCGGTCAAGGGGAAGTCCTTGCGCAGCGGGTGTCCATCGAAGCCGTAGTCGGTCAGAATACGGCGGAGGTCTGGGTGGCCGACGAAGAAGACGCCGAACATGTCGTAGACCTCACGCTCATACCAGTTGGCACCGTCGTACAGGTTGGTGATGGACGGCACGGGCGAGGCTTCGTCGGCGTAGGTCTTGACGCGGATGCGCGAGTTGTGGCGCACCGAGAGCAGGTTGTAAACGACTTCGAAGCGCTGGTCTCGTGTCGGGTAGTCGACGGCAGTGATGTCGCTCACCTGCGTGTATTCGGCAGCGGTGTGATATTTGAGGAAGCTGAAGACGGGAGTCACGCCTGAGGGGGCGATGTAGATTGTGAGTTCATCCTTCCAGACGGAAAACCTGTGAAGTACAATGATCAATTAGGATTGTTCAGGATGTTTTCACTTCTGGACTGGTGATGACCAGACGCACTGTTGAATGTATTTGGGCAGACATGATAGCAGGTATTGACCATAGGCATGAAGAGCTTCAGCTTTGTCCTGGTATTTGTCTGGAAAAACGCCCGATCAGCATTGGGTTAGGAACATGCGTTCCGGTGGTGTCTGCGCACCGGTGGGGTTGACGATTGGCACATTCAGAGTGCCAACAGGTGCTCTCTGCGCATGTCTCATGTTGGGCAATTCGCCTGTCTGGCCCGCCACCTCTTTCGTCCGGCATATCGTTGTGGTGAACGTGCGGATAGTGTTGCTCCTGGAGGTGTTTGATTTGACCGCACTGGCAACCGAGCGCAGTGGCCGCGCGAGAACTCTCGGCGCCGACATGTTGATGGTGTGTTTATCGATTTGGTGAAGGTGACTGTTGTGGCAGACGCTGGCTAACACAGGCAGCTTGGTGTTGTGTCGAAACAATTTCTCGACTGTCACGACCTACCATCCACGTTCAAGTCAATGCGAGGTTGCGTAGAGCTTGTCATGACTTTCTCCTGCCGCGGATTGGAGGAGGTATTCGAGGCCAGAAGTCGGCGGGAGGCGGCCATAGATCGTGGGTGGGATGACGGCCTCGGGGCAAATAATTGCTAGTCATAACCACAGTGGATAGGGCTCGGGCGTGACGTTTTTGCATGTCCAGGCGGAGAATCGTTCAATCGTCTAGTCGCGTGAGTGCTGACACCGCAACACTTCCTTTCCCAACCCAGTCACAGTCTTCTTGGTCCAAGTCACTTGCACAATGGCCACTGAGAGTTTTATGCAAGTGGATTTTCCTACTATTCCAGATTTCGTTCCATTCACAAACCACATGAATGTATGTATACACGTGATATAGATCATATAGCGGAATGTGACCGTCCCAGGGCAATTGCAATCCGCTGTCGACCATGACGGAAACAGCCGCGCCACCTCTTTCTCCCTTCAAACCCGAACCGCTCTAGAAACGTCGTTCAGCAGCAGCCCAAAGTGCTTTCTACTAAACCATTATCCTCGTATGCACGTCTCCATCGACCACCAACTTACTTAATATCACCATCTCACCGACCTTTTCCTGGCACGTTTGGTCACTGTATTAATATTCCGGTCTTCACGACACTATTATCATCTTCAACCCTGGCTTCATCAACAACATCTTGTGTGCCTGGTGCGCCTCGAGCTTCGCGCATCCGTAAATCAGTTCTTGCACGCGTTCAATCACATCCGACATGTCCAAATCGATACAGGATCAGTTCATCGACGACGATGAGGACGAAACGTGTCCGCTATGTGTCGAGGAATTCGACCTCACGGATAAAGGCTTCCGGCCTTGCGAATGCGGTTACCAAGTGCGTGTGGAATGATCCTGATATTATCTCAGGTCGCAACTAATTCTCCCTTCAGATATGCCAGTTCTGCTATCACAATGTCAAGACTAACATGAATGGACTGTGCCCAGCATGCCGGCGACCGTATGACGATAACAAAATCCAATACAAAGTTATTACCCCGGAGGAGACGGCAGCACACAAGGCGCGGCAGGCTCAAAAGGCTAAGAAATCCCAAGCCGCGGCTCAAAAGGAAAAGGCAAAAGCGGAAGCGGACAACATGAGTCGCAAACACTTGGCTGGACTTCGCGTGGTACAGAAAAATCTAGTCTATGTGACTGGTTTGAACCCGACAACGCAGGAGGACCAATTGTTACAAACGTTACGTGGAGACCAATATTTCGGGCAGTATGGTAAGATCATCAAGATCGTCGTGAGCAAAGCCAAAGATCCTTCGAATCCCCACTCCGTCGGAGTCTACGTCACCTATGAGAGGAAGGAAGATGCTGCGAGTTGTATTGCACTGGTGGATGGATCGAAGAATGGCGAACGAACGTTGCGCGCACAATTCGGAACGACGAAGTATTGCTCCTCGTATCTGCGGGGCGAGACATGTTTAAATCGGAATTGCATGTTTCTTCATGAGCCTGGAGAAGCGAACGAGAGTTATTCAAGAGCTGAACTTTCTGCCCATAATGCAGGTTCATCGCAACATGGCAGATCCGCTCCGCCGCAACCGCAACAGCCTCTGGCGTCTGCAGCTCCTCCGATGGCCCGATCCGGAAGTACAGAACCTTCGAATAGCCCTCCTTCCGATCGTCCGGCGTTGCCGTCTACTGCCAGCTGGGCATCAAAGACAGTTCTACCTGCTCGGACGGAGAGCCGTGCTGCTAGTGTCAGCGTCGGAAGTCCTGCCGTGACGAATGCTGTGCTGGATCCCACGCCGAGCGAAAGCCGACCAACGCCAACGCCAGCTCCGCAAACGCAACCGACAGCACAGCCCGCTCCAGTCGAGACCAAACCTGCAAGCGCTCCGGCCCATGCTCCTCCGAGGTCCGGTACAAATGCTTCACGACTTTCTCCTTTCCTCTCACTTGTCAAGGGCCTCAAACTTGAAGATTTCCAATTGGTATGGTCTCCTTCTTGTCTGAGTGAAGCTGACCTTGGAATTGTGAATTCGTATCCTCCTCTCTTCGACCAGAACGGTGGTCCACGTCGACGAGCACGCCGGCAACGCGAAGAGGAGCAACGACGCATGGAACAAGAGGCACAAGCATTCCAACAACCGCCTGCTGTCGAGGCTGATGAGGACCCCGAGATGAGTGGCAGCCTCCAACTTGGCGGTGAACCTGAGGAGCGACAGAACATACATCAGACGCCAACCGCGATACATCCTCCCGGCCAGGAAGGTGGTCTGAACCAGCGGTTTCAGTTCGGAGGCGATAACCTTAACCCAAGCGCCGGAAGTCATGGACTTACGCAACAGCAACTTCTCCTCCAGACGCTGAAGCCCAGCCCGTCACCGAACTTCACCAACAATGCCGGTCAAGCCGCCAATGCCCAGTCAACTTTGACACAGCAGAACGGCGCGCCTGGGCATCAAAGGAATGTCTCGCGATATTCCTTCGCCAACGACACTGCATCTGCTTCTACTGCTGTGAAACCTGTTGCCAACGCAAAACTCATGAACCAGCAATCTTCCATGATGCCTACAACTGGATCCTCCCATTTTGGAGCACAACAGCCGCATGGTCAATTCTACACTAGCAACGTTCAGGGACCTCCCCCTGGCTTGAAGCCCACAGGTACACCTCCAGTCAGCGGCAATCTGACATTTGGACAAGGTCATGGATTTGCAACGGGGGGTCTGCAATACGTCGCAGGCACTGCCCGCAACCAGCAAGATAATTATTATCGGGACTTGATGCGTGGCGGCCGTGATGCTGCGGCAGGCGGTGGCATGGACGCGAAGCGTGAGTTCAATTCCTTCCCTAATTACAATAGCACCCATCCCAGTACAGTAGCGTACCCACCAGCCGGCCAGTCGAGTGCTTTTGCAACCTCCACCACCTCCCCTTCTGTTTTGAGCGCATTTGGAGGCGATGGCGAAAAGCAACGCAGCAGCAAGAAAAAGGGAAAGAAGCACAGACATGCTAACACTTCCTCCTCTTCGGGAGGCGGTGTAGTGGATGCTGCGTCGGACCCAATGCCTACTCCCAGTCACCTACTCCAAACACGACTTCACCAACAAGGGGCGGCTGGTCTCGGAGGTGCAAACTCATTCGCCGGTCAAGCTACGGGCGCTGCTGCAGGTGGGTTATATTCTGTCATGCACGGCGGTGGCGGCGGTTATGGCGCGCGTTGGTAGACGCGCAGATCGGTTGGCCCTTCTTCTGTTTTTCTCGTTTTTTTTTGCGCACCTATCGGTCATTCTCGGCATGTACCTGCGGCTATCTGCTTTTCTTGTTTTTCGACCGGTCTGCAAGGTGTTTTCGGAGCCTGAAGAGAAGACTTCCAGCAAGATATCCCGGGATCAGCGCCAAGTGTTGGCCGCTGTCCCTCCTTCGGCGAAAAGTCGATATATCCTCGCATCTCTTGATGCACAAACACTCTGGAGAGTGTTTGTCTCAGCATGAATTTGATTGGCATTTGGATTTTTGGTTCGGGTTCCGGCGTTTTCTCCAACTACACTCTCATTCCAGTCCTTCGTCACGTCAACGACTATGCTTGTACGTATCTCTCACAGTCCTTTACAGCGACCAATAGGTTGACGAAAAGATAGTCTCAAGACCTCACAGAGCTTTTCTTCAAACAAAAAACTTTTCAGTCGTGACGTGACGAACCAAAGACCGATTGCCGCTTCATGTATCTAGATCGTCTTACAAGACCACTTGTTCGTGTGTTGCTGTGTGTTGTGGGATGATACGCTGCCGTTGCCGATGTGCAAGAGATGGACTCCTATTCGCTTCCGACCATCGCGTTTGCTGTTTGAGAAGTCCTGCTGACTCGATTGATTGTAGTTGATGCCGAATTTCCAGCGCTAGGTCTTCGGACTAGACAACAGAGTATCGCCGCCTCGCTCGATGAATCACGTCGATCAACACCGCCGGTGCCACCGGGGTTTGAAGTGCAGCTGGCCAACGAGAGCCGACGCGCCACGCCTTCAATTCCTCCGGGACTTTCTAGACCAACAGCTTTACCAGACCTCGAAGGCGGACCAGGCTCCACGACGTCACGGCCATCTAGTCGAGCGAGCTTGCGCCGTGGAGTCTCTGCTCAGATCACACCAGCAGTACCGTTATGCCCCGCTACTCCAAGCGGCACTGCTGCCACTCCACCGCGGAACGGAATTACGGACGACGACCATGGGTCCATCATTCATGAAACCCCAACCAAGTCGTCCAAAGCTGTCGGCGACATCGTCTCGAAAAAGGAAGGTCCATTTGTAAACATGTCGCCAGCACCAGCGACCGCCTTGGATAACGCTGCGCTCGCTTCTAAGGACGAGGAGTTCTCGAAGCCCAAACCATCGACCAAGAAGGAGGCAGCAAATGCTACCACTGTGCCGCTCAAATCATCCAAATCAACAAGAGCTAGCAATCGATCTCCTTCGAAGACTACTTCAGCTAAGGAAACTTCAGAAACAAGCATTCCTCCAGTGACTCCGGTCAAGGGCGCTCCAAAACCGAGCGATAAGAAAAGCCTCGGCAAGCTCGACATTACCGCAGCGGTTATGCAACAGGAACCAAGCAAGCAGGCTGCTTCCCCATCCACCCAAAGTGCTACTCCAGCAGGATCACAACGTTCGATGGCTGTGCCGACGCCATCAATGTCCACAAAAGCCTCTGATAGTCCCGGTCCAGTAACAGAATCTCCTGCGAAGAAGCCTGCGCCGCGCGTCTTGCGAGTTGTTCAAACGCCGAAAGAAGAAATTATGCCACCAGTCCCCACCATCGCACCGACTCTACCGAGTATGCTAGCGAATAGACATGCTCTCAGAAAGGCGAGTGTCACTTCGATTAACTTCCCCGGCACGCCGTCTAGTGAGCTCGTGTCCATGTCCGACAACATGTCCATAGCTTCTACAAATGCGCATTCGCGGGCTGGTTCACCTCCACCATTTACCAGCAAAGTCGGTTCAGCGCCCATCCGGACCAAGACCAAGAGTCAACAGAAGAAAGATCGACAAGAAAGGGCCAAGATGATTGAGCAAGAGATGGCCAAGAACGACGATGAGACTAAGTCCCAGCCCGAGATTCCAGCGCAAGAGGCTATTCTTAGTCGCAAGAAGAAGGCCAAAAGGGAGAAAGAACCCAAGCTCAAACCTGTCGCCTCGACCACTGAAACGAAGCATCCGATTGCTCCGAAGGCAGCCCCTAAAGCGCAAAATGAGCAGAAACACAATTCGACGTCTGAGTCTACTGTCCAAGAACCTATCAAGAAAGAGGTCAAGCCTGCGCCACCTGTCAAATCATCTCAAGTACTTCCGCCAGCGCCACCTACCTTGCCGACACATCGGGAGCCTTCTCCTCCACCGACTCCTACCAATTTGAGCGCCGCCCAAATCATCGCCGATCTTAAAGCCCACACGCCTGAGATACAAAAGTGCATCGAACAACTCTTCAAGGTGACCAACCATAATGCGTTCAAGTATCCTCCCAATTTTTCTTCCCAACGCGAACTCGCGGCGGCCATGAACTGGCGCGCCGACTTCAAGCTCAATCTCACAAAATCCGAAGTCGACGACCTCCTTCGCGGCCGCTATCCTGCCGTAAACTACAGCGAACCGCATTCCGAAAACAACCCCTGGGAGCGAGGCATGGTGACGGCCTCTGGCGCCCACCTTCGCGCGCTGACCAAGGAGCTCGAATCTCGCTTCGTTGAGCTCGAGCAAGCGCTTCGTGAAATCCCCGAGGAATTTCGCTTCCGCCCAGGAAAGCCCCAGAACGAGACCAAATTCCCTCACATGGACCTCGTAGCGCTGCAGCGTGAGTATGAGAATTTGTCACATGGTGGCCACCACGGCGGTGGCGGCCGTGGTCCCAACGTCATGGAGCAGATGGTTCAGGACGGTGCGAATATGCGCAAGGGCGCGTTCCTTGTGGACGAAGCGAGTCGGTACATCAATGAATTTGTCATGCCGCCGGTCACACCGCCGCCGTCGGTGGGTGGGAACGGGAACGGAAATAACGGCGGTGGTGGGAATGGAAAGGGAGGCAAACATGGAAGTGGTGGCCAGCAAGGTGGCGCAGGAAACGGGTCACAACATGCGGACCTTGTGGTGCCCAGTCTGGACGTCGCAGAACGTCAACTGAACGAGGCGAAGAGGCACGCGGAAGAGAGGGAAGTGGCGCTTAAGAAGCAGATGAAGAAGAACAAGAAGCTGATCGGGATTAGCGCGTGAAGGGGAAAGGAAGGGAGTTGTCCGTTCGTTTAGACGGCATCACAGCGAGGATGGGATAGATCGCATCACACGCGATTTTGTCTGTGGCAGACGTACACTTTTGCTCTCATCATTCCTTTACTTCTACAGCTCGTTCTGAGCGCAGCCGCTTTCTTCAATGTACAATATACACCTCATGACTGGACGACGGCGTTTCGATCATTGTATATCACAGCAGGAACACAGAAGCTCCAAAGCATGCGCCTGTATGGAGGAAGAGAGGAAATCTATCTATAGCTCCCACAGGCACCATGGTTACCAGCACTGTTTGTGGCCGTTCTCATAGATGCAAGTTTCACATCGTGACAATGATGGGGTGTTTGCTTCTAAAACTTCTCAACTTCCTCCTTCATTGCATACAGTGTAGAATTTCTTGTGAACAATCCTACTGCAACGTTCCCAGGAGACATGAATGTTGCAGTCGACTCGTTGATATGTTTGCCTACTCATTTCATTTTCTTCACCGTGACAGTGAAGTTGGAACCGGAGTCCACGATCTGTATCAATTGATCTCAATGATAACGCGGCATTTGTGCACTCGAAACAGCCGCAGCGCGGCTAACACGCGGATTTGAGTCAACCCTAAGATGCGGCTCCATGGTCATGATTATGTAATTGGCATCCCCGAACCTCCATCCAGCTCAACGATCTATCAGAACATACCTTACTATCTACGAACTTCTTTACAACCACTCTCTCCCCCCTCTCTCTACCAGAAGGCCTTCGGTGTCAGACGTAAACTACAAATTGGCGGATCAGTAAGACTCGAATCGTCGACACACTCAATCTGAAGGCAGCACCATCGAGACTCTCTTTCAGCCTAGATTTACCAACAATCAAATTCTCCATACCAATCTGCAGCCTGCAGCCATGTCGGAAGCCTACGAACGCGAAAGGTAAGCGATTCGAGCAGGTCTCTATACATCGCACGCGGCACAAAATCACACCAGCTGCACTTCCCAGTTCCGAATCTCATACCACATTCTCCCACAGACAAAACAACGCCTCCCTCTCGGCCCTCAGCGCCAAAGTCTCCGCGCTCCGCAGCGTTACCGTCGACATCTACGACAATGCCCGCGACCAACATGTCATCGACTCTAATCTCGAAACCTTCTCCTCGATGACCAGCAGCCTACAGGGTTCTGCGCGGCGGCTAGGCGTTATGGCCCGCCAGGGTGATCGCGTAGCTATTCTGAAGGTCGCGGGAATCTTGACTGGTGTTGGATTGGCTTTCTGGATTGTGGGTGGGTTTCTGCTGCGGCTGTTGTTTGGATCGTCACCTTCGGGATGAGGATGGCAGAAAGAAGAGCGTGCAAGTACATGCCGGCCGAACATATGGAAAAGGAGAATGGCCACAGGATCTCCGTTTCTGGTAGCTCCGACTTGAGTCTGTGAGAAGACGAGACGGTGGGTTGAAGTAGCGCCTGACAAAAGCGGACATAACCGGGCACTATCAGAAGCAACCATATGAATGGAGGCCAAGATTTTAACTACGAAGGATCTTGATCTATTCCTGACGTGCTCACCAGGGACGATGGAGACAAATGGCACTAAATCAATTTGAGTGGGAAATCCGCGCATTCCACGAAATTGAAACTCAGCTTGCGAGGCATGGAATAGTGAAACGAAACATTCGAGGTGCAGGTGGAGCGCACCTTGTGGGAAACGAACTTCGGGTTGTTATCAAAAGTGGAAGGGTATCATCATGGGACATGAAGAGAAAGCTGATTCAAAAAATGCCTTGATTCAGGCAGATAAAAGCTACATAGCAATTACTCCACGTTCCGCAAAGCGGCATGGTTTAGTTTCACCAAAATTTCCTCCCTATGTGGTAGACAGGTGATAAATATGTAATGACTAATGCTACCTTTGGTAATTTATACATGCTGAAGCCGCCCGACGTTCTGCACGTCTGCTTCGCGGTGAACCGCTCATCAGCCAGCTACTTTTTACAGCTCAATCAAACTCTCCTCGATCGCTTTCGGAGCAGGTACGTGCTGAGGCGCCACGGGGAAGCTCTCCTGTCCATATCCGGCATGAGACGAGGGAGCTTGAGGCCATTGCTGTTGCTGCTGCTGTGGCTGATGTTGCTGTGGCAGCGGCTGCTGCTGATGTTGTGGCTGACGCGGAGCATAGAATTGCTGGTCTTGCTGTAGCTGAGACGGGGCGGTATATGATTGTTGAGCATGTTGCGGCTCCTGCTGGTGGGGCAGGCCTTGTGGAGGGAGTGATGCAGAGGAAGCTGAGATTGATTGTGCTTGCTGTTGGGGCGCGTACTCATATCCTTGCTGAGCAGGGTGTGGCTGGTGATACATGTTTGGGCTTTGTGTAAGTTGTTGGACAGACGCTTGGGTCGGTGCTGGTGGCACTTGTTGCTGCTGCTGCTGCTCGGGATATTGGTAGCCTGCTGTCTCCGAAGGATTAGACCCCTGAGAGTGGTGGCTCGGCGCATGTGGTCCAGGTGTCTGAGAATACAGCTGCGTTGATGCACGTCGTTGTAGTGGCGCGACGAATGGCTGCGAGGATGATTCAGGTATCGGCTGCATGTTATGCTGAGGATAGGGGGCGAATTGCGGCGGCTGCTGCTGCGATGGAGCCTGCAAATGAGGATATGCTGATTGGGACTGAGGTTGTTGGTAGTATGAAGCATCTGGTGGGGCAGTAACATACGCCGATGTCTGTGAATGTTGGTAACTAGACTGGGGAGTCTGTCCTGCATAGCTCTCCTGCGGAGGAGCAGTCCCGGTGTAGTAGCTCTCCATCCCTGCACTTGGTCCTATCTGCGAGGCCGCCGGGATGTTCGGGTATGCGCTGGATCTATGTCCAACGGCACCATATCGATTGGGGTTATAAGCGGAAGCCATTCTTTCCTCAAGCATCCGATCATAGTAACGGACGACTGTAGAGAGCTTGGAATGTAGATCTAGCAGGGTATCATGCTTGCTCATCGTCTCACCATAGGTCCTCGCCAGCTTGGGTCTTAACGTGCCGATGCTCTCGTAGAGCTCTTGAATTTGCGGCTCCCTCAAGATTGTTCCTGGAGGCTGATGTTGAAGTCGATCGACAAGTGTGGAGAATAGATTTATGTTTTCAGCCTCAACCGGGGTCAGCTCGAATTGGTTATTAGGTCTAAACTGGTTTGGAGCTGTGACGGAAGAGGATGCTCTCTCCTTCAGTTCTTTCGCATGGCGCTTCTTCTGCTCCTCCATGTCCTGAAGGCTGGCAGCAATAGCGGCTTTGAGATCTGCATCCTCTTCTGACTCTGCTTCCCGCTTCGCAGCTGGCTTGCTGGTGCTACTCGCCCTTGGCTTTGTGGTGTGTGTCTGCGCTTGAGGAACGTAGCCAGCTCCAGAACCGTGTTTTGCATCTTCCAAACTCATCTCCAAAGCCTTTCTCAAATCCGCATCAAAGCTGTTGTCCGTTACCCTCGCTTCCCTTGGCGTCATGCGATCGGGAGCATTTGCAAGGGAACCCTGCCAGAGTGTCCGCTTGCTGCTATTGGGACTGTGCGGTCCGGGAGTACTGCGCGCTTTCTCCGTCAATCTTGCATAACAACCGTCATCGACCCGCACAGCTTGCATGATCCCGAGATGTGGAAGAGGTAGTGTCTTGCCCGAGCATGCCCCACAGAAGACGTTGCCGCAATTCCTGCAATGATGTTTGCGGTTTGTGAAGGTGAATTTCTCCCGACAGCGCATACATACATCACTATCCGTCCACTCTGGCGGCGCAGACGAGTCAAACATGCTGCTCGCGACTTCGCGCTTGGGCGGAAATCTGTATCCTTCTCGCTGAAGTGTGTTATAGGTTTCTGTCAGGTAGTTCATGCTATCTCGCGCTTGAGCAGCTGCAGACCAATCCTGAACTAGCTCGAGCATCTTCGCCTGCACCTCACCATTCAATGGTGTACCGACTGACGAGTGTAGGAGGCTAACTATGTTGTCCACAAATTCCCTGCTCGTGATCTCTGCAATGAAATGGGCGCCGCCATTCTTGACACATGTGTCCGTCAGGTTGAGAGTGGCAAGCTGTACGTTTGGGTTTTTGTTGCTGATACGACGTTTCAGGCTGCGCATCGCTTCCTTGGGTTGGACCGTCTTGCTCCGGATGACGTCGCTGATCTCGAGATTCAAGGCCATGTCTTCTAAAGAGCTGCCAGTCGCCCGCTCAATTTGAGCATCGAGCTCGGAGTTGGCACTGCTGCCAAACCAAGAAGTCATAGTCGCGTCTTAGGCAGCCAAACGTGTTACTGAGTTACTGTATTGGTAGGAATCTCGTGGGGACTGGAGGCCAGACCTGGAGACTGAACGATGCGAGGCGTGTAGGAACGCGCTGATAGACGATTATGACGAATAAATGGGAATGGGCTAATAAAGAAAGACTCGTAAGAGCGCGGACAGTTTTGCAGGGCGCGAACAAGCAGGCGACAATATTCAGCGAGGAAGACGTGCATGCAGCCGTGGAATATCTATGCCTAGAGTTTAGTACTGGGCTGTGTCAGAGGACGAGCTGTGGCGGCTTAAGCCCTCTTCATCGTTACAAATTAACGCTGGATCTTGCCGATGTATCTGCCCGTGAATTGACTCTTACGAAACGAGCTTTTGTTATCAAGAGCATTCACGCGGGTAAGACCTTCGGTGAGCCGCCGCACACGTGGAGGCAGAGACCATGACGTGAGCGGGCGCGGGCGCGACTCTTCTCGGAGATACTGCACGGAACGACCACAATTATAAAATGCCTGAGGCAATCACAAATCGCCGCATGTTGCATGCGGGCATGACTTGATGTTAATGTCATCGTATGTGCGTAGCTGTGTATACGAAAGGCAACTCTTCTATACTCGTTGGGCTCGAAGCAGTACATATACACCCCTGCAGTGCCTCCATTCGCCACAAATTGATCGAAATGTCGAACCATCTCACATTGAAATCAAGTCAATGATACCGACTTCGGACCATCTTCCGCCCTCTGAGTTCCTGTGATTGCACCGAAACCTTGCCGCCTGCGAGTGCAATCCCAATTCGCCCACCCTGTACTCCACTTCAGGCAGCGCCTCGGCTGAAGAGATCCCGGTGTTGTTCTTCTGCGCGATGCCACGCTTTTGGTCGAGGATACCGCCGAGATGAGCGCCGCCGGCATCGCCGACCCATCACCTTACTCTAATTCGCCCAATTCATCTTTTGACAGACCAATTCAACCCTCTCGGACCGAGTCTTTCAATGGAGGAGGAGATGTCGTGTTTGCGCATGTTGAGGATTTGAAAGCGCGGGCGCTTTCCGAAATCAATTTCAATGTTTCTATTGGAAAGCTCTACGAGACAGCCGAACGAGCGTTCAATCAGGCAAAGACCAATCTGGACTTTCGGCGCCCAGATCTAGCATTTGTGGAATATCTTCGGGCGTGCGAGATTGTGGTTGAGACACTGCCGCGACACAAGGATTATACGCTTTGGTCGCACGATCAGCATGGGAACAGCCAAAAGCTCGCACTCCTGCGGAGGAAGGTCCAGTCGATGGACAAGCAGTTCGACAACATCAAGCAGATCATAATCAACAATAACCTCCGCCATGGCACTCTGCCTCGGCGAGCACAATCAGTGGCGGTAGCGGAAAATGTGAACGGTGATTCGTTGCAGTCAAAGTCCCGGCCACCAGTCTCGCCGAAACCTGATCGGCTACTTTCAAACTCGATCTCGACGTCGAATTCAAATGGAGACTCTGCACCTGCAACAGTCCATGACGTCTTATCGGATCGCTTTGCTCGACTGCGGGGTGTTGGGCAATTGGGGCCGGCTGGGCCGTCGTTGAAAGGATCTACTCTGTCTTCGAATGGAGCAACGTCGTCGCCTCGGGGAAGCTCAACTTATGCAAGGGATAGCATGGATTCATTGTTCGATTCACTCTCAATCTCCAAACCTCAAGGACCGCGATCGATGCCAGACGGCGCTGCTGGACAAACCCGCCCATTGAGGTTACCGCTAGATACAAACTTCACAGCCAGCATGCCGCAAGCTCCTATGCCCACGTATAGTCCTGCGCGAAATATGGAGACAACTGGGAACATCGCTCCGCCGAGATACAGTGCACGCAGTCTGGCCGGCACCAATGCTCGCAGAACCTCATATGGTCCAAGTGTGGTGGCGCCGCCACTGACACCCAACGGAACCGGCGGCGAGAACCACCAGGCGAGCTTCAACTCCAGCACAAGAAATTTGAGTGTTCCTCCCAGACGAAAATCTGTGCACATGCCAAAGGAAGGTTCAATCACTGCTGAGCGATTGTATGATTACCTTGAACGCTACAATATATTGCTCATCGACTTTCGATCGCGCGAAGATTTCGATCATGGTCACATTTTTGCGAGGAATGTCATTTGTATCGATCCACTCATCATGCAGCCGAGCCTCAGTGCAGAGCAACTCTCAGATAAGCTGGTGCTTTCGCCGGAAAATGAGCAAGATCTATTCTACAAGAGAGATTCTTTCGAATTAGTTGTTTTCTACGACTCTTCCACTGGGTCTGAGGGATTTCTGATCCGCCCACAGACTGAACTTGAGATGAAATTGAAGCAGCTACACGAAGCGCTCTATGATTTCAACCAAGACAGACCTCTACAAAGGCCCCCAATATTCCTCATAGGAGGTATCCAAGCTTGGATCGATTTGATGGGAACGCAAGCTCTTCAAACGTCCGATACACTGACCAGGGTTAAACCCGGCCGACAAATTCAGAGACGGCCATTAAGGAGCGATGGTCCCGTTCAAGTCCCAAAACGTAGAGTACGCGAATACGACCCGCTCGACGCTGACGAGGAGCGAAAATGGCGAGACAGAGCAATCAGTGAAAGCGTACCCTCTGCACCGGTCGCCTTACCAGACGACACCCAGGATGACGAGAGTAGCGATCAACAGGGTGATGAGCCAGACAAATACCCGTCTATTGAGGACTTCAATGCACGCTTCCCCGATGCGAATCAATTATCGCCATCTCTCCCACTCTACGACCGCCCCACTGAAATGACAAATCATGCTGTGAGGATTCCCACATACCCTTCACGGCCACCTCTTTCAACTCTTCCACAGGCTCCGATGCGTCCTGCGCCAGCAGCACCGCGCATGAGCTACACGGGCGTCAGCGAGCGCTCGGTGTCTCAAACCACTCTTGTGCCGCGTACAAACAGTGGATTGACACCCTACGTTCCCTCGAAATACCTCGCTTCGAATCTACGGCTACCGAGGACTGGGCTGTACAACTTTGGCAGCACGTGTTACATGAACGCAACACTTCAAGCGTTGTCTGCTACTACGCCACTGTCGATTATGTTCCTCGATGACGGCTTCAAGTCAGCGGTCCAGAAAGACAATTGGAAGGGAAGCAGTGGGCTGCTACCTGAGATTTATAGCAACGTCATTCGCAATATGTGGAATGGTGAATCGAGCTATATCAAACCCTCGACTTTCCGCAGTTTCTGCGCGCGTCTCAACAAGACATTCAGCGATCCCCATCAACAGCAAGATGCCCATGAATTCTTCAGCTTTCTGGTGGACTGTCTTCACGAGGACTTTAATGGTGTGTGGTCTCGATCGCCACTCCGACCGCTGACTCTGCAGGAAGAAGCGAAGCGTGAAAGGATGCCGAAAATGGTAGTTGCCCGCATGGAGTGGAACCGCTGGGCGCACCGCGACAATAGTTACATCTCGAGCCTCTTGTACGGCCAATCCTCCTCGCGTCTTAGATGCCCTGAGTGTGGTACTACGTCCACTCAATATGACGCCTGGGCTGGTTTGCAAGTTGAAATCCCCGAATGTCGAGAGGCGCGCTTACAAGACTGCCTACGAGCTCATTTCCGCGACGAACTTCTCGATGACGGGAACCAGTGGACATGTCCATCATGCAAAAAACCTCGGCGCGCCAGTAAGAAGCTCACAATCACTCGATTGCCACCTTATCTTGCCATCACGCTAGGCCGATTCCGAACCGAGGGATCATCGCAGCGCAAAGTCCACACCCAAGTCCGCTTTCCTTTGACTGGTCTCGACCTCGCCGAGTTCTTGGTCCAGCCACCATCATCCCCGGCAGAAGTTCAACAGATTATGGCAGCATACGGACCCGAGAGTCTCAAACCACCAGACACCGCGCAAGTCCCGCCATTTATCTACGATGCTTATGCGGTAGTGCAGCATCACGGCCAGAGTACACGCAGCGGGCATTACACGTGTGCAGCCAAGGACCCAGCACGTGGCTGCTGGAGGCTGTTCAACGACACAGGCGCGAAGGACTTTGATCCCCATTCGTCTTCTGCCTCGGCGTCACACGGCGGAGAGGGACATGCGCTAGATAATGATTTAGCGTACATGATATTCTACCAACGAAGGAGAGTCACTGGCACGACCAGCGACAGTGCCGCTAATGGGAGAGGAGAGCGGCAATGACGATGATCAGGTCGAGATGACAAGGCTTATGATGAATTATGTATGGTTTATGATTCGAAAATGCTGCTCCCTTGATCGGGTAGCTACGCAAATGATACTTTTTGTGATGAAGTGTAATCGATCCAGCGCTCCCCGATCGTCTTGCAAACGGGTCGCTCTGCACCCCGTGATCTGTTGCCTCATCTTCAAATCCTGGGCGAGCTTGAGAGACCACACAACGACCGGTTTCGCCCAGGATTCTAGAATTTGATGAACACCATTTATAAACCATCGCCATCGCTTCTGCACGAGGAAATCTTGCCAAGACGAGGATCTTCGGATCTCCGTGCGTGTCGATGGAGTATTTGAAATTAGTGTGGTTGATTAGGTTGTGAGTCGAACTTCTTTTTGGAACCTTGACTCACACTGTTTGGCTATTTCGAATCTATAAATGCGGCGAATTTACCTTGCATTCTAAACGACGACGATCAAGGTTAAGGTCACTAGTCAGCTTGGAAGCCCGAGACTTCTGTTTGGTCTGAACCTCTGTATCACGTCCAAACAAAGCACATGTGTCGCGCTCAATTCTATAGGGCGTTTGGCATCAACAACTTCCAAAACCCGGTCTTTTGAGCGCATTGCCTCGACAGGAGAAGAGCATTAAGCACACAAGCGACAACAAGATATCAAGACGAAGAAACTCCAATGGCTGTAAAGTCTGAAATGGAGTTCACTCCGGAACTCTACCCACAATTTCCATCAACGTTGCCGGGATATGATTTTCCCATCGCCTCATTGGAGACGATATCCCTCAAGAAGCTGCAACAAGACAACGAGACTACCGAGCAGCACCGCCTGTTAGAGGCATGCAAATCTCAAGGCTTTTTTTACTTGGATTTGACCGGCTGCAACGCTGGACAAACAATTTTTCGCGGCGCACATCAAGTCGCTCAGATTGCCGAAAAGGCGTTCAAGCTCTCAGAGCAGGAAAAGCTAAAATATGTCTACCAGGCTGGTGATCTCTTCGGGTATCTCTCAGCTTCTTCCTTTGACGCATCTGAGCCAGGCAACTGACTATGGTTGATCCCCAAAGGTACAAACGCATCGGCTTGACCAAAGTCGACGAGAACTCGACTCCCGACACGGCCGAATTCTTCAGCATCTCGAAAGATGTCATCTGCAAGACTTCCGGCTGCTCCGATGCCTTAGCAGTACCTTATCCGGAGGAAATCATCTCTGCGGCCCCTGTATTGGCAGAATACATGCACACCGCGCACTCGGTTGGCCTACGTATCCTCAAGATCCTCTTCGAGCATCTCGGAGTACCTGGCAGCGCCGAGGCAATCGCCTCCCGCCATGCCTTTGATGAGGTCGCCGGCGATCACGTCCGCATGATCCGGGGTCCTGCCCGGCGCGACGCCGCGTTGCCGGAGATCCAGACGCCTGCTCATACTGACTTTGGGAGTGTGACGGTGCTGATGAATTGGCTAGGAGGGCTACAGATGTGGTCGGAAGGATCCTCTTCTGCCGCCAGAGAAGCAGTCCCAGGGAAAGGAGCAGAAGAAGGGAAATGGCTCTGGGTTCGACCACAGGCCAACTGTGCAATCATCAACCTCGGCGACGCAGCGGGCAAATTCTCCAACGGCGTGCTGCAGTCTGGGCGACATCGTGTCGTGCCGGCGCCGGGCGAGCAAGGACTGTGGCCACGGTACAGCGTGGTCTATTTCGTGCGGCCGAATGATGAGTGCGTACTGCGGACGCTGGAAGGGAGCGGGATTCCGGCGCGGAGGGATCGTGGCGGTGAAGGTGCGGGAGATGAGGATGAGGATGAAGAAGTAACGGCCAAACAGTGGATTTTTCGTCAGGCGGAGAGGCTGAGGAACGGTAAGCGATGAGTGGAAATATGTCCGAGTCTCCCCCTCGAGAATTGCATTGGAAGGTGTCGTCATGAAAACTACGTGTCCCACCATATCGTGCGACGGGGGAATCACCTTGTTCGTCAAGCTTACCCATAATTTGTAGAGTAAAGTCGCAAGGCGAGATGTATAGAATCCTCATGCATGTGATGTATACGAGTGGCGAATTAAGGAAGGTGAATGATTTGGAATCCGCGGAGTGCGAGACGGTTGCAGGGCGACCTCAAGTTGAGAGCTGGCTTGAATTGAGATGTAACGACAGACATCACAGTCACAGTGGAAAAGAAGTTTGCACTCCGACTGAAATTCATTTCGGCTGGAATGCCAATTGATCTAAGCTACAGTTATCCCATAAGGAAACCTCCAAGCCCAGACTATTTTCATCCATTTCGTTGATCATCGTCATGCAAAAAATAACAGAGGAAACGTTTCTTTTGGTCGTTGGGGGTGAGCAATGAAGTGCGCGAGAGCTCAGTCGACCAAGAGCTTTCGGCACATGCGCGGAGTCACAAACATGTTGGGGTAATACAAGTTTGTGAAGAAGTGAAGAAAGGTTGACATGACTGGCGAAGTAGACTGAACAACTTCATTTGCCAGCACGACACAGAAATAAATCCATGATGTCGCACACGTTTACTTCTTACCGGCCTTGGCAGCGGACTGTGAGATGAGTTAGTATAACGTAAATGGCAATCAACTGTGACGATATGCTTACCTTGGTGACCTTTCCGGCACCAGCAGCCTGCTTGTTGACCTTCTTGATGACACCGACAGCGACGGTCTGACGCATGTCACGGACGGCGAAACGACCAAGAGGAGGGTACTCGGTGTAAGCCTCAACACACATGGGCTTGGACGGAATCATCTTGACGATGGCAGCGTCACCGGACTTGACGGTCTTGGGGTTGGCTTCGATGGACTTGCCGGAACGACGGTCGATCTTCTCGAGGAGCTCGGCGAACTTGCAAGCAATGTGGGCGGTGTGGCAGTCGAGGACTGGCGCGTAACCGGCACCGATCTGACCAGGGTGGTTCATGACGATAACCTGGGCGGTGAAGTCGGCGCAACCCATGGGAGGGTCGTTCTTGCTGTCACCAGCGACGTTACCACGACGGATTTCCTTGACGGAAACGTTCTTGACGTTGAAGCCGACGTTGTCACCGGGCTCACCCTGAACAAGCTGCTCGTGGTGCATCTCGACGGACTTGACTTCAGTGGTGACACCGGCCGGGGCGAAGGTGACGACCATACCGGGCTTGACAACACCAGTCTCGACACGACCGACAGGGACCGTTCCAATACCACCAATCTTGTAGACATCCTGGAGAGGAAGACGGAGAGGCTTGTCGGAAGGACGGGACGGAGGGTCGATGGCGTCGATAGCCTCGAGGAGGGTCTTTCCGGTGACCTTGGCCTTGGTCTCCTTCTCCCATCCCTTGTACCAGGGGCAGTTGGTGGAGGGCTCGATCATGTTGTCACCGTTGAAACCGGAGATCGGGACGAAAGGAATGTGCTTGGGGTTGAAGCCGACCTTCTTGATGAAGTTGGAGGTCTCCTTGATGATCTCCTGGTAACGGTCCTCAGACCACTTGGTGGTGTCCATCTTGTTGATGGCGACAATGACTTGTCGGACACCAAGGGTGTATGCGAGGAGGGCGTGCTCACGAGTCTGGCCATCCTTTGAGATACCAGCCTCGAACTCACCAGTACCGGCGGCAATGATGAGAATGGCGCAGTCAGCCTGGGAAGTACCAGTGATCATGTTCTTGATGAAATCACGGTGACCAGGGGCGTCAACTATGATGCTTGTTAGTAATGGTTTGCTACATGTTAGTATAAATTAGTTTGCAGCAGTCTCTGCTGCTGCTCGCACTGCTTTGAGGTGCTTGTCGGTGCCTTGGTGCCGAAGAAGAGCGCTGGCGACTCCAAAATCCCGTTTGCAGACGTCACAATAATTATTTTGGCTCTGCTTGCTAGCAGCACGACGCCTTGCCACGGCGACGCAATTCTTGGAGGGAGGAGGAGGCGGGAGCTTGCCACCGGCATTTACAGCCTTGAGGTGGGCTTCGGTGGTGTTGTGATAGTCCAAGGCGTACTGCGAAGCGGCACTGTGGTTGCAAATGTCACAGTGGAAGCGCTTCTCTGCCTTGGCCCTCTTGCGTGTCGTAGCAGCAGTTGCATTCTGCTTGTCAATCCACTCTCGGTCACCTTCAGCACGCGCCCTCTTGCGGCGAGCTTGTGCGGCCGTGTTTTGAGTCCAGGGGCGGCCAGGCTGATGAGCGCGGCGATTCTGCTCGCGCTCGAGTCGTGCATCGACAGCGATTTTGAGCTGCTCGGGAGTGAGGAGGACGTCGTGGGCGGGAGGGGGAGGGACTCTGCTCTTGCGTTTAGCGATGACAAGGTAGCATCCCCGAACACCTTCGAGGAGGGCGGAGTGGGTGCAAGTCCAGGTCCATCCCAAGTCGTCGCGAGCCCAAGGGTGAAAATCTGGGATAATATCCCGTTCCATTACAGAATCCTGGGCGGCGCAGAAAATGATGGTGAAAACAGCCTCGAGCACCTTCAAACGTGCTCGAGCTGCGGGATGGAGGTCGGGAGGGGGCATGTCTGTCCAGCAAAGCATGCCGATGTGGGCAATTTTATAGCCTTGAGCCTTGGCTTCTTCGACGAGCTTTCCAGTACTCGACCCATTGTAGTGCTCTTTGACACGCTGCCTGATACTATCGTGGGCATTTGTCCCAGAGCCAATGTACAATTTGGGCGGGAGAGTGGAAGGAGTGAGGAGGATGGCGTAAACGCCCCATTGCTTCTTGCCCGTGACCTTGTCCGGGGCTGGGAGACGCCTGAAGAATTCTATCGACGGCGTTTCCGCCGACGACAAAACTTCTTCGAGACCGTCAGGGAGGGAGAGAGGGGAGGAGGAGACGACGGATTCCCAGTCCGCGGATTTCTTGAAAAACTCCCGGATGGTGTAGCTCACGTAGCGGTCGGGGAGGAGGTCGATCAAACGCCAGCCAGATTCGTCGACGTGGGCTTCAATCGTAGAGCCATCAATGGCATTGAATAGGTATTCCATCTTGATGTAGAGCCGTGGGAATGATTTTGGCGTAGGCGTAACCAAGGGGAGGGAGGGAAACGGGAAAGGCAAAATCAAGCGAAAAGTGGGAATGCAATCCATCGTGGGCGAAATCTTGGCGGAGGCCAGCAGCGAGCAGCAGCAGATAGAACGAGGAGTCGTAATCTCGTAGACATGACAAGAGCACTGGGAATGGGGAAAGAACTGGTGTTAACTTACTGACGGTGACATAGTACCTGTGATACTTATTAGTAGATATTCAACGATCGACGAAAGGGGAGTACGCTCTTTGGAGTTTCAAACTATTTTTAGGAGTCAGTAAAGGAGAGCATATAACTTGAGTTGAGGATTGGGAAATGTACCTTCCAGAGGGCGATATCAATGGTGATACCGCGCTCACGCTCGGCCTTGAGCTTGTCCAAGACCCAGGCGTACTTGAAAGAGCCCTTGCCCATTTCAGCGGCTTCCTGCGAGGGATTGTCAGTAGGCTTCGGAGATTGCGAAAATTGGGAGACGTACCTTCTCGAACTTCTCGATGGTACGCTTGTCGATGCCACCGCACTTGTAGATCAAGTCTGTGAGGAAAGATGTGAGCGGCAATGCGTTGAATGCGGCAGGCGTTGAAGTGACACTTACGACCGGTGGTGGTGGACTTTCCGGAGTCGACGTGGCCGATGACCACGACGTTGACGTGAAGCTTTTCCTTACTGCATGGCTCATGATTAGCGATGATGGACAGATGAGAGACTTTCATTTGGTTCTGCTTCGGAGAAGCACAAACAGAATCTCGGCGTTGAAGACTTACCCCATGATGGCGGTGTTGTGGAATGTGTGATGTGTTGGTTGAAGTACTGAAAGTTTGTGTTCTACGAAACGTGCGATGATCAGAATCAAACTTTGATACGGAACGATCTGTTGGTTGTCAACGACAACGGGATGAGGGCGACGATACTCACTGCCAGATCAACTGCCGAACGAGTAGAGGTATGGCGACGAAGGAGAGAAGAGAGGTTATTCTCAGAAGGAAGGAGCAGATTTTAACACTGTGTGTGAAGGTCTGTGCACGATGACTCTCCTTCGCATACCTCCATCTCGTTCTCGAACTCATGGTTGGGGACTGTAGGTACTGTACCCGACGAAATTTTTCATCTCCTAGTTTCCCATAGCTCTTTTCACCACAGGGTTTTTCCCATTTTCCATGACCCCACCATGCGCCAAAAGCTGCCGACGAACGGTGGAAGTGGTCACGTTGCTTTTCATTTCAGATTCGTGCCCAACAGTCTGCAGTCAGTCAAGAAAACCCTGCTGACGTCTTCATCTCGCTACCCCGCCAAAATTTCTCCTGTGGTGGGGCAACTTTTCTTCCCAGCGCCATCGGGACAGTCTCCCTTGCCACTCCGCGTGTGCGCTGTATGCTATCCTCCATTTCGCTCTATGTGGCGAAACGTACCCACATCCCATTGGAGATACCATGTCCTCCACGGTGCATATATGTTTATGTATCAGGCGATTGGAATTGTCAACGGTGTAGCGTTCCTAGCAATGTTCCACTGATGTGTCAGCAATGCTCACAGATGAATCAGCATTCGGCAGCCGATGTGTCAGCAAATCCGTGATGTGTCAGCGAATTCGACTGATGTGTCAGCACACGACTCAGAAATTATTAAAGTTCCGTTCGTGACCATCCTATGAACTAAATCCACATGCGAGCTTTTCAACCTCACAACTCCAGACATGACACGACGAGCGGTTCAAGAGAATGGAACATTGCGTAGCTCATCATAGTTTCAATCTAACGGATCATTCAGACTGCGGTCGCAATCGAATGTATAACTTGCCGATACGGTTACCACTGCACCTCCTGGGATTTGCCTTTCCATGCTCGGCTGCGATTGCAAGGCAGCCGGTAGCAGAGATGTACGAGTGGATATCCTCTTTATCACAGCACGCTTCATGTTTTGCACGATGTCGGTTCAAAGCTCGCCGAGGTCAATATCGCACAGTAGCACGGAACCGACAGTGAATGCAGAGTACTAGTTGTACTCGGAGTTCTCAAATCTTTCGTGGACGGCAACAGAGCCACCATTTTGACTCATCTTCCCGAACCCTGGAAAAGAGCAGGTGAGGTCATCGGCGCCATGTCACCCAGGTATCGTGGTCTGCTCGAGCAGTACTCGTCAAGTATCCTTGTAGTAGATACATACACGATGTCCTGGAATGTACTTCTTCACACGTGAGATTGGCAGTTTCTAAGGCAAGCTCCTGCCTGCATGGAGGAAGCTCGGGGTGTTTGCCGAGACACGGCGGCAGCAGGTGGGCGGTTATTATTGACTCGATATATAAACTGACATCAAGCCGAGCAAGATCTGATCTGCGTCTGATCGTGCATAATCATCTCTCGTCAGATCCTCGATCGCGTGTTCCAACAATTGCGTTCCTCGATGGTGTTTCGTTGATAGCCCTGGAAAAAGATCCCGAGAGTGCATACTGATTAGTCATCGCCTGAGTGTCAAAATTGATTAGTCAGATTTCGCTACGCCTGCCGTGGCACTGCCATCAAATCAGCACAGCAGCTCAACAGTGGATGAACGATATTGTGACGATCCGCACGTGAGGCCGGACACTTCCAAGGCGAGCGAATGGGTGTACTCGAAGGTGTTGTGAGTGTCCACCTACAGACGGCGGATAAACTTACTAGCAGAGAAGAAGGATCGACGTTACGTCCCGACGGTCCTCCACTTACAAAAGGGTACACTGTCTACTGTACAAAAATTATCGCATACAAGGTATTGTTTACAAGGTATTACAGTTTGGAATGATCGTCAGGCTTGCGTCACGCCCATGGGTTTTGCCACGATTAATATAAGGTGCTTCCGAGCAATCTCGCATTCGACCATCGGTAGTGTACACATTCTTCCTCCGTAGAGTGTGCCGCCTGGGCGTACTTCTCGGCGATGCTATATTCAGCTCGTGTGCCCTGTATTTTCCGCGGTTTGTGTGTTGGGCTCTGTCGTTTCGCTTGCGGGCGACGCCTGCGCATCCGACTCAGGTAATCTTTCCTGGGCGATGATGGGTTCATCATCAAGCGCCTCCGAGTTCTTAGCAAAGCCATTCTCGGCCGCGAAACTGCTCTCCTCGGCGTCGTCGAAGGCGTCGTCCTCCGCATATTCTTGGGCGGAAAAGTTATCGGTGTTCTCATTTTCGGAAGCTTCTGCAGAAAGCATCTCCAGAACACGCTTCGAATTTGGCACAGGAATTGCTCCGGCGTTGGCTCGAGTCAGGAGGTGCGCGACGTCTAATGCGCTCAGAGCTAAGACTTCTAAGAGAGACTTCTTCCCAGTCGTGTCTCCTATCTGGTCGTTTGTACTTGTCATCGTTGATGCATCTTCACTCCTCGCCGCCGCATCGACTGTAGGATTTTCGCGTGACAATACCTCCGAACCGCTCTCATCTGGTTGTCCTTCATTCTGTGCTATTGCTTTTCGTCCCGTGGTAGCATTTACCCGAGAACCTGCCTCGAGGCGAACGTTGAGGGACGTCTCTTTGCCGTGGATGATACTGCCTTCCACCTGGCGGAATTCCAGATGACACTCTTTTGGAATGTTTTCAATAACATCGCGGTCCTCGAAGTCCAACTGCTTTAGCAAGCCTCGGGACTGAATCGGTTCCAAGTTGAACGCTTGAATTTGCTCAAAGCGGTCAAACAGGTACTGGACAGGCACGTCAGGCTGCTGTGCGGAGTCTGCAGAAGGCTTTTCACCCTTGACTAGCCACTGTGGAAGCAGAAACGATAGCTCGGGTGTTGCTGATAGAGCACCACCAGCGAGGAACATTTCTCGAAGTTTGCGTATGAACAGTGCTATGTCGCTATTCTCCAATATTGCTCGGCGGTCTGCGAACATCAACGTTGGTCGTGAAAACAACACATCCACGGTCTTGTCGGGCAATGGGACTGCCACTAATTGCTGGTCCAGCACAGCACGGACGCCGTAGAGCTGTAGGTCTTCTCGCGCGTATCGGCTTCCTCGTTCAACGGTTTCCGATGGATCAGCTACTCGGAAGCGGAGCTCGATCGTGGGTAGTCGCGTCAGGACCTCACCGCCATCGTGTGTGAAAGGAGATGGTACAAAGCAGGCGACTAGGTTCGGCACGCGTGAGTCGATTCTGTTGTTAATGTAACGACCGCCCTGATGTGAATTGCGGCGAGGAATCAAGCGTTTCTTGATAAGCTGTTGATGGTCGTCAAAATATGAAATTAAGCGTTCTACTCCAGGTGCTTCGTAGACGGGAATCAATGATTCGGCCCGATTCCGGCTTTGAGAATCCCGCTTCTTTTCGACAGGTCTTAAGAGTTTGCAAAGATGTGCACGCCAATTCTGCGATCGGAGCCGTATTGACTTGCCCCAGTAGGATTCGGCATGGGTTTTGATATTGTTGGTACCCTGGGAATATGGCTGAACTGTCTGCAGTGCTTGTCCGATGGTCGCGGCGAATGTCTCGGATGCAGAAACATCATTCGAGTCGGTTGTTACATCGTGTTTCGTTCGGAGCGGGTCGGAAGCATCCCTCTCTCGCCTCGCCAATGGTTTCACCATCCGTACAAGATTGCTGTGACGATAACTTCGGTTTAGATGATCGTTGTCAGGGTCACATGGCATGGCTATCAACTCGGAAGCACGACGCTTGCCGTTTATGAATTCGGGACTCGGATCAATGAGATCGATGATGTGGTTGTAAGATGTCGGCACAGGCTTCTTCAAATGAGCAAGAAGAAGTCGTCGGGCATCATTTTCTGCAGACAGATCGAAAGAGTAGATCACGATCACATCGTTTACTTCTCTTTCGATCAAGGCACCAGTTGTGTCAGAAACGAATTTGAGGTCGTTGTTGTGATAAAGCGCATCCAGCTGCGTCGGCCAGCCATGTTGACCCAGCAGGGAAGAAAACGGCTTCAAATCAAATTCTAGCCGATTGACACTGAATAGGGCCCGCCTCAGTCGCCGTGCGATATCTTCCGCATCCTGACGCCTTGCTGTGACGCGTACAATATTATCAGGACGATATGGACGAATCTCTGAGTTTTGCACAAGAATATCAGACGCGAGCAGCGAACGATATCTTGCTTTGCCCTCGGTCTCTAGATCGAACAATACCCGCAGCTGCCAAGGTTTGACTGCAAATTCCAGCTCGCCAACTTTAGATTCCTCTGACGTGACAATGACCTGCCATGCAAAGCGCAAGATATTGTCCGCAAATCGCTTTTTCCGGGCGGCATTGGCCTTCTTTAGTACCTTGGGCTTGTGTCGCTGCTCCAGTGGGGTCTGTCCAGCCTGCCATTGTCCAATACTCTGGCTCTCGATATCGTCGTCCACCGTCTCCTGACTTGAGATGTGACTTGGAAACGAGTTCAGTCGGGAAAAGCTGTGAATCAGGTAGTCGCGTAATTGCACAGTGTTGTAACTCGTCAACAAGGTCTGCAGCAATCTCTTATACCCGGCTTTGTCTATGATTGTGGCACCCGCCGCTGGTCTGAGGGCATCTATCGAAGCGTTGGTCTCTTCGGCGGTGGGTTTCAACGGCAAAGTGATGATATGCTGTCCTTCGTTGGCGCTGGCAGGTTTATCCGTAGTCGATGGTTCAGCGGTGCGGACCTGCGCCGAATAACTTGGCTTATCGTCTTCATCGACATCGCGAAAGACCACGACGTATGATGGTTTATCAAGCGAGTTCCGTGTTATCCGCTTCGACACAACCTGCTGACGTCGGCCCCTTCTTCCTACTATGCGTCCCTCTTCAAGGTTTGACTCTCGGCGGACCACAATACTCGGTTCAATTGGAATGGTTTCCGTTTCAGTTTTCAAGACTGCTGGCTTTTCTTCGACGACGAATTGTGGATCCTCCTGGAGGCGAGCTGCGCTTGAAAAGAATGCATTTTGCGGCGTTTGTGAATAGGAATTGAGCCAGCTTTTCCACAATACTTCACGGAGTTGACGGCGCAGGCATCTGCGCTGTTTAGCGATGATGGAAGATGATATCATCAAGGCAATTGCGAGTGTGTTGGCGATCGAGAGTGATTCTGGCGAGTAAGGATATCTTTCTAGATGCTCGGCCAAAAGGGCGTCATTTTTATCACTATGAACTTTTGGCGGAGCTAAGGCCGGGCCCGGGGCATCTGCATGCCCGCATGGCCATGTCCGCGTCCCAAAGCGGCGTGCGCCGCACCGAGCGCGCGTGCACAGAATCTCGACAGATTATCGCCATTTTACGAGTGAATGTCATTCGCAATCCATCGACAAGGATATCTTGAAATTTCACGCGAAGAAGCCTTCGTATTCTTTATCTTACTCATCAGAAAAATTCCTCAAGAGAAGGCAAGGAAAGAAATTAGGGCGAGAAGTCTACAATCCTCACATGCAAAAGATGAAGCGAGATTAGGGGTTATTGCAGTCCGCACAGAGCATGAACAAGAAGCCTCACGTCAATTACGAGAGGAGTGTTATTCCCAGGAGCATTCCATTGTAAATTATCCAGACAAAAATTCTTTAATGGAGAGGGCCATCCGTGGATCTCTGCTAACTCATTGATTGCACAACAGAGTTCGTATTTCAATGAAGAGTTTAATCTCGCGTTCGTCCCATGAACTGTTCCCTGAGATCAACTTCGCTGCCGCAGACTGTCCTCGAGGAGGGTAACGATGTCTGAGTAGTGGCGCATTGGAGAAAACACACCAAATATTGTTGCTCGTAGTGGGCGATACTTTGGGTCTCCTCCGCTGGCAAGGTCCATCTTGCTATCAGTTGCCCGCTGAATATTGAGGTTCTGTCGCTTCTTTTTCGTGCTCGCAATACGCTCACATGTAGAGTCGGCAGCCTTCGTTCTGGCGAGGTCGATGACCTGGATGGGCTGTCGCCTGTGCTAACCAATAATCAAGTTCTATCAGCAACGAGTTTTGGAGCGTGCAGGACCACGATGTGCATGAAAACGAGCCACTTCGATCTTCGATTGAATATGTACTTGATCGCTAGCTTGACCCTGCTTCACTTGCTCGTAGGCAGAGGGCGCATGTTGATGCGAACCGACTATGCCACAACGATGTAGAATCCTAGCAGGATGGCTGTACATTTGTTTGTTCAGATGTGCCCAATACACATTGACGCTAGATGACATGGCAAAAATAGCATGATCTATTCTGGATCATATCCAATCTATCTAATGCGTTCCCATCATCCCTAGGAATCAATACATGTGCTCCGAACATCCATTTGAAAGCGTGCCATGCCCGCCCAAATATCCCGCAATCGTGCAAATTGAACCGTATTGGTTGTGCATCCTAACAATCGTAGAACAAACTCCAAAGTCATACCGCGTCTTGCGACTCAGCGGGAGAAAATGTGAAATTCGAGAGGAAAATTACGTGGCCGTGCCTCGCTGTGACACAGCCTGCCGTGAAACGAGATTCGTTGTTAGCGGCCGTTCGTCCTTGACCTGTACCACGCGTGATAGATTCGAGTGGTCAGCAATCCGCAAATTCGGATCGTCGAGGGCAGAAATAATGCTCGGGTATCATCAAAGAATCGAAAAGAAAAAAAAGAAAGGCAGCTGTGCGCCTCGGAAAAGTCGGCGGGGCGCATTCGATGCGCAAATTTAGACAGCGAGGCAGGAATTGATGTAAGCTGGTTGTGCCCACTTGGATCCTTGCAACAAAAGCTTGGCCGTTGACTGCGTGCATTACAGACTCATGGTGAGCCACTCCCACTCCTGCGGACCAGACATCATGCCCGACGGAGCAAAAGGCCGCTGCCCACTCGATTGAGGTTGCTGCGGAATGTCATCGCCGCCCATTGAGACATCGTCCGGAGACGTACCGCCCTGTGGGACCATTTGCGCGTGCATCGACGCTGCATTTGCTTTTGTTTGCGAGAGGCTTGTAGAAGATTTCTGGGAGCTTGGCGTCTTGCTATCCACCCAAGAAACAGTGGCTCTCGTGGCATCGTCGCCTTCAGCAGGATCACTGCTCCCGGAAGGAAGCGTGGTGCTCGCGCGACTTTGTTTACGGGTTCGCCTGGGTGCGACAGCGCGAGGCGCAATCGCTGGGGGATTTTGGCTGATTGGTTTTGGTGGCCCTGGCGCAATGGCGATGACAGTCTTGACAGGCTTGTCGGCTGCAGTCACATTCGGTGGTGTCGGCGCTGTGGACCCTCCAGCGATTGACCTGGGAGACTCTGATTCATTGCCAGTAGCCTTTCCAGACGACGGTGTAGTCACAGGGGCCTGCGCAACCGAGTTCTTCCGGCTCTGGGCTTTCTTCGACCGTGCAGTACCGACTGGGATCGTAGCGCCGGTACCTCTGTTTCGCTTCTTGATAACGTCGGTCTTGAGACTAAGAGGCCGGACGACACCATGGAGTTTGAGGAACAGTCCACAAGCATTGCACAAAGGATGGCCTTCCGGATCGCGGCGCCATAATGGCGTAGTTTGAGTCAGACAGTTTGTGCAGCTTGTCGGCGGGCCATTTCCATCGAGACCAAGTCGCGGACTACCAGGTCTTGAGGGTACGGCAGAATTGAAACCAGATTCACTTGGTGATGCCGGAGATGCTCTTGTGCGGATGGAGAACATGCCGGTGGACATTCCGGCGGTGTTGGGCGATGATGTTGTTCGCGCAATCTTTCGTGTCCTCGGATCTCCGCCTCGGTTCCGAATGTCGCTTACGGATGCAGCAGAGCCGTGTCCTCGTCCGAGACCACCATGCTCCCAAACTTGAGCGTTCGGGATGACCTCAGTCATGCCAATTGTCACGCCTTTTCGGGGTTGACCGCCAGGATACCGTGCATTGTTGAATTGTTGGGCGAGGGAATTGTCCCATACATAACCATTAGGGTCTAAATTGAGATCATCGGATGGAGAATAGCCGGATGACATGAGTCCAGACTCTGGGAAGGAGAAAGCCTCGTCATCTTCGTTGTCAGAGTCCCCTCCGAAGTGAAATAAGTTCTCATGTCGCGAAAGTGGTAGGCTGTGTGGGTGTGAGAAGTCGCTGTTGATATTCCCCATGTTGTCGAATTGGCCAGGGATATGAAAGCTTGAGTGGCTGAAAGACGGCGCAAGGGTGCTGCTGGACGATACGGCACTGAAAACATTTCGACTGTTTGGGTTGAACACGAATTGTTGCTGAGGTACACTCTGTGACAAGCCCTGAGGAATTCGATGATTGTGTGAGAAGCCAGTCATTGAGGCGTGCTGTGTTTGATTGGAAAACTGCAACTGCTCGTTGTCGGCGACGGAATGGGGTGTGGATGTGGAAGAAGGGAACCCTGGCATTGATTGAGGCTGAAAGTCCGATGTATTTGATGCCATAGCCATTTCGGGCCCTCCGAGAAGGCCACTGAACATGCCGCCTCCAACAACTGGAGACTCGAGTGGCGAAAATGGGAATTGCTGCTGGAAGGGACCCGCTGAATTCAAAATCGGGTCAGCGTCCAGATTGAATGTGTCCAAGTTGAAGGACATTTGTGTTTGGTGGAGACGTGAGTGCGAAGGCAACGAAGACTCAAGAGAGTACTCTTGGAGCGCTGCTTCGGCGGTGGGATCTCGTGAAGCCATGGCGGTATTGCTGACGGGAGGAACTTGTGGCGACGCTTCAGCTCGTCTCTTGGGTGGCTGGACGGGACAGTCAGTAACAAAAAGCATTCTAGTAGTACGCTTGCAACATTCACGTACCCTCCTCTCGTCAATACTTGTTTTCCGAACGTGTCTCTGGACGTAGGAGAAATCTGTGCGTTGGTTTGCTGGTGGGACTGAAGGCGCTGATGCTCTTGCCAAGGAAAGATCATCAAATCGTAGGCGTTGTTGTTGCTTGATGGGAATAGCCGAGACAGCGGTGACTGTCGAGGACAAATCAAGATCAAAGTCGACGTCGTCAGAGGTGATGGGTGAGATGCCTGTTGGGGTTGCGATCGACGAAGGTACAATGAAGTCGTCAATATTCATCAAGTCCTGGTCCGCAACATTCGCCTGGGAGGCTACCGATCGGTGTAATTGCGCAATGCCACTCGGGGCATTCTGTGCCGGGCGCGTGCTATGAATCGTGCCCCGGCTCATTCCAGATGTAGCTTCATCAACGTCAGACACTTGTGGGTTCCCGGACGTGAGCTTTTCTTGTTCCATGCGACGTAGATTCATCGACATCATGCGCCATGATAGGTTTGTCAGCCGGTCTGAGTTTGGCAGTTGGCTCTTGGTCTTGCTGAACAGCTTCCATAACTCTACTCCTAGTGGGTCCTTCTTCTGCATCTCTTCAGGATCTAGAGTGTCAAGGCTACTGGCATCGTCTTTCCACTCTGAGAAGACAGATTCACGTAGAACGCCGTCGCGGGTGGCAGTCGCTGCGGCGAGAAAGTCGACTTTGCTGCCCTCGAGGTTGGAAAGAGTCGAGAGAGTGCTGTTGGAGGTCAGACTTTGAAGCGCCGATGAGCACTCGGAGGAGTTGTGATCGTAACCCGACGGAAAGCGCACATGGCGCGGCACAGGTTGCGCGTTGGCCGAGGAGGCTGCGGTGTCGTGTGCGTCGGTGCCAATGGCGGAGGTCAAGGAGTCGTCCGGGCGGCTCTCGCTCGTGGGAATGGACTGCCCTCGGCCCTGCTCAACAGCGTTTGGAGCACGCACGAGGCTCTGGCTCGTCTTCTGGGCATGAGACATAGGGTTGACGGAGGCTCTCACGCCGTGACGATAAACGCTGGTTCGGTGAGTGGTTGGAGTGACAGCAGCGACAGACGGCCAGCGCTGCGAGTGATAGATAGCGAAAGATAACAGGAATTAAGCAAGGCAGACATGCACGTGCGACTGGCAGGAAATCAGGGTGGAGGATGGAACAGTTTCTCCAGAACGAGTGCAGTAGCCGGATTGGTGGGGCGGCTGTGTGCGGGTGCCCAAGGGAAAAAGGTCGTCTACCAGGGACCAGACGCGCCAGACGATCTGGTATGGTTTTGTCATGCGGCGGCGGCGGCGTCGTCGGTGCAGCTTGGTCCTGTCCATCCATCCTCGATTGTCGTGTGCTGCCAAAGCCTACGTCGTGGTTTGCTCCGAGCTACTGTGTTAGCGACACTTGCCTGTGGTTCTAGTCCTCTCTATGAAGATATTTCGCCGAAATCGAGAAACGGCCAGCCACACCGGGATGATGCACAACAGAGGCACCACACAACATGCCTTCGACTACCATGTGTACTACTGTAATATCTAAGCAATCACTACTGTAGGATCATGCAGCCACTGTCAAATCCAGCATTGTGTTCCAGTCCTCGCGAGGCGATTGTTCAAAGGGCGTACAGCGCTCGCGCACCCTCGTCAAAGCTCTTCGCCTTTGTGCACACACGCAAGGTACTGTAGTCCATGCATGCCATAGCGCTCCGGTAACATGCGTACAGTAGCCATGTCATTATGCGTGACTAGACGATTTCCACTGTCCGGTGGAAGCAATAAGCCCAAGGTTTGAACGAAGATTTATAAAAGCAACGAATAGAAGACGTGGAATAGCTTGCAAAATGCTCTCCTGGGTCCACCCGCCAAATGAATGCCGTGTATACCTAGGTATTGACTTTCACCTCCCGTGGGCATGATATCAAATGTGCTAGAGCACTGACACTGCGTATTCCTTCTGTTGCACATATTGTACATCATGATACATGTGGTAGCATGTGCCAGGCGTGAATCATCGACTGGCTTTCTTCGCCATCTCGTGATCCTTTACTTGCGCTTTTGGAGCCTCCTATTTGACAGGCTCCGTGACGAATCTGCAGATGAGCATCGTGGGCTGTTGAATCTTGAGGTGACGAGATGATTGCGCGACTAGCTGAAGAGGAATCTAGCAGACAGGGTGATGTACCGATGGGGCCGGCTCATCGGTCCGCGCTTGCGTCCTGCCACAGTGGGCTGCAGATCCATCTCATCAATGCTCGCCAAAAACACAGACTTATTTCCTCGCAAATGCATAGAGCAATGCACGACACTCTTTACTCATAGTTCATCTTCTAAACAGTAAAGTTCTGAATGATGTAAGCTGTTATCCACAAGCACGTACTTCATCTCCACGACGGCTCTCCTGGAACACAACAACGCCGTCGCTTACCGGCCGCGCTTCGTCCTAGCCACAGATCCAACACAGCTCTTTCGGGCTGATCATCCAAGTCCATGTCCAGCATCCATGGGTTCCAAGGTCATTTCGGGTGATGCTCCTTTCTTCAGTCTGGCCGGGCGAAGGCCGATCACTCCGAGTACGAGACAAACACCCGTTGTAGTGGAAGCAGGTTGCGGCCAACAGGCGTTGCGGCACACTAGTGATTGATTTTGGCTGTTGACAGGCGGTCTCGCAACGCCAGGCTTGCATTAATAGGCATTCCGCCCGGCTCGATCTGCATACGATTTTACGATGCTCTCACTGTCAGCTTTGCATATCTCGTGATATTACAGAGCCCGGTTCGCAGTGAAGCCGCATGAAGACTACAGAGGTTGTTCTAGTCTGCCTGGCATGTTCGATGTTCCGAAGCATCGATGTTTCAAAGCATCGCTTCGCTTGACTCCAACAACTGAGTCATTCAAACGGGACCGCATCTGTGAGACCATCACTGTCGGCTTGGAATATACCCGCCTCATTTCGCTCTCAACCCTCCTCAGCTTGCGGCTGCCGAGGGCGGCAGGAACTGGACGGACTACCCGCTCGCATGATTTAGTGAAATTTCCTTGCATGTCACCAACCAGTACTCAACGTTATTGGCTGCTTTTTCCCACCACAAATGTGCATTCCAAGGACTTGTCCTCGTTCCCCACCCGTCGCATACGAAGTCTTGCACCAATGTTGATGCTTACGCTGCTCAAGAGCATTGACGATGTCTCGCACGATCACTTGTAGATGTACAGCGTCGAGGCGACTGCCCATGTATCAAGATCCATCGAGTTCGATAAATCCCAGAAAGCGAGAGCACGAGTCGCGCCGCGGATGCACGGCACGACGTATGTTCATGACTTACCGGACGACGAGATGCTTATTTCGGAAAAGCGATCATTCGCGGTCTGCATCTCCGCTTCATTCATTGAGCTTCCTCTGGCGCACCCAACTTGCGTCTTCCTGGTGGGTCAAATTGATTAGTGCAAGCCGCCCTGCATCCACCGGCGGGAGCGCAGCGCGGCCCATGTCGTTCGGACGACGTTTGGTGAGACGACTAGACCCTCAGCCGTGCGTCTGACATGCAGACCCTGGTCGGTCCATAGCCTTTTAGCATGGTGAGGACAAGCAAAACGAGCACGGCAGGCACACGGTGGTTCTCCGGGGCTCACTCCCTCAACTCCACAGATGTGCAACAGGAGTGGACAATAAGCTGGCTGGTGAACTGCGAAGAAAAAGCAACCACATCTGGGCATCCAAGTTCGTAGGCCAGACCAATCATTTCAGGACTCTCCTCGCTGTCACGATGCGCCCCACATCACTGTGCAGTTTTATGTTGTGCAGACAGAAAATGCAGGCTCGTTGCCGTCATCTGCTCGTTGCACGCGAGCATCGGAACGGCAGTGTACCGACCATCTTTCGTCTGGGTCGGCGTGCATCCTCCGGGCTGTTGAAGAACTTCCGGTTTATCTTCGCGATCGGAGCAGCGTACCTAGGTAAGCTTTGATTTCAGGGAGACGACTATCGCGATGACGATTTCCCGAATCATCATTTCGACGCAATGATAATGGCCTCCCAGCACCCATGAGATGATGACCCGGCTTTGCGACGTCCGTTGTTTGTCGCAAAGCGTTGAGCTCTCCATGCCGCGGACATTGCATCTCACCCGCGTTGCCGTGCCTGAACATCGGATACTGTACCTACCAATAACCCTGGAGGTAATCGAGTACTTTTGGTGAGGGAGAGTGTTTGACACATTGATATGACTTTCACAAATGTGAAGGAATGGGGTTAGCACGATTGGGGTTCCGCACTCTCTCAAAGAAAAGCTGGAATGCTCGTGTGATGGTGGAGAACCCCGTCTCACATCATGCAGCGAACCCCGCTGTGTGAGGTTTCGACGTGGGGAGAACGAAACAATTTTGGTCCAGATCTCTCCACTGTCAGGTGGCTAGCGACTCTGAAGCTGTGGGACCAGATGACATGCGGATTGCAGGAGCCACCCACAGTGGGTTGTCTTTAACGCACGAAATTGGAACTCCAGGATATCGGTTAAATCTGATTCGCGCTACTCCCCCAATATGCGACAATTTGGAACAACACTCCACGTCGGGGAGTACGGCCGTGCATGGAGATGTTGGTAAGGATTCGTGATGATTGAAAGGCTTTCCAAGAGATGTCGGTGGCGGCATTCCGGGGCCTAGACTCCAGAAATTGCGAGGGAAAAGAGCGATCGCAAATTCAGACGATCGCAGAGCACTCCGAGCTCGGCATATGAGCAGGTCTTCGATCGAGGCTGTATATTGCACCAGGTGTCGAGGAGCGGCAGGACTCGTCAGGAAACCATCGTAGGCATAGTGAGTGGAGAGTGAGATCTATTTATTTCTTGCCTCGACTCGAACGCCGTTCTTTATCTAATCGTAATTCGACACCGTGATGGTATCATGATAAGATTGCATGAGCACGTCAACGTTACCAGCCAAGGCGCAACAAGCGATGTACTGTCCGGGCGAATGATAAAAGATAGTCTATCTCAGATGTGTAGCAGAACTGCTGTGCAAGATTGACTGGAAGAAATTTCCGGAACATGCATGAAATGCTTCGCGATGGAGAGCCATTTCTCCTCGGGGCAGTTCATGCGCACAGAGCGCCTCAATGAACAATCTCTCGAGAGCTCTGCTGATAGATGGCGGATCAAGTCTGCTATGTGCATGTCGTAATTGCAGACTTGAAGAAAAGGGAGACGGCCGTGTACAGATTGAACAAGTTATTGCCAGTATTGCCACACACCCAAGCACTTCACAAGCTCATATGATCTGCATCATCAGTTTGTGGGGCAGAATTATTCGTGCACTGCGCAGCGCGTCGGAGTGATGCGGCCAACGGACTTCGCAACGAGCATGTGCAGCCTTCCTGAGTACAGCAATGGACGTGGTCCCTGAGACGATTTTCAACATGATCAGACCCGTGTCTTAGCCATATCTGGGCACGATGTAAGAAGGGAGACTTTGGGTTCTCTCAATCACTTGCACAGTATTGCCGATATACGTGAAGTGCATCTCTCCACCAGTACCCACGAGCTCTTCTGCCCACAAGCTGGAGATGCGATTGCGCAGGTGCTTTCGCATCGGGCGGTGCGGGCCGTATGGCGCGGGACGTCAGTTGAACCCCTCCAGATTCACAAGCAAGTAACCCTGGAAACATCTCTACGTGAGTGCAACGTCAACAATTGTACAACTTATGTTCGCCAGGTGCGAACCACGTAGGTAGAACACGCTGCCATGATCTGAAGCTCGTCCCGCCTTTCTGTTCAACGGATACAACACGTTTCCTCTCCGTTTGGGACGGAATCTTGATTGCATGAGCAGCAACCAGCTCGTTTCATTCTCTAATCACCATAGCATCAAGCAAATCGTCAAACATGGACAATCAGAACATTTCGTTGCCGACGCTGCCACCACTGCTTCATACCCGCGCTACAAACGAAGTCTTCGACCGACCGTCTACGCCAGGTCGTGACGATGATGCGTTCATCTCACCAACCCAGACGCCTCAGGGCAGCCCGAGCAAGAACAGAATGCCACCTGGAGCATTTGATCTGCCTAATGTCTTCTCGAACGCATTAAAATTGGTGCCTACTCAGAGCCAGCCGCTTTCGGCCCCGCTACAAACAAAGCAACAAGGCCCCGCCACACCGACGAAGAGAGAGCACGATCCTTTCGGGATACCAGAGCACAGGACAAGCGCGCCGAGCAGTCCCACTCGTGAGAATGGGAAGGAGAACACCCTTCCCTCAAACCGCCCTCTCTTACAACAAACCCAAAGCTACGTCAACCAAGCTGCTGCCAGCCGCCAAGAACCATATCGACAACGTGAAGAGCCTTCGCCTGCACGACAAACAAAGACGATCTCCAGTGGACTCACTGCAGAGGAGGCCGAGAAGCTCAAAAGTGCTAGCGTGAGAAGATTGGCCAACGTCACACAGCTGTACTTTCTTGACTACTACTACGACCTTCTATCATACGTGCACAATCGTCAGAATCGCCTACAAGCTTTCAAAACGCATAATGCTGAGCCCAATACAACTTCATCAGAGGAAGATATTGCAAAATACAATGATCTTAGGACACAATACCTTGGAAGAGAACGGGCAAATCTCAGGCAGAGACGGACACGCCTCCGTCACGGTGATTTCCAGATTTTGACTCAGATTGGCCAGGGTGGCTATGGACAAGTCTATCTGGCTTCCAAGAAGGACACTCGTGAGATCTGTGCTCTGAAGGTGATGAGCAAAAAGCTTCTGTATAAGCTTGACGAAGTCCGCCATGTTCTGACGGAGCGAGACATTCTTACCACTGCTAAGAGTGATTGGCTGGTGCGACTGTTGTATGCTTTTCAGGACGATAGCAGCATATACCTCGCCATGGAGTATGTGCCCGGAGGAGATTTCCGGACTCTGCTTAACAATACTGGCGTGCTACACAACAGACACGCTCGCTTCTACATTGCTGAAATGTTCTTGTGCGTCGATGCTCTACACTCGCTTGGGTACATTCATCGCGATCTCAAGCCGGAGAATTTCTTGATCGACGGAACCGGCCACGTGAAACTCACAGACTTTGGTCTTGCTGCAGGTTTCTTGGCGCCAGCCAAGATCGAAAGCATGCGCATTAAATTGGAGGAAGTTGGCAAGATCCCAGCTTCCGCTATACCCTTCGGACGACCGTCAGAGGAACGAACTCTTAAGGAGAGACGTGATGGCTATCGCTCGCTTCGCGACCGTGAGGTCAACTATGCAAAGTCTATTGTGGGCTCCCCCGATTACATGGCGCCTGAGGTTCTCAAAGGAGAGGAATATGACTTTACAGTAGACTACTGGTCGCTCGGATGCATGTTGTTTGAGGCACTTGCCGGCTACCCACCTTTTGCAGGTGCGACTGTGGACGAGACTTGGCAAAATCTTAAGCGATGGCAGTCAGTGCTCCGGAAGCCTGAGTATGAGGATCCGAACTACTTCCTCTCGCGTCGTACTTGGGACTTGATCACTAGGCTTATCACCGTCAAGGGCAACCGACTCCGCGGCATCAAGCAAATTCAGACCCATGACTACTTCCGTGAAGTGGGCTGGGAGCGTATTCGCGAAGAGCGCGCGCCATTTGTGCCTGAGCTGGACTCTGAGACAGACGCGGGCTACTTCGACGACTTCGGTAGCGAGAAGGACATGGCCAAATACAAGGAAGTGTTGGAGAAGCAGGAGGCGCTCGAGCGTATGGCTGATCGCGGTGGAGAGATTGGACGATCGCTCTTCGTCGGTTTTACTTTTCGGTAAGCAACTGTCCATTGTCAATTTACCTCTGGGCCCTGCTGATCATCAATGTGACAGCCATCGCAAACCAGCGACAGACGATTCAGGACGCCCTGCGAGCCCTCGAAAACCACTCACAGACGTCAACGAATCTTTCGGGACGATTTTCTGATACCCGTATGAAAGATATACCTTTTCGCCTTCTTAGTCTTCTTTTTCCATTATTGTGGATTTCAAGTGTGTGGAATCGGCGTTCAGGGGCAACAAAGGCGGCCAATGCTGCTCATGGGTGACGAAAATCGGCAATGCCTTGGACTCAGCTATCTTTCAATGAGCCTCGAGTATCAGATACACTTTGACGAATGATGTACATCAGTAGAACAGATGATCGTTACGCAAGTCTGTTCCAAAAATACTCTATTATTGCTACTCTTGACCCTGATGCAAGAATGTCAAAGTCCGTGGTGCCCCTTCCGGCATACCACAAATATCAACAAAAGAGGGTATCTCCTTTCCCCGTTTCTCAATTCGCTCCACGAATTCCGCGAGTGGACATGCCTTGCCGGGCCCATCGGTACAGCCAGCAATTGGGACTATGCCATCGTTGATGTTGACTCGGACAAAGGTGTCGTTCTTCTTGGCGCAATAGACGTGGTTCGGATACAGAGGTCCATTGTCCCAACACTCCGTTACCGGACAAACGAATCGCTCGAAGATAATGCGCCCACCCATGGGCTGGGATCGCGTGTGTCAGAGAGTCTTTCTCAAAAGGCTCCGTGAACTAAGAGGGCTACTTACCACGACATCAGCCATTCGCCATGTACGGGCGTGGTTGACGTGGGTAGTCGGAAGATGTGGCTCTTGAGGGAAGAGATCGAGTGCACCCAGCATTGCGATGATGTCTCCATCGTGGTTGCTATCTCGTCTGTTAGCAACTACGTCTCGGCTCGGAACAGCCTCCTTGAGGTCATCCTTACAAGCTGAGAAACAGCGGACCTGCTTCTGGGCCCTTCTGGAGCAGGCTCGCTGTAGCATTGAGCCAAGACCAGCCCAGAGATGGTCCATAGTAATTTCCCGGTCCTGCACGGTAGTAATGGAGGATATCTCGAGCATACTCGAAGCTCTCCATCTCCTCATTGGTGAAGACAGAGCACCAGGGCGATACGCCATTCAGTAGTACTTCAAACGCGCATATCTCCTGCATCGTAAAGAGTTCGGCCACACTGAACGGGACTGATGGATTTTGTTTCAGCAATCGACGTCCTACTTCTGGCAAGTATGTTGACCGGAAAGCACCGAGCTGCCGAACGCCGTGTGCATGGCCTCTGCTATCGGTTGCATAATTCGGACAAGACCGTCCTGGAGTAAGTGTGTCCACGCCACGGTCTGGTGTTTCCGAGATGATGTGGAGAGTTGCTACATCCAACCAATTGAGCCCGAAAAAGCCATTTGCGAAGTAACGCGCAGAATCAATCACTCTATCCGACAGTCCAGCCCAGATTGAAATCTTGCGATCTTTTTCTAGTGCGGCTTGTAGCAGAGGGAGGTATCGGCCACGTAGATCGACGCCGGCTTTGAATGACGACAAGGAGCCGGCGTATGGTCCCGTAGTTGTAAGTTGTTCGAATTGCTCGGCGGGATGAGGCGCGAAGAAGTTCCATTGATTAACGAATGCCAAGTCTTCGAGTAGCGTGATGTTTGCATGTTGCAAACGGTGGTATAATTCCAGCATGCCTTTCCTCAGAAATCAGATCTGCTCGAGTGGAGTGATAGTCACTTTCATAGATTTAACGTACGTATGCCAGTAGCAACGGTAGGATACCGCTCAGCGTGCCTCGACATCATATGAATCTGATCAATCACACATCCGGGTGGAACGTCATTGCTATCGTTGACTCCTTCGACCTTCGGAAGCCATGGCGATAGACCGCCCAGATGGCGGAGGATATTCCAAGCAAAATCATTATCGCTATGGCTGAATAAGGATTCGTTCGTCTATCGACCGGTATTGAAGACTGATTCACCTTGTAATGTTTCCTGTCGCAGGCCACAGTGTGGTGCCAGATCTGTACAGCACTGTCGCGAGTATGCCTACTAGGAACGATACCAGAAGAGACGCGCGAGCCATTGCCGATAGAGATGACTATTGAGAACCTGAAGACTTTGAGAAGACCGAGCTACATCTGGATTAATCTTGCTCCCACGGTCAAAATTAAATCTCTATTTGAGCTCTCTGGAAGCGTGATTTTCGTGCCAAAGAGTAGATCTCGAAACGGAGACCGCATATATGCCATTGACGACATGGTGTCGGCAAAGCTCCAGGCGATCGAACGCTAACCCAATTTCAGCCACGACCCTACAGTGACTTCAACTTTCTGGAGTTCAATCGCTGCCATCACTGGCAACCGTATGACTGTAACCCAATTCTCACAATGGCACAAAATGTGGTTCTCGAAACAACAATGGGCAACATTGTCCTAGAATTGTACACAGAGCATGCGCCAAAGACTTGCCAGAACTTCTCGACTCTGGCGACACGAAATTACTACAATGATACCATTTTTCACCGAATCATTCCGGACTTCATGATTCAAGGCGGAGATCCTACTGGAACAGGCCGTGGCGGAGCGTCCATCTATGGCGAGAAGTTCGAGGATGAGATTCGAAATGATCTCAAACACACTGGCGCGGGCATTTTGAGCATGGCTAATTCGGGACCGAACACCAATGGCTCGCAATTCTTCCTCACACTCGCCCCAACGCCGTGGCTCGACAATAAGCACACCATATTTGGGAGGGTAAAGAGCGGAATGCGAGTGGTTCAGAGGATGGGTCTGGTCAAGACGGGTAGTGAGGATAGACCCGAACAGGAAGTGAAGATTTTGAGGGCGCGTGTTGTGTCCGACGGTGAAGATATATGATGCGAGAAGTTGTCCCATCGGACAATCTCCTTACCAAATGATTGATGGATTCATGTCTTGTTTTCAAGGATGGCCCAGTCTTAGCAATGGCGATGTTCCTTTACGGTCTTTCAAAAACCGTTGATGTCTGGGATGTTGCTCGGATCGATACTTGTCAAGAACTGCAAAACACACTCATGACAGGGTCGGTATCGCTTGCTGTCTTGACAAAAGCTTCAGGCTGGACGGTGTGATCACATGTGATGGTGAGAAGATGAGGCTGGACCGCGCAGGCGGGAGAACTTGCAGCGCAATGTGCGTTGCGTTCGTCCTCGAGGGCCATGGTATTTGTTCAGCGGACATGATTCGTGGCCTTGATCTGGGATGTTCCAGACTCAAGCTCCGAATTTCCAAGGAGCGGGCTAAATCCAGGAGAGAGGCAGGAAGCAAACGACCTGGAGCAGACGAACAGGTAGATACAAAAACTGCGGAGAAACGCTGAAAACTGCGGAGGGAATCAGAGTTCTTATACCACCTCGGATGCCATTGAAAGGTAGGGCCTATCTTCATCCGCGCCACGACAAGCGTCACCAGGTCTGCCTCCCTCTATGACCGTTCATGAGTGGCATCAAAGGACTCACATTCCATACATCGCTGCGATTTTGGACAAAGAAGTCCCATCCCAGCCCGGAGGTGTCGACGCACACCGTATCTGCTCCGAGAGAGCAGTTCCTTTGTGCCTTCCAAATGATTGTCCTATTCCGGCGACTCACCGATCCCTCAGACCCACGGTCGTCGAGAAGGTATACCAATCGTTGCATCTCGACCGTCCTAGGTCAATACCGTGATGATCTAACCAAATCTGCTCGCTATGCGTACGTGTCTGATCATTGAATGACATTCCCTCACTTGTGATAATCATAACGTCCCTGCGTGCGCAGGCATCTCAAGTACCGTAGTGACCAAAATGGAAACCATGTCCGCCGTACGATGCCGCAGAGATGACGCTGTATGGAATAAATTTAGCCTGAGGCACACGTATAGACATTGCATCTTGAAATTTATTTGAAGGACAACATCGGCCAATGGATCACCATTCATCGATATCTATACATCACATCTTAGACTGTCGAAATGACTGAGGCCGCGTCTGCTTCGGTGGGCCTCGCCCTCTCTCCAGAGACATTTGCCAAACTTAGCCCGGGACCCGTCCTGCTTGCACATCTGAAGTCCAATACGCGCCGGAGTGGCCGCCGCCCTGACGAATTCAGAACACCAGCGATAAACAAGGGATCCTTGACGCACGTCAACGGCAGTGCCGTCGTACGCATTGGCAACACGGCTGTTGTCTGTGGGGTCAGAGCAGAGCTTTTATATGCTTCAGACATGCCCAAACCCCCTCGTCATGGTCAAAATCAGGATGAAGATGACCTTGTCGAGGAGCTCGGGCTTATTGTGCCCAATGTCGAATTGAGCACTGGCTGCTCGCCGGGACACCTGCCTGGTAACCCTCCAGGCTCGCAGGCTCAATCGCTTACCTACCGTGCCCACACCCTCCTCGGTGGCGTGCTGAGGCTCCACGATCTCCAAATTGAATATGAACTCCCAGCCAACGAGGATGAAGACAGTGGCGCAGAACCGACCAAGGCGATCAAGGGCTATTGGACTTTGTACGTCGATGTCTACTGTATGGCCCTCGACGGCAATGCCGTGGACGCGATAAGCCTGGCCGTAGTCTCTGCCTTACAGGACACGACTTTGCCTAAAGCATGGTGGGATGCAGACCGCGAGACCATTGTTTGCTCTCCATTAGCTGCTCAAGGGAGGAGATTACGGCTCAAGGTGCTACCGCTGACTACGACTTTCGCAATTTTCTCGACGGCATCACCACTGAAACAGAAGAGCTCTGCCCAGTCATGGATGCTTGCTGATCCAGACAATTTCGAGGAAGATTGCTGCGAGGAGACCGTCACTGTCGCTCTCAATTACGACACTTCGAGCGGCAGCATTCGGTCCAGCTGCCTGCAAAAACAAGGCGGTGCCTTTGTCAACAAGCAGATCATGCGTCAGTGTATCGAAGCGTCAGAGGCTCGATGCGCTCTGCTCTTGACCCTTCTCAAGGAGTCCAACTGAGCAAACAAGTTTGATGTTAATCCTGCCAGAAACTATCTCCAGTGATCGCGACTTCCAGAATTCATGACGTCGGTGCTGACAGTGACACCATGTTGTAGCGTGCTATCCGAAGACATTTCAGGACATCCAATCTGTTCACAGAGAGGCGATGAGTCCGGCTGGAAGCTACCCCGAGGTACAGAAATGCGAAATGACCACCGTCGTATTCATGGTTAAGCCGTGAGCATGCGGCTGTTGGTGATCAGCAGGCTGATGAGTGTCGCTCTGGCTGATACAATACATTCAACATTTTAACCTCACCGCCTTTCACCGTTTCGCTGCCATGACGAAATCACAAGATCAATCCAGGTCTTGTTTCCTTGCCATGACGCGATCGATGACGCTCTTCGTTGCATCCGACCGCAAGATCGACCCTTCTCGGCCATAACTGAAGGCTCAAGCAGTTATCGGTCTTGATCTGAGTCTCTTCAACAATACTTGAATCTCGTCGAATGTTAGAAGGCCACGTCGTCAGAATTCACATGTTTTCTCACTCAAAGGACAACCAACCTGCGACAAGAGAAACGCTGCGAGAGGTGCGCGCAATGACGACATTGTTTGATCGAGTGCCTTTGTCCATCAACCACTTGACCGCATGTTCAACTGAAGGAGCACATCATCAGATTAAGTTCAAGCGTGTGTCTTCGGCTACGTCGCGCTGTTGCCAAACTCATTACTTCTCAGAAAGATGTGGAGCCTCACCCTTCAGATTTCGCACATCCATAGTTACTCGGCCCCAATAGTTGTGTGTCACCTCGACGGGAAAGTGTAGGTAAGACTTTCAATGATTACCTTCCACGCGAATCTAGAAGGGGCAAAATTAAGCATACTGTTTATAAATCGCTGTCGATACAGGCCCCTGGCATCCGATCAGGTCGTTCAACGCTTCTGATGATGACGCGGCAATATACACGCATCGCTTGCATTCTCGGCATACCTCGGACGCAGACTTTGGCTCCATCGGAAGAATGTATGCCACGAGGCTTCCCGACACACAATCTAGCCTCGTGGCGACCGTACACCGTATGCGTGTCGGTATGTATGACTCCGGGGCTGGTTGCACAACACAAATTGAATTGGGGAGTGTCCGCCACATGTTATTGAGCCCTTCTGGTGTTTTTCCCGCGTCGGATAAGTTACGTGACTAACCTTTGGTGTCCGCAAAAAGTGTCATCAGGAATGTTTGCAGTCCATATCACAGGCTCTCCACCATTACCGACACATGCGTAAAGAGCTCGACTTGTTTGAGAGAACCAGGGTTAGATCAACCTATCTCGAGTAGTACAAATGACACCACTCTCTTCCCGATGAGCCCTGAGGTGTAACGCGACACAATTTTAGAGGCTGGCAAAGTGGAAAATTGAGAGAGTGGCGTTCGCGTATTGGGGTAGTTCTTATATAAATCAAGAACGATCGGTGGTATCTCAGGACTTCTCTTTCCCTCAAACAAGATTGTTGTTACCGAAAATCGGCATCATTAAAAACATGGGATCCGATACCTCTCGCACACGGCCAGATCAGTCTGAGCCACAGCCAATTGGTTCACACGCCTTCAATGGCGAAGGTACGCGCGTGCCGGCAATACTAAATCGTGGATAGAATATTCTGACGTATCCAAACTCCGCAGCCGAGACGTCTTTAGACCAAACTGGAGAAACCCCGTCAGAGAACACGACTGCCGACGCGGGTGAACTTCAGGCAAACCCCGATCAGCTAACAGCGGACGCTGCTCCTGATGCACCAGAGCCAGCCGCTGGCTTGCCAGACTATGTCACTTCACCTAATGCTGTCTTCAACGACAAGGGTGTCGAGTGGCGATTTGGTGCTGTTCCAGATTATTCGAAGACGCGAAAGGTCTGGGAAGAAAGTAAGTCTCTTGTCTCTATCGAACAACTCCCTGCAACAAATTTGGCGGATCGATCGCGCCAGCAACCGGCATGCCGCCTACCTCACATTTGGAACGAGCAATCCACTGACTCTTGCAACAGCCAAGCAGATGAATCACGCAGCGGGAAGCCTCGAGGAGATTGTCGAGAACCTCGTCAAGAATTGGGAGGTAGAAGCGTCCTATAAATCCCGATTGAGCGACTGGCGAACGATCGATCATGAGAATTACTCATTTGCCATGAATGGCGGGGCTCCCTCGACGGGTGCGCAGATGATCAAGACCGGCACATACAATGGCATCATCGTCGCCAACGAATTTTACGATCCCAAGTACAATGACTTCGCCTCGAGTCACAAGTCCTTCAAACGGATGATGCCCACTTTTGCATGGGAAGTCCTCGAGGTCTACAGTGCCGGACCGCCACAGATCAGCTTCCGCTGGCGACATTGGGGCGAGATGAAGAACGACTATGTCGGTTTCAACGAGTATGTCGAGCTTAACCCTCTCACACATTTTCCTCACTGCAATTTCTGACATCTCTATAGCAAGGGCGAAAAGGTCACGGCGAAGGCTCACGGCGGAGCTATTGACATCCAGGGCGTCACGGTTGCGGTGGTCGATGAAAAGCTTCGTCTCCAGTCGGTGCGAACCTGGATGGATCCGTTGGAAATGTTCCGACAGATCGCTCCCGGAGGCATTGTCAACAAGCAGCCTGCCACAACCAAAGATGGCATGGACGAAAGCACACAATCACATGCACCGTCTCAGCAGCACGACTTTCCTGGCAGTGATGGCCTCTCCATTGCTCGCGAGCACAATGCTCCAGAGGGCAAACATAGCCATGAGCCTGCGCCCGAAGAAATCATTCCAAAGCACATCTCCAAAGTCACTGGTGTAGCAGCAGACGCATTTGTGCCTGCAGATGCGGTCCATCAACGTCATGATCTGTCAACCATTGTTCCGCTTATGAAGAATTCCAAGGGCGTGGACAATAAATCTCCGACCACAACGAACGCTAACCCAGGGACAAAGGATGAGGACGTCCTCACTTTGCCTGCAGAACAGTCGGTGAACTTTTCAGCTCAAGGTCAAGTCACGTCTGACATGACGCAATCCTCGACAACAAAGAACAGCGGTGGAACCGACGAAACCAGGCACGCAGACTCTGAAGCCCGCGACAAGATTGATGACCATCTCAAGCAATCCGCCGATGACGTCCACCCTCATTCCAAGGACGTCGAGAAAGCCATCGAGCCATCAGCAGGACAGGCGGTCGCGGTGCCAGCAAGCGACGAAGAGACTCACGTCACCCATGAGGAGATGAGTCGCTTGAACCCCCTGGAATGTCCTTTCATGATGAACCGCGAGTGAACGGGCAACAGATCTGTCCCTGTACTATGTGACATCCTGAATTGGAAAGGCCGGTGAAGAGCAAACACACAAAATTCGGTTCAAATTGCATAAGATTTCACTGTGCACGCGAGGTTGGACACATTTGGACTTGCTGTCCTGGGAGTTCTGGTTGCATTGTTGCCATAATTTGTCTCTTTGCGCGGTCAACTGGTGATTGGGAGTGGCAAGTGGAGTGTGTAATCAGAGTCGAGCGTTTAAACTAGGATCTCCTATGACTCCAGGTCTGTGATCGGTCTCACCATCGAATGCGAAAACATCCGTGGTAGTACAGCGACTCGATGTCGGACTCCATCATGTTCTCACCTGTCGTGTAGTTCGGACCACGATAGATCACATCCGCCGTGCGTTTAACACGTTTTTGCCACGTGCGACGGCCCTATGCACGAGTATGTAACAGGTTTCATATCGAACTTGCCTCGTCCTCGTAGCCATCGCCTGTGCATCACTCATAACGTTACTGTGCTTCCCACCGCCAGTGGTCGAGCATACGAATACGAGCAGAAGCAATGGCATACAAGAGGACTTCCAGCCTCTGTGGGAGAAGGAATACATTACCATGAGATCCGCTTACACCCAGGTTTAAGGCGGTCGCTTGGCACAGTATGGATGCGTAGCGACATCCATTCTGTCAAGAGATGCGTGTCCTTCGTGGTATTGATATAACATTCTTCCAAATTCCGAAGGTCTGACAGCATTTCTTGATCCCATAATTCCACAATTGTCTCCATCCAAGTACCAGCCAGCTCGATAGCTGGGGCTGGACGCCATGTGGGCACGCTGGGCGGTACTGCTGCTCGAAGGCTGCATGGACGAACGGCATGTTTTGCTTACACGGTACCACATCATGGTTTCGTCCCCGGGCGAATTTTCGGGCCGATGGGGTTGGTGAGTTGCGCAATCGGGCGGTGGTGGGGGGAGCACGGGGATACACATGACTCACATGAACTGTAAAACAAAAACAGCCCAGGCAAGTCGAACGATCACAGCGATGGTCCTGGAGGAGGAAACGGATGCTGTCTCCGCGGCGCGGGAATCCTCTTCCTCCTCCTCCTGCGATGCATGTTTGTTTTTCGAGTTGCAAAATTCCCTACAGGACAGCGTGATCAAAATCCTGCATATCGTTCGTTGTCACTTGTCCAGGGTTCGCCAGCCAGGTACTGTTCTGCTGGACAAGTAACGGAACTCGAGGAATAAGCATACAGGTTCGACGCACCCGTGACCTCTGCAGAGGACGATGGAAAAGCGGGCGGAAAGGACTTCCGGCGCAGCCACAACGTGCTTTTTCTTCCGTTCTGCGGTTGTATGATCTTTTTGGGTGCCGTTGGTCTGTCTGCAGCATCTGCGTCCCATACGCCGCGATGTGCTTCCGAAGCTGTGAGAGACGGGATCTGGGCACAGTCCGACTCCCGTGTGATCGCGTTTCGCGCCTAGCAGGTTGGAAATAACACATTACTGAAGCGGCGAAGTATACAGAATGGGGAACTCATCCCCGGCCTGGACGTGATCGAAACGCGTCGTCGTTTCCAAGGCTACAGCTCGCTCTCTCATCACAGAGAACACCGCCTTGAGTCTGACAGAACATCACGTCTCACCAGTGCAAGCTAGATTGTCGAACTAGTGGCGCTGACTCGGTTGCCAAGCGGAGATAAACTGTATGCATATGTGCTGTTGATGGATGGGCATCATGGTGTTTGCAGGATTCGTGCCCAAACACTGCCGTGAGCTCTTGTGACCCATGCAAAGACGGCTGGCTGGCCGGCGGGATCGCATGTGGATTATTTCTTCTCTTTGACACAGATGGCACGTGAGTTCCGCCTTTGACATAGTGGACAACGCATAACCCATCTCGAGATGGATTTGGTGTCTGCAGTAATCAGACATAACACTATCGAGTGATACGGCAAAGATGAACAGCACTATTACGAGCCATCGTGACCTTTCACATATATGGGTGACGATCGTTTATGATCATTTAGGTGCTTCCACCATATTTTGCCGTTAAGCATGTGTCTTATTATTGCCTGAAAGAATAAAAATTTGTTTGTTGCCGAGACAGGTGTAATATAAAAGACTCAGACATTTCCTCCTTGCTACCAGAACACTATCAGGGTCACACATGACACGCATGTTATAGCACCGCTGAGGATTCCTGGCTGAGCACCCGCTCTTGTTCGTTGGAAGAGGTGGATATGTTGCCAAACATCAGGTTGTTGGAGTGAACAAACGATAGGATGATGGTACAGAGGGCGTGTCTGCTGCAGCAGATGCATCAGCAACCGTAGCATGCCGCTGTGACAGCCGTGGATGTCAGCGCGCTGCATGAGCCATCGAAGAGACCGAAATCCTGTGCATGCCAGGTGAGATCCGAGGACGACGAGCGGAACGGTAGGCCTGTCCCACTCCGCTGAGTGGAAAGGTGAGCAACAATACAATATCACGAGATCCTGTGACCTGAGACGCAAGTCTTTCCCGCGACGACTTCGTCTGCGTTCCAGACTGTGGTGATGCATTCCGATGCATGCGCGATGATCGAGTCGGTGCCTGAGGGGCGTGTTGATCATTACGTCGTTGTTGCCTTGTGTTGTGGCCGAGCGTCGCCCCCTCAGCCGCTGTGGCGAATGATGGCTGGGAGTCATTCGTTTCCTACCGAAACGCCTGCGTACTCCACTCCTGCTTTCCAGCTGATGCCGTATGATACAAATCGCGCACTCCCGCCCGTAATTCTTACAGTACGAGTTAGTTGCTCGTGAAAATTCTCGACGGTCACGCTGCTCTTGATGGCGATGATGCCAGTGACTCAGAGCAAGACTTCGCTGCCTAACTAATGTGTACTGTACGCTCACCTTAGTCGGGCGGAGCAGTGAGAGACGGCCGTCTTGGGCAGCTCTCGGCCGTGTTTCTCGCCATGCGCCGCTGTTAATTACTGTAAGAAGCTCGCCCCGAGATGTGTGAGGGTGGGTGTGTGGAGGGATGGCGAGGCTGTGCGAGGAGCGGATGGACCAGACAGACGGTCTGTGATATGCGCAGGATCATTCTGTCATATACTTGACGATCACGCATGACCGCCTCCGGGGACGGAAGAGAAAGGCACGACCCGAATGTCCCGACGACTTTGTTTCCGTTGGTGCGCTAGTCCCATCGTGGCTTAGAGAGTTGGGCGTCGCGCCCAGAATTATTTCCAGGAATGGTGAAGACAAGAGACTAGAGCAGAGTAATTATGATAATCAGGTCAGGGTACATGGATACCTAATTGCCCAGTACCGAGCGATGACTCCCAACTCCCTCGCTCGCGGACCGACCGCAGTCATCACACGTCCTCTCTTTCGCCAGGTCCACCACCACCTCCCGACGGTAGTGAGTCTTCGTCTAGGCAGAACAGCGCCAGTGGCCACTCATGCCCTTTTTGCTCTCGCTCCAACTTCACGTCCCAGCATCCAACCGATCATGAGTGCCATGACGGGGACGCGTTGATCGTGACAAGCCGGTCGTCCTTAGGGACCTGGGCAGGCTCACTAGAGAGATGGGCTGTAGTGTCCATGCAGTAGATGCGACGACCAGATGTATGACTCCGCGAGAGCAATGGGAGTAAACTCGCCATTATGTGTGTTTCTCTCAGTGCTCAAGAGGTCTTCTTGCTAGGACTTCCGCGTTTGATCTGTCGCAGCGGCAGCAATTAGGCATACTGTGGTGACAATTCCAGTAATACTATGTCAAAGGGGAGAGTGATAAACACCTTCTCGCACTGTGATGGAGGTTATGTCGGTATGCATCCGAGGACTGGATGGACCTGAACGTGTAGAGAAACAACTGCAGTGATGCGAGTGATGAGTGATGAGTGGCAGCCGTAGCGTCGCCGCAGCCTGATTCATCAAGATGACAAAAAGCCTCGCGCTGTCTACACCTCTCTTTTCTCTCTCCTCCCCGTTGCTGCCACGACCGCAATCATGCAACAACGCAACATCGTCCTATACTGACAACCTCACAAACTACACAACTTCAAACCATCTCATTCAACCTCCAGATCGACTTCTTAACTGAAACTTTTCGATTTCCTCCCTGTCCGTCCTCGTTGCGTTGCTGCCTGAGGGTCGACTCATCGTAAGCGCGTACTCACGGCTTTCGCCCGTCGCCCCAGCTGTTAGCGGAGTCATCACGTCGCCATCGGGCTTGCCACCACGCCGACTCATCTTTACACGCCTCACAGACTGTCATTCGCCTCGACCACTCATCACACAGTCATATACACTCCCTATAACCTCTGGACTCTGCCGACACATTCTTGTATTTATTATTTCCTTCTCGGCGGCAAGGACGGACTGATTCGCTTGTGCCCCGCCACCGCCTAGCAGATCTGAATCACTCAACTACGAACACTCGATCCCGAGCCTGCCTTACTCAGAACAACATCACCCTCTCTCACTCTCCACTCATATCACTGTGACGACTTTCTTGGAGACCTATCTATTCTTTTCTGCATTAACCTCGACGACGACAACCTTCCGACTTGTATAACGCCTCACCTTACAAACAAACATCAACGCGACCGAGTGGCAGGGCTTTGCGCTTCCAACACTGCTCTTCTACATATTTCCCGATTGGGGAACCATGAGTTTCACAACCGTTCGCGATTCCGTCAGCAGCAAGACCCTCCCCAAATCCAGCGTTTCCACCATCAAGTTGTGCTGAACAACTCAGCCACTGTGTCTCTACTGGATTACATTAGCAAACTTCTGCTATATTGTTACGTCCGTTTCACCAGGCGCATACATCAGAAGAACTTCGACTGGATTGCCGGGCTTGGGGATTGGAATCTTGCTGCTTAAATTCGTTGGGAAGCGAGAGTCAAAACATAAGAGGCGGTCAAGCGGTCAATTTGGCATCGAAACTTTGACATCTGACTTACGACCACTTTCACATGACTGCTCTGCATCTCTAAGATACTAGCGTCGTTCAAGCATTTGAAGGCGCATTGGGAACTGCTACACTCTACTGACATACTCTACTGGACACCTCTATTCAAACACTGCGGAAACACGAGAATGAGCCTAGAATTATCTGATCAGGGTTCTATCGGGACTGGTCTCGTCCATGAGCCTTACGAAGCATATGAGCATTCGATCAGCTCATCTGCCAGATCTTCCCAGTCATCCACATTCTCGGACGCTTCAGCGCACAGCTCCGTAGCGACCTCTATCTCTGATGACTTTCGGAGCAGCCAAGAAGATTTGCGTGAACAGGATCGCATTTGCGCTCAGCCACATCTTCAATACCAATCCCAAATTGGTCAGGTCAAGTATGGCGAATTGAATGCGGCTGTTGCTGCGCATCTCGGCCAAGCAGGCGCACATGCTCCACCTACCTACGCCGATGTCACTTCTTTGCCCGCGACTCAGCGACAACATCCCCGGCGATGTTCCGTCTCGAAAGATCGAAGACCCCCTTTACTCGTCAGGCAACGCGACCGCAAGATTGACTTTGTCGACAACCTCGTTGGTAAGCACACATTTGATAAGATCCTCATGGAATCACAAGCTAAGCAATCTCCCCGTCAAAGATTCTGCCACTCAAATGGTAGAGGTCATTTGGCCATTGTCGGCACTTGCCTGTCAGGCCGAAGGAGGTAATGGTCGTGGCGTTCTGCCGCTCCGCACATACATTGAAGAGACTCTGCGTCGCTCTCGCACGAGCTACTCGACCCTTCAAGTCGCCTTATATTACTTGATCCTGATCATGCCCTCGGTTCCGGCTGCTGACTTTACCATGGAACAAAATTCTTTGTGCCTTGAGAACCGTGCGCTCATGTGCGGTCGAAGGATGTTCCTCGCGGCACTGATCCTGGCATCGAAATATCTTCAGGATCGAAACTACTCCGCGAAGGCATGGAAAAAGATGTCTGGTCTGAGCGTCACGGAGATAAACACTAATGAGAGGACTTTTCTCGAGCGTGTTAACTGGCGTCTCCACGTTCCGGCATCCACTTTTGAGAAGTGGCAAGAGCTGGTCCTGCGATACACGCCTCGCCCTCAGACTCCAGATGCACACCTGAGCTCGAGGACAATGACGTGGAAGCAAGTGGTCCCACTGCTCACTCCCGAGCTGGACAATGTTCCCATGCCCAAGGAAGCACCAAAGCCGCTTGCACAGCCAGGCTCTTCTTTCTTCGGTATTTCCACTCCGGTGGCAACGCCAACTCCTGTCAAGAATGCAAGCGATATATTCGACTTCTGCACCACCTCGCAAGAAAGTACGCCAACGCCTTCAACAGTATTGCCGCGCTTCCTGGAGCCGAAGACGGATGTTCTGCCGCCAACCCCGGCTCTGGTCCGGTCACGTTGTCTACCAACACCGCAGATGACACCGAACACATGTGTCTCAAACACTCCTGCAGCGAGTGTTTGTAGCTCTCGTCGGCCGTCCATGTCTTCGGCCATGACGCAGATGCGCAGTGCCAGCTTCACACGCTGTGCAGTTGACGCGTTCTCGAATGCTGATCTAAGACATCACCTCTCGAGGCGATCTTCATTGTTGAGTACAGCCTCCTTGAACTCGAGCCCGGAATCAATGGTCACCGACCGTTCCCGAGCATCACGCTCCTCCTCAATCTCTTCCATGTCTGCCTTTTCCACATCGTCGATGATGACAGCGCCGCGCCCCTGCTTGGCTCGCCAAGCAACATGCCGGAATGTCAAGTTGCCGCTGCCTGCCAGTTTACGTGAACACAATGAGGAAGGCACGGCCAACAAGCCTATCATCATTGACGACGATGTCGAGATGACCGCGAGTCCTGACTTCGCAGACTTTTCTGTCAGCGAGAAGGTCCTCCACGCACCACATCGCCACAGCAAGCACGCTACTCACATCAGGCCTGCCGCTGCCGTTGAGCGCTCGCGCAAGCGAGGCCGGGTCCATGGAGGTCACGGTCGCTCCGACATGGAAGACGAAATCACGTCGCAGTTGCAAGATTACCATGCAGAGAAGATGGAGATCGACGAGCACGTCGCTCTTCCCTCTGCTGCAGTCAATTATGCGACACGCTACCTCCTTCCGACTCCTACGCGCCATGATGACATGAGCGCCATCGTCAACTACTCCGACGATTCTCTCTCTTTCCTCGGCAGCAGCCCACTGACGGGCCGGGTGGCGGTTCGCCATCCCGGCGGGAACAAACGCAGCTGCGTCCCCGCCGAGACGTCCGTCATGGACGCTCATTTATACCGAGAGATTGTATGATTGCGAGCATTAGAATACTTCAATGCTCGACATCTTGTATCATCCACACACACATCGCTTTCACGCGTTTCTGGGACAAAGGCTATACAAAAGCAAAAATCCAAAAGCTCTTGATTCCAAACATCTACTGTTTCAAAAACAAATTACTTGGGCATTTCCGCGGCGTTATGGCTTTTGCATCGTATGGACTTGGGGGGGCGGAATGGTTCACCATGGGGTGGGGGGGTATTGAAAGGACCAGGAAATTCTGGCGGGCGGCGATTACAGCGAAGCCTGTCACGCCGGTGTCTCTTGGAGTTGCATCATCGCTTGTGTTGTGAGGAGATCATCACATGCTTGGACTGGGTGTGGCCGAAGGCGGGCTTATGACTCACACCAACAACGGCGCCACGTATGAGTTTTCCTTTTTGCCAACACTCATCATCTTGGAGGCATTCTTGATGGCAGGAAATCGGAGGCCGACGATTACCAGTAGGTTTTACCATTTTCTATAAATATACCCAAAGCATTGTGTTTCTTGTATGACATTCATTGGTTCCTTCTTCACATATTTTCCTGAGCTGCTCTGACTGTACATGTAAATCCGAAGCATACCCGAGACATTTCCGTGGCATTTCAGAGAATGACACTGTTAGGGTTGTCAGTCGTCCACTGTTAGGGTTTGGGCTGCATTTTGTGGTGGGACCGTGAAGTCGTTTGGTTGTTTCACCGTGAAACGTGGAATAACACAGAGTTCTGAATTTTTGGTCTCTGAGACGTTTAGATGGGATATCAGCCTATCGGCTGCGTTTCACTTGATCCAAACATGAGCAGCCTGACTAGGGATGTTTAGGAGAACAGACGCTCACGCTGGGGTGGGCTGGTGAGGGATGAGAGTTGACGAACACGGGGAACTTGCACGACCCACCTGGCTTCAATCGACGGCAGTAGTAACATCATTAGGTTGCAATATCAGCTATTCATATTGCAGACATTCACTCTCTTCCACTGGCACAAAAAGCCATTCCTGATGTGTTCTCCCCTGAGAAGCCTTCCACCCCGGGCGAACGTATTCCTCATCCACAACCGCCGTTTACCCACCCAGGCAGGTGTTTGCTGAAAACACCGCTCCCACAAATGCCGCCGACCCGACCATTTCGTCCCCTCATCGAAGATCAGTTGATCCGCATACTGTTCTTATGGCTGTCATCCAACCTATCAGCGAAATGCTCCTCACTGCGCAGCACTCTACAATAAAGTGACAATCGGCTGCGCATGAAAACGACAACACATCGAACAGATCTTCCTCCTGCTTGATCGCAAATACAGGAACTGCATCGCGGGAAAATACGACGCGCAAAGGGGATCCATGCGTGAAATATCTGCCATGCAAACCAAAGGACATCCCACTGTGCCCCTCTTCTTCCTCAATGCCCATGGGATCTCTCGTTCATGATGCTGGTCGGTTCTCACCTCATGGCGGCCCATGCAGCGACGGTCTCGGGGTTCGTCCGGGCGGCTTTGCGCTCGGCCTGTTTCTCGCCTGGAGAGGCGCCCTCTTGCTGCTCGGACTTTGACTTTGACGACGATGTGATTGAGGAGAGTCTGTTCTTGATGGATTGGATGGTTGAGACGCTCGCGACGCTTTCGGCTTTGTCGTTGGAGGACATGGTTGATGATGTAGTCGTGCTTTTCTTGGTGCTTTGAGAGGAAAACATATTGGACTTTGTTGTGAGAGTACTTTTGACTTTTTATATTGGCGAGCAGCGAAGAGGCTATCGGCCTTGCAGGATGAGGTTCGTCTTGCTTGAGCTTTGAGCTTTGCTTTTGCTTGTCTGCTTGTGTGAGGAGATGCAATGCATCGATTGTGATGCTCCATCCTGGCTAGGCACCGACTATTTACGCAATCTGGTTTGCAGCGACTATGCACGCTCAATGTCGCATATCCATTGATATCCGCGACAGGGCGCGGCATGTTGTGGTGTGAGGTTATTCACGGGGATAGGGCGCATCTTGCTAAGCGATCCCTCCCTCCATGCGGGCGTACATGCATTGGAAGAGGTGTCCCAGAATAGGCAGCAGTATCATCACCGCAGTATCGTTTTCACTCACCGCACCTACCGGTGGCTTTCAAGTAATGCCCACTCGGGAAATTGTTGTGTCGTTGAGGCGATTCATAGCTCCGTCTGGCTCATGACGTGTGTGTTAGCCGCCTGGCTGTGCAGATGTGCTCCGCATGTTCGTCCGTGAGTCATGTCGCCTACGTTGGTACATCATCTGCTAGGCATGGTATCACGCGAGGCTGACAGCTCCAATGCTCACGCGAGAGACGATCCCCTGCGCGATTCTGAACTAGATTCTCGCCTGCGTTTGTGACTTCCAGAACCATAGCAAACCTACTCGTGAAGGTTTCACGCGACTATAGTGCCTCGTGCTAGCGGTCAATGTCTGCCCAGGTGGGCTTCATTCCTCTTAGTCGTATCACGACTTGGTGAACCATTACGAACCTGCACTTGATTGGTGATTCCGATCATTCGGAGAAGGGAAAGGGCGTGTCACCTACGTGGTCAGTCAGGAAAGACTATGTAGTGTTGATACTATACTCCCGACGCCCGACGCGGTTTTGGACCGTTCGTAGTAGCCGAGCAGGACCGTCAGAACATTGATTTCACCATCATATACGTCCAATATTGACGCAACACAAGCTCTGATCCCGATCATCCAAGATGATCTCGAGACTTCTCGATTGGTTTAGTGGTTAGAATTTCCGCTTGTCAATCAATGATTCACATGCGCGGGAGACCGGGGTTCGATTCCCCGATCGAGAGCAACTTTACTTTTTGCATTTTTGGCCTTCTCAGGCGTAAAACGTCGACGGAGTCTACTTTTTGACGATCTTCCAGGCGTTTCGGAGGTACCTGAATCGCGTTGACGCTGAAATATGGGTGGAGTGATTCGAGGTGCAGGTCCGCTTTCTGCGAGGCTCTCAAATTCCCTTTCGTTTGGCTATATGGTAGAACTATGAGAAGGCGTAAGCATGCATGATGGACGTCCGAAACCGCGTAAACCGTGTAGTCTCTCTCAGGTCGAAGTGAAGTTCAAAAGAAGTCTCAATCGAGAACTCTCAGCATGTCTTCTACAGTGCGGAATTTCACCCTTTCTCGACCGGCAGCTTGCCCGAGCCGGACCTCCTCAGCATCGATCTTCTCCCAGTCTTGCCAGCTGACACTACGAATCCCCCTTGCCTGCACTTCACTTCGTAGAGCATCCCAGCCATGCTTCGAGGGACCGACCCCAGGGTTAAAAAGGGCGCGATCTCGCCAGTCCTGCACAATGACATCTGCAGTCGCAAATGCATCGTCCAAGGTCGACGCGATGACTCCGGTTGGGCCACGCTTCACCCAGCCTGCACAGTACATGCCGGGAACATGGCCCGCTGTGAGTGGCCCGGCAGGACCGCGATCGGGACTTAGTACGCGGCCCCAGCGGTCGTTGGGGAGGATGCCGGCCTTCTGGTCAAAGACTATGCCAAGCTGGTCCATTCCCTCCAAAGCTTCGGACTTGTATCCGACCGAGCGGAAGGCGAGAGAACCAGCAACTACGGTCTTACTGCCGGTATTCTTGACACCAACTCCACGAATGGCATTGAGATTGGCCTGTGCATCAGCTGAGAGAACAGTATTGATGTCGGCGAGGTACTCTGTAGTTTCGAAGCCTACGGCTGCCAAATCCTTACCATTGGTGGACAGGAATTCAGAGGGCGATCGTAGGTAGCCCAACTGCCACGCACGGCTTGCATCAGCGAGTGACGTGCGGGAGCCTTTTTCCAACACCTCACTAATACGCTTCAGTTGCCGTGGTAATGCTTTGCGCTCGACCTGAATCAGGTCATCCCAGCCGGTTGACGGCGGTGCGAAAGCAAGACCAGGCATGTTCATCAATTCGCGAAGCTCCTTGATAGTGTAAGGCGCCTGGAGTGGTCCGCGTCGGCCGATGACTTTCACATCGCGCACTTTGCTTTTCGAAAGTGCGTCGAGAGCATGCTCAGCAATATCGGTCTTGCGCAACTGCTCCAACGGCATCAAGAGGATGCGCGTGACATCCAATGCTACGTTGCCTTGCCCGATCACGATTGCGGTTTCGCCAGCCTCTAGATTAGGATTGAGGTGAGCATATTCTGGAAGGCCATTATACCACCCCACAAATGCACGTGCTGAGATGATTCCGTTCAGGTTCTCGCCGGGGATGCCTAATTCCTTGTCCTTTGAAGCACCGTACGCGAACAAGACGGCATCATATTGCGATGCGAGCAGTGGCAAAGGTAATTGGTCTGCCTTTTCACCGATAGACACGTTTCCAATGTAATTGAAACCCGGATATTTTGCGACGTCTGGCAGTGTCTCGGAGCATTTCTACAGATTTGCGGAAGACATCAGCATCTATATCGACAGTCCGGATCTGCGAGTGGGCATTGTACTTTGGCCTCAGGATGGTCCGGTGCGATTCCGAATCTGACCAGTCCATATGGTGATGGCAATTGCTCATACATGTCCACCCTCGCGTCGGGAAGATTCTTGAGCAGTCTGTATGCCGAGTAGAAACCGGCCGGTCCAGACCCGATTATGGCCAGATGCAAAGGTCTTTCCCGTGTCTCAACAGTGCTGTACCTTCTCGCCACTTCGCCGACCCTGGCAACCTTGCGCCTCTTGAAGGCGACATTGTTCAAAGTGCGAACACAGTGTGTACATGTGCGCGCCGTCGGTCCCAGCATCGAGACCCGAATTCTTGCGATGACATTTGCTGATGATGATGTCGTAGAAGTAATAGAACCAGTACCTACCTAGTAGGGATTCAGTGCATTATCTATTATCAGATCCGATCAGCCGCATCTCGACGCGAAAGCGGACCTGCAAGGGTGGGTGTAGGGTGTAGGGTGTAGGGTTGGCAAATCTGCAGCTGACGCCGATATCGATTGTTGCTATGCCATGTTGCTATGCGACTCAGACATCGTCACCACTGGCAGCAGCATGTCTGAACACGGTCTCACACCAATGTCGGAGATATACACATGACAGCCCAGCCTTGAATTTTGGACGATCGACATACAATTATTTCGTGCCATCTCGCACGAACTTCGTCAAGTCCTACACCTCACTGTCGTTGCTTTCCTGCGAAGACCATCCCCAGCAGCAGAACATTCACTCATTCTTTCGCTAAATTACCTTGCTCGCCGCAATGGGGTCCGGCGACGGACAGCAGCCTTTCCTCTACGACCCGCCATCATCGCAGCGTCCGATATCGTTTCCGTATTCACACTTCAATCCTCGCGCGGCTACACAGGCACATCAAGCTGCGCTCATAGACCGGGCTGAACATCATCGCGCACAACTCCTGGCCAGCGGCAGGCCGCTCGTCGACTTCAACCAGCACCCTGACAGCTACATGATCGTCGGTGGTCCGACACCACAATATGAAACTCTGCCAGCCAACACAAAGGTTATGATAACAGCGTCGCGATGGGTACAGTTTGTGCTTCGTATCGCCCAAGAGATTGGAGCACTTGGACTATTGGTCATTTTCATCTGCCTGAAAATGAAGCTCGATGGACAGGGATGGGTTCTGAGGATTGCGGTATGTTATACATGATCGGGAATGATACCTATGAAGACTGTATGCTGATGAACGAATAGCCTGCGTGGGATTCGGTGGTGTGCATGTATGCTGTGTATCATCTCCTGCGCCCAGCGAAAGGCCGGACGCCCACCAACAGTGGCAGCTACCACTTCTTTTCGCTTTTCATGGACACCGCGATCATTCCTTTCTACGTTTTCGTTGTCCTCCTGGCCAACCAAAACTACACCGAGGACGTCAAAACTCCGGATCGGTGGACTAGCTTCTTCACCAACGAGCAAACCACCACCATGCTCATTTTCGTCACTTACGTGAGCGGAATCGTCTTGTCAGCACTACACTTTCTGAGCATCGGACTTGATCTCTACTTGGTCATCATGTTCCGCCGCATCGCACGCCTCCCTCCGGACATGAACCCTCTCGAGGACAACCTCACCAGGCGCCCGTCGAAGAAGCACAAGCACAAGAACAGCGAACTCTCGTCCACTTCATCGGAGACGCTCGCGGAGAAGAAGCTTGGATACTACAGTGGTGGCTCCTTTGTCAGCGATGATTGGTCTCGTCCCGGCACCAAATCTGTGGCGAGCGCGAGGGTCATCCCATTTGGACATAGCCGCGTTGATTCGAACAAGACTTTCTCTCCTCACAACCCGGATACGGCACGACTCTCACGACAGAATTTCGACAGCTTATCCCTGCGACCCGAATCGACTGCCGGACGCAACTCCCGCCAAGAAGGTTCACCCACCCGTCAATCACGCCCTCGATCTCTCGGACCGTCGAAACAGGGCTCCTTCTATGAAAACATCGACGATGAGCCAGCACACCCAGAGCATCTCGACAACTTCCTGGCAGCCGGCGTCCTCAACCACGAACATTTCGTGCACCCAGCAATGCAGAAGTCCGGCACGCCTCGACAAGCATCTCCAGTGCAAAAGGGAATGCTCAGCGACAACTGGTACGTCCTCGACAATGAAAGCGAGGTCGACATGGGATCCCCTCAGCATCAACGTGGCCCAAGCCCGGCATACTCCAAGATCCCCGTGCGCGAACGACATGATTCCTGCGACCCTCAACCTCTAGGCATGAACCCTCCCACCCCTGTCAACGCACCTGACGGCAAGAACGCGCCTGCGGAACAGGGCCGCCACGAGCGTCAACCCGCTCCCAGATACGAGACGGCCCAACACCTCGACGTCGACCGCACCATGACCATGCAGTCCCAAGCCAGCACCATCCAAGCCTCATCGATCTACTCCGACGACGCGCCCACCATCCGCGTGGCCAGCAAGATCAGCCCCGGCACCCCGAAAGGCAAATACTACGGCGACCTGGCCGCCGCGACCATCGGCGTGCGCGGCGGTTCGCCCTTCATGCGCGCGTCGCCGGGGGCCCCGGCATACCACACACATCAGCAGGCGAACGGATCGCCGAGGGTGGTGAGCCGCTCGGGAGTGGACATCACGGATGCCAATGCCCATTATGACAGCGACCAGTCGTACGGCATCCCGCGCCGCCGGGAAGTCAGTGGGAAGGTCGCGGAGGAGGGACGGAGCGCGTGGAACATGAGATCGCGATGATCAATGGATGGACAGGACGGGCGGGACGGGATGTGGAAGATATGAAATTTTTTATGCGACGAAGGTTTTGCCTATCGGGTCGAACACCCATCTCGCTCGACCACGGGATTTCTCTTTCCGTCTCTGCGACGGGCAGGCGCGCAGGGAGGAATTTTCCTACTTCCTTTTCTAACTTTTCTTTTCGGGCGCAAGAGGCGTATTTTCGGCGTCATCAGGGATATTTCCAAACACATACGGGTTATTTTTGTTCAGCATTTCGGAAGGACGAAGAGGTGGAAGAGGGTTGTGTGTTTGTCTGTGTGTGGATGTGACGATAGTGTAGCTATGACAATGAGATCCCAATCTTATGATGATGAGCTCTGTGGATTGCAGTGCACCGAGCTGTGTATATATATCTCTTATCCAATCGTGACGAACTCGACCTGCCTGCAGGACTGTTCTATCCGTTATTAAATTGTGATGAGACGATGCTGCATGTGAAAGCGATGAGTTATCCGTCTGCTTGGTTACCTTGGAAGCGACCATTTATCTGCATGGTTACCCAGGCACTTTCTTGGAGGCGACTATTTACTCTTTTACACCCGTGGGCACATATCGCTGGTATACACTGCGCGACCAGAAACACGTGCCGGGCGGGATTTATTACCGATTCCAATGATCTCGCCCAGTGATGTCACCGTCTGCTCAGCCCCGCATGCCCGCCCGCATGACGTCGGAGCTGCACCATAACGATATTGGGCAAACGTCAGAATACTCGGCGGGATTTAAGGGAGAAATCTAGTCTTTTCGATGATCGAACCTTAGAAGCGAACAGCTCCAGGGACGCACTACAGTTCCCGGGCTGCTTTCGAAACCGGCAAATGCTAATGTCCAACACCATGAGTGTGGCTAGATCTGAATAGAGTGCATACTCTTCACAATCTGATCCGGGTGGTCGTCGATCCTCCGTGGTCGCGTAGTAGTCTACAGTTGGTGGGGTTGAGAGGGTTTCCGTCCAAAGCACATGGCTTGCTTGGGAGGGGAAAGGCGCACTCACCACCATCGTCGAAACAACCAGACGGAGGGGGGAAGTGTCCTCGAACAGTGTGCGTCCAACGCACGACGGCATGTCACAATACGAGATATTTACGCGTAATCCTCCTCCTCCTCCGTCGCTTGCCGAGCATTCATCGGCAAAACCGTGGCGCGCAATCAGGTGAAGCAGAGCGAGAAAGTATCTAGGCGAGCAAATCAATGCAAAGCAAAGCAAAGCTTGGAAGTCGGCCAACTTTAGAGGTCGTTCGTTGGACGGGCGTGCATCATTCGGTACAACAATATAATAGTCGGGTGTTTCGCGGGAAAGATTCGCATTCAACACGCCCTGCTCATGAACTTTCTTTCTGCTACCTATCCTTTAATACTACATCACCTGCGTGAGATCCGCTCTCATCTGAATATACATAATTACCTTGCGCACTTACTCATTCTTAGAGTGGTGTCGCTTTCATCCTCGAGATCTATTTCTCTCGTTTTGTTCTTACTGGCCATCTTTTTCCAGATCTGTGATTGATCTGACCATTTCCGCCGCTGATCGATCATGGTCTTCGGCAGCACACAAAACGAAGGCGATGCGCCTGGACAGTCGCGACTAGGAGACGGCAGCGGTGGCTTACACGACCTCAAGGTGATTGCGTGAGCTTCATTTCTCGCGCTGTACACGATGCTAATTACGAGGCGAAGGTCAAAGCGGTTCATTTGAAGCACAAGCTCGGCAAGTTCGGAAACCTTGTCAACACCAACCACCGTCACGACGAGGAGCACGAGCAGAAGACCGATGCCAAACGGACACGAATTGCTGAAGGCCACCGCTTCCAATCTTTCGCACCCGAGCGCCTCGGCAACAACGTCAAATGGTACATCGACGGCAGAGGTGAGTGATGCGGGAAAGCAGTTTTGTATCGTCAAGGCGGCAACAACTGAACAAAAGATCCCAAGATTATTTCCACGCCGTGTCGGTCGGATTGGAACGCGCCAAGGAGACCATTTACATCGCAGACTGGTGGCTGAGTCCTGAGTTGTTCCTGCGACGACCGCCGTACTACAACCAAGAATGGCGTCTCGACTATACCCTCAAACGTGCGGCTGAACGTGGCGTCAAGATCTATGTCATTGTCTACCGCGAAGTGGAGGCCGCCTTGACATGTAATTCGCAGCACACCAAGAAGGCACTCATGGGTCTTTGCCCGGAAGGTACGCCAGGATATGGCAACATTCGGGTCATGCGCCATCCCGATCACAACGTCTTTGAGAATGCTGGCGACATGACTTTCTACTGGGCACACCATGAGAAGTTCATCGTCATTGACTATGACCTGGCATTCATCGGAGGACTGGACCTCTGTTTTGGACGCTGGGATAACAAACAGCACCCGCTCGCCGATGTCCATCCTGCCGGTGTGCGTACGGAAATCTTCCCGGGACAAGATTTCAACAACAACCGTATCATGGACTTTAAGGGAGTAGACGACTGGAAGAGCAATGAGTTGAACAAAGGCGATTACGGAAGAATGCCGTGGCACGATATAGCCATGGGACTCGAAGGCCCTTGCATTTACGACATCGCGGAACACTTTGTGCTGCGTTGGAATTTCTGCAAGCGCGACAAATACAAGCGCGATGATCGTTATGATTGGCTCACGCTGACAGGGCGGACGGGCGAGGACGAAGATTTGATCGGCGTACAGCGACCTAAGCATCCCGTCGGAGACTACATCCACCATCCGCTGTCACCTCTGGATGGTAAGCACGGCGATCCGCGCCCAGGACGCATGCCTCAACACCCTCTCGGCCAACAAGAAGCGCTCGCAGCCGATGAAACCGACGAGAAGTATCACTACACCAGAGATGACGTCGACGAACATGGCTATCGTCACGACCAACACCGTCACGGGCACGGCTTAGAGAAACATCTCCATGAGCGCAGTCGATCCAAGCTAAATTTACACCAGGATGAAGCACAACCTAATGTATTGCCGTCCGGGCTACACGAGCACCGACACTCGGAGGAGCAGCAGCAGGAAAACGTCAAAATGACCGGCAATGATGTCAAAAAGGAGGGCTGGGTGACGGCTTCTGGCGGAGTCGATGCAAAAAGTCGAGGTTACGTCTCAGATGTGGTTGGAAAGCACCCTGAAGTCGGACGCGGCACAATCCATGCCCAGCTAGTCCGCTCGTCTGCCGATTGGTCCTCCGGTATCTTGACGGAACAAAGCATTCAGAACGCTTACTGCGAGATCATTCGTGCCGCAAAGCACTACGTCTACATTGAGAATCAGTTCTTCATCACGGCGACAGGGGACAAGCAAGCCCCGGTACACAACTTGATCGGTGCAGCAATCGTGGATGCTTGTGTGGCCGCACATAGAGAGGGCCGGAAATTTCGAGTGATCATAATGCTTCCGTCTATTCCAGGATTCGCTGGAGATTTGCGCTCAGATCCGGCCATCGGTACTCGGGCGATCATGGACTACCAATACAAATCGATCTGTCGTGGCGAGGAAAGTATCTTCGGAAAGATCAATGCCGCAGGTGCAGATCCCACCAAGTACGTTTTCTGCTTCAACCTGAGAAGCTATGATCGTCTTAACAAAACACCCGGGCTCAAGGACAAGGAAGCGAAGAGCGGTATCACATATCAGGATTTGCAGCGCGCCAACGAAGAAGAGATTATGTCAGAGGGACTTGAGACACCAGACGCTGAGAAGGCCAAAGTTGAGACGCTGAAGAACAAGACCAAAGACACCAAGGAGGGCGGCTTCAGTGGCTTGCTGAATAAGGTGAAAAGCCTGGGCATCTCTAGCAAAGACAAAGAAGATGACGAAGAAGAAAAACCCGGTGACACATTTGAGACTTCAGCAAGCGCAGCTGAGAAGAGAAGGCAGTTTGAAGACTATGAAGGAGTAATTGGTAACCAGAGCGAAGGCAAAGACCCCAAATCTGGTAGCGCCGATACCATCGCAAAAGGTGCTTTGATTGACGAGAAGCCTCCAAGTCAGGAGATCTACGCTGGTCGCGGGGAGAACGGCGAGCCAATTGGCGACAGTGAGGCCGATGAAGATTTGCGTCAGCAAGAGGTAGAGAACTTTGTTCAGGAGGAACTCTACATTCATGCTAAGTTGTTGATCGTCGATGATCGAATTGGTAAGTGGACGACGGTCTACGAAGAGACGGAAGATTCAGCTGACATTTTACTCCAGTCGTCTGCGGTTCGAGCAACATCAACGATCGTAGCCAACTGGGCTTCCACGACTCCGAGCTGAGCATCGTCATGGAAGACACCCGCGAGCTCCCCTCGAAGATGGACGGCCAAGACTTCGCCGCAGGACACCACGCTGCGACTCTACGCCGCATGCTCTGGCGCGAACATCTCGGCCTCATCCCTCCCCAAGATCTCGACGCCCGCGACGAAATCAACGCCCAGCCCCCCTCCGACGGCCCCAACGAATGGTTCTCCGGCGACAAATGGGACAAATTTGTCGAAGACCCCCTCTCCGACGAGCTCTGGGACACCTGGACCACGCAAGCCACCGTGAACACCAAAATCTTCCGCCATCTCTTCCACGCCGATCCCGACGACAACGTCAAAAACTTTGACGACTACGATCGCTTCCTGGGCGCCCAAGGCAGCCGCAAGTCGGGACATCTATATGATCTGTTCCAGCCCGTGGACATCGTCCGCCAGGAGTTGGATAAGATTAAGGGCCATCTGGTTTGGATGCCGTTGAAATTCCTGAAGGATGCCGAGATGGCGGAGAAGGGATTGCAGGTCAATCAGTTTACGGAGAGTGTATATACCTAGGGTTGTCGTAGTACTTGCTCGTAGATCATGATGAGGAAATGCGACATTAGTGTTTTGTGTATCTCTCGCACGCCATCCTTATGTTGTAATTGAAACCATCGCGCTTGACACGCCGCTTGGTTGTGAAGCTAGGTGGGAGTCATGACCCTTTGCTCCGCTCCTCCGCAAGCGTCGGCAAAATCGACCGGCTGACCGGCCCGATCTCGGACCGGCGCTTGCAACCACATGCATGAACCCTTCGTCGTGAGTCAATCCCAAACCCCATATGATCAACCACGAAAGAAATTATTTCTCCCAGGTAATCATTCAATCCCCGGATGATCTTCCTTCCAACCCATATCTCTACATCATCAAATATTCAAAACCTCTCCCTTCTGAGCCAAGGTCAAAAGAATGGGGGTCTTCTACGAGGTGATTCCCGAAAATGTACGTCCCCCCTTCCAACCATCCCATCTTCGAACACTTTCCTTAGAGGATGTGACAGCGCTGACCGACATCCACCCGCATCGCACACAATCCAGATCTACCAATGGATCCTCACGCAAAAGATCCTGTGGGTCGCCACCGCCCCGCTGTCCGCTGCGGGCCACGTCAACGTCAGCCCCAAGGGCGGCGAGTATTTCGGCCTGTGAGTTTTCGAAGGGCCCCTTTCCCCCCACGATGGTTGACTTGTGCATCTCGGGGGGTTAATGTTGGAATCAATAGGGTCGACAACAAGACGTTTTGGTACATGGATCTCTCCGGCAGCGGCGTCGAGACCATCGCGCATTTGCGCGAGAACGGCCGCATCACGGTCATGTTCAATGCCTTCGAGGGCTCGCCGAGGATCGTGAGGCTCTGGGGACACGGTAAGTTCGGGGTGGGTCTTTCTTTTCTTGTCGTCCATCATGGATTTTCCATCCCTATTTCTCTATTGATCAAATCCAATCGGGACCCCCTCGTATCTCCCCTCCTCCTCCTAATTCTTCTTCGTTTGCTTCCCCTCCCGTTCTTATGATCCATCCTAGGGAAAATCCTCGAACGCGAATCTCCCCAGTACGCCTCCTTCGTTTCCCGAAATTCCGTCCAGACCATCCCCGCCACGCGCTCCATCATCGTCGTGGATGTGCACCAGGTCGGGTCCTCGTGCGGCTACTCGGTGCCGTTCTTCGAATTCAAAAACTTTCGCCAGACCCTCAATCAGGTCTTTGAGAAGCGGGAGAAGGACTTGCTGGGAGGCGACGCGGACAAGACCATGGATCGGTATGTGATGCGATTATCTCTTTCTTATTTTGTTTTGGAAGAAGTATGATTTCTTTCATCGTGAAACTTGATTGATCTTTTCTGATTTTGCGGAACTACACAACAAAACAGGTATTGGGCCTACAAAAACGCCTGGAGCGTCGACGGGCTACCGGGAATGCACCGAGGTCAAGCGACCGCGATCGCGGAGCACGTCGCGCCCATAACGAAAATGGTCAGTTTTCTACCTCTCCATTTGCCTGCCTGTCTGCCCCCGACAAACAGAATCCTTCTCGTGCGACAATGGCTTCCTGTTCGGGCTGATGCGAAGTTCGTAGATCGGTGATTCTGCCCCCATCGATGCGTGCGGCCCGGGCTCGTCGACGCGATCCGCGAGACTGCGACATCACTTTGCGATGCTGCGGCGTGTGCAATTCGATGTGGTGAGTATGGCGACGGTTGCGTTGGTGATGTTTTTGCTTGGGATCGCCGTGGCGATCTATGGACCGGCGTTATTTGCTCAGGTGGCTGGGCGTCAGTAATGAAGGTAGATTCTCGAACCTAGGAGATGGTGATCCCTGTGAGGGATTGGGTTGAGGGAGAAGGTCTCGTTCACGAAAGTTGAATTTGGCATGAATTCATGATTTTAAGGTCTTAATTTCTATCGTCTACATCATCTCCCTTTCCGTGAGCTTCCCATATCATGTACAGTGAACATGGCCACAGGGAGAGTAATTATGAGGCAGGACAGATCAACTCTTTTTTGTCGGAGTTGGGCATCAGACACATCAGATCCTGGATTTTTGGCAAAGGGACTTGGATGTAACCCGACGACGCATCGGAGCGCAGGTCTGACCTCGATATAAGGTGTCTGAACCATCTCTCGTGATCAGGGACGAAGCGCTGAACCCGAAGCATGCGCTCAAAGTATGTACTTCGCGGTCAGCACGACGCGACATTTGCAAGGACATTCAATATTCTTGCGTGGATCGGATCAAGAGCGAGCATAGTATTCTGGAAATCTTGGCGTATGGTTGGATGCTCAAGGGAGGTTTAAGAACAAGTCCAGCATCTTTGGGTAAGATGGTGTGCCGAGACCAGTGACGGGATCCTATTGCGCGTGAGTCAGACTTGAATCAATTTCACCGTAGTCTGGAATCGAAAGCTTACCCAGCCAGGAGCGCAAGAGAAGCCATCGGTCCCACAGCCGGGGTTCTTGCCAGTAACAATGTCCCTAAGGACCTCAGGGTGTTGATATAGCACCGGGTTGATGAAGCCCACTGTCAAACATCAGTCAGTCAAAGAAAAGCTCATCTGTAGTAAGTAACCTCGCTGGAAACCAACCTGGGCCTTTCCCGCGCTTGATGCGCTCCTCCACGATCCTGTTCACAATGGCCGCGAAAACGGGAGCACTCGCACTGGTGCCTCCGGAGAGACTATACCGGCCTCCGACATACACGGCAATATTGTCTCCAATGGCAGCGACATCCGGAATGCCGCGGCCATTTCGGTTGTACAGACCTGTGCTATTCTTGTAGTTTCCATCCTTGTAGTAAGGATAGGGAGGGTTGTGGTCTTTGAAGTATGTCGCTACTGCGTCGGCTTGATAGCTCGGAATGGGGAAGATATTGCTGAAGCCACCAGAAGAGTAGTATGCGCTACGGTAGGGGTGTCCTGCCGGATCCTCAGGGGCTACCTCAGGATCGTTGACGGTCTTGCCCTCAGCAACCTTCGTGCCGCCGACATTGGTCAACCAGGGGCAAGAGTTGGGGTGCGTCGGCGAGAACACAGTGCCGTTGCGTAGACATCCATTGGCTGAGCCATCACCTGGGTAGCCTGTTGTGAAACAAGGGGTCAGTCAAAATGGAAATTTGAATGTGAAGTGATGCCGACACGAAATCGAAGCTTACCTCCAACACCCGTGTCACCCGAGGCGACGAAGATGGACACACCCTGCATTCCGAGCTTGAGCCATTCATTACATTGACGTTTCTGATAGTAAGCCGGAAGATCTTGTTCTTGTTCGCCGTATGAGATGGACATGACATTCGTTGGTTTGTAAACTCCGCACATGAGTGGGCCTTTGTAGCCGCCAGGATTCGGATCAGGGTAGACGGGATCCAATTGCTGTCCAGGTGTCAGATCCTACATCAAGAAACGAGGATATTTCGTGAATAGCAACTCACAGCGTCGTTGCCGGTCTCGCCAAATGCCGAATACGTGCAATACGAGCCATCGATAGCGTCTAAGAAGGTGTTGAATAAACCTTGATAGGTGCCGCCGTAGATGTCGTCTGATTGATACAGGGTTGTAGTTTGAGGGTAAATGATCGGAATCTGAAATCGTTAGAGTCATGTTCAAGATTCTGCCTTACACGAAGGCGCAAACATACAGCAAGCATAAAGTCGAGATTACTTTCGCCTCCCGCATCGGCAGCTGTAACGGCAGGAGCAGTGCCACCATCAATAGACTTCAAAATCGGGCCAGTTCCGTTCTTGATGTACGAAGTAAAATTGTGGTAAAATCTGTTCAGATCCTCCTGGTAATACATATCCCCCTCTTCGAAGATTCCAAGCGAGTTGCTGGAGCTCACCGCGGCTTTCGGATTGGGCGCCTTGAAATCGTATAATGCCTCGATGCATGCCGGAGTGATGGTGGTGTCGCAAGTCAGCAGCTGCGTGTTGTTCTTCGGCATGTAGGGAGCAGGTCGTAGCCTCGGAGGATTCCAATTGGCAGGACCGCGAGAGCTTGATGATATGAATGACCGCTTCGTGATTCCCGGTCCGGACACGATTGATCTTTTCACGCCGGGAGTGATGTAATCGATGTGCTCCTGAAGGTGCCTAGGAATGAAATACTCCTCACAGCCAACCATTGCGTATCCTTTCGGATGTTCATATTCGTGGTATTGAGCATGGGTCAAACGTTCGGCCTCTTCAGGCGTCGCGTCAAACGCGAGCCATTGCTTGTTCTCCGAGTGGGTGATTCGATTCTTGGCGATGCCTGCAGTTTCCAGCCATTGACCGACAAGATCAACAGAATCCTGTGCAGGTTGGAAGGCCTTGAGCACATCTTCCTGAGTCCAGTACTGGCCGTACTTGCTTGACCGAGGGCGAGAGACTTCCATGAGCCATTCCTCTGCCTTGTCGAGATTGCTCTGGCGGAGGCCAATACGCATGGGCAGCACCGACGAAGCGTCGACAGGACTCCGTTTCACGATGTCAGTGGGAAAGTCGACATCACGTCGTTCGTGAAGCACATGGGTATCAGGAATTGAGCGAGCTGATACGACAGCTGCTACCACGATTGACGCGTAGATGCTGAAAGTGGTCGTACGCATGTTGTCACTTGTGGGCAAGGAGGACAAAACGAGGCTCGAGGGCTTCTTCAAGAAAGTTCCAGCAGACCTACCTCTGTCTACATATACGAAAAGGTCATCGCGTCGGATGGCAATCGTTTCGAGCACATCCAGTACGCTTTGCCCTCCATTGTTTCCCTCCAGCAATGGAGCGGGGGGCACAACACATCCTCGATAAGTGATGTAACATGACGAGGGGACATGACCCAATGAGCTTGGGACCCAGGTCCAAGGCGGACGATCTGCCCTGAGTAGAGCACAGTGCTACGGCGAATCGCGTGCTTGAAAGGCGATCTGCACAAGGAAAACAGTCTCGTGGTGTCGCAGATGAGCGACGCAGATGGGCGGAACACTTGCAGGGACTTGATAAGCTCGTCCCGGGGGAATAGACAGGGCGCCCGCAGGAAACTACGCCCGCTCGGGAAGGTGAACCGGCGCGATTATCTCCAGATCACGACCGTGCACGATAGAGACGATAGAGAGTCGCGTGAGCACGACACGGGTTATTGTGCCTTCAAATTCCACTATTTTCTGGTTTCCACTGTGGAACCACTCAGCAATTATTAATCGCAGTACCTACTCTTAATTGATCGCCATGTCCGTGTTATATAGATGCTAATGTTCGGCAAGCAATGCTGCCTCAATAGCGATGTGAAGCGGGAACACGACAGTGCTACTCATAGTATTACGCGCGATACAGCAAGGCATTGCCCCCGAATCCCGCACAAGCGCCGGTGCTCTCCACCATTCCTTAGCGCGCGATATGTGTAGCTTGTCAATGTCTCGGCACCCTCTAATCGAAGCTTGGTGCGATCTTCATGTTTCGTCTCGTATTCAGTTATACTCCGTCTGAGCCAGGATCACCGCCTCTTCATCATCGACCAAAACGCTCAGAAGCTGGTCGGCGCTAGTCAAAAAACCGTCGTTCTTTGTCTTCGGCCTCTCCGTGGTGTTTGACCCGGTGGAGCTACCACCAGTCTCGCCTCGGACAATGCACAGGCATGTTTGAGTGGCGCACGTAAGGTTTTTCCTTACAGCATATGGATCCGGATATATGACTAGAAGCCGCGTTGGGTGCTCTCAACTTCAGCCTCCAATATAGCGTAGAGCTGCGCTTACGAGCCCGAGTCGCCAGCAGAATCATGGTCTGCTCGATGGTGTTGGAGCTTCAGGGCACGCTCGCGCCAAACGGGAGTGCCAGGAGAAATGTCAGAGCTTAGAATAAGGCATTACTTCCGTTCACTTGATGATGTCCTGGTCGTTGACATACGCGCTAGCGAAGTCCATCTGAGCCAACTGACCCTGAATCTGATCAACCTCCTTGCTCAGATCCTCGACGTTTTGCGATAATGCCGAAACCTCGTCGAATTTGCGTCGTCTATTGGCATCTGCAATCATTTCCGAGACGAAAAACTTTTGCTCCTCCAGGACGATCAGTCGCTCTTTGAGCTCTTTCTCCTCGGCCTCAAGCGCCGTGATTGCAGCCGAACTCGAGCTACTAGCGCGACTGCTCGTTGGCCGATGGCCATTGGACTTATGTGCTTCGTCGTATTTGATGGCAGCCAACGCTCCGGCCGGCCTTCCATTACCCGTGTTCTGTTTATCTTGCAGACCATGCGGGGTGGCATGCTTCATGATCTTAGGAAGACTTTTCAGTGGAAGCATGTGAATGTGTAGGAAATTGGTGGCTTGTTGATATATTGCCTTTTGCAATCTCTCCTGCGTTGGTTTTGTGGTCGGGAAATCACGAATGCGCTTCGCAGCGACATCGTATTGAGTAAAAGCGTCCATGAGTCGCCTACGAACCTTAGAGGCATCTGCAAGCTGGCTGGAAGACGGAGTCTGATCGGGATCCTGCAACGTCAACAATAGGCGCTGGAACTTTGGTAGCAGAAGCCTAATGCCATGCTCAAATTGAACCAGGTTCGCATACGCTCGCATGTCTGGTGTTTGTGCCATGAGTTCGCGCGCGAAATCTGCTTTGCTGAAAATTGTACGCTGGCATTCTTTACACATGCGCACATCGACCACAGTCTTGCCTCCGGTTTTCTCTGAGAGTACATCAGCGCCTGCTGTGATATGAGTGTGCCATTACATGGACCACTGTTGGGCACATACCGATCTTAACATCCAGGCTGATTTCTTCAGAGCAAGCTGTAGTAGGATCTCCGCATACGATTCGGCCACAGATACGACAGTGATGCCGCCGTAGGCTATACTGCGAAAATGGCTGGTGGCAGAAAGGACATTGAACCACAGCGTTGTCATCCTCCCAAGAAACGACAGTCTGTTCCAGCGATCGCACATGATTCTTGTTCCCGGCAAGCGATGACCAAATGAGGCTGCCTGTAGTCTGATCATCGGGCACTGGCGGAGGGTTCGCGAGCAACTGGGTGAGCCTAGTGAGTCTGGTCTCCAAGCGGCTCGTCTCCAAATACCGCTTATCAACAGTCTTTCTACGAAACGAGACGAATGAGTCCGTGTGATTTCGTTGGAAGCCGTGATGATCATTGTATCCTGGTCGACTCTTGAAGCATGTCTCGCAAACTCGACACCATACACCACGCACAGGCTCGTGTTGAGCCGAGCGCGAGAGTTTCATCTGGTACATCGTATGCTCTTCGCAAAACAACTTTCCACAATGACGGCAATTGACTTGACCGTTGGCAGCTCCCAATCGCTTTCCACATAGTGGATCTGCGCAAGAATCGTATCCAGTCGCCCGTTGCCAATGTGTCCTGCTCACTAACTCTTCCGGATCAACTTGTACTTGCTCTTTCAAAACCGGTATCTGAGATGGATTGCGCGTGTCGGATCGGATATCTCGCGATTGTGCTGTGGGGATCGTGTCGTTGTTCGACTCGAAGGCTTCCAGGCCCCTGAGCTTCTGATTGATCAAGGCGAGCGGTTGAAATTTACGCGCCTTTGTCATTTGCTGCATGAACCATGTCTTGGCTTCATCTTGCTCGATCTCCTCTAGGTTGGCATGGTTGTCGTCAATATGTCTTGGACTCGGTCAGAATGCATGTATCTTCGATTGGTAACGCACGAGGGTAAGCATACCCACCTATTCAGTTGGAGCAGAGTCATCTGGGCTTGTCAGCGGCGCAGCACTCAAGGATGAAAAGCAATCATACCATCTCTTCGTTGCATATTGGGCAAACCATCCGTGAGCTCGCAGCAGCTGCTGCTTGCGCCGCGGATCCATTCTCGTCGAGGGCGATACGAGACGCAAGATCTTCATCTCCTATGGACACGGGTGTACTCGAGGTGTGTGAACTGAGAGACACAGAGTTCTCCGAGAACGACAAATTTGAGGGAGTCCGGACATGGCCAGGTTTTGTGTTTTGATTTGGCGGTGCTGGAGGTGTTAAATTCCTTCCACTTCCGAGTATGCGCCCGCCTCCGAGACTTCGGCGAGATGCCATGACATGTACTACCGGGCGTTTTTTGCGAATATCCTCCGTCGAGTCATGTTAACAGATATAATATGATTGAATGTGCAGTAAAGCTGGTGTCGAAAAGTGAAATTCCAAAAACTATTGGCAGGCAGTAATTCATGAAGCATGCATGCGTCCAGGCGTAGTAGTGTACGATACTGTAGGCCGAACTGATTAGAGCTAGGCCTGGCCGGACGGACAACGCGGCAGTGGGGCACCAGGCCGTGCGGGATGATGAGTGTTTCCAACAAAGCCGATCTTATCTGATCTTATTCAAGTACAGGCCATCGCTTCGGCGTGCGAATTCCGAAGATTCGCCGGTCTCATGGCGATTCCCATGATGGCACGCGTTTGTGCTTGACACGTGAAAAATGCCCTGCAAATACATACTTCTTCGGAATTTGTTCATACACTCGGCGCCTTGACTAAATATTACAGTTTTGGTTTCGCTTAGCATCCAGTGTTGCAAGCGATCATCGCGCCACTTCCAGCCTGATTCTCGCGATCGACATTCAGGCGATGGCGCTCTGGGTCAGGAAGATTCATCAGCATGGAAGATGAGGACTTCTTCTCCGACGATGACTTCGCTGACATTACCGACAATGCCCTTCAAGCATTAGAGTATGATGCACTGGTAGCTTCTACGCAAAGGCCTAAAACTGCTACTCAATTGCAGGCGCCACCATCTTCGGCAAATGCAATCAAGCGACAGCCGCAAAGTCGAGTTGGTTTGAGCCGACAGAATGGAAGAGCAAGAAATGACAATCTACCATGGCGACCCCCACAACCTCGAGCAAATGCTCAGGGAAATACTGCACCGCCACATGGAAATGTTCGCGAGTATCCCGTTGAGATTCCAGATGCTCCAGGCTCTGATTATGGTTTAGAGGATGAGACAGTCATTGATCTCAATGAACCCACCATATTGTCCGCCGGCGTGGCCAGCGCGACAGCCTTCCAGCGTCTACATGATGCATCTCGGAGGGAAGTGGATGCGGAAACACAAGCTGCCTTTGCGGCAGCAGATGCCGAGATGCGTGAGCATCAATATGGCTCTCGCGGACGTGGTACCACTGTAACAGACGACAACGCAGACGTGATGGAACTACAGGCTAGAATTGCAGCCCTGGAAGCCGAAAAGGAGCGCTTGCGTTTGTCAGAGCGAGCAGCGCATGAGCTGGCACTGGCAAAACAGGGCGAGATACAAATAGTGCGATCCAAGCTCGACATATCAAATAGGACGTATGAGGCCAAGCTTGCTGCTATGGTCAAGCAGCATCACGACGAGACAACGCGGCAGAAACTAGATTTGGAGGCCAGTAAAAGAGAGAGGGAGTTGTTGGAGACAGACAATCGTTTCATACACCATGACCTCGTCCAAGAGGCAGAGCGCGCGAAGCGTCTGAACGGCCTTGGAAAACTTCGGACCAATGCTGCAAGCCGAGGAACCGCTGTAGGCAAAAGCAGGAAGGCAGGGAATGGTATGGGCGATGGGTTCGATGAAGCAGAGGTACACTCGATAAGCCCGAGCCGAAGCAGAGATCGAAGTCAAGATCAAACACCAAAGGTTGGTGGAAAGCGAAAAAGAATGGCCCCGGATAGTCCTATCCCTCTGGCATTCTCACAAGCTCGTCAGCCTGTGGTCAAGGAAGATTCTGTCCAGACCGTAGTCTCGTTGGATTCTGTCCTAACACCTCCAACAGCTACGGCAAGAGCCGACGAAAAGTTTGTTTATTACCAAATGATCATGAATCACCGGCCCTTTGAGGGGCATTGCCGTACATTCGAAGCTTTCGCGAAGATGATTTTTCCCTCAACACCTGACCGGAGCCTTGCATCCCTGTTTGGAGATCAGCTCGGAGTGGATGCATCGCCGGACATCGAAGCATTTGCTCAGGCGATCGCCTCGATCATGCTTGACTTCTGGACCAGCTGTTTGAAAGAAAAGCACTTTGCTCCATTCTACTTGATTCTGAACCTGCTCAAGTTTGTGCTCAAAGGACAACGTGCTGCGATTACCGCCAACCTGATAGAGCAGGCATTGCCTCTATGTGTCAAATCAATCGATCTGATCGCTGTGGAGAATGCGCGAAACTCGCTTTACGGCATGTCATCGAAGAGCGCCATCAACACCGATGCTCGAGCTCAACTTGTGGAAGAGCTTGTAATTGATGAGGTGGTTGACTTTCTGCACGACCTATGCCAGGCTGCTTCACTCTTTCCTGAACGACTTCGTGACTTCTGGACTCATTTGGAAGTTAGTTTTCTGCTGGTTCTGCTCAATCCCGCTCAGCCGATATTCCAGGTCACGACAATGCTTCGCATGTTGGGTTCTAGCGCACTCGATACAACGTTTGGCGCGATCGTCAATGACCCTGACAAGCAGCGCTCCATAGAGAATGGGCTGGTCGCTCATCTGACGAGCCTTCTCTTTGACACGTTCACACCGCCAGCAGACGAGCAGCCATACACCATTGAGGAGATCACCGAGCTGCGATTGGAGATCTTAAAGCTCTTCATGATCATGTGCGAAGAAGACCACGGAGGACGTCTGCTTGCCCAGCACCGCAGCGCCATCGGCCGGCTGGTGCGCTTTCTTGACGGCCAGGTCAGCAAGCTGTATACGGTCACGCCGGGCATCGGTCTCGAGATCGACGCACCACAACGCCAGGCACACAACTTGATTGTAGAAACGGTCAACATCACTACGAGACTGTTATATCATCTATTGCGCACATATGACGGCACCATTGACATTGTGCAGAAGCTGCGCGCTGTGTTGGGAGGCTATCACAAATTTCTGGGCAGCTTGTCACGGGTGGCATTCAGCACTCAGCTAGTCTTCGAGGAGGGCATCGACGATGCTGCCGCAGATGCTGCTCATGCCATTCTCGACCGTGTATTAGGCCCTGACGATGGCGAGGCTGTAATGCAAGCTGTAGAGACGCCGCGAAGCGGCAGTACGAGCGTGCTCAGGAGGGCACACGAGCGCGACGGCAGCGAGATTGTTTGAAGCCTAGACTTGCACACGCAACGGCGGAGCATGCATCACGGGGCTCGCGTGGGACTAAAATCGAGAGAGGTTTCGTTCATGTGCCAACCGAGCATCTTTAGATTTTGGCAGAACTGTACATTAGAGTTGATGATAACGAGTCAACGATTCATGCCACGATGCTATATTCACTGGTGATGCTACACCTGCGTTCCCATCTGAGCCTATGCTGAGAGGACAGATCTGGCCATCTCGGTACCTTGACCTTGGGAGAGTGCTGCAAAATCACCGTTTGGACCGTGCTGTGGTCTCGTTGAGCCCTTTGTCTTACATGTCTCTCACAATATTCAAGATTAGCACCTGAAATTCTCGCCGCCGGGCTGTTGTTAACGGGACATCAGCGAGTCGTGAATCCGCGAACGCCTCACCTAAACAATAACCATCTACTCCGAGCGGATCGTTGAGAATACACTATGTTCGGTGAGAGGACCGAGACCATCTCTCCTGTAGGGTTGACATTGGGCGTGATTCATCCAGACGACTTTGGAAAGTGGGGCAGCGTGCTTCCAGGAATCGAGACCATTGACAATCCCCTGCCCCACACACACTCTCTTGTCGGTGTTCCTGAGGAGCGCACGCGCGCTGGCTGGCCCCACCACGGGCGGGTATCGGTCCATCGATTTCAGCATCGCGATCGTGCGTGGTCATGGCAGAAGCAATGATTGTCTCCTCGCGACAACAGGACTCCGCATCCGTGAGATGTGTGTGCGGCCGATATGCGATGTTGCATTGTGCAAACACGCTCGACGAAAGACTCGCCGCAGTAGCCAGCCTTGCAAGGTCTGCTTGATCGCGGCGGCAACATGTGCCAGACCATCCGCCGTTTGTCCGGTCACCCGCGTGCTTAGAATCGTTTTAGCGGACCAGTGAATGAGACAAATGAACCAGTTCAGGGTAAAAGTTAGAATCTGGGGAAAGCTCAGCGAGACTGCCTGCCAGCCCCAACACACCACAGACGCACACGCAATGTACAGTAGACCATCGGGCGTGCATAGTCGATGCGGCAAAACAGCTGTATGTTATGGGTCTCCACCGCCATTGTTGTGATTGATCTGTCAGCTGGTCAATAGTGATACTCTTGCTTCTTCATCCCCTTCCTGCCTTTCGATTTGGCCGTCTGCTTACCTCTCATTTCGATCGACACCATCCTTCTTCCACCTCCCAACCGTGCATACCTCATCGAACGTCGTCCCGGTTCAATCGCCTTAACCAACGAAGATCAGTGACTCTACCGCGCAAATATGGCTTCTGCTGCCACCGCCACTGCCGCCAAATCGACCGGCCACGAGCGTCGCCCAAGCACATCGGCACCCATTGCCGACCTCAAAGGCCCTGTCGGTCCCTCCGGCATCACACGACCCAAGCACAAGCGCACAGCGACGGGCTTCGGTGCGCAGGAGATCAAAAGTGTCGAGGCCAGCATTCCTGAGCCCCAAAGAGCTGCGTAAGTGGATCACACTTGATCCATTGATGATGCTCGTACTGACGAAGCTTCTGTGCAACAGGTGGAAGAAGTTCGTAAGTGGTGCTTTGAGGACCCAAGATTTCCCTCCGTCCTTCCATGTTGACGTTGCTACAGTCCAAGAAAGAGTTCTCCACAAAGGACGAGTTCCAAGCCGAGACAGTCCAGCACATTGAGACGACGCTGGCCAGATCGCTATTCAACTGCGATGAAGCGTAAGAGAGAGTAGAGGATCCGACACACAGAACAAAGCTGATGGCGAGAACAGTGCCGCATACTCGGGTACGGCCTTGGCCTTCCGTGACCGCTTGGTCATCGCGTGGAACAAGACCCAGCAAAACCAGACATTCGCAGACCCGAAACGTGTATACTGTAAGAGCTAGAAAAGGTACATGAGTCGGATGTGAAGCTGAACAAGGTCGCAGATCTTTCACTGGAGTTCTTGATGGGACGTGCCTTGGATAACGCCATGTTGAACACTGGCATGAAGGACATTGCCGCTGGTATGTGAAAGAAAGAAGTGATCACGATTTCAGACATTGACCCTTGTTCCAGATGGTGTCAGTGATCTCGGCTTCCGCATGGAGGACATCATCTCTCAAGAACGTGACGCGGCCCTTGGAAACGGTGGCCTGGGTCGTCTTGCTGCGTGCTTCCTTGACTCATTGGCGAGCTTGAACTATCCCGCTTGGGGTTACGCATTGCGATACCGTTATGGTATCTTCAAGCAGGAGATCATTGACGGCTATCAGGTTGAGATTCCAGACTACTGGCTTGACTTCAACCCTTGGGAGTTCCCGCGTCACGACGTGACGGTCGACATTCAGTTCTACGGCAATGTCCGAAAGGAGACGGATGAGAGCGGAAAGCAGGTCAGCGTCTGGGAGAACGGAGAAATTGTCACTGCCGTGGCCTACGATGCCCCCATTCCTGGTTACGGAACCAAGACAACCAACAATCTGCGTCTGTGGTCTAGCAAGGCTGCGCAAGGAGAGTTCGATTTCACCAAATTCAACTCAGGCGAATACGAGGCGTCCGTGGCAGATCAACAACGAGCCGAGACCATTTCAGCCGTGCTCTACCCCAACGACAGCTTGGAGAGAGGTAAAGAGCTTCGTCTGAAGCAGCAGTACTTCTGGTGCGCGGCTTCACTGTTCGACATCGTACGTCGCTTCAAGAAGTCAAAGAAGGCGTGGACAGAGTTTCCCAACCAAGTTGCAATTCAACTCAACGACACCCACCCCACCCTGGCGATTCCTGAGCTCCAGCGTATCCTCATTGATCAGGAAGGTCTTGAATGGGACGAGGCCTGGAGCATTGTCCAGCAGACTTTCGGATACACTAACCATACCGTCCTGCCCGAGGCGTTGGAGAAGTGGTCTGTTCCGCTCATTCAGCATCTGCTCCCCCGCCATCTTCAGGTGAGTCTATTTTACGCCCATGCACACTGGTGTTGAGATGAGTTCTAACGAGTAATGCTTTTCAATCAGATCATCTACGATATCAACTTGCACTTCCTGCAGTTTGTGGAGCGCAACTTCCCGAAGGACCGTGACATGCTCGGTCGTGTGTCGATCATCGAGGAATCGCAGCCCAAGATGGTGCGCATGGCTTACCTGGCAGTCATTGGCAGCCACAAGGTCAACGGTGTCGCTGAGCTTCACTCCGATTTGATCAAGACAACGATCTTCAAGGACTTTGTTCGGATCTACGGCCCCGACAAATTCACCAACGTCACGAACGGTATCACCCCTCGTCGCTGGTTGCACCAAGCCAACCCACGTCTGTCGCAGTTGATTGCGAGCAAGCTGGGCGGCTACGAGTTCCTCAAGGATTTAACCCTGCTCCACAAGCTCGAGGCATATGTTGACGACAAGGAGTTCCGCAAGGAATTCCAGGCCATCAAGCATGCGAACAAGGTCCGACTCGCCGAATACATCAAGACGGCCAACAAGGTCACCGTGAATCCTTCCAGCTTGTTCGACATCCAAGTCAAGCGTATTCACGAGTACAAACGCCAGCAGCTGAACATCTTTGGTGTGATCCACCGGTACCTCGAGTTGAAGGACATGTCCGCCGAGGAGCGCAAGAAGGTGCAACCCCGAGTCAGCATTTTCGGAGGCAAGGCGGCTCCAGGTTACTGGATGGCCAAGACCATCATTCATCTCGTGAACCAAGTCGCCCAGGTCATCAACAACGACGCTGAGATTGGTGATCTCCTGAAGGTCGTCTTCCTCGAGGACTACAACGTGAGCAAGGCTGAGATTATCATCCCCGCCAGTGACATTTCCGAGCACATCTCGACTGCTGGAACCGAAGCATCTGGTACTTCGAATATGAAGTTTGTTCTGAACGGAGGTTTGGTCATTGGTACTTGTGACGGTGCGAACATTGAGGTAAGTTTCCTGAGCCACGCAGCGATCGAACGAAGAACCTCCTCCACTGACTTTAAAAACTTCAGATCACCCGCGAAGTCGGTGAAGACAACATCTTCCTCTTCGGCAACCTTTCCGAAGACGTCGAGGATCTCCGCCACGCCCATTTCTACAGCGCTGATGGCTTCCGCCTCGACCCAGCACTGCAGCGGGTATTCGACACGATCAAGTCCGGCACTTTCGGCGACGCCAACTCCTTCTCCGCGCTGATCAACTCGATCCTCGAACACGGCGATTACTACCTCGTGTCCGACGACTTCAAGAGCTACGTGGACACGCAGAAGCTGATCGACGAGGCCTACGGCAACCAGGAGGAGTGGTTGACCAAGACCATCACCTCGGTCAGCCGGATGGGCTTCTTCAGCTCCGACCGATGTATCGAGGAGTACGCCGAGGCGATCTGGAACGTCGAGCCAGTTCTGCCCAAGGAGGACACTGCATAGATGTGGGGTTCTGGATCGGTGTCTGGATCCTGATGCAGAGGGATGATCTTTTCAGGCATGCATGATATTGTGAGCTTCCTTATCGACGAGAGTAATGATGAATACGATTATGTTTTATAGTGGTATGTTATGTCATGACGGCGTCACATCGGCTTCCCCCCTTTGCATCTCTCCATGCCTGGGAATCCTATCCTTGAGATCAGATCGAAGTGATCAAGTCTTTCTGCATGATGATTCTACGTACCTGCGCGGTGCGGCGTCCGCAAACTTCGCGTATCCCATCTACATCGAGATTCGATAAGGAGTCCTTCACATATCCGTCCTCGGATCAATTGACGGGTCAAACGGGAACTGCCCACTCGTGCCCACCAGCCTACAAACCTCCACACCCACCTCCACCCCTTCGTCTCCCTTCTCGTCCTTCAGATACGCGCGAAACCACCGATTCTCCTCCGCCGCCCTCCCAGGCTCCTCCGCCCTCCCGCTGGCGAACCGAATCCCACACTTCCCGCCGCCCCACCTCCACAGCCGATACACGACGCCGCAGTACAGCTTCTCCCACACCGCGCCGTCGAAGCACCCGTGGTTCCTCACCTCGACGTACCCCACGTTCCGCAGCCCCTTCAGCGTCTCCCCCAGCACGTACGCCAGCGTGTGGCTCTGGCTGAGGTCGGCGATCTCGCGGAACGGCAGGTCCGTCACGTCCGGCCGCGAGGGCACGATGACCAGCGCGTCCAGCCGCAGCTCCGGGGCGCCGAACGGCACGCCGCCCCAGGCCTCGTTCATGGCGCGCAGGTGGCTGATGCGCGCGGTCAGCGTGAGCGTGCGCACCGCGCGCAGCCGGTCCCGCGGCAGCCGGGCCGACCGCACGCTGAACGTCTCCGGGAGCGCCGTCTCGCCGCGCACGTGGAAGGGGAGATGGGTCAGCGCCAGCAGCCGCGCTTCGTGGTGCATCTGCTTGCAGGTCTGCAGCACGCGCAGGGCGTGGCTGGAGCGCTGGTTGTTGGACTCGACGGCGCAGGAGGGCCGGAGGTCGGGTCGGGAGGGCTCGGTCGACGGGGCGTTGGGGGGTTCGCTTGGTGGAGAGGAGAGGTCTGCTTCGGTCGTTGAGTAGGCCGGGTCGAAGAGGTAGGTGTAGATCGCATTGCGTAGTTCGGAGGGTAGGGATAGGAAGGAGGCGGGAGGTCGTCGGTCTTGGAATGCCATGGTTTTGATATGTTATATATCAATGTTGGATCTCGAAGTGGATGTCCTCGTCTGTCCGCCGTGAGAGCACGCGAACCATCTCACGGTGATCGCACGTGTGTGAGGAGGATTGATTTAGGTGAACCAGGGGAAGTCTGTTCCCAAGCGTATCGAGTCGAGAAGATGATGAGAGGTGGAGGAAGTGAAGTAAATGGCTCTCTCTCACTCGTCATCCCCCGACGATTGCACCACCGTAATGGCTCAAGGAGGGCGGCGATAACGGATTAGGGCCGAGGCTAATGATGACATCTAGAGAGGGAATTTGTGGGGAAGGTAGTAGCTTATCGTCGGCGATGCGATTGAAGCGATCCGTGGAACGTCCAGTAAAGGACAATTATGATTCCGATGAGACGGACAAGCATTTAACATTGGTGACAGCTAAGACTTTCATGGGCAGCGACTGGAAAAACAACAACAAAGGGAAGTGAGTGCGATGTTCAACCATCACGGCGATTGATTGATAATAACAATACTGTAGCTCTCTGAGATTCGGAAGCATATCTGCTCGTCGATAGGGAGGGAGGGAGGGAGCGCGCACCGGGATCGGTCCAGGTTGTTCATGATAATCAAGTCGGGATCAGATGATTTGTGTAGTTATGTATTGTACTGTAGTAATACACCGAAGTGATGGGTTCTTATTTCCATGTGCCTTGTCGTAGAAAAGGTTCGGTGCCGGCAACAATCTCGCTCCGTTGTCTCTCTTCCAACCATCGATATGTACCAGGTATATACAAGTATTAGTATATACGTTATATACATGAGACCAGCTGCTGCGTGCGTCACTGCACATGGACTGCAAAACCCTTATCTCACCACCACTCACGCCCAGTTCAACTTTTTCATTCCTCTTTCGAGAAGAGATCGTCGCCTTCTTCTCCATGCAACAGCAAGTCTCTCTCCGCTCCGACAGATGGGCGAGATTGAGGCTCTCTTCTCCATCTCTCCCTCCGACTGCATGTCCTTGTACACCTGGGCATATGTCCATCTCCAATCTCTCTTCTTACAGTACCCATGGCTTTCACTATCTCGCTCTCGATGTGATTGATCGGAGACGGGTTTTTTTGTTTCTCACGCCCGTCCATCGGATAAATCGACACGTCATGGCAGCATCATTGCCCATCGAAAACCTCACTGCACGGGCCCTGTATCTCGAACACTCCGCCTAGGTCTTCCATCAATTTCAGTCGGAGGTTTGCTCCAATTGTCCCAACGTGAGCCGATAAGGATTCCCCATCCGTAAGGTTTGTTTTTATCATGTGTGTGTGTGCATGTGTGTGCAGGCGGGCGAAAATATCATGACGTTGGTGACTAGGATTCTTGCTCTACCTACCATCCTACCCATACCACGCACTACACATTACACACATCCCAATCGCGTCCATCACCGCTGCACAATCGCTTCCATCACTACTATATTATCTTCACCATCAATCATCATACATAACCTCCCTTCCCTTCCCTGTTGTTGTATCGTAGAGATAGACGATCAATCATCACGAATGTAATATATTCCAACATCTTCCATTCCTCTTTGCTCATCTTCATTCGTTTGTCTCGTGCTGTATCAACAAGCCACTTCACACCGTCTTCCGAAGACGATTCCAAACACTTCACGTTCTCCTCTGAATGCTTCGCCGTGTCACCGTCCTATTCTCCAGCAAATCTCGACCCACCCATCAATCAGTCTTTCGACTTCAGCTTCATCATCGTCACTTCCGAACCATCATGTCCCGAGAACGTGTGGTCATCGTCGGCACCGGCTGGGCAGGCTTCCAGCTTTCACAGAAGCTCGACGACAAGAAATTCGACATCGTTGTCGTGTCGCCGGAGGAGACGAGTCCTTACACGCCATTGCTTGTAGGTCACGCGCAGAACGTCTCGTTCGTCAACCTCCGGGGACCCAGGAACACCGCTGACATGAATCAATCCTTAGGCCAGCGCTGCTTGCGGTCTTTTCGATTTTTCACTGGCAGAAGAACCGGTTCGTCGTAAGAGCCGCCAAATCACGTACTACAAAGCCGTGGTCAAGGACGTCGATTTCAAGTCAAAGAATTGTAAATGCCGTTCGGCGTGTGACGAGGACGACAAGGATTTCGATCTCTCATATGACCGACTGATTCTCGCTCCTGGGTAAGCATTTCGAATCGACGCATTCGACGGCGGTCGAAGAGATCCAATAAAAGCTGACATCGCACTGTAGATGCGTGCCGAACACATTCGACACCCCCGGTGCGGTCGAGAATGCCTATTTCGTCCGTAACGTCAAAGATGCCAAGCGCCTCCAGGCTCGCATGAAGCAAATCCTCGAACTCGCATCCCTCCCCGGCGTGAGCGACAAGCGACAGCGGGACCTGCTACACATCATCGTCGTCGGCGGCGGTCCCACCGGCGTCGAGATCACGGCCGAGATCTCCGACCTCTTCAGCCAAGACTTTGCCCAGCTATATCCCACCCTCAAGGGCAAGATGAGCATGTCCATCCACGACGCCGCCCCCAACATCCTCGGCGCCTTCGAAGAGGCCCTCCAGCAATACACCATCGGGAGTTTCTCCCAGCGGAACGTCAAAGTCGTCACGGGCTCCAAGATCGAAAAAGTCGAAGCCGAGTGCATCACCACCAAAGACGACGGCCGCATCGGCTGCGGCATGGTCATCTGGACCGCCGGCAACAAGCAGAGCCCGCTCGTCGACGCCCTCGACGTCGCCAAGACGGACAAGCTCCCCCGCATCCTCACCGACGGCCACCTGCACGTGCTCGACTGCCAGAAGCAGCCGCTCCACGACGTCTACGCCCTCGGCGACGCCGCCGACATCAAGAAGTACTTCCTCCCCACCACCGCCGAGGTCGCCGTGCAGAAGGCCCGCTACCTCATCGACGTCTTCAACCGCGACCTCGACGGCCAGACCCCGTTCAGCTACCGGCAAAAGGCCCTCGTGGCCTACATCGGCGGGCACGACGGCGTCGTGGACGGCCAGGCGGACTGGACCGGCCAGAGGGCCTGGGCGGCCTGGCGGAGCAAGAACCTCATGTGGACGGAGTCCTGGCGCCGGACCGTGATGATCTCGGCGTATTGGACGCTGGACTGGCTGGGAGGAAAGGAGATCGCCCGTCGTTGAAGAGGTCGATCCTTTTAAGGGGAGTGGGTGTATTCTGCCCCTTGTGTTCCCCCCGTTTCATCGTCCCGGTCCGCGCGATGGGAGATCCGCGGTGTTCTCTCTACTCTTTATTTATTTTAATGTCTCTTCAATTCTGTTTGTACCTCTCGATTGTAACCATGAATTTCGCGTAGATATCATATCGGTTGGGATAGACCACAGGCTGACAACCTCTCCTTCCTCCTACAGTATCGTCCTCGTACATGAAAAAAAAAACACCCGGATCGACCGTCGAAGTTTCTGAACTGCATTGAGTGCTTTTGCCACAAAACCTTGCCTCTATGGAACACCCATTTCCCAACGATGCCGGAAACCCCGATGCCGAATTGTCCGCCGGCAAATTTCGTCGCCATGCATCTCCCTCTCCCCCATCATGGCGCGCAATTTGTTTTCGCACCCCATACATGCCGTAATCATAATTTCCCTTTTCGTGCCAAAATTGAAATCGCCGCATTGCTCCGGACGCCCTTCGTAATGCCTCCATCACATTTCTGAATCCCGATGCCCCCCCTCCTCCGTAATCGCCGCTTCCTCAAACGACGCCCTCGTCGCTCTCGCTCTCGTCCTCGTCGCCGCTGACCTCCGCGTTCTCCCTCTCCCGCTTGTCCATCAGCGCCTGGAGCTCCGCGTCGTCGTTCTCCGTCACGGCCTTGGGCGCCATCTTCACCACGCAGTTGCCGCCCGCGGCGCGGATGTTCGCTTCGATCTCCTTGATCGCGTCCGTGAGGACGTCGATGCCGTTGTTCTTGTCGATGGTCTGCGACGTCAGCACGTACAGCGGCGGCGACACCAGCTTCACCTTGACCTGCGTCTCGGCCGTGTTCTTCGCCTCCGCCGTCCGCAGCGCGTTCTTCACCGCGTCGATCCCCTCGTACCCGAAGCACGTCACCTCCACGTCGGCCCGCACCTTGGTCGGCTGCGGCGTCAGCCGCTTGCCGATGTACGACTGGAGCTCGTCGCGGATCACGTTGCTCGCGAAGTTGACTTCGCTCCAGACGTCGGCGTTGGTGATGGACAGTTTGAACGCGTCGACCGCGTGGCCGTATTTCTTGTTCAGCGGCCACGCGATGTTCTGGTATAACTCCTCGATCGGCGTCTCCGTCTTCTCCGCCACGTGCCGCATGATGCTGTGCACCATCTTGCTCTTGTTGTATTTCTCCTCGCATTTCACAATGTCTTCGGGGCTCACCCGTCGCTTGCTCAGGTCGATGTAGCCCTTCTCCTTGTCGACCCGGAGCACCACGACGACCTCGTTGCGGCCCACGCGGATCAGCTTCTGGATGCTTCGGATACGACGCCGGGAGAGTTCGGAGAGCAGGATCATGCCGTCGATGTTGTCGTATTCGAGCAGTTTGACGTAGGCGCCCATTTCGGCGATCTGCTTCACCGTGACCATGACGAAGGCATCAATTTCGGGGTATTTCTCCTCGTAGAACCGGCAATGTGTGAGCGACATGATGGGCGGTTGGTGTGCTGTGGGGAATTCTCGCGGGTGCGGGGTTGGTTTGTTTCCAGAGCAGATCTTGTTGGCGATGTCTGTCGATAGATGGTGAGGTGAGGTGAATTTCTGTGTGCTGTCGCGTTTTCGTATGAATCATCCTTTGGAAATGTGGTAGGTGGGGCGAATTTGGGCAGGCCGGGTTTCGCTGACTCAGCACTTTGGTCCCCGCCAGGGTTTCATCCGCACTGCATGAGACATCGTACTGGAGTGGCTGTGTGAATATCATTTCAAGGTCAATACGCGTCGAAGAGAATCATCTCGTACATTTCAACATCTACAAGCAGAAAAATCGAGTATGTTTTGCTTAACCATCGAGACTCATCGCATGAATGCTATTCGTACGGCGACAGGCGAGCACACTACATCTTGAGGTCGGAGATGGACAACGAACCCGGACTCGGCTATTAGTATCATATCTCCACGCCTCCTTCTATAACAATGCGCCCACTTGTACAACAGTTCGGCTCATGACTCCGTCGAGGTTGGGATTGTTTGATGATGATGTGATGAGTGTGTTGAGCTATGACAATATTTCCAATGGCAACATAGCTGGAGTGCAAATCGGACGACGTGCATGGGAAACCCGTACCGCCAATGATGCGCGATCCGGAACGGGTTTGCATCAATGCCGGCACAGTACCGCTTTTCACCCATCACTCTTCCCGGTCTTCTGCGAACTGGATCGTAGGCTTGGTTCCATCCCACAAAGTCGGGATCGGGGAAACAGTATGAGTAACGATGTTCACGGAACTGATTCTTGCATCTTAATGACGATGATTGCCGGTCTGGACGTTGAATTCCATGGATCATGAAAGCTGGAAGGCTGGCGATGATGCATTGGCTGGACTCGGGTCGGAGCATTGCTCAATGGCTTCAGCTCCTCCGGGAATCTTTGCAGGCGATTCCGACCACTCAGATCAAACATCTTGTCATTGCCACTGGCTAGCAATTGGGAAACCCCAGCAGGCCCGATCTTCCTCGTGGAAAGCCAAGAACTGCTTCTGTCCAAAATGACTTAGCCGCAGTCGCGTCCTCGGTAGGTAGCATATTCCGCAGTATCTCAAAAGTATAGCTACGCCATCAACCAAATTTCAGCGACTGACGTGCATGCCGATATGCAAGCATCAGGCAAGTATAAGTACAGAGATTATAGTCGCGCGAAGCAGGTTGCAAGTGGCGAAGTGAATTCTCCCACGTCTTCAACAACGACTAGATGGTCCTCCTCTGACTCCTAAGAAAGCGTCTCTGAATCGTTCTGGTTTTCTGGATTGCGATCGAGCCCGTCTGAACATCATTTGGGTCGATTGAGGTAACGCATGTACAAGGTCCCGAGGCAGCACTAAAGATTCAAACTTATCACGTCTGTCAATCCATTCAAAATGCAAGAGTATTTGGGCCTCCGAGGCCCGGCATTATCTCGTGCCATCGGAGTCGTCTCGGGACTCTGCTTCCTTCTTTACGGCTTCGATCAGGTATGTTTGTTTTAACTACGCTTGGTGTCGTCCATGTTCTTTCAATACATGCTTGTGATGATGTCAAAACAACATCTAACTGATACTTACTAGGGATTGCTTGGTGGCTTTATGACCCTTGCCTCGTTCTTGAAACAATTCCCGGAGAGTGCTGTTCCTACCTACCCCGGAAACCTTCAAGTCGCCAACAACCTCGGACTTACCGTAGGCATTTGGAACTTGGGATGCTTGGTGTCGGCGGTCGTTGCAATCTTCATTGGCGATCGCCTGGGCAGAAAGAAGATCGTCTTCACTGGTCTCCTCCTATTGCTCGTGGGAGAGATCATCCAATGTACTGCATTCCATTGGGGCCAGTTCGTGGCTGGCCGATTCATTGCCGGCCTCGGAAACGGATTGAATTGCGCCACAGTCCCGGCATGGCAGGCAGAATGTACGAAAGCGCACCGTCGCGGTACAGTGCTCATGATGTCAGCCGGAGTGTGCATCGCCGCGGGCTTGACACTGAGCTACTGGGCAGATTTCGCCTTTGCATGGCTGGACCCAGGTTCTGAATCATGGCGAGTGCCGATTGCACTTCAACTGGTCCTTATAGTCATCGCTGCCTGGCTGGTGCTTTACATGCCCGAGTCTCCGCGATGGCTGATTTTGGCAGGCCGCGAGGCCGAAGCACTGCATGTGCTCTCGGCGCTGAACGACAAAAAGGAGAGTGATCGTGTCATTCATCAAGAGTTCCTGCAGATCAAGGATGCGGTCATCGAGATGGCTCAAGCGAGCTTCGTAAACGTCTTCAAGATGGGCGACTATCGCGATGGTCACCGCGTCATCTTGGCAGTCGCCTTGCAGTTCTTCCAGCAGATCGGAGGTATGATTGTCAAACGACCCTCTTTAGAGACGTGGATCACTAATCTTTTCTCCAAGGAATCAACTTCTGCACTATGTATTTTGCCGCCATGTTCAACCAACAATATCAATGGGATGCATGGATCGCTCGTCTCCTTGCAGCTTGCGCCGGTACGACATTTTTGCTGGCCTCCTTTGTGTCGGTGTACGGCATCGACCGCTACTGGGGCAGAAGGCAATTGATGCTCTTCGGCACTTCAGGCATGCTCATTTGCATGATTGTCTTGTGTCTCATGGTCTACATCAACAACCGGACCGCTCTAGACGTGGGAACAGCCTTCGTCTTCATTTACTGCATTTTCTTCGCCATCGGCTGGCAAGGCATGAGTTGGCTATACCAGGTTGAGATCGTCCCGCTCCGGATCAGAGGCCCTGGCAATGCCATCAGCACAGTCGTAAGTGCTTCTTCGCTTGAGGTGTCATGAGGACTATTGGATGCTAACATTCACCAGGCGAACTGGCTGGCGAATTTTATCGTCGTTTTTGCGACGCCTGCCGCATTTACTAACACAACATATCGGACCTACATCATCTTCATCGCAACGTGGGTGTTATGAAATTGTATCCTGAAGGTTCGGTGACTGATTTTATCTAGTAACGCTGTGATTCTCCCAACGATATATTTCTTCTATCCCGAGACCAGCCTGCGATGTTTGGAAGAAATGGATGTCATCTTCCACGCTGCAAATTCGTCCAAACGCCCTTGGCTGGATGTCGTCAAGATCGCCGCCAACCAGCCTCTGTGGTACGCACGCGAAGATGTCGAACAAACCTTCGACTACGAAGGCAGTGACTGGCACAAACGGCATGTGCGCTTCAGCGAAGACGTCAAAGACAGTGACGGAGATACCACGACCATCAATGTCTCTCCCGTCGACGACAACGAGAAATACCAGAGCGATAGCGGAGTCTCTACGATCAGTCCGACAGTCAGTGGGAACCGCAGTCGGAGCGGAAGTGGTAACAGCGTGGACCCGGATGAATCTGTGAGGAACGGGGCTGAGGACTTCTTCGCAGGCCGAATGCTATGAGCCACAGTCCAGTAGATTGTCGCAAATATGGGCTGCTATTCATCGCAACAATTCAATCATGGATAGCCTAGATAATTATTCTTGAGAGGATTGCGATGCCGTCGTTGTTTGAAGCCAACTCGACCAATCTGTCCGTGCAGTTCGTTGTGACTCGCTATCGTCATGCGCAAGTTCATCCATGTCATCTCCCTCGCGCCACCCTTGCCATGCACCCATGCGCGCAAGATGTCGCATGGTCGGCCGTCCATGAGGGCAATTCCAAGGCTTCTCCATTCCGCCCATGTTCGTGACCACCTGCGACATCTGTTTTGTCGTCAGCGTCTTGCCGACCATGATACTGCTCCGACATGCTCTCATAGCAAGCATTTTCCTGACTTTTGTAGGACGCGGGATACTAGCTTCGTTTGAGATGCTCCCCGTCTCCGAGAGTAGATGCACGAGCTCTTCAAGGTCTGACAACGCGAACGTGGTTTGCTGACTCGTCGGCAGCGTCAAAAGTCGGAATGTTTGGGTCTGCGGCGTTGTCTCTTCATCGTCAATCTGGTTTGCAGGGAGCGGTATTGCCTCCACTTCGAATCCGTTGAATGTCAGAGCATCGTGATTGTTCAAGATGACCTCCTGCTCAAAGGCGGTGAGTTCAAGAACCTTTGGTCGCACCAGGCGTTGACTCTGTAGAGTCACGGTGCGCTGCAACTTCTCGAAATTGAATTTTTCGTCTGCGGCATGCTGATCGATAATAAAGAGGTCGTCTTCGTTTTGTACCTCTGTAGGTGGTCGCACGGCCAAGATGAAGCCGAGATTGAATTGGCCCACCACTCTCATATTGGAAAAGTCGCTTTTGCTGACGGTAAGCGATAATGTATTTTCCGCTTCGGAAGAGTCAATCTCGTGCAAGATATGCGTATTACTGCTATCTGTTTCAATGGGAAATGACCGGCAAGGATCAGTGAATTGCATCTGGAAGGCGACTTCTTCCTCTGCAGATAAGACAGTGGTGGCAAGTCTTAACACAGAATCTTTTCGATTGCTATTGTATTTGAGCGATTGTGTTGCCCGTTTGACATGATCATGGCCAGGTCTGATGCTCGTTTCCTCGGCGTCGAGGATAAGTCGTGCAACGCGCCCATCTTCATCTACTCGATGTGCGACTTCGTCAATCGGCTCCTCGTCAGAATCGCCCTCGTTGACGAATAGACTCTTGTCAGCGTCTATTTTCGTCCGTCTGGATCCTGTCTGCTGCGCAGAAGTCATCGCTTCACCAGTGTCATCGGCTGCACCTGCACTGCTTGCTGCGTCAGAAAGATCGCCATGCTCAGACTGGCTTTCGCTATGCTCATCTGATGTGGGATCTTCGCTATCATTGTCGTGTTGATTATTCAGACCAGCGAATCGCTCCTTGTTGCCACGCAGCGCAAGAGGGCTTTCGGTGCTGTTGATAGATGAACGCGATATGTTAGGAATATGGATCCTCCGCTTCTTCTGTGACGACGCTGATCCAATAGAAGTTCTGGTTGGCTCTGAGCCAATTGTGATATGAGCAATCTGGTGTGGTGAGTGTCTTGGTCGCATTCGATCAAACGCACTTTGTACCGGCCCGGGCGAGCTTCTGTGGGAGAGCAAAGACATACTTCGTATCGTTGGCTGATTTGAATTTGTGAGTCCTGTCGGCTCGCGGCCTGAAAATTGCTCCCGCGAATTGTCACCATCCGCAGTCTTCCGGCCGTTTGCGACTCTTGGACCCGCCGCATTAGGCTCCTCATCTGTATGTACAGGTAATCGAGGTGCCGAGTCCTCTTCCATGGAGCTTAAGAGATCGGATGCCTTACAAAACGATCCATTCAAGCCATTGCCTGCGGCTGCTTGATCAGTGGCGCGGCGTCGGTCTGGATCATCTGGAGACTCCTTGCGAACGCTGAAGCCGCGAGTGGCCCAATTCTTAATCAAGCTCGGACTGGCTTCGACATCCCTTCCGTTACTTCGTAATGAATCGCTTGCTTCAGACTCTACACGCCCGATGCGTCCCAATGGTGTTGTTTCAGAGTCATCCTGCGCACTTCCATCAAGAGAATGCGCTCGCTGAGATATACTCGACACGCGATGTGACGATCGACTCTGGCTGGGTAGATGTGTCTGCGGAACAGTCTGTTCTGCCGTTTCAAAAAGCTCGGTCAGACTGCTCTTCAGGCTTTCAAGCAAAGCTACTTGGTCATGTAGAAGAATGGTCCGCTTGTCCGGCGAGACATTAACATCATAAGCATTGGTATTCATGATAAGATTTGCGAAGACGAAGGGTGATTGGGAGACATTGAATGATCTGTAGACATCATTGATAACCTTTGAGATTTGAGGAAGAAGACAAGGTCGCGAGTTGACGAAAAACATCTGGCGATCAGGAGCTTGACGCCCTTCGCCGAAGACAGGTTTGGAGATGTGGCCCTCCACGCGGACTTCATTCGATCCGTGTTGACCACCGACCTGGCTCATGATGCTCGTTGAAGGCTCCATGTCGAAGCCCAAATCCAGAGGCACTAACGCGGATAGTGTTTTAGCTCCAAAAATGTTTATGATGTTTTCCCTGGTGGACGGGTTATTCTTGGTCGTGAATAGAGGGATACGCTTGCCCTTTGGCATAGTATTGCTGACCATGAAGCGAACGCCCACACTGATACATGCATATGCATATAAGTAGTTGAGTACCTTTCCATATTCGCGTTTGACATTCTTTTCTAGCTCCTTTCGGCGCACGGGCAGATTGTGGAAGAGGTCATCTACACACACCGTCGTGCCCTTTTGCGCCGGAGCAACACTTGCGCTTTTGAGCTTCCCAGATTGTTCAAAGTCGAGTCTTTTGCCTGCGGCGCCATCTTCCGCTCTGGCCGTTAGGATGTGGAACTTTGACAAGGCACATAAAGACGACAAAGCTTCGCCGCGGAAGCCGAATGTGTCAAGGGTATCAATATCTTCATAGCTAGAGAGTTTAGATGTGTAATGCTTGAGAGCTACAGTCTCAAAATCCTCTGGAGCAATGCCTTTGCCATTGTCTTGTACTTCAATGGAATCAAGCCCTTGATTCTTGAATCTTATCTCGATAGATGATGCCCCTGCATCGAGGCTGTTCTCGACAAGTTCCTTGACCACTGAGCTTAGATCAACAATTACCTGGCCAGATTGGATTTGGTGAACCGAGCGAGACTCTATGGCCTTGATTGTAGCCATGCCGATTGAAAGACAATGAATTCATAATCGCGCCAAGTTGGTCGACGAAAGTAGATCAGTAATCTCGTCATCGAGAAGTGGTGTTCGCGAGAGACGCGGCTGGAAACGCGCGACCACGTGATCTTGATCCAAGTAATCTACTTCAGCGCCGACGCTCTCCAGGCTCATTATGATTGAGTTATCTCTCCATTGGCCGACTTTATCGAACGTCATCAACAGAAAGCTTCGGGGCCAGATAATCAGAAACTTGTCTACATTATATTACATCAAACTCAATGGCTCTCCTTCGTTCATCGGCAGCATTTATACTGCGAACAAGATCGCTAGCAACACCCGCCGCGCCCGTCTCGAGATTCATTCGCGATGTTCCAGCAAAGTCCCCGAAAGCAGTCTGCTCCGCGAGACAGCCTTTAGGAGTCAGATGGCATAGCAACCCAATTTCTGGTGCCAAAGTCTACGAGTTCGCACAGGTTCAAGAGATGAGTAAATCGCCGTCGGCCGAGCGTATCATCATAGGTACGATCATTTGAGGAACCATTTCATCAAATGCAAACATCTCATTCTATTCACAGATGTCCGCGAGCCTTCAGAGTACCAAGAAGGCTATATTCCATCTGCTATCAACCTTCCCATCAAATCACAACCCGATGCATTGTTCTTGCCCGCGGAAGAATTCGAAGACCGCTTCGGCTTCAAGAAACCGACTGCGGATGCTGAAGTCATCTTTTACTGTAAATCAGGCGTACGAAGCAGTGCAGCTGCCCAACTTGCACGCCAAGTAGGTTATTCAAATGTTTCGGAATACCGAGGCAGCTGGCTTGACTGGGCCAAAAATGGTGGTACTGCGGCGAAGCCATGAGCGGACCGATTTGAACGCATTGGAGCAACAACTTCATATCTCTCTGGCGAATTGAAGCTAAAAACCGGCACACAACTTCGGAAACGAGTCTCCAAGAGCAGCATGTTCACCCTCATGACACAAAACGGAGGACGAAGGTGGATTATGCATTTCCATCTCATCGATATAATGAGGAAATCCCGCAATTCATTTTAGCATCGGCTCGATGCACTATCTCATCATCTCCAATCATGCTTTGTTCGTAACATAGCCTGCACTCCAGAATCCTGGCCAGTGACTCGGACACGACTGGACGAGCCATTTGATGATGGCTGCATTGACTTCCGCTGGCTTATCTAGATGGATCCAGTGACCCGCTTCGATGTTGACCTCGGTCAAATCTGTGCAATATTTGCGCTGTGCTTCGGCAAACGTTGAATTGGCCGTCGAGCAGGTGAAGTCGAACTTGCCCTCGATGAACAATACCGGCATGGGTAGAAAACCTTCATTTTTGGCTTTCTCGTCAAAATATGCCTGCAGATGTATTCATGATCAGTAGATGGGGCGTGATGAGCCTTGATACGGACTGAGTAGAATTCCATACCTTGTTGCAGGCGTGATTCATGTACCACGCATCAGCCCCCCACCAACTAGTGGTCTCCATCGCGGTGACAAGGTCCTCATATAAATCCTGGTCAATGCACATTGCAGCATCTGGGATCTGTCTCCAAGACGGATCGGGCATCTCCCCGCCGCCTCGCCAGCCTCCGTCGCGGATGGTTGTAGCTGTTGGTGATGGCTTGCCATAACCGCTGGGATTTCCTTTCGTATAGAACACTCTCAACACGGCTCTGCTGTCCGATTCAAACCATTGAGTTGCCTTTTCGAACTCGAGCTCGTAATATCGCTGATATTCCCAAGGGCCATAAGGATACTAATGGTTGTGAGTCTGGGTCTAGCTATCACGCAGTATTTAGACATACCTCCTCAGCGGGATACAAGACACGATCGACTGTCTTGACCGCTGCTTCAAGGCCGCCGGATTCGAAAACGCGAGCCGGGATCGCCATACCGACCACACCTATGCACCTTTCCGGGAATTGCTCGGCGAAGCTCTTTCAGATGATTAACTTGGATGTCGAACAGGAGGACAAACGAAGCTCACTGACCCATACTGCCGGCGCGCCCCAGTCATGACCTTCACGATAATTCAGCATCTCATTACAGGGTAGCTCCAGCGTTTCGGGCAATGCTCACCGATCCAGACTGCCCTATCACGTCCAACATGGTTCAATAGCGCGAGCATTCCCTTGTTGATCTCCTCTTGGGAATAGTCTTCTACGACCTTTCTAGACGTAGAGCGCCCATAGCCTGGCATATCAGGCGCCAAGCAGCGAAAGCCCAGAGATGAAAAGGTTTGAAGCTGTGCTTTCCAAGTCTTGCCAATTGCTGGCCAACCATGAATAAAGATCAATAAGGGGCCTGGCACGGGTCCGGCTGCATAGTAGAACAGCTCTTTGGTCACATCTTTTGTGCCATATACCACGACATGTTCTTCCAGGTTGGCCATGGTGGTCGTTTTTTTTCGTTTGGTCCCTTCAATTTAGAGACAGAACGAGGGTAAAAAGTGATGAGCGGGGCTTTTTGCAATGTTCTAGACAGCGCTCCACTTATATACTAGATATCAACGGAGACTCAACAGCGAGGCCGCTTTCCTCCACTTTGTACATCCCGTCCAGCCAATCGCATTTCATTTGACCCTCGTACGTAGCTTACTCTGCAGACTGCTGACAGCCAAGACTGCCATGGAATTGGCTGACAGCTGCGTGCATGGTGTCCACATTCAATGTACTACTAATGCAGTGTTAGATGCAGGTGCATGTGTGAGTCACAAGCTGCTCGAGCTGCGCTTGTCTCAAAGAATGCGAGAAAAACAACTGGTCATGTCATTCAATGCCTGCGATCATCATGACCTAGGCCTTCAATTGCAAGGCTTGCTATGTAGAATCGAATTGCCAAAGGAAGCGCCCGGAGATACAGGTTCAGTTCGTGCTGCAACAGCTAGGCATTGAAGTTGCACGGTTCTGATTCCCCTATTCCACAAGACGATCGTTGCATGAGCATACGCGACGAGCAGAGAGGATGCAAGAACAGAACATAGACGAGTTCCGAGTCCAGTAAGATCACACGGCAGCTCGGAAGGTCTTGATTCGAATCAAAATGCGAGAACCACGCATGTAACTTTATCGTCTAAATGAGTCGCAGCCACGTGCCATCTGCTACGGCTGTACATTTGGACGAGGCTCTGGCCTCTTGAGGAGGATGGGCTGGTCATATGCCAGCTCCGGTATTGTATCGACGCGTACGAATGTCAGGAATTCGAATCCGTGTTTGGCGTAGAACTTTTGTCCAGCAAGACTACTGGTCACGGCGATTGGAAGCTGCAAACGATCCGATAGATCTATGCCCCACTGCAACAACCTGTGCCCGACCCGATGAGAGCTCTTCTGCCACTCTGGATGTACGAAAAGTATTTGCAGATGTATCTGGGGTTGGCCGACGAGCTCTGCTTCGTGCAAGCGATTCAACAGGCTGGCGAAGCCCGTGGTGTCGAAGATTGTGTTTATACACAGCTGATGATAGTAGCGCTCGGTAGCGACTAAGGTACGCTCGAGGGATTGAAACCAGCCACTGCCTCTTGTTGGTTCGTCCACGAGACCGTCAGCTTGATCTAGCATCCAGCCGGCCATTCCAATGACTTGCTTGCGGGTCACCTTCGTTGCGTCTGGCACCTCGAGACTCTCGACGACTAGGAAGCGAAATCCTGGCATGGCCCATAGTGTTCGTATTCGACAGAGCAGGAACAAGTAGTATTCATCTAGATGCTCGCTTCTCTTGGGTGCGAATTGATCATGGAACTCAAAATTCACGCCGGTCAGTACGAGTATTTCGGCCATGGCAGGAATGTCGGATCGGTCGGCCCAGCGAAGGTAAGTTTGCGTAGACATCGCGGGCCTCTCAGCTTCGAGTATTTTGAGGTGATGCAGTGATAACCTTGCAAGAGAAAGGCCCTCAAGTGAACTTCAAGTGAGGAATGACCTGGTGTGCAAATATGAGTCGTACGCTGCGGCACAGTCACTCCTCAATGTCATCAATGGCTCATCGCAGGCGGTCGCTAAAAGCAGCTAGTGTCAAACGAATGAGCGATCTTTGTCCATCAAGCTTTGGGCGGGCTTTATTGACAGAAGAAGAATCGCCCCTCCTCATGGTCCACGGTCCGTAGCATTGCGATCATCGTGGAGCAGAGCCGTCTCGACGGCGAATAGCGGCAGTCGTTTCATCTCGGTGCTGTCAGCAGAGGGGCATCTACGATGTTCGTCTCCGTGATTATATATCAGCAAAGGTCGTGCGCAGCGGAACTCGGCAAGCATGTATATTAGCATCTGGACAGGCTTCAAGCTTTCGATTCACGTGACGTCACCAAGTCAAATATCCTAATGTATTGCCCATAAACCTGACGCTACCGACCGAATAGCATCAACCACCAAAGTAGCGTGCCGAGCTACACAATGAAGCAATCGGTGGCCGGCATGGCAGGCACAACTCCAATGCAATGCTGGTTCACACGTGTTGCGATAGACTTTACTATGACGAGATGTCACTGTCATTCACCTTACTAAGTTGACATCATGTGCTCGAGAACCCAAGTCCTCTCACTTAGCTGGGTAGGTATATAGAAGACATCACGTCAAGCATCATTTATGATAAACTGATTTATTGATTGGTTTACTTTGACTCGTGATTCAACCGCTTCCGCCACGATGTTGATGCAGATGTGGCTCAAGCCTCTGCAGCTTTTGGTGGGCATTGCCGCCGCTCAAGCAAGTAGCAACGACTATCGTCACCCAAGCTTGCGCGTAGACAGTGGCAACTATGGCCCAGCCTTGGAGGAAGTTCATTACTGTACGAAGTACACATCAATCGACTTGCTTGGGCTTTAACTGACGTTTGCGATGTATCAGACTATAAACAATGGCCAATCGGCATAGCCGTCAGCTCCAATGGCACAATTTTTACAACTTACACCAGAGGCTCTTATGAATACACTCTCGGAGTAGTGGTGAACAAGACAGCCGAGAGGCCGTATCCCTCTTCCGAACTCAATTTGCCCCCGAGCAAGCTCAACACTTCCTGGAATGGGATCGATTTCGGTTCAGGAAACTCGAAGGCTTTCATCAGCGTACAAGCACTATACATCACTCCTGCCAGTTCACGTCGACCGGAGACCCTATGGGTACTCGATACCGGACGTCCGACCGTCCACAATGCACAAGGAGAACCGTCTATGCCCTACGCGCAGCCAGGAGGTCCGAAACTGGTAGCGATATCACTCGCGAACGACACAATTTACCAGACCTTCACATTTGATGCAAAAGTCCACTTTCCCGACAGTTATCTCAACGACCTTCGCTTTGACTTCAACCCCAAATTGTCGGGCACGTCAGGAGCTGGCATTGCGTATCTTGTAGATAGCTCGAACGAGGGCCGGCCTGGTTTCATCATGGTGGATCTTGGCACAGGTAAAGCTTGGAGGAGGTTAAACCAAGATCCGTCGGTTCTTCGCGTGCAGAACGACGTTCCTTCGTATCAGGGCCGCCCAAGCTATTTGCGTCAAAAGGCATCCCCAATCACGTGGGAAAAGGAAGGCCTTGATGGCGTTCAAATCAGTCCTGATGGTACGCGACTGTATTACTCTGCGCTTACCTCGAAGCAGCTTTATTCAATCCCGACTGCAAATCTGAGGGAGCAAGACACGAATCCCCTTGCCGAGATTCAAGCTCATGCAAATGTCTCCAGTCACGGGCAACGTGGCGGCGATGCTAATGGGTTTGAAGGAGATTCCAACGGCTTGATCTATCAGCTGATGCCCGAATCAAACGCGATCTACTATTTCGACCCTCGCGACGGGATGACCCACGGCTTTGTGAGAGATGAGAGGATGATATGGCCAGATGGCGCATCGATGGCTACTGATGGTTATCTATACGTGAACATCAACCAACTGCCATACGGGCCGGATCGCAACAACGGCATTGATGCTCGAATCTTTCCCGGAGTCATACTGCGGTGCAAGGCCCCAGGAAACGGGACAAAGATCACCTCTCTGTTTAACTATTAGCGAATTGGATGTGTCCTATCAGTATACCGTCTCTCTTAAGCAGTCTTGACTGTTCTGCAAACATGTTCATCCCGTAGCAGCACGATGTTGGTTTGTCGATGTCGAATCCAAGGTTTGAACAGAAAAGAAATGCGGAGAAGAGTCCAAGTCATGGTGTACATCTATTGTAGACTGTGATGTTTTCGCGACTATCACGTGCAGCGGGGTGTGCACGTCCGCTCTGCGCCTCACTTCAGTCCCTGAGCCTGCGCCTATCAGTCAGCGGCACATCAACGCTCTTACCATAGCGCAATCGTGCAAGTAAACAAGTTGAGACGATTTCGACCAAGATCTTGTCAACCATACTTCATTACCAGAATACATTCAACGTTCACATCCAAACATAATTGCCCAACATGGACAAGTTCTTCGCCCTCACAAACCAGGTCTCATCTGTTATGACGCCGTTCGCGGCACGTAATCAGCAATGGATTCGGGAACAGACTGGCAATGCTACGGAGAAGACGGAATTGCCTCACGAATACAGCGAGCTTGAAGTTCGAATCGATGCGCTCAAGACCACACACCAGAAGCTGCTTGCAGCGACCAGCCAATATACCAATGAGGCATATGACTACCCACCCAACATTCGCGAAAGCTTCAACGATCTCGGCAAGAGCATTAGCGAGAAGGTGGGTCGTTCAGGTCACACAGGATCACAAAATGGAGATGCTAATGTAGATATCGCAGGTAAACTTGCTATCAAAGGCTTCGAGTGCCAGCGAGGCGCAAGCCGCATTCACGGCGCCTCCATCCGCAAAGCCGCAACCCAAGACTTTCAGTCACGCGATCGCGCGCGCCTCACTCACTGGCTCTCGCGACATCGCCGTCGCCACACCCCAGGGTTCAACCGTACCCGACCCGCTCGCACAGGGTCTCGAGAAATTCGCGATCGCAGAAGAGAAGGTTGGCGAGGCGCGATTAGATCAAGATGAGAAGATCCAGAACAAATTCCTGGCGGGCTGGAGCGCCACTCTTAACCAGAGCATAAAGGCCGCCGACAAAGCGCGCGCAGCAGTGCAGAATGCCCGCCTGCAACTTGACGCTGCAAAGAGCCGCGCGGCTGCTGGAGGTCGACACGAGGAAAGCTACACTGAGGCCCAGAGGCGCGCGATCGAGTCCGCTGAGGATCTTTTTGTGGAGAAGGTTGACGAGGCCACGAGCATCATGCGTAATGTGTTGGACACCCCTGAGCCGCTGCGCAACCTCTCTGAGCTTATCAAGGCACAGGCAGAGTACCACGCTCGCGCCGCCGAGATCCTCGAGGACGTCAGCAAGAGCATCAGCGATCTTCAGATGGAGCAGGAGACTGAGTACCGCAAGTCGCGAGATGGACAGTAGATGCGGGATAGTTGGTCGTATCTCTCTTTGTGATGTTCAGTTTGCGCTATTCAAGGCGATTTGGTCTTCTGCGAGGGCCCCGTTCGCATAATGGATAGTTTGGCGGGAATGGTCAGGTTCAATGAGACGAAATGGATGTATTGCTAATCGTTTACCCATCGTATTTTAGACGCCTGTTGATTTGAGCTTGTATTACCACGACCACTTCTAGGTATGCTCAAAACCCTTGCATGCCGAAGAGAGAGACATCCGTGAACCTTGCGATATTCGAATCACAATCAGTTCGCCTTGGCCTTCTGCTCTTCATTCCACTCCTCGATCGCCTTCCAAGCCACGCGGAATCCCTCGACAGCCTGACCCATTTGTCACTCATCAGCAAGCTGCATGTATGTCACCTCATCCCATCTCCTCCTCCGAGGGAAAACAAATTCGAAAGAGAAAAGAAACTCACCGTCGGCGCCCCATTGTAAGCCGCAGCCTGCAGCAAAACCTCCCGGATCTCCTCCTGCGTAGCACCATTGTTCAATCCACCTTTGACATGCGTCGCCAACTCTGTGCCGCGGTTCTGGCAGGCGAGCATAGCAATCACCAGGAACGATCGCACTTTGAGCTCCAGCCCCGGCCGCGTCCACACGGAACCCCAGGCGCCTTCGGTGACATACTGTGAGATTTGAAAAAGATAGATCGTCAGTGTTTGCCGGATTATCGTCGTGTCGATCAGACGGAATTGGGGGCAAGGGTGATCACCTCCTGTAAAGCGGTTGCGAAGGGATTGCCTTTTGCGTTGTTGAGGGATTTCTCTACAAAGGCTTTGCCGGCGACTTGTTCTCGGATCCGGATGCCTTCGGCGTAGAGGATCTCGTGAGCCTTTTTGATCTCTTCGGGGGAATGTTGGGCCGCCATTTTCGGAGCTTGTTGAGCAAAGGCTGTTGCTGAGATTATGCTGGCTTTTCTTCAACGATGCTTGTAGGATCTTTGGTCTCGTGGGAAATGTCAAACCTTCCAATTCTAAATAAATGAGCTGGATTGTCCGGTCACATCATAGCGTGTTTGAGCTCCAGCTGGTCTCCAATGCGAAGTCGGAGATATGGGCAATGGTACTGTGGAGAGAGCTCCAGCTTGCAATCTTAAGCTCGCTTTGCACAAACCCCACGGCCTCTACTTGCACGCTAGTTTCAATCATAAAACATGGGTTCGATTATGAGCTATCGTAGAAAGTAAAGATCCACCTGCGATCCAATGAGGCATTCTCACGAGTAGTCGAATCGATCAGGCATGAGTAGCGGTGCTCCCAGCGTCCAACCGAAGATACCGTAGCACACCCAAGCCGATGTAATCTTCACCCAGCTTGCAAAGTACGTCCTTCCCACGGGCACGAAACCATCTAATTCGTCCATCTTCTTGTCGCTGCCAATGTTTTGAGTCAGCAGCGTCGCCACCCATGCTGTCGCAAGCATAAAGATAATGTGGAACAAGGTATAATTGTACTGCGTTCTCTGCTTCTCGTCGTCGTTTTTATGCTTGCCCGATCTTGGGTCATCCTCGTCATCATCGTCGTCGTCGCTATCGTTCAGCGCAGATGCCGGAAGTGCACCAGACTCTACAGCCCGACGAAGAGCTTCCTGTCGCATCTCTCGTCGACTCTCGGGCTGCGTGTTGACCATGTCGTGGCCATATTCCTCAGTGCTGAGCGCATTGTATCCACTCGGTTTGCCCGTTCCGAGGGCGAGTCCGTTGGTCGCAGCACGCGTCGTCGTATATGCGCAAGTTACAAATGTGACGATGGCTCCGATGATGATGCTAGCTGTACGTGTGCCGGTGGCGCGAACGAGCGGGTTGCACATCTTGTCATCAGGCTCCATGGCGACAGCGCTAAAGGTGAGATATGTACAGTATACCGCGACTGTGGCAGCTTGTGCCAAGCCAGCACGCGGGTTGGAAGCCTGGATGGCTGGATGAATCGACATGGCGCTGATCCCAATCAAGAGGATAAGGTTGACCTGTGCACGTTAGCTATCGGCTTGAAGGCGCACCATTCATCATGTACGTACTGTGATAGCGGCCTGGTTCATCGAGCATCCGCTGTGCGCAAAGAAGATGTACATCACGATGGTCATCGCGAAGCTGCCGAGATACATGCCCAATGTTGAGCCAATCAAAATTCCTCGCCATAGGCCAGAGTCGGTGTCCTCGATCTTCTCAATGCAGAATTCAGCAAATGTGTGTGCCAGGTCCACAAGGAGGATCAACCCGAGGAGCAGGAACAGGATTGCGCCGGTGAGCGCGACATAGTTGCCCCAGACCTCAAAGAAAGTGTTCGGGATGAGGAAGCTTAGGACAATGAGACCTAGCCAAACGACGATCTTCGGTCCCCAGAATCCGTTCTGAAATTGTGCGCGATTATCCTTCGAAGAGTTGACTCCAATGAGCAAGAATGCGAGGAAGAAATGGAAAAGGCCGAGAGAGAAGTTGATCCGATGCACCGCAGCGAATCCGAAGCAGGCGTTTCCGGCACAGTCGATCGAGACGTAGTCCAAGAGTATACCCTGCAACTTTTTAACCGCCCAGTCCGTGAGCATGATCCATGAGAAGACCGAATTGACGAGGAGGATCAAGGCGTATGCGATTCTCGTGGCGACACTGTTGTTACATTTCCCGCAAGCTGAGCATACTGCCGAGCATGTCGCCTAGATGCAGACATCCATCAGAAATGATCCTGAGAGGTTCATCGTCATATTTGCCATCGACTCACAGCTCCGCAACAAGACGCGCCGAAGGTGATCAACTGGGATATGGGTCAGCAACTGTTACGAGATGGTTCCTGTTGCGGACGTACACTGCCTATGCTGGGGACCGCAAGTAACGGTAGTGATAATAGAGCACCCATGACGATCTCAGCGCACGAGTGATTGTCGCGAGGCGATCACGAATGTTGATGTTGAAGATGGTACCGTGATCGCTAGGCATACGGCGTTGTGATCGTCACCTTGAACCGAGCCACGCACGTATCGGGGCACGTGCTTGATGCGGGTGTTCCCGCCTCAGGCACAAAACTTATAGCCTGGTACGCAAGCCAGATACATTGCGTGCATAACCCAGACAACTGCTTGACGTCATGCTGCTGCCATTTGATCCGGTGTGTCGTGATGCATTATTAAAGGCTTCATAATACATGTAGCATACGGACACGATTTTTAGGCGGTGTTGTTCAAAAGCGATTCTCAGCATTCGATCTTCAAAATTCGTGGCCGCGACACCTCTATCATACTGGCAAAACTCCACCCCCTCTCGTCAGTCTCCATCTTAATACATACAGGATCTTCACACTGCCATCATGTTCGGTCCTGAATTTCAATCCTGGTTCGGCTTCCACTCGGTGCCCAATCGGGCGCAACCTCCGCAGGTCGGAGATCGAGCGCCCGAATCCCCCAATCTTTCACTCGAGCCCAGCAAACGCACAGTCGTGACTTTCCTCCGTCACTGCGGCTGTCCATTCGCGGAGCAAACATTTCTACGGTTGCGCGAATCCGCAAAGAAGCACTCCGACATCGACTTCATCGCCGTGTCGCACAGCAACAAGGAAGCCACGGAGAAATGGCACAAGTCGCTTCCGAACTACGGTAGCGAGACCGATAACCTGCGAATCGTGGTTGACAGTGATCTGGTATCGCATGGTCAATGGGGGTTGGGCGCTTCGGGCTTCCTCCACGTCCTCGACCCGCGAGCTCTGAGCAACGTTTTCAAGCTGCAAAAGGAACAAGGAATCTCGGTCCGTCCTACCGAGAGTGGCAGCCGATGGCAGACCGCCGGGTCTTTTGCCATTGACGAGAACAAGAATGTACGTTGGGGAGGGCCCGCAGCCCGGTCGGACTTTGTTCCCGACTTTGAGGATGCAGTCAAGGCATTCAACTGATAACGATCATTCGGGACTTGGACAAGGATAGTTTCGCGATTCATGGTTCTCTGGAAATACCACCTGCGGCGCGTAATCAGCTGATATCCCATGCGGGCGATAGATCATATATATGTACATGACTATAGTATAATAATGGTTTGTTTGGTTGGGGGTCATTACTGTATGTGTCTCCTGTTCCCCATCGGTTCGTCGGTCAGCATCGTTCCTAAGCCAAGGGACAAAATGCAATGACGACATGTGCAGCTAGCAAATAGGCTTTGCGCCAAAGCTTGTCCCCTGGAGCCCTGCGGGAATAACAATCATCACGAACTCGGCAGTCGGCGGTTATCGCCTCATCCGTTCTTTCGATGGTCAATTACAGTATGAATGAATCGAGACATCGGCTGCTTTCTTCGGAGCGAATTTCATGGTAGCAGTTCCGCTGGCAATCTCGGGAATCGAGTCGTCAGATCCGGGCGTCCCTCTGCCGAAATCCCGAGATCCAAGGGAGATTCTTCAAGGCTGCTCGTGACAACGGGGTGCAGGTAATTAGTTGCATTGGGTTGGTCGCTAACAAAGGGCATCCCGGTCACCCGGACGCCATTCAGGGCTCTCGTTTTAAAAAATTACCTGCTGCAGAGAGAAAAAGAGGGATCCATGCGCGTTGCATAATACTGCAATAATAGTCGTTCGACGAGCCGAGGCGTGCAAGCGAGGGCAAATGTGAACTAGAATCTCTATGATAAACATATATCGCGCGCTTCTGCCACCGTCATTGTAAGAGCGGAGTGAGAAACAAACCCGCCACAATTGAACCAGTACATCTACAACACGCGATCTTACCAGGCAAAGAGCATTTCAAAAACACCATACATTAAACCCCTCACTCCCAACACCATGCGTTTCTCGATCATCCCATATACCGCCGCGCTTCTCTTCGCACTATCGGGTTCCTCACATGCGGCATTGACATGGTTCGTCCATCCCTCTCTCTTTCTCTCCGCCAGGGCTTGCACCGCCACTGACGATTGTCACAGCACAGACAGCGCGATCTGCGCCAGCAAATGCTTCTGCAGCGGTCATATCCTCGAGTGCCAACAAAATTACGGGCCCACCTGTGTCAGCCATTGTTCATGTTGAGAGAGAGGAAGCAAACCTCGACGAGCCAATGCGACAAGTATATCCTCTCATGGACCTTGGGAGATGGGTCGAGAACGGCGTCAGATGTTTCAACGCTCAGAGGCCGGAGGGAGCCTGGATGTGAGAATGACTCTCACACCTCGGGTCGGCAGGCCAAATCACCATCTCTCCTCCTCAGGAATTGTCATGAAACTGCCGGAGACACTTCACTCTTGATTGTACAGAATCGAGTCAAGACGCACGTGCATTTTATTTGGATCAAGTATTCAAAATGTGTTCAAATTTCTAAAAAAGTGCATTAAAAAAGCAAATTTCGAGAATCAAAAAGAACATTAGACCTCATCAATCACCATCATCCTCGCCAGTCCTCCTCCTCCTCCTGCTGACCACATCCTCTTCCGAATTTCTATCGTCTAATTCATCCAATTTCACCGTGCTCCGTTTGACATATCTCTGCAAACTCTCCCAAAGCCGATCAAGGACAAATTCCGCCTCACTGTTCCTCGTCATCATAGGGCTATCCTCGCCGATCCAATCCCACTCGACAAGGCCCTCCTCCTCCCCATCCTCTTCCTGGCGTCGACCTTCGGGCTTCGTCGCCGTGAAGCGGATCAACCGCGTGAGTTCCACCCATTCCTCGTAGGTGTAGCGTTTCTTCGAGTGCGCGCGGAGATCGCTTTCGACCTCGCGCATCTTGAGCACCAGTTGTCTGAAGAGCTCCGTGTCGGTGGGATCGGCGTCTTTGGCCAGCTGGTCGATTGTCAGGGGCGCGGGGCGTTGAGGTTCGGGCTCGTCTTCGGGCCCGACGGGGAAGCCCTGTTCCATGCGCTTGTGGGCTTCGCGTTTCTGCTTCTGCCGGGCGAGCCATCGGAGGGCGGCGGGGTGGCCGGTGAGGAACTGCCGCCAGGTGCCCTTCTGCGGTAGAAATGTGAAGTCGGCGAGGCGGTATGTGCCTCGTTTGAAGCGGTTGATGACCGTGTCGCCGAGGTCGCCGACGAGGATCGACATGACGGGGATGGCGATCAAGCTCCAGAAGACGAAGAAGGGACGGCCGGCGTTGCTCTTGGGCGCGAGATCGCCGTATCCGATGGTCAGCAGGGAGACGTAGCAGAAGTACAGGGCCTGGAAGTACGTCATGCCTTGGGTTTCCTTTTCCGCCTGCCAGAACACCGCCGCGCCGACGCACCAGAGCACGCCGAAGGACATGACAGACATGCACAAGGCGAACCACGTCTTGAAGTGGGCCGTGCTGGCCTGGATGCGCCGCATCGCATCGAATCGGTCTTTCTCCTCGCGTAGCAGTAGTAGTCGAGGCTTCCTTGGCCGCATGGCCATGGTCGCGACTCTCTGGAGAGTCTGTATGGCGTTCGCAGGCGGTAGAGGGTCATCTGGGACTTTCACGCCCGCGAAGCTTATGGTTGTAGATCGACTTTTTGGCGCGAATGGAGCTGATATAGCTGGGCGGCCGCCGAGGGTCTCATCGGATGCATCTCGCTTGAGCGCGCCTGATTTGTCTTTGTCGTTGGAGAAAGTGTTCTCTCGACTCAACTCCCGTTCTGTCGTTAATGTCCGCTCGATGGTCTTGATCCGGTTGTTCTCGATATGTCGGCGCACCACGTTCTGGGATCCCAACTCCCTGGCGAACCTTGAAATACTCGACACGATCAACCCCAACATGATGATGCCGCCGACCGAGTACGGAAAGACAAGACCTCTGCCCAAATCGGTACTAGGATACACATCTCCGAAACCGACCGTCAGGATCGTGACGTCGCAGAAGTACAGCGCGTTCACATAACTCCAGATGATATCCTCGCTCGACCCTGCGCCGCCCAGATCCGTCTCGACGCGGAAAAAGACCCCCGCCCCACCCGCGAGCCAGATAAAGAACAGCATGGTCTGCAGGATCAGCGTCTTCTGCGAATCGGTCAGGTTGAACTGCTGCGGGTAATGCCCCAGGAAGTACCCCGCCATGTTGACCATCAGGAGCATCGCGCAGATCATGTACATGCACGACGCGATCACCGCGTACCAGAATCCCTGCGTGTACGTCTGCTCCGGGCCGTGGGGGGGCGTCCAGACCGCCATGCCGATGGTGATGCCGGTGAGGATCCCCGTCGCGATGTACCAGCAGACGATGGTGGCGGGCAGGGCGACGATGTACCTGATGCGGCTGGTGAAATTGCACAGCAGGAAGAAATTGCCCACGAATCCGAAGACGAGCGAGATGACGTTGAGCCTCAAACACCAGATCGGATCCGTGAACTCCGTGCCCTGCAATTCGGGCAGCAGCGTGGAGTTCGCCGCCAGCATGGCCTTCTCGTCCCAAACGCAGGAGGCGGCGGCGTCGTAGGTGTCCGCTCCCGGGATCAAGCAGGACCGCCAGGATGTCACCAGGGCAGCGATCGAGAGGACATTCGCGAGCGGTCCGATGGCTGCCGAGATCAGTGGGATCGCCGTGCTCGCGAACCACCAGCGTTCGTCGGCTCCATCCTGCCCTCTCGTGTCGGACCGTAGATCCCACCAGGGTTTTCTCGCGGGGCGTGGTTTGGATATGTTGTTCGGGTCGCTGTACGGTCGCATGGAACCCGCGGCTACGGAGGATTTGCGGCGGGAATATTCATGGATGTGATGCGAGTGTAGCCCCAAAGGTCCGCCATTCTCGTCGGAGTTCGTCGAACCGCTTGATTTCTCGTTCGCGATCGGCTCCTCGGAGGTGTTGTCGGTGTCGAGGTGTGATGCATCGCGACTCTCGCCGGGGCGATCTTCAGCCGCCATGGTCAACAATGTCCCATTGGAGCAGCAGTACTCGATTGCACATCTGTCGAGCGAGGTTATCTCAGATCCAGGGCCGTCGCATTACAGCGGCAGGAGATGCACCGGTTAGACTTCATCCCACATCGACGAGAAGAAAAAGCAATCTTAGTCGACCAGACGCCACCGGAAAAGATGGATCAAGCCAGATGCTCCATGATCTGGGGTCCCGGTGATCTCGACCGCGGGTGGCTGTCGAAGATAGATAGAGGTCTGCGACGATAATGGTCCTGCGGTCTGCATCATGTGGGCAGATAAGCCCGCAGCTCGCTGGATGCACGCGAAAGCACAATGCCCGCATCGAAGATTTTAGGGTCGATTTAGGGTTGTCCGTCATGCGACCGCGAAGATGTCTCACGTCGATTCCATGGACACACCTGCATCGCTTATATCCTACGATTTGTTCTAGCAGGATGTACAGATCTTGGATTATAGTCATCTGTGCACATTCGGGCGCTGCTGCCGAAGCGATGCATAGTGACGTTCCCACAAACATGGACATCAGACGGTCGAGCAATGCATGACGACGATGCACATTGAGGATCATCAGGCGAACGGTCATTCGGCAGAAACTTCAAGGTGGCCCGCCCCTACAAACAGTCACCACTTCGAAACACTTTTTGCAAAGCCAAGTAATATTATTCATAATTCATGCCCCATCTGGAGCCATAACGATACTTTTCCATGTCACGAACCAAGCTCGTCGTCGCTCTTTCCATATCTGTAAGGATCGTGGGCCGTGATATAGCATCTCCCGAACAAATCTCTTAGACCAAGTGAAATGTTCCATCCCTTCCATACATATCCAAAACATACATTAATTCATTACAACGCGACTCCGACCGAGGAACGCCCATCGGCCGGATCAAAGCGCCACTCGCCAGCTTTCTTCACAGGAACACCCTCATACGCGGACGACGGATGACCACTGGCGTCCAGCATCGGCGGCGAGAGCGGCGGGAAGCGGTAATCCGCCGTGGGATTCCTGCTGTGACCATTCGTCGTGTGCGAGGAGGACGCATTCGTTAGAGAGGGCGAGTTCGCCGAGCTTCCCACGGTGAGTTGAGAGACGTCCGATGCCACCCGCTGGTGATTCGTTGCTGCTTCCGATGCGGCGGGCGAGAGCGGCGAAGGGAGCACGTTATGCAGCCAGCCTGAGACCCTCGAACTCGAGCGCGGATCGGACTGGGAGGACATCGGTCGCTCGTAGGGTTCTGGGACGGATGTGAAGGGTCGCGAGAGGCGGTTCGTCATGGAGACCGGGAGGGATCCTGCGAGGAGAGGACGCGAGAGGGCGGAGCCGATATCGGTCAGAGTCTCGGAACGTGCCCTGCCTGCCAGCCGGGGTGCGACGGCGGGAATGTGGTTGTGGTCTCGCACCTGCGCGCGGGCGGCCTCTGCGCGGCGTTCTTCGACGATGGTGTTGAGCTCCAGGATTTCCCTGTCGATCTCCGAATCGAAATCGTCTGCCATGGACTTGCGAGCAGATTGGCTTGAGCGTTTGCGATGTAGGCGTGGTAATCCCCTACTCGAGAGGGAGTTGCTGCTTGTCTCTGGGAGGAGGCGTCGGGATGAACGTAGTGAACTGGCAGAGGATTGGGTGATGAGAGAGATTGGACGTGATATTATTGATGAATGCGTATCGACAGCTTGCTGTTTCATTGAGCGGATGGAGCTCGACGATGAATGGGTCGAGATTGGAAGTTTGGGTGGTCTGAAGTCTTCTCGGGCTGCATATCGGACGGTAGGAAAATCAGGATTTGATGGTGCTGAATGATTGAGTATTGATGGCTGGGAAGTTTGAGATTGGTGATATGCGGACTGATCGAAATTCGGCAAAGAACGTGAAGAAGAATGATTCTGGTAAGGCAATGGACCGAGAGTGACAGGGCTGAGCTTTAGTGGGACCAGAGAATGCCGTTGAGGCTCTGTATAGTCCAGTCGACGAAAGTCGGTCGGCCAACCGATACTGGGGCGCGAATCGTGCGCAGAAGTGTTCCTGGAGCGTGAGTGCCACGAGTGGTGATTTCTTGGAGGCAAAGAGATTGTATCCGAGTCCAATGGCCTGCTGGAGGAGACCTGTGCGGATGCTGGTCGTACGCGGTCCTGAGGGCGGATGAATTCGTCGCCATTCTCGATGGGACGTGTGAATTGATCATGTTGAGGATTTGTAGAGACTGTTGGGTTTTGGGGTGGGTTTTGTGTGTAGGTCATGGTCGTGCCGGCACGAGAATAAGCTGGAGGACTAACATCAGCAACTGTTCCCACAGCACTTTTCTACCAAGACAGAGTGAGGACCCACTATGTGAAGAAGCCTTTCGCAACGAAATCTCTTGTTTCATATCTTGGCGATTGATTTCTTCGTCGCGACTGGAGCAACAGAACCAGGTGGCCAGCCATCCTTGTGAGGGCTCACTTCGAACCGCGAATGAGCCCATCGCTGCTACTCAACAGTACATGGATATGTCGTGATGATGGTCAATGGTTCGCTTGATGCGACCGTCTCTGCTGAAGGGAAACGAAATTGTGCAAAGAGCGTTTGCTAGTATGGTCCTGCGATCGAATGAAAGACAAAGTGCGAACGGCCACTGATGAGGGAAGGTCGTAGAGATATGAATACGAATGTGCATATGCTTGTGATCAAGACAATCCCTCCACGAGAACAGAATAGAATGCATACCATCGGAGGAAAATCAAATTGAGTTCAGATGTGCATGTGGCCGGTGTGTGGAGCCTCACTACGTACCGACACACCTCTTTCTATGCGCAGACGTCGGACTAGGAACCGCCCAGGGCATGGCTTTGGTCTGGGAGGCAGATGATGATCAACATCGAGAACCTGTCATGTACAGCTCTGCGATTTGTCTCGGGTGGTAGCGAGGTACGATGCGATCTGTGCATACCTGGCAGGCACGATCTAGAAGGTCCAACTGGACGGAGAAGCTCTGCATACCGTCCCCGAACATGAAACGCGAGAGGTCGGTGTGCGAGGCGCCGCGCCCAGGTTCGAGCGAACGAGTACGCGAACGACGACAAACCCAATCCTCGCAGCGAGCAAATCAGACACACCCCGCGAAGAGGGAGTCCATCCATGCCAGCGTGGCAGAGCCCGACGGACGCGGTTGGCGTGCACACCAGCAGTGTGTGGCAATCCCTCAGTGGGCGCGAGGAACAAAAGGGCTGAATGGGGTGTAGCCTGTCAATAGAGCGAGAGGATTGGCGCCGTCGAATTGTCATTCGTTGGCCGGCAGAAGAGCCGGGGTGTGTTGCGCAGCGCGGAATCGCCCTGGCAGAACCGCCGGCACGGGCTACAGACTAATGACGGCAACACACAGCAAGGTATGGAGGTCGATGATGAGGAGGGAACAAGTAGGAAGTAGGGATAGAGGGATGGACGGGTGGACGGAGCGAGGGGGATTTTGGCTCGTGGCGATGGGTTTGGCTGGTTGGTTGGCTCGAGGGTGCAGGTGAAGTGAGGTCGGGGAGAGCGGAGGAAAGAATCCAGCGAGTGAGGTTGAGACAGGGTCTCGGACGAAACCAGAGAATCGACTCGCCCGCACTGTGCTGGACCGTGGACCGCGGACCTGTATCTGGATCTGTGCCTGTCCCTCCAGGGCTGTCCGCTGTACCTGTGGTCCTGTGCCTACCCTCATTGGCGAAAGTTTGGGAGAGTGAAGAAGAGGAGAAGGAGAAGATGAGGAGGCGGCCGCACACACATCCAGACTGCAGCCACGTCCGCAGATTCTACCAGACTGTTGCCATATACGCAGATTCTACCAGACTGCGATCGTTCTCACAGGAGGCGGGCACGGCAGGCAGACAGACAGGCAGACAGACACACACTCCAGACTGCAGCCATCCACGTCCTGTACCAAATGTCACAAGCCAAAAGCCAAAAGCTGAGGGAGAGAGACAGGGAGACAGAGAGACAGAGAGAGAGACAGGGAAATGTTGGGCCGGGCGCCCACCAGCAGCTGGACGTGCTCACACTCCCACATGGGCGCACTGCATCGTGACTGGTCAATAGCCCACCGCGCTTGAGCGCGCCAGCGATTGTCCCATGAATCCCATTGACCATACTCGTCGCGAGCCTGGCTTTTTCGTCCCCTCCAGCCTGTTGTGATATGCGCTGAGCTCACGCATCCCCTAGGTGCCGTATCGTGTGTGTGTATGTGTGTGTGTGTGTGTGTATCCTGTCGGGTTGGTCCTGTAATGTGAGATGTTAATCATCGACCGCATCGCATTGCAGCGCATTCCAGCCCAGTCCCGAGAATCCCATCGCGGCGGCGACCTTGTGAAGCGTTCGCAGGACAACACCACCATCATCATCGCCATCATCATCGCCATCGTCATTACTACCCTCGTCATCGGTGCCCATAGCGATTGATGATGGTGGCGGTGGGAGGCGTCTCTGTCCCGGATCGTCCGCCTCTCGAATCCGACCAAACGCTTGTATCCTTTTGGGACTGCAGCAGGGCGGCCGAGTTCGCAGCAGGACAAAGACAACACCACCGCGACGGCCTCCATGCATACACGCCTAATCGTTGGAATCACCAATTCGGATCTGTGGGATATCTAGCGCCGAAGTTTGCAATCTATTTCCCTCTCTGCGACACACACGCCTCCCTCTGGAACAAAGATTGGATTCATATCTTCCCGATCTTTTTTTGCGACGACGCTTGACAAAAAAAAACAATATATCGACACAATCTCCTCCTCCTGCATGTCATTCACCGACAATCTATATGTCGCGATTGGGTTGCGCGATGGGCTGGGTCATGCGGGACCCCCACAGCATTGAATATCGCAACGAAGCACGCGTGAAGTCATCGACGAGCAGACTAGTCGTTGAGGATTTGTGGTTCAAAGATCGATAGTTCGTTCAAGGGGAGTGACCATGCGGCAGAAACTAACTGCAAGTACAGTACTCTCCGTCTAATAATAAATGTATTCAGTAGCAGTAGCAGTAGCAGTAGCAGTAGCAGTAGCAGTAGCAGTAGCAGTAGCAGTAGCAGTAGTAGTAGTAGTAGTAGTAGTAGTAGTAGTAGTAGTAGTAGTAGTAGTAGTAGTAGTAGTAGTAGTAGTAGTAGTAGTAGTAGTAGTAGTAG